>NC_090330.1:108191166-108791166 GCF_035084215.1 Heptranchias perlo
TTGTTAATCTAAATTGAGCTCATAATATAGACCGACACTTCAGTGCAGTACCGAGGCCCTGTCTGCTCCCTCAGGCGGACGTAAAAGATCCCATGGCACTATTTCGAAGAAGAGCAGGGGAGTTCTCCCCAGTCTCCTGGTCAATATTTATCCCTCAAGCAAAATCAGTTTTAAAAAAAACAGATTCTCTAATTATCATATTGCTGTTTGTGGAACCTTCCTGTGCGAAAATTGGCTGCCGCGTTTCCTACATTATAACAGTGACTACACTTCAAAAGTACTTCATTGGGTGAAAAGCGCTTTGGGATGTCCTGAGGTCGTGAAAGACGCCATATAAATCCAAGTTCTTTCTTTAAATGACACCGTAGAAGTTTCCGCTTCGAATAAGCTTTGGATTTCCCACCCTAAACCTCTCCGCCTCTCTCTCCTCCTTTAAGACGCTCCTTAAAACCTACCTCTTTGACCAAGCTTTTGGTCACCTGTCCTAATCGCTCCTTATGTGGCTCGGTGTCAAATTTTGTTTGATAATCGCTCCTCTGAAGCAACTTTTGACATTTTACTACGTTAAAGGCTCTGTATAAAAGGTTATTGTACCCATGATGTCAGCGTCAGTTGGATACGACTGCAAAAGATTGATGCATTTTTTTTGTTGATTGTTCCAAAATGTGAGATTTGACAGCTATTCGAGCTGAGATACAGACATATTAATGAGTCCGAAGGGCATTGTAAATAATGAAGTTATGCTTGCGTCAAGTTATACTGTAGCACACATTAACCCCTAGCTATAACTTTTTAATAAACCACCTACTTTAGTAATGAAGGGTATTTTAATGGCTGGTTCCCTTAAATAGAATTTTTCTATAAAATGCTTGCTATTAAACGTTTTTCAGATGAGCTCAAAAACAATTTGAGTGGCACACATCTGCAAAATATATCCGAAATATCAAGTTAGTTAAAACTTTACACATTTCCTATGTAAATGGGATTTTTGTTTGAATAAAGTGTTCAGCTCCTTCACTGCCTTTCACTCTGGCAAAATACCAGCTGATCCATTCTGTTTCACTGATACTCAAACCAACTTGTTGGTCACCAAGATCCTAATGATCACAAGATCAAAAATAAATATGGATAAAAAGGGCCATTTAGCCCACCCATCCAGATTGACGCTACAGCAACTCACCACCCCCCTCCCACACCCACCACCATCGAAGCATCCAGCTGTCTCTCAAATGATTCCAGCTATTTTGTCTTAACTGTTCTACCTAGAAATCAATTCTGCACGTTGATCACTCTTTGTGTGACGAAGAACCCCCCTTGAGACCTGTCCTAAAATTGCCTTTTGCTGTTTGAAATTGTGTCCTATTGTCCTGATGTCCTGATTTTAATTTGAAATACTGTTCCAGAATTATGTTGTTGTCCCTTTCAAAGCTGAAAAGCTGGAGTCTCTCTAATCTTCTCTTGTCCACTGGCTCTAGGGATTAATCTTGTTGTTCTGCTCAGTACCATCTTCAGGTCTGAATGTCTTCCTTGTGTCCTGGTGATTAAATACTGGACACATTGGGCCAAGTCTTACTGGAAAAATAACGACGCAGGCCGTTATTAATGCACAAATCGGCCTGCGAGTTCAGGGGATGAAGAGAGACCCCGTGTGTTGCAAATCTCCAGAACTTGCTGGTCGATTTACGCCGCTCCTCTGTTTGTTTCGCCCTTAGCCTCCCCGTTATTTTTAAGAACTTGCTGGATTTGCACATTAATTGCCCATAAACTCACCGCAAAACGTCGGGGTTCATAATTAATACCATAAGTACCCTTTTAACAACGTCATAATTGTTAATGCAATGCCAATCAGTCTCTCCGGCCCAGAAACGGAACAATTTGAACTGTTGAGTCTCATTCCTGCAGGTAGTAAATTCTTCTTTGAGATATAAAAAATTTCAAATTATTAAATTATTTTCTTTTTCTTTCTGTCTCTTTTTTTTCTCTCTCTCTTAATCCAATCTTTCTTTCCCTCTCTTTATTTCTCTTTCTGTACCTGATTCGACTCTAATTCACCCTATTTCCTTCTCCATCGTTCCTCTGTTTCTTTCTCAATCCTTAGATCTCACTGGTGATAGAGTGCTGGTCCCGTCGTTCACTAAGGTTCCAGATGCCCCATTGCCCTCACCGCCCCGTTATCAGCTCGCATTTTCCAGCAAGTTATGCCGCAAACATTTTTTGAGCTGAAGGCTGCAGGATAAAGTCTAACTGACAGTGCACGTCGTGAGATGCCCCACTGCAGCAAGGTTTGGCCCATTTATCCAAGGTGTGAACTGAACAGAGCAGTGTACAGCTTAAATGTAACTTCTTCTGACTTGCTGATCTAGCAATATAGTGGCAAAGAGGTTAAATTACGAAGAGGCATAATTTAATTACCAAAATATTCAACTTTTCATGAAGTGATGTAGAAGCATTTATTCAGACTAAACTTGACGAGAGCTGTTTTACAGAGCGTTATATAGAATTACATTCACCCGCTGTCCTGGCCAACATTCTTCCCTTGGACAACACCATCAAAAACAGATAAATTGGTCATTCATTCTTCTGGCTGTTTGCTGGTGCCAATCACGGCAACTGTGCTCCCATACAAAACAAGAGTCACTTCTCTTCAAAAGCATTTCGTTGTGCAAAGTACTTTGAGACATCAAAATGTGACGGGGCAGTATTTGTTATTTTCCTTTTTAAAAGACGTGTCTCGTCGGCTTTCGTTATTTACAAATCGCTGATGTTCACATTACTCAGTGAGTGGAAGCTTCCCGTTCTGAAACTTTTCCTTCGCACACTCCGAAGGTAATTTCGATAGTAGATGACGCTGATGACTCTGGCCTGAAAGTGCTTTGATACTATATAATACAGGATTATGTCAAGACAGGTGCTGAGGTTCATCAAGAATGTAGTAAAGGCAGCCCAGACGTTGAAATCACCGTGGCCACTTTGTAACAGTAAGAAAGCAAAACAGATGTGATACGGAACAAAACAAACCAGCACCTGAACAATAAGCGTCAAGATTATTTTAATCGACTTTTCTTTAATTTTCGGCTTGAGTCTAGATGTTTTTCCTTTTAGCAGACTGTTGATGATGATACAGTAGCATCCTATCATAATGAAAAGGGGAAGGAGGAAGAAGAAAATGATTCTAACAAAGTTTACACTGTTGGCTTCCTTCAAGTGAATGATATCGAGCATTTTCAAGCAGGTTGTGAAGTCGGAGACCTTGTCAGGGTCATTCTTTGAAAACATAAATGGCAGAACAGACACAATGGTCATGATCCAGATACCAATGCAACTTGCCGCAGCTTTGCCGATGTTACGAAGCTCCTTGTTGTGTTTGGGTTGGACGACTGCCATGTAACGGTCGACACTGATGAAAGCTAAAAGCCACAGGGCTATGCTCGGGTAAAATACGGTCAGGACGGCATTGATTCGGCAGAAGACGTCACCAAAGGGCCAGTAATTCTTCCCATAGTAGATCATACGAAAAGGCAGCAGTATTATGAAGATGAGGTCCAGCAAGGCAACATTCATCATGTATATGTTCACAGATGTGCCTTTTTTTGTGGTGCAGCTGAAGACCCAGATTGCAGTTACATTAACAACCAGTCCAATTATGAAAACAATGCTGTAAAAGACAATCGCACCAATTCTGAACTCTGGGGGCTGCTGGTCCGAGAGGCTGTAGTTCTGTATTTGCATTTTTAAAATGCTGGTTTAAGACTTTCATAACCCTGCAACAAAGGCGTATGAACAAAAAAAAGAAATTAATATTTGATAAATGCATTTTTTTTACATAGAATTTACAGCACAGAAACAGGCCATTCAGCCCAACCGGTCAATGCCGGTGTTTATGCTCCACACGAGCCTCCTCCCTCCCCTCTTCATCTCACCCTATCAGCATATCCTTCTATTCCTTTCTCCCTCGTGTGTTTATCTAGCTTACCCTTAAATGTATCTATGCTATTCGTCTCAACTACTCCATGTGGTAGCGAGTTCCACGTTCTCACCACTCTCTCGGTAAAGAAGTTTCTCCTGAATTTCCTATTATATTTATGACCTCTAGTTTTGGTCTCCCCCACAGGTGGAAACATTTTCTCTACGTCTACCCTATCAAACCCTTTCATAATCTTAAAAACCTCTATTGGGTCACCCCTCAGCCTTTTCTGGAGAAGAGTCCTAGCCAGTTCACTCAGAATGAATATATGTTTTTAAGTCTGAGAAACTTTATAAGATGAGAAAGACCATCCATTCATATGGCCATCCCAAAGCATTTCACAACAAATGAATTTACTTTTGAAGTGCAGTCACTGTTGTTATTTAAGAAAAAGCAACAGCCAATTTGCTCTCAGATTTGCCACAGCAGCAACCAAGAATAATAAAGCAAATGTTTGCTGAGGAAAAAAATCCAAATGTTTCAAAAGTAGAGGATGATCTCAGCAAAACCAACTAAAGCATGGAGCAAAATGCACCCGAGGGTACATGAAAACCCTCTCTCTTTAAGAAGCCTGCTTTCGTTAGCCCAGTTTTTATGCAGAAACACCACTGTGTCAGCCAGTGAGTTGGAGACGGGGCAGTACTTACGCAGGACTCACAGCCAACGGTCTATTTTACAGCAAACCAAGTCTATTTACTCAGCCAACAGCAAACAGAGTCTGTTTAAAAAAAGGAGCCTGCAGCAAACAGAACTTGTGACCGAAACTGCAGCAACCTCTCCCGATAAAAGCAGGGTGATTTCTCCAGCAAAATACAGTGATTTCAGGATTGTTACATAATGCAAATTGATTATTTCTCCAGTAAAATGCAGTGAGTGGAAGACAGTTACGTAATGCAAATTATGTGTGTAAAATCAATCCCAGTCAATTACAGCAGTGTGTAATTGATGGGGGAATTACCCAATCATCCCCACTCTGGCCGGAAATAGTCACGACGTGCAGTCCTTTTTATGGGCAAAGCTGGCGCTGTGAACAGAGACTTGAAAATTCAGCGTGATGTAAAATTCAGCATGCGACCTTGTCCACGCCATTTAAGTATTTGTATGGGGCATGTGCTTGCTTCCGTTTTAGCCTCTGAATCGCCCATTGGAAAATTTGATGCCCTGTGAATTAGTCGCCCGATTTTCTGACAGACACCACCCCCCCACTGCTGCAGAATTGGGCCCGTTGAGTGTGACTGTGTGAGGGAGTTGAGTTACCAATAAAAGAGATAAGATTTGTAAACCTAGCCCTGGTTCAATATCAAACTGGTTGTGTTAATTTAACTACCTTACAGGTAGTCAGCACCTGGCTGAAGATTGACCTAAACCAACTGAACAAGGCGAAAGTACATAGATATAATTCTGATCTTATCAACTAGAGGATGTAACAGTGTCCTTGTTTTTTTTAAAAAACAAAAGTTAAGCTTTTTATCTCTTAAAGAATACAACCACAAGTAAACCAGATTGGTTTAAGATATTCTATGTATTCATTTGTATTCTCTGCAGTGTTACTTGATTAATACAGTGAGGTGCATGATCACTGAGTTCTAGTTCTTTTTAACACATATACTCTGCTTGTACAGCAATGCTGTTCTGTTAATTAGACTAAGCATAGAAAGAAAACCCTTTGACTGGTGAGAGTGAAAACTTTTCTACAGATAACGTTCAATTGAATTTGAGTGCTGCATTGTTCCTCATAGAATCATACAGCAGAGAAGGAGGACCTTCGGCCCATTGTGCCAGTGCTGGCTCTTTGAAAGAGCTATCCAATCCTTGTTAGAGTTTAATTGGAAAGACGTAAATAATTGATAACTTGAACTTTCAGGGAGAGACCAAACTACTAATTTAACAGTTACTGTAACCTGATATATTTTACTTTTATGTTAATTTTATAAATTGGTGTATCTCTAACTGAATATTACAGTATTCTAAGTTTGATTTTTGTAAGTCTGATAAAGACCAGGTCTTTGTTAAAGCACAGTAAAAGTTTTGTGAAAATCAGTGTTCTGAGACTTATGGCCTTCACAGTACCGCACAATGCAATGTGTATAATTTCCACATACCTTTTTCTGTTCCTCAAGGAAGGGTTGACTAATTGTTAGAGTTTGGGTTATCTTTAAACAAATGATTCAACACTAAAATAGAACAATGTTTCAGACATATTCTTACCTTAAGTGGACTGCTTCGGACAACAAAATGTCAAGAAGTCGTATTGAACAAGTACAGGAAATATGTGTTTCCCCTTTTTCTTGTAGCTGCTTCACAGGGTTCTAAAAAAAAAACCGTGAACGGTTTGCAGATTGATGTATTTGGTAGAAGCGGAAGTAATGTCACCACTGGTTAAATTAAACTTGACACCAGTAGTCTTCAGAGCAGACTCTGCCTTCCTCATGTTAGACTTGATGAAGGTCTTTCACTTTTAACGCATGCCTTTAGTTTTTTTTTCTCTATCTGCTTCATACCGTTATTGTAATTATACCAAAGTGCCAAGCTTGGGAAACGTGCTTGATTTAGGAAAATTTGCTTCCCATTTTAGATAAAAGTAATCACCAATCCAAGGAATTAATGGCCTAATTTTCCTTGAAATAAGAACTCCCAAATACTAATTTTAGTTACAATGGATTTATCGGAGAAACGTACCTATTGGAATGCCGCTCTCTGATAGTGGTAGGAAATTAAAAAGAAAAAAATACTATTTCAAAATGTTAAAATCTTGATTGCATGTACAGATAAGATTCTTTATTTGGCAGGTATGAAAACCGCATGCTGTCAACAGGAAATGTGCTTAATAGGAACATACTGCATTTAAATTTCCACAAAGCCTATAAACTCTTAAGATATTTGTGTAATTTTCTACCACAGGTCATGTTAAAATAATTGAAGTAGATACGACAACTTAAAGCTTACAAAACTAAACTTTTTCCATCAATAGTAGGTGACATGTTATTGAACGCCACCCTAACATTAGTCACATTCTGGTAGTGTTTCGTTTAACTTTGGCCATTGAGACTAGATTTTTAGGGTTTCAGAATTAATGTTCGCAAACAAGGCAGTCATTATGAAGCTTCAGTAATTATAGAGGCCTGATTCAGGAACTTCGACTTGACTTCTTGGGGCTTGTGCAGTAACAGCTTCTGTCATCATAAGTAATAAAAAAAAGGAAGTGTTTCTTTCAATTCTGTTTTTTTTATCTGTGACACTGATTTCCAAAAAATAAGAATTATATATTTGCTTTGAAACAAAAACACTATTAAGTAAATGGTGCTAGCATTGTAATTACTGCGACAGGAGATGCAGTAGGATGGATTCCCAGATTAACGTGGGATGAATTGGTAGGGTGTAGGTTCAGTTGTAGGAATGGTTATAGAATCATTGAATCATAGAATCGTACAGCACAGAAGGAGGCCATTCAGCCCACTGTGCTTGTGAACGCTCTTTGAAAGAGCTATCCAATTAGTGGGAGGATAGAAGATTGGGAAGTCTTCAAAAGACAGCAAAAAGTAACTAAAGGATTGATTAAGAAAGGGAAGATAGATTATGAAAATAAATTAGCAAAAAATATAAAACCAGATAGCAAGAGTTTCTACAGTTATATAAAAAGAAAAAGGGTGGCTAAGGCAAACGTAGGTCCCTTAGAGGATGAGACCGGGAAATTAATGGTGGGAAACATGGAGATGGCAAAAGTGCTGAACAAATATTTTGTTTCAATCTTTATGGTAGAGGACACTAAGAATATCCCAACACTGGACAAACAGGGGGCTCTCGGGGAGAGGAGCTAAATACGATTAAAATCACTAAGGAATTGGTACTCAGTAAATTAATGGGACTCAAGGCGGATAAATCCCCCGGACCTGATGGCTTACATACTAGGGTCTTGAGGGAAGTGGCAGTAGGGATTGTGGATGCTTTGGTAATAATTTTCCAAAATTCTCTGGACTCGGCAAAGGTCCCGGCAGATTGGAAAACTGCTAATGTAACACCCTTATTTAAAAAGGGTAGTAGGCAGAAGGCTGGAAATTATAGACCAGTTAGCCTAACATCTGTGGTGGGTAAAATTTTGGAGTCTATTATTAAGGAGACAGTAGCGGAACATTTGGATAAACATAATTTAATAGGACAAAGTCAGCATGGCTTTACGAAGGGGAAGTCATGTCTGACAAATTTGCTTGAGTTCTTTGAGGACATAACGTACAGGGTGGATAAAGGGGAACCAGTGGACGTAGTGTATTTAGACTTCCAGAAGGCATTCGACAAGGTGCCACATAAAAGATTATTGCTCAAGATAAAGAATCACTGGATTGGGGGTGATATTCTGGCATGGGTGGAGGATTGGTTATCTAACAGGAAGCAGAGAGTTGGGATAAATGGTTCATTCTCGGACTGGCAACCTGTGGCCAGTGGTGTTTCGCAGGGGTCGATGCTGGGTCCCCAACTCTTTACAATCTATATTAACGATTTGGAGGAGGGGACCAAGTGTAACATATCAAAGTTTGCAGATGATATAAAGATGGGAGAGAAAGTAGAGAGTGAGGAGGACATAAAAAACCTACAGGGGGATATAGACAGGCTGGGTGAGTGGGCGGAGATTTGGCAGATGCAATACAATATTGGAAAATGTGAGGTTATGCACTTTGGCAGGAAAAATCAGAGAGCAAGTTATTATCTTAATGGTGAGAAACTGGAAAGTACTGCAGTACAAAGGGATCTGGGGGTCCTAGTGCAAGAAAATCAAAAAGTTAGTATGCAGGTGCAGCGGGTGATCAAGAAGGCCAACGGAATGTTGGCTTTTATTGCGAGGGGGATAGAATATAAAAACAGGGAGGTATTGCTGCAGTTATATAAGGTATTGGTGAGACCGCACCTGGAATACTGCATACAGTTTTGGTGTCCATACTTAAGAAAAGACATACTTGCTCTCGAGGCAGTACAAAGAAGGTTCACTCAGTTAATCCCGGGGATGAGGGGGCGGACGTATGAGGAGAGGTTGAGTAGATTGGGACTCTACTCATTGGAGTTCAGAAGAATGAGAGGCGATCTTATTGAAACATATAAGATTGTGAAGGGGCTTGATCGGGTGGATGCGGTAAGGATGTTCCCAAGGATGGGTGAAACTAGAACTAGGGGGCATAATCTTAGAATAAGGGGCTGCTCTTTCAAAACTGAGATGAGGAGAAACTTCTTCACTCAGAGGGTAGTAGGTCTGTGGAATTTGCTGCCCCAGGAAGCTGTGGAAGCTACATCGTTAAATAAATTTAAAACAGAAATAGACAGTTTCCTCGAAGTAAAGGGAATTAGGGGTTACGGGGAGCGGGCAGGAAATTGGACATGAATTTAGATTTGAGGTTAGGATCAGATCAGCCATGATCTTATTGAATGGCGGAGCAGGCTCGAGGGGCCGATTGGACTACTCCTGCTCCTATTTCTTATGTACTTATGTTCTTAGTGCCACTCCCTGCTCTTTCCCCATAGCCTTGCAAATTTTTAGTTTTCAAGTATACACCCAATTCCCTTTTGAAAGTTACTATTGAATCTGCTTCAGCCACCCTTTCAGGCAGTGCATTCCAGACCATATCCACTCGCTGCCTAAAAAAATTTCTCCTCATCTCGTCCCTGGATTTTTTAATCAATTATCTTAAATCTGTGTCCTCTGGTTACCGACCCTCCTGCAAGTGGGAACATAAGAACGTAAGAAATAGGAGCAGGAGATGGCCATCCGGCCGCTCGAGCCTGCTCCGCCATTCAACAAGATCATGTCTGATCTTCTACCTCAACGCCGTTTTCCTGCACTATCCCCGTATCCCTGGATGCCTTTAATATCTAGGAATCTATCGATCTCTGTTTTGAATGTACTCAATGACTGAGCCTCCACAGCCCTCTGGGGTGGAGAATTCCAAAGATTCACCACCCTCTGAGTGAAGAAATTTCTCCTCATCTCGGCCCTAAATGGCCTACCCCTTTATTCTGAGACTGTGACCCCTGGTTCTAGACTCGCCAGCCAGGGGAAACATCCTCCCTGCATCTACCCTGTTGAGCCCAGCATGTTTCTCCCTATCTACTCTACCAAAACCCCTCATTAGTTTTGAACACCTATATTAAATCTCCCCATAAACTTCTCTGCTCTAAAGAGAACAATCCCAGCTTCTCCAGTCTCTCCACATAACTGAAGTCCCTCATCCCTGGCATCATTCTGGTAAATCTCCTCTGCACCCTCCCCAAGGCCTTGATATCCTTCGATAATGTGGTGCTCAAAATTGGACATAATACCCCAGCTGAGGCCTAACGAGTGTTTTATAAAGGTTTAGCAATAACTTCCTTACTTTTGTACTCTATGCCTCTATTAATAAAGCCAAGGATCCCATGTGCTTTTTCAACAGCCTTCTCCACTTGTCCCGCCACTTTCAAAGATTTGTGTATGTACGCCCCCAGATCTCTCTTCCTGCACATCTTTAAAATTGTACCATTTAATTTATATTGCCTCTCCTTATTCTTCCTTCCAAAATGCATCACTTCATTGGACTTCACACTTCTCTGCAGTAAATTTCATCTGCCACATGCCTGCCATTGTCTGATTATGTCTACGTCTTACTGAAGTCAGCTACTATCCTCCTCACTATTTATGACATTTCCAAGCTTTGTGTCATTTGCAAACTTTGAAATTATGCCTCCCATAACCAAGTCCAGGCCATTAACATATATTCCCTGCTCTTGTCTGAAATAGTGACATGGGATCTTTTACGCCCACTTGAGAGGGCAGACGGGGCCTCGGTTTAATGTCTCATCCGAAAGAGGGCACCTCCAATAGTGCAGCACTCCCTCAGTACTGCACTGAGAGTGTCAGCCTAGATTAGGCGCTCAAAGCCTCTGGGAGTGGGACCTGAACGCACGACCTTCTGACTCCAGCATGAAATGCCATAGATGGTAACCGGTTTTAGTACAAAACGTAAAGATTGGGATCCCTTTTTATTGGAAAAAAAATGTGGGTGTTTGGGTAATGACATCACTGGAACCTTCCTTTCTTTTTTACACACAGAAAAATTCTATTTAACCCTTTCATTATCCCAACTTTTCCAAACGGCATAACTTAAGGGATCACGTCCTTTAAGATTGAAGCTTAACAGATTCAATTGTTGAGCCCTGAAATTTGCTATTCCTTAGGAAAAATTTCTTTTTTAACTTTGAAATTAACAACATCTTAAATGGAGAGTTTCCTAATATCTGCATGTTGGATACATTCCAATTAAACTTTTGGCAGTTACAGTTTTGTTATAGGATCGTGAAATGAGTGACAGTTGACATCTCAAAAGTTTTGGCCCCGTATATTCATGGCTCAACATTAAGTTAAGCGTATAATGATTCCATCCATATCATAGAATCATAGAAGGGTTACAGCACAGAAGGAGGCCATTCGACCCATCGAGCCTGTGCCGTCTCTTTGTAAAAGCAATCCAGTTAGTCCCATTCCCCCTCTCCCCGTAGCCTTGCAAATTTTCTCCCTTCAAGTATTTAACCAGTTCCTTTCTGAAAGCCACGATTGAATCTGCTTCCACCACTCTTTCAGGCAGTGCATTCCAGATCATAACTACTCGCTGCGTAAAAAAGTTTTCCTCATGTCGCCTTTGGTTCTTTTGTCAATCACCTTAAATCTGTGTCCTCTGGTTCTCGACCCTTCTGCCAATGGGAACAGTTTCTCTCTATCTACTCTGTCTAGACCCTTCATGATTTTGAATACCTCTATCAAATCTCCTCTCAACCTTCTCTGCTGTAAGAACCCCAGCTTCTCCAGTCTATCCATGTAACTGAAGTCCCTCATCCTTGGAACCAGTCTAGTAAATCTTTTCTGCACCCTCTCTAAGGCCTTCACATCTTTCCTAAAGTGTGGTGCCCAGAATTGGACACAATACTCCAGTTGGGGCTGAACCAGTGTTTTTCAAGGCTCATTCATAATTTCCTTGCTTTTGCACTCTATGCCTCTATTTATAAAGCCCAGGATCTCATATGCTTTTTTAGCTGCTTTCTCAACCTGTCCTGCCACCTTCAAAGATTTGTGCACATATACTCCCAGGTCTCTCTGTTCCTGCACCCCCTTTAGAATTGTACCATTTAGTTCATATTGCCTCTCCTTTTCCTTCTTGCCAAAATGTATCACTTTGCACTGCTCTGCATTAAATTTCCTCTGCCACGTGTCCGCCCATTCCACCAGCCAGTCTATGTCCTCTTGAAGCCTATCACTATCCTCCTCACTGTTCACTACACTTCCAAGTTTTGTGTCATCTGCAAATTTTGATATTGTGCCCTGTACACCCAAGTCCAAGTCAATATATATCAAGAAAAGCAGTGGTCCCAGTACCGACCCCTGGGGAGCACCGCTGTACACCTCCCTCCAGTCCAAAAAACAACCGTTCACCACTACTCTGTTTCCTGTTACTTAGCCGATTTTGTATCCTACTGCCACTGCCTCTTTTATTCCATGGGCTTCAATTTTGCTGACAAGCCTATTATGTGGCACTTTATCAAATGCCTTTTGAAAGTCCATATACACAACATCAACCACGTTGTCCTCATCGACCCTCTCTGTTACCTCATCAAAAAACTCTATCAAGTTAGTTAAATATGATTTGTCTTTAACAAATTGGTTTGTTGGCTTTCCTTAATTAATCCAGACTTGTCCAATTTTGTCCCAGATTATCGTTTCTAAAAGTTTCCCCACCACCAAGGTTAAACTGGCTGGCCTGTAGTTGCTGGGTTTATTCTTACACTTTTTTTTTGAACAAGGGTGTAACATTTGCAATTCTCCAGTCCTCTGGCACCATCGCCATATCTAAAGAGGATTGGAAGATTATGGCCAGCACCTCTGCAATTTCCACCCTTACTTCCCTCAGCAACCTCGGATGCATCCCATCCGGACCGGGTGACCTATCTACTTTAAGTACATCCAGCCTTTCTAGTACCTCCTCTTTATCAAGTTTTAGCCCATCCATTATCTCAACTACCTCCTCTTTTACTGTAACCCTGGCAGCATCTTCTTCCTTGGTAAAGACCGATGCAAAGTACTCATTTAGTACCTCAGCCGTGCCCTCTGCCTCCATACGTGGATGATCTTTTTGGTCCCTAATCGGCCCCACCCCTCCTATTACTACCCATTTACTATTTGTATGCCTATAGAAGACTTTTGGATTCCCTTTTATGTTAGCTGCCAGTCTCGTCTCATACTCTCTCTTTGCCCCTCATTTCTTTTATCACTTCTTCTCTGCACTTTCTATTCAGCGTGGTTCTCACTTGTATTATCAACCAATATAGAAGGTTCTGCAAACAATGATGCAATAGAGAGTTTTTTTGAGGTCAAAATTAGAAACTTTGCAGTAAAAGAAACAGTTGGAAGAAGTAAAATTCTTCACACTTTATTTGACTGGACGATAGATTTTTGTTTTTATACTGGCATTCCGAGAGTTTAAGTAGTCTTTCATACTGAGACGATACTGGGGTAAATTCATACCTTCGCTGCCTAAGTGGTAATCTGGTGGACCAGATTCCGTGCCCTTTGTAGCAACCTGCCCAATTTTCATCCTGTTGATTTCATGATGGATTCAACAGCGGGTGGGCAGATTACCGCCCAGGTGATAAGGAAAGAAAGAACTTGCATTTATATAGCGCCTTTCACCACCTCAGGATGTCCCAAAGTGCTTTACAGCCAACAAAGCACTTTTTGAAGTGCAGTCACTGTTGTAATGTTGGGAAATGAAGCAGCCAATTTACGCATAGCAAGGTCCCACAAACAGCAATTAGGTAAATGACCAGATAATCTGTATTTCGTGATGTTGGATGGATGAGGGATAAATATTGGCCCAGGACACCGGGAGAACTCCCCAGCTCTTCTTCTAATAGTGCCTTGGGATCTTTTACGTCCACCTGAGAGGGCAGACGAGGCCTCGGTTTAACGTCTCATCCGAAAGACGGCATCTCAGACAGTGCAGCGCTCCCTCACTACTGCACTGGGAGTGTCAGCCTAGATATTTGTGCTTAAGTCCCTGGAGTTGGACTTGAACCCACAACCTAATGACTCAGAGACGAGTGTGCTACCAACTGAGCCAAGGTGAAAACTTGCCCCACTATCTTATTTTCCCAAGTGTCCCTCATCCTGCTTAAACGTGGAAGTGGTAAAAACACAGTATGTGAAATGTGGCTTGTTTATATGCCCTTTTTCAGCCATTTATTTTACACACAAGATGTATTTGTCTGAGGTTCGTATGATGCAATCGCAACAAATTAGCATATAACCACCTGGGGGGCCAAAAAGAAAATAAAATTGATCAGCATTTTATTTTTAAACCAAGTACGTATTTTCCTGTGCGAGTTGGTGGCGCACAGATCGTCTGTGTCGGTCTGTCTGCAATGGAGATGCAGAACAAGAAGCTGCATTGAATGTTTTCCTAAAATCAACATTTCCTCTTCGTACAGCAGCACTGTGCCCAAGAACCACAGTTAGCATCCAAATGGAGTAGGTTGAATTAAACTTTCACTTTGTGTAATACTAACTTTGTTTTGATACAATGTGTGGGACATACTGTGACTTTAGTTGGTCTGTAGAATACTGCTTTAAAAAGGTCATTGCCAAAATTATATTTTGCGTGTGTAAACTTCAAAAGGCTTATTCTGCAAGTACTCAAAGTGAGCGTACTTTATTTAAATTACAATTTGGGTTGCAGTCCTGCACACAAGGAGCCTTTATAGTATTTTGATTTATACACATCGAGTCGACAGCTCGCAAACAGGCCATTCGGCCTAACTGGTCCATGCCGGTGTTTATGCTCCACACGAGCCTCCTCCCTCCCTACTTCATCTCACCCTATCAGCATATCCTTCTATTCCTTTCTCCCTCATGTGTTTATCTCGCTTCCCCTTAAATGCATCTCTGCTATTCGCCTCAACTACTCCTTGTGGTAGCGAGTTCCGTATTCTTACCAGTCTTTGGGTAAATTCATTCAGTATTGGATTTATTCGTGATTATCTTATATTTATGATCTCTAGTTTTGGACTCCCCCACAAGTGGAAACATTTTCTCTACGTCTACCCTATCAAACCCTTTCGTTACCTTAAAGACCGCGACGAGGTCACCCCTCAGCCTTCTCTTTTCTAGAGAAAAGGCTCGCAGTCTGTTCAGCCTTTCCTGATAAGTCCATCCTCTGAGTTCTGATATCATCATTGTGAATCCTTCTTTGCACCTTCTCCAATGCCTCTATATTTTCTGATAGAGAAAATCATACCTTTGTTTCCTGTTTTCTATCATTCTAACTTACCTCTTCATCCATCTTCTACCTAATCCCTCCATAGTCCGCATTTCCCTTGGCACTCTATGCTCTGTGAGCTCCCGGATACCTTAGTGAGTAAACACACCAATTCACACCACCCAGAAGGCCCAAGGTTCAATTTCCAGATCTCGGTTGGGCAGCTGTTCAGACACCACCAATGAATGGCCTCCAGTGTTTCTGAATTAGGGAGGGGAAATTCAGTTCTGAACACCAAGGCGATAGCCGTGGCTCTGTGGATAGCACGCTCACATCTGACTCAGAAGGTTGCGGGTTCAAATCCCACTCCAGAGACTCGAGCATATAATCCACGCTGACACTCCCAGTGCTCTACTGAGGGAGTGCTGCACCTTCGGAGGTTCCGTCTTTCGGATGAGACGTTTAAACCGAAGCCCCGAACACCCTCTCAGGTGGACGTAAAAGATACCATGGCATTATTTGAAAAAAAGCAGCGGAGTTCTCCCTGGTGTCCTGGGCCAATATTTATCCCTCAACCAACATCACTAAAACATTATCTGGACATGATCTCATTGCTGTTTGTGGGAGCTTGCTGTGCGCAAATTGGCTACTGCATTTCCTACATTACAAAAGTGAGTACACTTCAAAGTACTTCATTGGCTGTAAAGTGCTTTGGGACGTCCTGACGTTATGAAAGGTGCAATATAAATGTTACATTTCATTTCTCTCTCGCTATCTCTTTCCTTTTCTTAATTTAACCATGAATGTAAAGGAATGTAAGAACTCCTTTTTTCTAGTCAGACTGATGGCATGTGAACATCTTTTTCTTTTGCCTTGATTTATTAATGAACCTTTCCTGTTGAAAGCAGAAAGTTATATTATGGCCTATCCATAGGTGCAATTGCCTGCGGGCAGTATTTAAGGTTTTCTGCCTGATGGTGAATATTTTTGACTAAACCAGTAAATGGCACGGAACTGTTGGGCCGAATGGCCAGTTTCTGTGCTGCACGTTCTATGTAATTCTATGTAACTTTTAAAAAGGAAGAACGGTATTGTTTTTTAGCTGAAGCTAAGATTTTCTAAATCAAGGTGTATCATGCATCTGGACAGGAAGTTTGCAGTGGAATTTTTGGATCAAATATGTCTCTACAGAAATCTTTCAGTAATCTGAGAGATTTATGCGTTTGAGCAGGAGTGGGTCAACTTTCCTGAAGATAGCGTGTACAGTCTACTCTTAATTGTTTTTTAATTTGAATTTTTTTTCAAGCACTAAATGTCTCCTGTGCTGTTTTATTTAAATTGCTTAATTTGAATAGCTGGATGATTGACTTTGAATTAATAGGAGCAGACTATACGCCCCGTGTCTTATGTTGGCTAATGGAAGGGGCTGACAACTTAGAAACAATTTACATGGGTTTTACATAACTTCCAGTTCATACCAGACATTATCAAGTATGTTCTGCACACAAGATATTATGCAAATTTTGATGTGATTTAACTATTTCCATCAAAATTCATGTCTTCAAAGATGGAAGCTCTGTATATATTAATTATGCAGAACTACTGTTAATAATGGATCACTGAGAAATCCAAGAGTACCCCCTGCTGGATTTTGAAATACAGGATTGGCAGTGGTCTGTGTAAAGACATGTTTTATATGCTTCTTCTAACAGCTATGTTTGTGACTAATTAGTTAAGGCTGTTACTAATTAGTTAAAAGCATTGTACTTATTAAACTACAGAACTTTAAACAGTAGGGCATTCTGTTGCATTTTTGCTTGTTTTCTTTGGTCCAGCTGCATTGCAAAGGTTTGCAATGGTGGTAAGGTTCAAAAATGAAAGTAATTTAGCCCTTTATATGGACTCAGGAAAAACACATACTGAAATACATTTTTGGTTTCTGTAGCTCGCTAGGGTAAGTGGATTACTACTGTGCACATTATCAGAAAAATATTATGCAAATAAAGTGGATTTTATTCAGCATGCCATTAACACATTACTATGTAAAATACTAAGCATGCATTTAACTAGGAAATGGTAACCATTTTATGATGTTTTAATGTGTATGAATATTTTCTTAGACTTATCCTTAATCAGTGCAATGGTTGAGTATCAAAGTAATCGCCGGGTACAGCTTTGGTTGAGTTATTGGGCTGGATTTTGCGCTCACCGTTATTTATGTGCAAACCGGACAGAATCTTCCGGCGACTGCACGTGCGCAGTTAAACGTGGAAATCGTGAAGTTTCTGTCTTGAGATGCAATGCTCCTCCAGAAGCTGCACAAAAACAGCATCTCGCCGGCTGACTCATCATTCAAATACAATGAAAGGCGTGAAGTCCTTTCACTGACGTCCTAGATACGGACTAAACTCACCACAAAAAGTTACGGCTCGTCCATTCTGATGTGAGTAACTGTTAAATGGCGTGGTGAGTCTTAATTACTGCCAAACGACCCCTCTGGCACTCAAAATTAACTTCTACAAGTGTGGAGTCTCATTCCTTCAGCTTTTAATTATTGTTGGACAATTTTTTTGAAAAAGTAAATAATTTTTTTTAACTTCTTCCTTCTGTCTCTTTATTCTTGCCCTCTCCTCATTTTGCTTTCTGTACTTGATTTGACATTAAATTCACTCTTCCAACTTACACTTCCTGGTTCAGACTCTGCGCTGTTATTAACGATACTTCAATCTGATTGCTTGAGGAGACACAGAGTCACTTGCCCCGTTCACACAGGTCCCAGATGCCCTGTAGAGGGGGCTGCGCTGTTTGGATCTCGAACTTAGGAGGAACGTGCCGCGCGAAAGCTCTATGGGCAAGTGCAAATCTAACGAGCGGCTGGAACTTCTCGTTCGCCGCTCACAGCAAAATCCGGCCCTATAGTAATTACGGATTGGTGTAATTTCTGAATCTTGGTTTGCTTGTTCATGAGACTATAAATCGATTAGGGCGAGTGAATTGTTATCACTCAGAAAATGGAATTTGCACTGACGTTAGGACTTTTTATGCAAGATTCTGATATTCTGACAGCAAATTGCACTACTTAGGGCTACACATAGAAATTTGCAGGATTTGCCATGGCATATGGTGTTGTGCTAACTTGCTTGCCTTACCTGTGATGTATATGCTTTCTTTCCAGAAATCACATTATTCAGTTTCTTTCCACACCACCCTTGTGTTGTGAAAACTTCTTTGCCTCAGTGATGTACTGATTGAGTGATAGTGACTGAATAGCAATTGGATTGAATGGATCGGCCAAATTTAGTGAACATTTAGTTCACCTGAGAAGTTATTGGGGGGGCGGGGAGGGGGAGGGGAGTTCAGCAACAACAACAACTTGCATTTATATAGCGCCTTTAACGTAGTAAAACTTCCTAAGGTGCTTCTCGAGTGTTATCAGACGAAATCTGACACCGAGCCACATAATGAGACATTAGGTCAGGTGACCAAAAGCTTGGTCGAAGAGATAGGTTTTAAGGAGCGTCTTAAAGGAGGAGAGCAAGGCGGGTTGGTTCAGGGAGGGAATTCCAGAGCTTAGGGCCTAGACAGCTGAAGGCAAGGCCACCAATGGAGAGGCGAAGGAAGTTGGGGAACCGGAAGAGGTCAGAATTGGAGGGGGGCCGAGATCTCGGAGGGTTGTAGGCTTATCTTACCGAGATAGGGAGCGCTGAGGCCATGGAACGATTTGAACACAAGGACGAGAACTTTAAGATCGAGGCGTTGCTGGACTGGGAACCAATGTAGTTCAGCGAGCACAGGGGGTGATGGGTGAACGGCACTTGATGCAAGTTACGATACGGGCAGCAGAGCTTTGGATGAGCTGAAGTGTACGGAGGGTAAAAGATGGGAGGCTGGCCAGGAGAGCATTGGAATAGTCGAGCTTGGAGGTAACAAAAGTACCACGGGCGATCTTCAAGAGTAATTAAGTCTTACTACTGTTGTACAGGGCTTTAGTGAGACCTCACCTGGAGTACTGCGTACAGTTTTGGTCTCCTCATCTAAGGAAGGATGTACTTGCCTTAGAGGCGGTGCAATGAAGGGTCACGAGATTAATTCCTGGGATGAGAGGGTTGTCCTATGAAGAGAGGTTGAGTAGAATGGGCCTATACTCGCTGGAGTTTAGAAGAATGAGAGGTGATCTCATTGAAACATATAAGATTCTGAGGGGGCTCGACAGGGTAGATGCTGAGAGATTGTTTCCCCTGGCTAGAGAGTCTAGAACTAGGGGGCATAGTCGGCCAATCAAGACTGAGATGAGAAGGAATTTCTTCACGCGGAGGGTTGTGAATCTTTGGAATTCTCTACCCCAGAGGGCTGTGGATGCTGAGTCATTGAATATATAGATAGAATATATATATAGACTATATGTATCTCAATGGCTGAGATAGATAGATTTTTGGACTCTAGGGGAATGAAGGGATATGGGGATCGGGCGGGAAAGTGGAGTTGAGGTCGAAGATCAGCCATGATCTGATTGAATGGCGGAGCAGGCTCGAGGGGCTGTGTGGCCTACTCCTCCTATTTCTTATGTTCTTATGTTCTGCTTACAAGCGACTTGGTAGTTTTACTTATATTGCCTTATTGCTATGTTTCTTTATTTAAGAACTTTCTTCCCTCAGTAGAAGTTGGTACCCATGCTGTATCTTGCACCAACATGAAAGATATAGAATATTCCAGTAGGTGGCAGGAAAGATTTGTGGTTTTGTGTTGTTAAGTACAAATGCATGTTAATAAATAAATACTCTTCAAGAATCATACTCGTTTTCACTGCTTATGTAACAGTGTGTGGATAAAGAAGTAATTCCTTGTACAGGCTTGTGAATTACAACTGACCCAGGGATGTTCTGTTAGGTGCAGTATTACTTATATGATTTTATGATAAACTGTTCATGTAAGGAACACATTTAGACATTTTCTGTCGGATAAACCTTGCAAATTAATTCTAACTTACTAGGTTTATCTACCGAAAAAGGCCAAATATGCTCCTAACGTTGCAGTTAATCCGTGGTATATGAAAAAAATGGCAGAATCTGTTTACATACAGAGCGAGCTGCATTATTGTCCAATGCCCTTGTTTTCGCCGAAGTTACTCATGGTCCCTTACCCTGCTCATTCCACCTCTGCACCGTCAAGTCTGAGAGCCTTTGACTTGAACGCACCTGCCATGTGACTGTTGTGGTCATTCACCAATAGATCTGGCTTGAATATCTTGACCAATACACTCGCCCTTGCTCACCACGAACCAAATTCTCCGGATACTCCAACAATAACAACAACAACTTGCATTTATATAGCGCCTTTAACGCAGTAAAACGTCCCAAGGCGCTTCACAGGAGCGATTATCAAACAAAATTTGACACCGAGCCACATAAGGAGATATTAGGGACAGGTGACCAAAGGTTTGGTCAAAGAGGTAGGTTTTAAGGAGCGTCTTAAAGGAGGAGAGAGGCGGAGAGGTTTAGAGAAGGCATGGCCTTTACTTAAGGGTAAGGGCAACCCCAAGAATTCACGATCACTAACTATCTTCGCCAACCCCCTGTAAAAAGAGGGGGGTGGAAATTAACTGTGAAACAAGTTATCTGTAAAGGCCACTGAGCCGTGCAATATAAAGTTCAAAAGACACTTGGATGGATTTCTGGGGAGAGAAGGGATATCATGAGAAGGCAATTGAACATTTTCAGAAAAAAATTGATTAATGGATTTCATGGCCTTTCCTCGTTGCTAAAAATTCTTGTATTTTATAATATTGCACTCCTGATTTCATTATGATCTTGATATTTCTTTTTGGATTCATTGTCGGGATGTGGGCGTCGCTGGCAAGGCCGGCATTTATTGCCCATCCCTTAATTGCCCTTGAGAAGGTGGTTGTGAGCCGGCTTCTTGAACCGCTGCAGCGTCCGGGTGGTGAAGGTTCTCCCACAGTGCTGTTAGGGAGGGAGTTCCAGGATTTTGACCCAGCGACGATGAAGGAACGGCCGATATATGTCCAAGTCGAGATGGTGATGGTGTTCCTATGCACCTGCTGTCCTGGTCCTTCTAGGTGGTGGAGGTCACAGGTTTGCTGTAATTTTGAAACTGTACGAATTGCAGAAGCTATTCAACAGGTCTACTTAAGACTCATATGGACCACAATAGAGGTATCATTTTTAATTTGTGGTTAGCCACAGTGGGTTTCTTGTAAATGTGAAGTGTAGAACAATGCATGGTCTTGACAGTTATATTTTTGAGGGCTCATTGAAAATTCTTTGCTGCTTTCAATGCTTATTTTGTTATTTTATTTCCATCCCTGATATTTATTTATTACTATCATGTATTAACTGATCTCTTGTGACATTGTTCATGGTGAGTCAACAACAACAACAACTTGCATTTATGTAGCGCCTTTAACGTTTTTTTCAAACAAAATTTGACACCATAAGAACATAAGGAGCAGGAATAGGCCATACGGCCCCTCGAGCCTGCTCCGCCACTCAATATGATCATGATGTGGAGATGCCGGTGATGGACTGGGGTTGGCAAATGTAAGGAATCTTACAACACCAGGTTATAGTCCAACAAATTTATTTGAAAATTACAAGCTTTCGGAGGCTTTCTCCTTCGTCAGGTGAATGTGGAAATGAAATCCTTGAACGTTTCGCATTTATATTCAGAGAACAATACCTGGTGATTACAGATAATCTTTCCAACTGCCCGTTGTCAAGGCAATCAAAGTGTTCAGACAGAGAGGTGTTACCTACAGGACCACCGAATATACAAACGGCCAGAACACAAAACAGAGAGCGAGAGGGAGAAACATTCGAAAGGAAGAGAAAGACAGAAAATGACCCGTTGTACTAAAAACAGATAACTTTTATTCACTGGTGGGGTTACGTGTAGCGTGACATGAACCCAAGATCCCGGTTGAGGCCGTCCTCATGGGTGCGGAACTTGGCTATCAATTTCTGCTCGACGATTTTGCGTCACTAATGAAGCCATGTTTGCAACTGCAGTCTGCGTGTGGTTCAGGTAGTGATCCAGAGACTATTACCTTTTGAGGTTCTGCTTTTTAGTTTAGACTCTAGCTCCTCAAACTCCCTCAGCAGAACCTCATTCCTAGTTCTTCCTATGTCGTTGGTTCCTACGTGGACCATGACAACTGGATCCACCCCCTCCTCCTTCAAGTTCTTTTCCAGCCGCGAGGAGATGTCCTTAACCCTGGCATCGGGCAGGCAGCACAGCCTTCAGGACTCCTGGTCGCGGCTGCAGAGAACAGTATCTATCCCCCTGACTATACTATTCCCTAACTCTACCACATTCCTTTTTGCTCCCCCCACTTGAATGGCCTCCTGTACCAAGCTGCCGTGGTCAGTTTGCCCATCCTCCCTGCAGTCTTTGTTCTCATCCATACAGGTAGCAAGTACCTCGTACCTGTTGGACAAGGTCAAAGGCCGAGCTCCTCCATCACTGCATCTGGGTTCCCCTTAACTGCCTGACTCACAGTCACACCCTCCTGCCCCTGACCACTAACCAAATCTAAATCACTACCTAACCTAAGGGGTGTGACTGCCTCCTGGCTCAAAGTGTCCAGGTGACTCGCCCCCTCCCTGACGCATCGCAATGTATGCAGCTCGGTCTCCAGCTCAACAACTCTGAGCCGAAGTTCCTCGAGCTGCAGACACTGCCTGCAGGTGTGGTTGCCTGGGATCACACTGCTCTCCACCAACTCCCGCAGTTACAGCACATCACCTGCCCTGCCATCTCTATCCAAACTTGTTTTATATATTTACTTAAAGTTCTTATGTAATTAATTCACTTGTTTTATTTTTAGTTATTTTTAAAATTAATTTATCTAGTTTAAGTTATTAATTTAATAAAGTATCAGCAAGTTATGGTTTCTAGTTTAAACCACTCCCCTACTTTAGACAGCAAAAAAATATATGACTCACCAACCAGCTGTCCTCTGATGTCACTCTTTCAAACTTCTTCTGGTGTTTGAGTTGGTCTCAGCTTTATATCCCCGCTCTGCTCCCGGGCCTCTGCTCCTTCAAATCCCCGCTCTGCTCCCGGGCCTCCGCTCCTTCAAATCCCCGCTCTGCTCCCGGGCCTCCGCTCCTTCAAATCCCCGCTCTGCTCCCGGGCCTCCCCTCCTTCAAATCCCCGCTCTGCTCCCGGGCCTCCCCTCCTTCAAATCCCCGCTCTGCTCCCGGGCCTCCGCTCCTTCAAATCCCCGCTCTGCTCCCGGGCCTCCGCTCCTTCAAATCCCCGCTCTGCTCCCGGGCCTCCGCTCCTTCAAATCCCCGCTCTGCTCCCGGGCCTCCGCTCCTTCAAATCCCCGCTCTGCTCCCGGGCCTCCGCTCCTTCAAATCCCCGCTCTGCTCTCGGTCACTGGTCCCTCTCCTTTATATCCCCCACTCTGCTCTCGGTCACTGGACCCTCTCCTTTATATCCCCGCTCTGCTCTCGGTCACTGGACCCTCTCCTTTATATCCCCGCTCTGCTCTCGGTCACTGGACCCTCTCCTTTATATGCCCCGCTCTGCTCTCGGTCACTGGACCCTCTCTTTTATATCCCCCGCTCTGCTCTCGGTCACTGGTCCCTCTCCTTTATATCCCCCACTTTGCTCTCGGTTACTGGTCCCTCTCCTTTATATCCCCCGCTCTGCTCTCGGTCACTGGTCCCACTCCTTCTGCTCTCGGACCTCTGCTCCCGCTCCTTTTATGCCTAATAACCACTAAAAAGTATAAACACTAACCAATAAACTAAATACTTACTGACTTACCCTCGGCACTCCTCCTTGCCTTGTTTTGATTTGTCATGTAGCTCCCTTCTTGCTCCACTCAGTCTTAGTCTATAGTTCAAATCACTTAACACCTCCTTCCACCTCTGCACCTAATTCCCACACTCACCAAATTCCCAGTTGAAAGTCCTCACTCTGTTAGCAATTCGCTCCGTTAGAGGTTCACTCTCTGTCTTTCCCAACCTCTGTGCTCAAGCTCTCCGAGCCCAAGGCACATAAAGATATTAGGACAGGTGACCAAAAGTTTGGTCATAGAGGTAGGTTTTATAGAGCGTCCTAAAGGAGGAGAGAGAGGTAGAGAGGCGGAGAGGTTTAGGGAGGAAATTCCAGAACTTAGGGCCTAGGCAGCAGAAGGCACGGCCGCCAATGGTGGAGCGATGAAAATCGGGGATACGCAAGAGGCCAGAATTGGAGGAGCGCAGAGATCTCGGAGGGATGTAGGGCTGGAGGGGGTTACAAAGATAGGGAGGGGCGAGGCCATGTTGGGATTGGAAACAGAATTCCCTTTGTGTGAAGAAGTGCTTCCTGACATCACCCCTGAACGGCCTGGCTCTAATTTTAAGGTTATGCCCCCTTGTTCTGGACTCCCAGAGGAAATAGTTTCTTTCTGTCTACCCTATCAAATCCTTTCATCATCTTAAACACCGCAATGAGATCAGTCTTTAATCTTGTATATTCAAGGGAATACAAGCCTAGTCTGTGCAACCTGTCCTCGTAATTTAACCCGTTTAGACCCTTGCTGAGTATTTGGGAATGGGATAGGACGTGGATGTACTGGGGGGGGGGGGGGGAAGAGAAGTGTGGGATTCAGTGGGTTTGGCAGCGCTGGGTATGATGGGATTTGGTACTTGGCATTGCTGGGCTGAGCCTTGGGGGTTTTTGCCTCATGTGGGGTGGGGGGGGGGGGGGGAGGGTGGACTCTTAGGGTTGGCAGTTGTGAGCGTTACTGGAGTTAAGGAGTAGTTTGAAGGGGGAGTGGGAGGCACACGGAGGCTGTAGAAAGTAGCTATGGAAGAAACGGCATCACCACGGAGTAGACCTGACAGCTATTTCCCCTCTGCAAGAGAGGGGCACTGAGAGTCGGAGACTGAGCAGAGTCAGTGAGGGTGCAAATACACTGAATGCTGTTGCGGTGTGCATAAATAGTAAAATTAATTCAGTGAGATGAAACATCTATGCAATTACAAGTCTTTTGTCCAGCACATATCTGTAGTTTTATGCGTCAGAGATCTTGCCGTTAAAGGGAGTCACGCCTCCGTGAGAGAATAATCTTGATTAGCTGAAATAGCCAGCACATGTTGTGTTAGTCACACTGACTGGCTTGAATATTTCATTGACAGTAAATGCAAAAAAGCTTCCATTCACCAGACAGGTCAGAAAAGCTACCGATCAGCCATGAGCAAGTGTTGCAAAAAGCACTCAAATTAAATCTCACCAACCTTCTTTCAAATGCAGCCGAGTAATTACCACAACATGAAGCAATGAAATCACTTCGGTTTTTCCAAGCTGCTTGTAGGCCAGTTTCTTTTTTCCCTTCCTTACTGATGCCAATTGTACGTAGCTAAAAGTAATATAACCGCATTAAAAAGTACATCATTCTGAAGAAGGCATTAAATTTACCCATTAAATTTGTCGTTTATTAATGCTTAAAAAGTGCCCTGATAAGGTTGTCTCTTGGAGAGGGTGGAGAGGAGATTTACTAGAATGGTAACAGGGATGAGGGACTTCAGTTACGTGGAGAGACTGGAGAAGCTGGGGTTGTTCTCCTTCGAACAGAGAAGGTTAAGGGGAGATTTAATAGAGGTGTTCAAAATTATGAAGGGTTTTGATAGAGTAAATAAGGAGAAACTGTTTCTATTGGCAGGAGAGTCGGTAACCAGAGGACACAGATTTAAGATAATTGGCTGAAGAACCAGAGGGGAGATGAGGTGAAATTTTTTTACGCAGTGAGTTGTTATGAACTGGAATGCGCTCCCGGAAAAGGGTGTTGGAAGCAGATTCCAATCGTAACTTTCAAAAGGGAATTGGATAAATAGTTGAAGGGGAACAATTTGCAGGGCTATGGGGAAAGAGAAGGTTAATGGGACAAATTGGATAGCTCTTTCAGAGAGCCGGCACAGGCAAGATGAGCTGAATGGCCTCCTTCTGTGCTGTATCATTCTGTGATTCTTGAGTTCTGCATCACTTCAGTAATTAGAAAATTCATCTAAGCCTAGGGCACTGGCTACTTCCAATTCCTGTTGATAAGTTCTGTGTGTGTGAAAAATACACACTATGGGCATTGTAGCTTGCACCCTGCTTCTGTGGAAGTATAATACCCAGAATACATCATGACGACTCATGTCACATGATTACCAGAAAGAACATTGACAAGTAACAAGATCAAAGCTCTTAGAACAGAGCACAGCTTAAGCTCCGGGGATAGGTGTAGAATCCTGCGGGAGAAACTATGTGGAAGAATTTCCGATGTATATTGGCCAGCAATGGGTTAATTTTAGTACAGAATTTAAAAAAATTCATTCATGGGATGATTCATGGCTGGCAAGGCCGGCATTTATTGCCCATCCCTAATTGCCCTTGAGAAGGTGGTGGTGAGCCGCTTTCTTGAACCGCTGCAGTCCGTGTGGTGACGGTTCTCCCACAGTGCTGTTAGGAAGGGAGTTCCAGGATTTTGACCCAGCGACGATGAAGGAACGGCGATATATTTCCAAGTCGGGACGGTGTGTGACTTGGAGGGGAACGTGCAGGTGGTGTTGATCCCATGCGCCTGCTGCCCTTGTCCTTCTAGGTGGTAGAGATCGCTGGTTTGGGAGGTGCTGTTGAAGAAGTCTTGGCGAGTTGCTGCAGTGTATCTTGCAGATGGTACACACTGCAGCCACTGTGCGCCGGTGGTGAAGGGAGTGAATGTTTAGGGTGGTGGATGGGGTGCCAATCAAGCAGACTGCTTTGTCCAGGATGGTGTCGAGCTGCTTGAGTCTTGTTGGAGCTGCACTCATCCAGGCAAGTCAAGATATTCCTGACTTGAATAAACAATAAACTACAAATAGGGCAGGAAAGCTGACTGGAATTCACTTTAATTGATTGTTTTATTAAAGGAGGTACGTAAGAAAGGAGGAACCAAGGAGAGCGATTGAGCCCATGCAATTGTTTTGTCACCTTTATTATACCATGTAAAGAGAAAGAATAACCGTCCTTGCTAGTGGACGTATGCAATCTTATTGTCGGATAACAGATGGCATATAATTTATAACTCAGAATTTCTCAGTTCCCCATTAATTGGTCGCACTCTCGCCTTGGAGTCAGAAGGTTGTAGTTTCAAGTCCTGCTCCAGAGATTTGAGCACAAAATCTAGGCTGACGCTCCAGTGCAGTACTGAGGGAGCGCTGCACTGTCGGAGGTGCTGTATTTCGTATGAGAATTTAAACTGAGGCCCCGTCTGCCCGCTCAAGTGGACATAAAAGATCCCAAGGTACTATTTCGAAGAAGAGCAGGGGAGTTCTCCCCGATGTCCTGGCCGATATTTATCCCTCAACCAGCATCACTTTTTAGAAAAAAAAACAAATTATCTGGTCATTATCACATTGCTGTTTGTGGGATCTTGCTGTGAGCAAATTGGTTGCCGTGTTTTCCTACATTACAACAGTGATTACACTTTAAAAGTACTTCATTGGCTTTAAAGTGCTTTGGGATGTCCTTAGATCAAAGGTGCTATATAAATGCAAGTCTTTCTTTCTGTGTTTTACTCTACCCAAAAGTCCTCTTTTAATGTCAAATGGAAAAATGCCCATCTTTCTCTGTAATTAAAGACCTACCAACAGAATTGCAGGAATGTGAAGCTTTGAAAATGTGTGCATTTGGAGAGAATGACTTAATTATGGGGCTATTAATTATGGCAACAACCAGGCATTCTCCTGTTTTTTTTAGAAAACCTGTTACATTTTCAAGTATGCTCATGGATTTGTGAACCATAACTTTGGAAGACATATTGGGTTCGCACACACCGGGTTTAAATCCAGGCTATACTGGGTTAGCACACACTGGGTTTAAATCCAGGCCATATTGGGTTAGCACACATTGGGTTTGAATTGAAGCCAGACTGATTGAATGAAGGTTTACTTTCTCTGCTTCCTGTAATTCCCAACGCTGCTAATACTGGGCATGGAAATACTGCACAAAATCACCTGCAATTCAGAGTTAAATTCACAATTTCACTCTTGAGACCACGAGGATGGCTAATGTGGAAATTGGATAATTGGAGATGGGTGCAGTTACATTTCTGTTCTGAGGCAGTTCTGGTTCTATTTCTGTTCTGGGTTACGTCATGTTTTTGGGCAGCTGTTGAAGGAATATTATTCTGCAGCCAGCTGTGCTAACGCTGACCTAAAAGTGCTCGATAATATAATGGGTGTCCAAAGATGTCAGCCGTGGCTCAGTTGGTAGCACTCTTGCTTTTGAATCAGAAGGTTGTGAGTTCAGACCCCACTCTAGAGATTTGAGCCCAGAATCTCTTGCCCTCTCCCCTCCCCTTTCCTATCTGCTCTCCCTCCCTCCCTCCTGTTTTCTAATCCTGCTTGAACCCGGGATGTCTGCATCTCCAATTCTGGCTTTGTGCGTATCCCCAATGACCTTCGCCCCCACCATTGGCAGCCGAGCCTTCAGGCTCTAAGCTCTAGAATTCCCTCCCTAAACCTCTCCACCTCTCTACCTCTCTCTCCTCCTTTTAAGATGCTCCGTAAAACCTACCTCTTTGACCAAACCTTTGGTCGCCTGTCCTAATATCTCCTTATGTGACTTGGTGTCAAATTTTGTCTGATTACGCTCCTGTGAAGCACCTTGGAACATTTTACTATGTTAAAGATGCAAGTTGTTGTTTTCAAATCCTTCCCTGGCCTCACCGCCCCCCCCCACCCCATCTCTGTAACCTCCTCCAGCCTACAGCTCTCCGAAATCTCTGCTCTCCTTCAATTCTGGCCTCTTACACGTTCCCAATTTCCATCACTCCACCATTGGCGGTCGTGCCTTCGGCTGCCTGGGCCCTAAGCTCTGGAATTGCCTCTCTAAAGCTCTTCGCCTCTACCTCTCTCTCCTCCTTTAAGACGCTCCTTAAAACCTATCTCTTTGACCAGGCTTTTGGTCACCTGTCCTAATATCTCCTTATTTGGCTCGGTGTTAAATTTTGTTTGATAATGCTCCTGTGAAGCGCC
The DNA here is from genome assembly GCF_035084215.1 of Heptranchias perlo. Taxonomy (NCBI): domain Eukaryota; kingdom Metazoa; phylum Chordata; class Chondrichthyes; order Hexanchiformes; family Hexanchidae; genus Heptranchias; species Heptranchias perlo. Next base: position 108,220,407 of record NC_090330.1, read on the forward strand.
TCGAGAGGTTTTATAAAGGCGCTATATAAATGCAAGTTGTTGTTGAATACTGCAATGATGACCATATGGTGTGCAACATTATGGGGGACCAAATAGTTTATGAAGAAAATAATTATGATAATGATGCTGAAATATCTGATTTTCTGTTTATCAGATATGCTGTCAGTAATGAGCTTTGAGTCATCTGTGGTGTCTAAAGCAATAATAGATTTCTTTACATCTTCAACCTAATTTTCACCTTTTAATTATTTCCCAGGTTGATAAGGAACTTCCTTATTCTGCAGTGGAAAAAGACCAACTGTTGTTTTTGGTTATTTGCGTGTCTTGATATGTGTCTCTGTGGAGGTGGGGGAATTGTAAGGGGTCGGTGGTTGAGGCGACTGACTCTTAATGTCTCAAACTAGCAAAACCTCGGCAATCCCCCTCGATGTTTCTCGGTATAACTTTTATCTTTGTGACATAGATGGAAAATTGTTGGGAGGTTCGAAAAGATTATAAAGCAGTTAGCATACAGGCGTACCCATTTGTCCTGAATTAAATTAAGTTTCTTTAACTGAATAAAAGTTTTGTTCCTACTTTGATCGATTGTTTACCCTCACCCTGGCAGATATCTAAATATGAAGTCTGAAAACTAATTTGACCCAATCTCTCAAAACTAGCATAGTCTTGGGTAACTTACCTTCTGATTTTATTGTTTCCCATTTCTCTCTCTCTATGGGGTAGTGCCTGCCTTGTGCTCACACCTTTCTAGTGCAGTACAAATTGATAACAGTAACTCACCTGTGGCTGTGAATCCATACCCAACAATATATGGGTAGTTCAATGCACTGCAATATTGTTGCCTCTGAGTCAGAAGGTTGTGGGTTCAAGCCCCGCTCCAGAGACTTGAGCACAAAATCCAGACTGATGCTCCAGTGCAGTACTGAGGGAGTGCTGCACTGTCGGAAATGCCGTCTTTCGGATGAGACATTAAACTGAGGCTCCGTCTGCCCTCTCAGGTGAACCTAAAAGATCCCATGGCACTATTTGGAAGAAGAACAGGGGAGTTCCGCCCTGTGTTCTGGCCAATATTTATCCCTCAGCCAACATCACTGGTCATTATCTCATTGCTGTTTGTGGGGCCTTGCTGTGTGCAAATTGGCTGCCGCGTTTCCTACATTACAACAGTGACATGACTTCAAAAGTACTTCATTGGCTGTAAAGCGTTTTGGGAGATCCTGAGGTCTAGAAAGGCGCTATATAAATGGAAGGACTTACTTTTATTTATCTTTTACATGACTAATTTTATTCAGAAGAAGATTTGTACCATTTAGTTTCAGATTTGACGGAAACATGTGATTAGCAAATGGTTGAAGTCCAACCTACAGTCCATCGAACACGCTCGTCGTTCCATAGCTGAAGTTCCACAAGTGGAACATTCTTCACGCTGTACAATTTACTCTCATTTCCCCAATTAAAACTTCGCCTTTTCACTAACCTTTTGTGGGAGGATGTCGTGGCTGATTTGAATTTTCCCTTTTGGTCATTTTACAACATTTAAAATTTTCCTACTGTTCTGCCTGATGATCAGGTTGTGGAAATTATTTGGCATTTACGCTCAAGTAGAATTGTGTGTGGTGGAAAAAAAATTACAAAGAGCTGACCATATTTAAAATATCCACCATATTGCACTGAATTTAGCCTTTTTCAAGGACTGCAGTGTTAGAGTTGTCTCCATTGAAATATTCGTGATTACTTTTATCCCAATTTGTGAGTAAACATTTTTTTGTTGTCTCCAGCTACATCAGTATCATTCAGTAAAGAATTGTAGAGCTTGAAAATCTAATGCTATACCTCTAAGATATATATCTCGTATCTTGTTGATAGGCTTGCATTCCCTCGAGTATAGAAGATTAAGGGGTGATCTAATCGAGGTGTTTAAGATGATTAAAGGGTTTGATAGGGTAGATAGAGAGAAACTATTTCCTCTGGTGGGGGAGTCCAGAACAAGGGGTCATAACCTTAAAATTAGAGCTAGGCCGTTCAGGGGTGATGTCAGGAAGCTCTTCTTCACACAAAGGGGAGTGGAAATCTGGAACTCTCTTCCCCCAAAATGCTGTTTAGGCTGGGGATCAATTGAAAATTTCAAAACTGAGATTGTTAGATTTTTGTTAGGCAAGGGGATTAAGGGTTAGGGAACCAAGGCGGGTAAATGGAGTTAAGATACAGATCAGCCATGATCTAATTGAATGGCGTAACAGGCTTGAGGGGCTGAACGGCCTTGTCCTAACCCTATGATATAGTCTGTCACATACCCCTCCTTACCTCTGTAATGTCCTCCAGCCCATTGATCCCCCAAACTTTGTTCCTCTGACTCCAGCCTCTTGTGTTTCCCCTTCTCTTTCCCAGAGCATTGGAGGCTGTGCCTTCAGCCGCCTAGGCCCTAAGGCCTGCAATTCCCTCCCTAACCCTCACTTCTGCTCCACCTCTCTTTCCTTCTTTAAGACCAACCACTTTCATCAAGTTTTGATCACCCCTCCAGATATCTCCTCCTTTGGTTTAGTTTCCATTTTTTTTTTCTCCATTTGCCTCTGAGCTTGAGGCATTTTCTACGTTAAAGGCAATATATAAATGTCAGTTGTAATCTAGAAATTATTGTACTGAGTTACACTTTGAGTGTCGAACTTGTGCGAAGGTGAATGGAAGAGGATTGTAAAATCTTATGTGGTGAGAATGTGGGACTCGCTACCACATGGAGTCGTTGAGGCGAAAAGCATGGGTGCATTTAGGGGGCAGCTGGATAAGGACATGAGGGAGAAAAGATTAGAAGGATATCTTGATAGAGTGAGATGAAGTAAGTTGGGAGGAGGCTCGTGTGGAGCATAAACACCAGCATAGACCAGTTGGGCCGAATGGCCTGTTTCTGTGCTGTACATTCTATGTAACTTGGGTGTGAATTCACCTGAATCTCAAAAGGCAACAGGTAGAAGACACACCTCCGGGAAGTTTCTCACGGCAAAGTCAAATTTAAAAGTTTCCAGATGTTACTTTGAACCGACTGAGAATTTTTCAAATCTTAATTCGATTTTTAAAAAAAAACTTTAGTCAATAATTAACTGTTCTGTTAACAACTGTTAGGATTCCAGTGAATGGAGCTCTGTGTTTTTATTACTGTGGACAGGCACTGCTGCTCCTATAATATTGGGCCAAATTTTCCTGGAAAAATAAAGGCGAGTTCACGATGCACCGTGTTATTAATACGCAAATCAGCCAGCAAGTTAAGAGGATGAAGAGATACGTAGTGAGTCGCCTCCCCATTATTTTTAAGAACTTGCTGGATTTGCACATTAATTGCCCATTAAAGTCACCGCAGAAAGTTAAGGCTCATAATTAACAGCGTAAGTACCCATTTTAATTTTTAGTGCAATGCCAATCAATCTCTCCGGCCCAGAAAGGGAACAATTTAAACTGTTAAGTCTCATTCCAGCAGGTAGTAAATTGTTGTTAGAGATTTAAAAAATTTAGAATGTTAAATTTAAAGTTTTTTTTCTTAACTTTTCCTTTCTGTCTCTTTTTTCTCTCTCTCTTAATCCAGTCTTCCTTTCCCCTCTCTTTATTTCTCTTTCTGTACCTGATTTGACTCTAATTCACCGGATTTCCTTCTCCGTCGTTCCTCTGTTTTTTTCTCTATCCTTAAATCTCATTGTTTAAGGAGAGAGACTGTTGGTCCCGTCGTTCACTGAGGCCACAGATGCCCCTGTTGGCCTCGTCGCCCCGTTATCAGCCCGCACTTCCAGCAAGTTCGGCGCAAATTATATTCGAGCTGAAGGATGAGGGGAAAAAGTCTAATTAACGGGGCATGTCACGAGATGCCCCACTCCAGCAAGATTTGGCCCATTACATATTTCTACTTTTTATAACTTTCCTGTCAATGAAATTGCAAAGCTCTGCTTGTGCGGGGGCCTGAAAATGTAACATGAATTCCTCTGCTTGTTACAGGTTCCCTGGCCTGCAGCCCTCGTGTGTCAGATCTTTTTCATTTGTGGCGTGGTCATTTGAGAACTCTGTAGCACTTCAACATTAAAATGTTTTGGGTGTTGATGGGTGTTTCTCCCGTGCTGGGAAAATGAGGATCCTACAGTACGAATATTGAATGCAGGGAGAGAACTCGCTAACCTGTTGTTCTTTGGTGTGCATGTCATGCATTGCGTTCCATATTTTCAAAAGTAAAATAAAATGAGTCTAAATCTGTGATAGTTCACACCACATGTGATGCAACAGAGTGTTGCAGAATCATAGTATCACAGACTGATAGAGCACAGAAGGAGGCCATTCAGCCCATTGTGCCTATGCCAGCTCTTTGAAAGAGGTATCCAATCCAATCGGTAAAAAAAAGGGATGAGGTCCTGCAAGCAGAATATAGGGAGTTTGGAAATAAATTAAAAAGCAGGACCTCTAAGGTAGTAATCTCAGGATTACTCCCAGTGCCACGTGCTAGCGAGAGCAGAAGTAGGAGAATAGATGAATGCGTGGCTTGAGAGATGGTGTAGGAGGGAGGGGTTTAAATTCCTGAGGCATTGGGACTGATTCTGGGAAAGGCGGGACCTGTACAAGCTGGACGGGTTGCACCCAAGCAGAACCGGGACCAATATCCTCGCGGGGGCATTTGCCAGTTCTGTTGGGGAGGGTTTAAACTAGTATGGCAGGGGGATGGGAACCCAAGGGCAGGTACAGATAGGACAAATTCAGACCAGGAAACGGGAAGTAGAAAAGCAGTTAGTGTTGTAGTTGACGACTCAGAAAGGCAAAAGAAGCAAAGGTTAAATAGTGTTCAGCACAGGAATTTGACGGGGTTAAAGGGTATATACTTCACTGCAAGGAGTATTACAAACAAAGCAAATGAGCTAAGGGCACAGATAGACACATAGCAGCATGATATCATTGCTATAACAGAAACCTGGCTTAAAGAGGGGGATAATTGGCAGCTCAGTATTCCTGGATATAGAGTTTTCAGGCAGGATAGAGTGGGTGATAATAAAGGAGGGGGGGTAGCATTATTGGTTAAAAAATCAATTACAGTTGTGAGAAGGGATGATCTGCGAAATGGATCATCAATCGAGGCCATATGGGTTGAGCTGAGAAATAAAAAAGGGCAGTCACACTACTAGGAGTGTACTATAGACCCCCGAATAGCGAAAGGGAGATAGAAGAACAAATATGTAGGCAAATTTCTGAGTGCAAAAATAAGAGGGCAATAATAGTCGGGGACTTCAACTACCTTAACATCAACTGGGATTCAAACAGTGTGAGGGGCACAGAGGGTGCAAAATTCTTGATCGGTATCCAGGAGACCTTTTTTAACCAGTACGTGACAAGCCCAACAAGAGGGGATGCAATTCTAGATTTAGTCCTGGGAAATGAAGGTCGGCAAGTGGGTGAAGTGACAGTGGGTGACCATTATGGGGATAGTGACCACAATTCAGTTAGTTTTAGCATTATTATGGAAAAGAACAGAGTTAAATTAGGAGGAAACATTTTAAATTGGGGGAAGGCAAATTTTACAGAACTAAGAGGTGATTTGGCAGAAGTGGACTGGACACAACTAGTTGAGGAGAAGTCAGTGGCAAGCCAGTGGGAGGCACTAAAAAGTGAAATTCTACGGGTACAATGCAGACACGTCCCCTCAAAGAAAAAGGGTGGCACTGCCAAATTTAGAGCCCCCTGGTTGTCTAGAAGTATACGGGGCAAGATAAAGCAGAAAAAGAAAGCTTATGACTGTCACAGAAAACCAAATACTACAGAAAGCCTTGAGGAGTATAGAAAGTACAGGGATGACGTAAAAAAGGAAATAAGGAAAGCAAAGAGAGGGCATGAAAAAATATTAGCTCGTAAGATTAAAGAAAACCCAAAGATGTTTTATCAGTACATTTAAAAACAAGAGGATAGCTCAGGGAAAGGTGGGACCTATCAGGGATGATAAGGGTAACTTGTGTGTAGAAGCAGAGGATGTGGGTAGGGTTTTAAATGAATACTTTGTCTCCGTATTCACAAAGGAAAGGGATGATCTGGACGTAGTAGTAAAGAGGAGAGGTGTGAAATATTGGATAAGGTAAATATAATGAGAGAGGAAGTACTAGAGGGACTGGAATCCTTGAAAGTTGATAAGTCACCAGGGCCAGATGGATTGTTTCCTAGGCTATTGAAGGAAGCCAGGGAGGAAATAGCGGATGCTCTGAGGATCATTTTCAATCCTCACGAGATGCAGGGGAGGTACCGGAGGACTGGAAGACTGCAAACATAGTACCGTTGTTTTCCTCTCACAAAACCATGCTGACTGTTCCTAATCAGTCCCTGCCTCTCCAAATGCCTGTAGATCCTGTCTCTCAGAATACCCTCTAACAACTTACCCACTACAGATGTCAGGCTCACCGGTCTGTAGTTCCCAGGCTTTTCCCTGCCGCCCTTCTTAAACAAAGGCACAACATTTGCTACCCTCCAATCTTCAGGCACCTCACCTGTAGCTGTCGATGATTCAAATATCTCTGCTCGGGGACCCGCAATTTCCTCCCTAACCTCCCATAACGTCCTGGGATACATTTCATCAGGTCCCGGAGATTTATCTACCTTGATGCGCGTTAAGACTTCCAGCACCTCCCTCTCTGTAATATGTACACTCCTCAAGACATCACTATTTATTTCCCCAAGTTCCCTAACATCCATGCCTTTCTCAACCGTAAATACCGATGTGAAATATTCATTTAGGATCTCACCCATCTCTTGTGGTTCCGTACATCGATGACCTTGTTGATCCTTAAGAGGCCCTACTCTCTCCCTAGTTACTCTTTTGCCCTTTATGTATTTGTAGAAGCTCTTTGGATTCACCTTTGCCTGATCTGCCAAAGCAATCTCATGTCCCCTTTTTGCCCTCCTGATTTCTTTCTTAACTCTACTCAGGCAATCTCTATACTCTTCAAGGGATCCACTTGATCCCAGCTGCCTATGCATGTCATATGCCTCCTTCTTTTTGACTCGGGCCTCAATCTCCCGAGTCATCCAAGGTTCCCTACTTCTACCAGCCTTGCCCTTCACTTTATAAGGAATGTGCTTACCCTGAACCCTGGTTAACACACTTTTGAAAGCCTCCCACTTATCAGACGTCCCTTTGCCTGCCAACAGACTCTCCCAATCAACTTCTGAAAGTTCCTGCCTAATACCATCAAAATTGGCCTTTCCCCAATTTAGAATTTTAACTTTTGGGCCAGACCTATCCTTCTCCATAGCTATCTTAAAACTAATGGAATTATGATCACTGGTCCCAAAGTGATCCCTCACTAACACTTCTGTCACCTGCCCTTCCTTATTTCCCAAGAGGAGGTCAAGTTTTGCCCCCTCTCTAGTCGGGCCATCCACATACTGAATGAGAAATTTCTCCTGAATACACTCAACAAATTTCTCTCCATCCAAGCCCCGAATGCTGTGGCTGTCCCAGTCAATGTTGGGAAAGTTAAAGTCCCCTACTATTACCACCCTATTTTTCTTGCAGCTGTCTGTAATCTCCTTACATATTTGCTCCTCAATTTCCCGTTGATTATTTGGGGGTCTGTAGTACAATCCTATCAAAGTGATCTCTCCCTTCTTATTTTTCAGTTCTACCCATATAGACTCAGCGGGCGAACCCTCGGATATATCCCCTCTCACTACTGCCGTGATGTTCTCCCTAATCAAGAACGCAACTCCCCCTCCTCTCTTACCTCCTGCTCTATCTTTCCTATAGCATCTGTACCCTGGAACATTGAGCTGCCAGTCCTGCCCCTCCCTTAGCCATGTTTCAGTAATAGCTATAACATCCCAGTCCCATGTACCCATCCATGCCCTGAGTTCATCTGCCTTGCCCATCAGACTTCTTGCATTGAAATAAATGCAGTTTAATCTAGACTTCCCTTGGTCTTTGCCCTGCTTTCTCAGACTGTCTGTCCAGTCATGTTTTGTACACTCTCCCTTACTGCCTTTTGTTTCTGTCACCACTTTATTTCCCACTGACTTCCTGCATCGGTTCCCATCCCCCTGCCACATTAGTTTAAACCCTCCCCAACAGCACTAGCGAACACTCCCCCTAGGACATTGGTTCCAGTCCTGCCCAGATGCAGACAGTTCAATTTGTACTGGTCCCACCTCCCCCAGAACCGGTTCCAATGGCCCAGGAATTTGAATCCCTCCCTCTTGCACCATCTCTCAAGCCACGTATTCATCGTAGCTATCCTGTCATTCCTACTCTGACTAGCCCGTGGCACTGGTAGCAATCCTGAGATTACTACCTTTGAGGTCCTACTTTTTAGTTTAACTCCTAACTCCCTAAATTCAGCTTGTAGGGCCTCATCTCGTTTTTTACCTATATTGTTGGTGCCTATATGCACCATGACAACTGGCTGTTCACCCTCCCCCTCCAGAATGTCCTGCAGCCGCTCCGAGACATCCCTGACCCTTGCACCAGGGAGGCAACATACCATCCTGGAGTCTCGGTTGCGTCCGCAGAAACGCCTGTCTATTCCCCTTACAATCGAGTCCCCTATCACTATAGCTCTGCCACTCTTTTTCCTGCCCTCCTGTGCAGCAGAGCCAGCCACGGTGCCATGAACCTGGCCGCTGTCACCTTCCCCTGGTGAGCCATCTCCCCCAACAGTATCCAAAACGGTATACCTGTTTTGGAGGGAGATGACCGCAGGGGACCCCTGCACTGCCTTCCTACTCTCCCTCTGTCTGTTGGTCACCCATTCACTATCTCCCTCAGTAATTTTTATCTGTGGTGTGACCAACTCACTGAACGTGCTATCCACGACTTCCTCAGCATCGCGGATGCCCCAAAGTGAGTCCATCCGCAGCTCCAGAGCCGTCAAGCGGTCAAACAGTAGCTGCAGCTGGACACACTTCCCGCAGGTGAAGGAACCAGGGACACGGGAAGGATCCCTGAATTCCCACATCCCACAAGAGGAACATGACACGGGTCTGGGATCTCCTGCCATGACTTAACCCTTAAGTTAGCTTAACAACAACTACAATGTCAAGAAAAAAAAAGGAAAGAAAAACTACTTACCAGTCACCAGCCAATCACTTACCTGTTGGCTGTGACTTCGTGCCTCCAGCAACTGCAGTAGCTCGATCCTCCTCCTAGTCAACTTGCTTGCCCTCCACACAGTGCCTCCTTTTTTTTTGGTTCGAGGAGGAGGGAGGGAGGGAAAAACAAGTGTTGTGTTTCGGGTTTAACTGCTCCTCGACACCAGCCTTTAATGTAGTAAAACATCCCAAGACGCTTCACAAGAGTGTTAACAGACAAAATTTGACACCGAGCCACATAAGGCGATATGAGGACCAAAAGCTTGGTAAAAGAGTAGGTTGTAAGGAGCATTTTAAAGGAGGAGAGAGAGGTAGAGAGGAGGAGAGGTTTAGGGAGGGAATTCCAAAGCTTAGGGCCCAGGCAGCTGAAGGCACGGCCAACCAATGATGGGGCGATGACAGTCAGGAATGTGCAAGAGGCCAGAATTGGTGGAGCGCAGAGTTCCCAAAGGGTTGTAGGGCTGGAGGAGGTAAGAATACAGTATTACCTTTCACTCCTTCATTGTTGTACAGTAAGTTCATTACCCCACTCTCTCCAAGTTACACTGATTCCCCATGTCCTAGTGTGTCAATTTCAAAATTCTTGTCCTTGTTTTCAAATCTCTCCAAGGTCTTGCCCCATCGTACCACGGTGGTGTCTTTCTGCGCTACATTCCTGCACACACCTCCTTCTCCCCGAGCACTGGATCTCTCCTCAATCCTCGCTGTCTCTGCTGCACCATTGGTGGCCATTCTTCAGCCAATAAGTTGGAGGCAGGGAAGGGATTGTGGTTTTCATTTACTCATAAATTACAGCAAACAGTGTCTATTTACTATAACAAGCAGAGTCTCTACAGCAAACTCATGAACTACAGCAAACAGAGTCTCTAAACTCATGGCCGAAACTACAGCGGAATCTCCCGATTAATTCTTTAGGATTATTTCTTCAGCAAGGTGCAGTGAGTGGAGGATAGTTACAGAATACAAATTATGTGCGTAAAATCAATCCCAGTCACTTACAGCAGTGCGGTCTCCAGGCGTGACTGATGGGTGAATTACCCAATCATCTCCATTCTGGCCGGGAATCGTGGTGTCACGATATGCAGCCTTATAATAAATAGGAAAGGGATATGGTTGTCACCAAGCATAAGGAAAGGGAAGGGGAATGGACAGGTTAGGATGGGAATTCATGCTACGGTCAAAGAGGAGAGTTTTGAGAAGGTCTTTGAAACCAGGGAGGGAGGTGGCAAGGAGTAGGGAATTGGGTAGACAATTCTGGAAGGTAATGCTATAATGGCTGATGTCAATATTCACTCTTATTATAAAGTGCACTGAGACATTTCCCTGCACGTGAGGAGTGCTATATAAATGCAAGTTGTTGTTTTAAACTTAATGCTGTGTTTGGTCTGGCTGCACTTCCGCAGGTATGAAACCGTGCGGAGAAACCCAGTGAGCTGAGCTGAGCTGCACCTGAATGCTATGGTTTGTAAGCATGTGGGTGATCAAAAAACCTTGCTTAATGTACACTAATGTTTGACTTGTCCAAGTTTACAGACTGCGATCTGAGGTACATTAAATGAGATAAGCTCCTTTGCTGATGTCTGGTACGGAGAAGATTGTAGCATTGGGGACCGAGTGCAACATATCAAAATTTGCAGATGATACAAAGATGGGAGGGAAAGTAGAGAGTGAGGAGGACATAAAAAACCTGCAAGGGGATATAGACAGGCTGGGTGAGTGGGCGGAGATTTGGCAGATGCAATATAATATTGGAAAATGTGAGGTTATGCACTTTGGCAGGAAAAATCAGAGAGCAAGTTATTTTCTTAATGGCGAGAGACTGGAAAGTACTGCAGTACAAAGGGATCTGGGGGTCCTAGTGCAAGAAAATCAAAAAGTTGGTATGCAGGTGCAGCAGGTGATCAAGAAAGCCAACGGAATGTTGGCTTTTATTGCTAGGGGGATAGAATATAAAAACAAGGAGGTATTGCTGCAGTTATATAAGGTATTGGTGAGACCGCACCTGGAATACTGCATACAGTTTTGGTCTCCATACTTAAGAAAAGACATACTTGCTCTCGAGGCAGTACAAAGAAGGTTCACTCGGTTAATCCCGGGGATGAGGGGGCGGACATATGAGGAGAGGTTGAGTAGATTGGGACTCTACTCATTGGAGTTCAGAAGAATGAGAGGCGATCTTATTGAAACATATAAGATTGTGAAGGGTCTTGATCGGGTGGATGCAGTAAGGATGTTCCCAAAGATGGGTGAAACTAGAACTAGGGGGCATAATCTTAGAATAAGGGGCTGCTCTTTCAAAACTGAGATGAGGAGAAACTTCTTCACTCAGAGGGTGGTAGGTCTGTGGAATTTGCTGCCCCAGGAAGCTGTGGAAGCTACATCATTAGATAAATTTAAAACAGAAATAGACAGTTTCCTAGAAGTAAAGGGAATTAGGGGTTATGGGGAGCGGGCAGGAAATTGGACATGAAGCTGAGTTCGGATCGGTCAATGCCCTGTGGGTGGCGGAGAGGGCCCAGGGGCTATGTGGCCGGGTCCTGCTCCGACTTCTTGTGTTCTTTAGATTTGTGGTTGGGATCAGATCAGCCATGATCTTATTGAATGGCGGAGCAGGCTCGAGGGGCCGATTGGCCTACTCCTGCTCCAATTTCTTATGTTCTTATGTTCTTATTTGATATGGTTAGCCATAAAGTATGTGGTGGCCCTTCCTATCGTGTAGTTAATTTTAGATGTTCAGAAAGATTTGCGCAAGAAGCGAGAATTGGAGGAGCTATTCAGGAAAGGGGAAAAGTACAAAAATAAATTACGACAAATAAAAAAAAAAGTTTATATACCTAGATTTGTACAAAATAACTGCATGAACCATCACGGAATATACACATTGAAGATTGGATCAGGATTATAAACATAATTGCAATTTTTTTTTTTGGCTGTCTTCTTTTCCTGGTAATCGCAAGTAAATTATCTCTACAAAATGGTGTCAGAAGCTGTCCCTTTTGTATGCAAGTGACTCCCCACACCAGGTGAACTGTTTTCTGCGGCAGACTTAACGCCACTTGAAATAGACACGCTGACGGGCCGTCTTATCATCTTGAGGACTATACTCCTATAGCCCTTGCAGGCAAAGAAGTAGATGAAAGGATCTAGGCAGCAATTGAAGTTCATCACGGAAACAGACATGTGGAGGGCTATTTGAAAGTTTTGTTGCTCCAGACAGGAGGGTGTATACAGTAGCTTTTTGATCATGTGCTGCACAATGGCCACGTGATATGGAGTGAAACATATGAAGAACACGAAGAGCACAAGCAAGATAACGTTGTTGGCTTTCTTGTTTCTTCCTGATTTTTCAATTGAGGGATTCCGTTTTGCTGTCCTGAAGAGTTTTGAACTGACTTGAGAATAAGAAAGCAGCATGATGCCCATAGGCAGAATGTAACCCACAGTGCAAGCGCCAAGAAGCATTTGCGGAAGGCTTGGCAAGGTCTCAAAATTTGGATATTCCATGCACGTCATGAAGTTGCCTTGAACTTCTTTGGACATTTGGATGAACAGCAATGGCACCGTCTGGCAAAGTATAATGATCCAGACAACAATGCAGATTTTTTTGACGTTGCGAACGTTTCTGAACTTGGAATGACGGAACGGGTATATTACAGCAAGAAATCTATCCACACTTAAGCAGGTCATAAAACTTACACTGGCATATATGTTGCTGTAACAAATGAGTGCAGTAACTCGACACACTGCTTCACCAAATGGCCAGTTAAATCCTCGTGCGTAGTATATTATTCGCGTGGGTACAACAGCTGCAAAGGCAATGTCTGAGATAACGAGATTCATAGAGTAAAGTGTAGTTGAATTGATTTTTTTCTGCTTTTTCTTGATAGCTATTATGGCTAGGATATTCCCAAAGATGCCAACGAAACATATGATGGAGTACACCAAAGGTAACAGGATCCTGGCTGTACCGCGGTGGATGTACACATCACATTCGTCAGAATTGTTTGCAGAAGTGTTGTGATGAGTTGTTGAATGATTCATGGTCCAACTTACGCCCACCGGTTCGACAGAAATGGGAGCTCCAACAGCTGTGTTAAAGAAGCAAATCTTAGTTTCAGTTCAGGATTTTTCATGAATTTACCATTTATGCTAAGTGCGTTGTGGAAACAGTTCAATTAAAAAAAAAACAAAAGTAGCGAGTTGTTATGATCTGGAATGCACTGCCTGAAAAGGTGGTGGAAGCAGATTCAGTAATAACTTTCAAAATGGAATTGGATAAATGCTTGAAGGGGAAAAAATTGCAGGGCTATGGGGAAAGAACAGGGGGAGTGGGACTAATTGGATAGCTCTTTCAAAGAGACGATGGGCCGATTGGCCTCCTTCTGTGTTCTATGATTTATCAATTTTCAGTTCCTTTCATGGCAGTTAACTTTCATCTACTGTTTTTAAACTTAAATAATTTTCTGGTTTTATAGAAGAAGTCAAACTTTGATAATATAAATACCGGGTGGTCAAATAGAGGATAGTCACTGTGCAACTGTGGAATTGTGTTTTATCTTGTTTTTGAGTAAGACTTTCATACATTTATGTAGGTGCCAGGGATGAGGGACTTCAGTTACGTGGAGAGACTGGAGAAGCTGGGATTGTTCTCCTTAGAGCAGGGAAGGTTAAGGGGAGATTTAATAGAGGTGCTCAAAATTAGGAAGGGTTTTGATAGAGTAAATAAGGAGAAACTGTTAGCCTGTTTGCACTGGCAGGAGGATTGGTAACCAGAGGACACAGATTTAAGGTGATTGGCAAAAGAACCAGAGGAGAGAAAAGGAGAATTTTGTTAATGCAGCGAGTTGTTATGATCTGGAATGCGCTGCCTGAAAAGGTGGTGGAAACTGATTCAATAGTAACTTTCAAAAGGGAATTGGATAGATACTTGAAGGAGAAACAATTGCAGGGCTCTGGGGAAAGAGCAGGGGGAGTGGGACTAATCGGATAGCTCTTTCAAAGAGCCGGCACAGGCACGATGGGCCGAATGGCCCCCTTCTGTGCTGTGTGATTCTGGGATTCTTCCTCACAAGTGGAATGAAAGTAGGCTCAAGGCTTCTCCAGTGCTTCAGAGTGCAATGTCTTGTTATATATTGCCATATAGACCAGGAAGGTGCCAGGTTGAATCCCTGGTTGGGACTGAATTAAATGATCACAGCTCAGATGGAAGGGATTACAATTGCTGTAGGGAGAGATAAAATTCACAAGGGCTCCTGTTTCTGATTGAAGTACAGTGGGCTCCTTGCAAACAAATGCGCATGTGTCAAAAGAAAGAAAGAGAGAATTTGCATTTATATAGCGCCTTTCACGACCTCGGGACATCCCAAAGTGCTTTACAGCCAATGAAGTACTTTTGAAGTGTAGTCACTGTCATAATGTAGGAAATGCAGCAGCTAATTTGCACACAGCAAGCTCCCTGTCTACCCTCTCAGGTGGGTGTAAAAGATCCCATGGCTCTATTTCGAATAGCAATGTGACAATGACCAGATAATCTGTTTTAGTGATGTTGGTTGAGGGATAAATATTGGTCAGGACACAGGTGATAACTCCCCTGCTCTTCTTCGAAATAACGGCCGTGGGATCCTTCACTCCCACCTGAGAGGGCAGAGGACCTCGGTTTAACGTCTCATCTGAAAGACGGCAGTGCAGCACTCCCTCGGTGCTGCACTTGGGAGTGTCAGCCAGTAAAAGAGGACGTTTAGCAACCTGGCAAGTCTACTTCAGCAAGAACAAATGCATTGAGGAAGGAAGAAAATCATAATTTCATTAAAAAGTTACTTACTATTTTTTTATATGAAGACTTACATATATCATACTAAAACATGAAAATAAATTTGATTTAATATTAGTTATACAAGGTGTCTTTCACTTCCAGAGGTATTTCCCTGCAATATTGGCGGACCACAGGAATTTTGGCTATAAACCTTTATTTTTTAAATGATAAAATTGGTATTTTTTTTGATTGAACTGTAAACTACAAGAAGAAACCTTCAGAGATGTAAGCTTTCATTTTTATTTATGAGATGGTTTTATGATTGGCCATGAAATTATTGGAAACCTTTTAGTTTGCTGACTAATTACTTATTTGACCGAGCTTTTGGTCACCTGTCCTAATATCTCACTATGTGGCTCAGTGTCAAATTTTGTTCGATAATCGCTCCTGTGAAGAGCCTTGAGACGTTTTACTCTGTTAAAGGTGCTATATAAATGTAAGTTGTTATATAAAAAGAAATTAAACTGTTGGTTTAAAATGATTTAACTAATTACCCAATAGAGATCTTTAAAACTATGAAAGGGTTCGATAGGGTAGACAAATCGAAAATAGTTCCACTTGCGGGGGAGTCCAAAACTAGTGGCCATAAATATAAGGTAGTCACTAATAAATCCAATAGGGAATTCAGGAGAAATTTCTTTACCCAGAGAGGGGTGAGAATGTGGAACTCGCTATCACATGGAGTAGTTGAGGTGAATAGAATAGATGCATTTAAGGGGAAGCTAGATAAACATATGAGGTAGAAAGGAATAGAAGGTTATGCTGATAGGGTGAGATGAAGTAGGGTGGGAAGAGGCTCGTGTGGAGCATAAACACCAGCATGGATCAGTTGGGCCGAATGGCCTGTTTCTGTGCTGTAAAATTCTATGTAATTTGCATCAATTGCTACAAAGGGTGATGTACAGCTAGGCATAAAATCTTTTTAAAAGAAAAATACACAGAGTGAAAGTCCACACTAGGCATATCACTAGTTCCTAAAATGTTATTAAAATCAAGTGGATATCCTGTGGTGTGGCTTTGAGGGAAAGGAGTCACGATGCTGCGTGACTACTTGCAATGCAGTTTTCTGAAAAGAGTGTGTTATTCCAGAGCTGCAGTGGGAAGAGCCTGGGCCCTGAGGCTTGAGGCCGAGGAAACAAAGAGCCCAGCTGAAGCATCGGGGGGTTGGGCCTGTGAGTATTGGAGCGGAGATGGAACAGTTGGGGTGGGTGTGCAAGGGAAAGAGCAAAAACGGAGCAGGAGCATGGGCGGGCCTGAGGGTGCAATACATTGGGGGGCTGCATATTGTGACACCACCATTCCCGTCCCGAATGGAGACGATTGGGTAATTCCCCCGTCAATCATGCCTGGAGACAGCACTGCTGTAAGCGACTGGGATTGATTTTAGGCACATAATTTGTATTATGTAACTATCCTCCACTCACTGCATTTTGCTGGAGAAATAACCCTGCTGTACTCGGGAGACTCTGCTGTCATTTCGGTCATGAGTTCGGAAACTCTGTTTGCTGTAGTAAATAGACTCTGTTTGCTGTAGTAAATAGACTCTGTTTGCTGTAGTAAATAGACTCTGTTTGCTGTAGTAAATAGACTCTGTTTGCTGTAGTAAATAGACTCTGTTTGCTGTAGTTGCAGACACTGTTTTTAAATAGACTTTTTTTGCTGTAGTTGTAGACACTATTTTTAAAAGGACTTTGTAAATAGACTGCTGTAGTTGTAGACACTGTTTTTAGATACTTTGTTTGCTGTAGTTGTAGACACTATTTTTAAATAGACTTTGTTTGCTGTAGTTGCAATGACTATTTTTAAAAGGACTTTGTAAATAGACTGTTTGCTGTAGTTGTAGACACTACTTTTAAATAGACTTTGTGAATAGACTTTGTTTGCTTTGTTTTACTGTAAAACTCACATAAGTTCTGCCGGCCGTAAGTCCCGTCCCGCCTCCAACTCATTAGCTAACACAGTGGTGTCAATAGTCACAGTGTACATTGGGTTCGGCAGTCCAGAGGGGTGGAGCAGTGAGCTCCTTTAATTGAGTCTGGGACTTGTGGAGGCCCAGGCATTTCTATATCGTAGCCTTGCAAATGGAGTTGCGGGTTTGTGCACCTAATCTCTGTGCCATATTCATAGGAGCGTTTGATCCACACTTCGGAAGCAGTACGTTTAGAGCAACATTATCAAAACATTTCTTCACAATCTGATCTTGAGTGAGAGTGTCATGGAGTCCATACCTTGGAAAAAAACAGGTTATCTGGTCATTATCGCATTGCTGTTTGTGGAGCCTTGCTGTGCCCAAATTAGTTGCCTCGTTTCCCACATTACAACAGTGACTACACATTTTTTTTTTAAAGTACTTCATTGCCTGTAAAGCGCTTTGGGATGTCCTGAGGTTGTGAAGGGCGCTGGAAAGACACAAGTTCTTTCTCACAGTACGATTGGTGAATAGTAATAGTAGAAAGTACTTAATTAGAAAGGAGAAGAACAGAGATGTAACCAATGAAAGCGAAAAAGGACAAACGTTCCAAAAAGGAAAATTGGCAAACATACATAATGGACACTTCAGTCACTACTTTCACTACCGACACAAACTTTCATATATAATTGTAAAGGTGTGCGCCATTCTGCAGATAATAAATTCAAAACTTACATAAACCATAATATCTGATAAAGACTTGCAACAGTGTATAGGTTACTTATTTGTCACTCACTCACACACACACACACACACACACACACACACACACACAGTTATTAGTAACCTCCTCCAGCCCTACAACCCTCCGAGATCTCTGCGCTCCTCCAATTCTGGCCTCATTACGCATCCCCGATTTTCACCACTCCACCATTGGTGGCCGTGCCTTCAGCTGTCTCAGCCCTAAGCTCTGGAATTCCCTCCCTAAACTCTCTACCTCTTTCTCCACTTTTAAGACTCTCCTCAAAACCTACCTCTGTGACCAAGCTTTTGATCACCTGTCCTAATATCTCCTTATGTGGCTCGTGTCAAATTTTGTTTGATTATGCTCCTATGAAGCGCCTTGGGATGTTTTACTACATTAAAGACGCTATATAAATGCAACGTGTTGTGATAATTAGGTAGTATAATCAATGACCCTTGCTTTTTATTGGGAAAATGAGCTCAATTACAATGAGGAAAATCACTGGCTGAGCTTAAAGTACTTTCTAAAGTTTGTAGAACATAATGCAAAAGCCAAACAGCTGTGTAATCAGTCGTCATCATCAGTGGTCTGCCTAATGCAGGTTCTAGCTCAATCCTCCCTTCTCCAAATCACCACTCTCTTAAGTTCTCCATACGACCTCCATTCTTCAGGTAGTCCAGCACCATCCTTCTTTTCCTCCCTCTTGGTCTTTTTACCTTCCATAAATTCTGGGCCCATGTATGTCCGTCAGTGGCAGGAATTTTGTAGCGTGGTGTACACTCAGTGAGTGAGAATCATTTCATGTTTCATTTCTCAGAAATAGATGGACAAGGGTTCAACACTCTTATCACGATCCCATCCCACTCAGCACATGCTCAGTCTAATTCATTTGCCCTTTTTCTGATGACATCAATCAAACTACGTACCCCTTGTATCATTGCCAACACTTTCTCATGACTTTTCCTGTCGATCCACTTTACTTCCTCCATGCTTCACCAAACCCACATCTCAAAGCTCTCCAGAAGCCTGACCTCCCCTTTCCTCTGCGTCCACGTTTCACCGCCACAATCCATATTAAACTCTTTGTTTATCTTAGCTCAGTGGAAGCTCGAGGAACAGCACCTCATCTTTCTATTAAGCACTTTACAACCTTCCGGCCTCAACGTTGATTTCAACACCTTCAGATCATATCCACCGGCCCCATTTTCTCGGACGTCAGGTACTGGCAATGGTTTTGCTTTTTACCATTTACAACTCCTCTAGACTCATCTTTTGTTTCTTTACTTGTCCCATTACCACCCCCTTTTGCCTTGCACCATCATCCCTTTTGTCATTTAATCATTCCTGCCCTCCATGCTATCACAGGCCTTTCCCGGAGTTCTTTCCTTCCCCCGTCCCCTTTTTCCCTGGCTGTGTACTTGCTTAAAATCTGTTAAATCTCTAACTTCTTCCAGTTGTGATGAAAGGTCATCGACCTGAAACGTTAACTCTGTTTCTCTCTCCGCAGGGCTGCCTGACCTGCTGAGTGTTTCCAGCCTTTTCTGTTTTTACTTCAGATTTCCAGCATCTGCAGTATTTTGCTTTTGTCTTCGCTAACCTTCTTCAGTTCTCTATTCAGTTGTCCAGTCAATATCCCCTTCCTTCTATATTAAATGCTCCTTTTCACATTGTAATCCTAGCTCTCCCCTCCAAAGCAATCTACCATCTTCAGTAGAAGGATATGCTGATAGGGCTAGATGAAGAGTAGTGGAAGGGGCTTACGTGGAGCATAAATGCTGGCATAGACCAGTTGGGCTGAATGGCCTGTTTCTGTGCCATAGCCTCCTGGTAACTCTATTATACTTCACGGATATTTAAATTGTCTCACCTGATTTAATTGTTTCTCATTTATTAAAATGCTCTCTTTCACCTACATTCCTATAAACCTTCATGGCTGTGGTCTTACCCACATGGATCTCCATTCCATAATCCATTGCTGCAGCATTCAGGATAGCTACAAACTGTAGTCCATTCATGGTTCTTAATACCAAGGCTTTGACATCAGCAAATCTGACAGCTTTCACCAGCTGACCTCCAGTTTACACTCCTTCCTCTACCTCGTATAGAACCTCGGTTAAACCGCACTGTGCACAGCTCTGGTCTCCATATTACAAATAACAATATAGAAGCACTGGAGAAAGTGCAAAAAAGATTTACAAGGATGATGCCAGAACTGAGAGGTTATAACTATCAGGAAAGACTGAACAGGCTGGGGCTCTTTTCTCTAGAAAAGAGAAGGCTGAGGGGTGACCTCATAGAGGTCTTTAAAATTCTGAAAGGGTTTGATAGGGTAGACGTAGAGAAAATGTTTCCGCTTGTGGGGGAGACCAAAACTAGAGGTCATAAATATAAGGTAGTCACCAATAAATCCAATAAGGAATTCAGGAAAAACTTCTTAACCTAGAGGGTGGTGAGAATGTGGAACTCTCTACCACAAGGAGTAGTTGAGGCGAATAACATAGATGCATTTAAGGGGAAGCTGGATAAGCACATGAGGGAGAAAGGAATAGAAGGATATGCTGATAGGGTGAGATGAAGTAGGGTGGGAAGAGATTCATGTGGAGCATAAACACCGGCATAGAACTGTTGGGCTGAATGGTTTCTGTGCTGTAAATTCTATGTAATTCTCTGGGTTTTTTTGTACTCTTTGACCTTTAAATTGTGCTGTGTGATATTAGTGATAAACGCATTAACATATTTATATGAACTCACACTGTAAGCTACTTTGACAAAGGGATCAATGCATTTAAATAAATTGGTCTATGCCATTTTTTAAAATAACAGATAAAATAATTTCATACGAATGTGTTAATTCATTACTAATATTGCACAGTGCAATGTCAGCTCAATTATATGCGGGAGCGACAGCCCAGACTGAAATACTGCAGGCTGGACTAATCAGGATCGACTAACCTTTTTACATTTTCTGCAATGTAGTTCTTAACATCCAGCCAATTTCATTCCTACAGTATAGCCAAGGTTTGAAATGCATGGAAGAATGTAATTCTGTGTTTATTAACCATGAAACCACAACTGCACCCCTGATTACTTGTCATTATTTCTTGGTTGTTCTCCTCCCATTTTGTAAATGATTATTTCCCCCCTTCGTAGCCTCTATCATCTTTCTCTCCCCCACCTACCTGTCCCCCCTCCCCATAGTAATCTACCTATGCTCCCAGCTTACTGCCATTGCTGCTTTGAGAGGTTTACAAGGGTGGCATTGGTCTGGCTTCTGCCTGCCCCTCCTGCTTTATCTAAGGAAATGCTCACCTCACACTCCCCAATGCCCATGCTTGGAGAATCGGAGGGAGGTAGATCTGTTTTTTTCACTCCTGCATGACCAGCGTATTGTTGCTTTTGCCATAAAAATGATTTTGAACAGCAAACATGTGATTTTGATATTTGAAATAAGTCTCTACAGTATATTTCAAATTTCGTCGTTGGGGCAATTTGCATTGTTGCTATTTTTTTTAAATGCTATTTTTAATATTCCTGAATTATCTGCTATTTATATGCTCGTATTTGACAGAAATACATGATATAGTTTCGAAAAGCCTTTTTTTAAATCACTTCAGAATTTTTTGGTTTATTCAGTCACCTGTATTTGTATGAAATGAAAATTGCCAAAAGCTTTTGGTTGCTTTTTTAAAACAAAAACTCATCTTAGGAAAAATGTTTCACAAAACAAGCAGATTTAATCTTGTGCTAACTCTAAAAGATATAATTTATAAACATCAGTGTTTGAAAATTATTCCTGAAGGTAAACAATTTCGAGAAAGACAGCACAAGAACAATTCAAAGTATTGTTTTACAATGAGAGTAAAATGGTCCATTCTTAAAGTATCTTTAAGCTTATACAAATTAAATGACACATTAAACTTGTGAAACTTAACATAAGTGACAATACTCACACACTGAACCCCTTCAATTTCTGCCTGTAGCTGTACCTGACCTCTGATCTTGTGATGTTGTACCAAATTTCAAATCGCTAACACTGAAGGCATCTGTTTTGTATCAGATAAAAGTAGTTTTGACGTGTTAGCTTTTTTTAAACCATGAGCTCAATCTTTGAATAGCTTATCAGCTTCCTGTGGTTTAAGCAGTTCCATGAGAGTGTTAAACCCTTGTCCATCTATTTCTGAGAAATGAAACATGAAACGATTCTTACTCACTAAGTGTACATCATGCTACAAAATTCCTGCCACTAACAGACATACATGGGTCCAGAATTTGCTGGAGTGGGGCATCTCGCGACATTCACTGTTGGTTAGACTTTCTCCCTCGCCCTTCAGCTCAAAAAATGTTTGCCCTGGAAGTGCGAGCTGATAACGGGGCGGCGAGGGCAATGGGACATCTGGGAACTTGGTGAACAACGGGACTAACAGTCCGTCTCCTTAAACAGTGAGATTTAAGGATTGAGAAAGAAACAGAGGAACGACGGAGAAGGAAATAAGGTGAATTAGAGTCAAATCAGGTACAGAAAGACAAATAAGAGAGGGAAAGAAAGATTGGATTAAGAGAGAGAAAAGAGACAAAAACTAAAAGTAAGAAAATATAAAACAATTTTAAATTTTTTAAATCGGGAAGAAAACAATTTACAACCTGCAGAAATGAGACTCCACAATTTAAATTGTTCCCTTGCTGGGCCGGAGAGGTTGATTAGCATTGCATTAACAATTATCACGTCGTTAAAATGGTCCTTACGCTGTTAAGTACCACCCCTAACTTTCTGTGGCGAGTTTAATGGGCAATTAATGCAGCAATTTCATGAAACTCACGGGGAGGTTGAGAGCGAGATGCCGTTTTCGCGAGGCGAGTGGCGAAAATCGTCCAGCAACTTGCACCGACTCGCAATTCACGGGGTATCTCTTGCTCGCCGCAAGTTGCTTGACGAGTTACACACTAACGATGGTGAGCACCAGTGAGACTCGCCGTTATTTTGGCTGCAGATTCTGGCCCATGGTGTTCCAACGTAACGCTAGATTACCATTCCACATTCACAAGGTGGTTTGTGAGAGAGCCTGACACAGTGGGCCCGATATTAGGAAGGCGGCGGGTTCCCAGCGGGGGATCGCACGCGCCCGGTGAAATTGGGGTGCTCCGCACGCAATCGCAGGCTAATTGGAGCCACTTACCTGTGCTTCTGGGTTTCACGCTGGAAAGCTGCGCGGCGGGCGGACTGCGCAGGCACATCATAGGCTGTCAGCTGGAGGAGCCCTATTTAAAGGGGCAGTCCTCCACTGACTGATGCTGCAGAAAATAGGCAAAATTACAGCATGGAGCAGCCCAGGGGGAAGGCTGCTCCCAGGTTGAATGATGCCTCACTCCAGGTATTATTGGATGGGGTGAGGAGAAGGGGGAGGACTGAGATCTTCCCCTCCCGGCAGGTGGGAGGAAGTGGCCTGCCTCTGCCACCAAGAAGGCCTGGCTTGAGGTGGCAGAGGAAGTCACCTGCACCACCAACATATCGCGCACCTGCATACAGTGTAGGAGGCGCTTCAATGACCTAAGTAGGTCAGCCAAAGTGAGTACACTTACTCATTCCCCTACACTCCGTCTGCCACATCACCACCCCCACCCCACATCTCCTTCTGCACTGCCATCACTACTCTATCACATCACTCCTCACACCCACTCAAAGCTTATCCTCATCTTACCTGCACTTACTCACCTCGCCAGAACTCACCCCACCATTACTACTCAACCCACTCCTCAGACAATCTCATGGCTCTATCTCATACTCACCCTCTAATGCATCTCTTTCACAGTCAGCCTCACTCAACCTGCCACTACCTGTGCTGCAGCCACAGGGCATGCATCACATATGTGCAGTAGGAAGCGTAAGGCAAACGTGTCGTGAGCATGAAGGGGATGCACAAGGGTGTTTGAGGGTTTGTCATGGTTTTTACTTATATTTAATTTCTGATCAACTCACATCACATATTATATTGTCACCACTACTGCCACGTCTTTGCGAATCTTGTCTGGTTTGTGCAATACTGCCCTTTCCTGAGGATCACCATGAAGACCCACAACTGATGCCACACATTGTGTCACTGCAGAGTGGGTGTAGGTGTATTTGCAGGGCTCTTTGGTGCAGACGACTGAGAGACGTCGGCGATGTCCCCGGTGGCACCCTGGAAGGATACGAAGGAGAAGTTGTCGAGGGTAGTGATGACTTTGACAGCGACAGGTAAGAAGATGGTGTTCGGGCCAGCCGGGAGCAACTCCGCATGAAGGAGGCTGCAGATGTCTACGACTTCATGTCGAGTGACTGAGCCTCCGTGTGCACTGCTGCTCAAAGAGGTCCAGGAAGCTGAGCCTCGATCTGAAGACCTTGTGGCGAGGGTAGTGCCCTCTGCGAGGCATCTCTCTCTGCGGTTGCCCTCCCTTCTGCTGTGCAGGTGGATGTGTCACAGCACTGTGTTGTGGGGCTCCACGTGTCGGAGGTGGACGGCGTGGCCAGCGAGGCTGGTGATGCTGTTCGTCCTCCGAGGAGGTCATGACTGCAGCTACGGCGGCCCCCATCCGGAAGATGTACATTTGAGGGGGTCCGCAAGGTAGGTAAATGTGTCTGGACACCGGAGTAACTGAGCAAGTTTGTGAATTTTATTGTTAGGAGGAGGGTGGTAGAGGCCAAACTTTGTCCAAAGTGACAGAGTGGCCTCCTGCAATGAGTGAGGGTCTCCCCCGCCACACCTGTCAAATGGACCTTTGCAGCTGCCACAGGCTGGTGGCTGCAACAAGTCCATTTGAACTGGGAGTGTTTCCCCCAGTACGGTAAACAGTCCCAGTTCATTGCAAAATCCCACCCCTCCTAAAATGTCATGTTAATCAGGTCTCTAAACGACCTGAAATACCTTAATGATTACTTTAAGTGGCAGCCGGCGGGAGTCCCACATGCAGGGGCTGCGCGCGCATGTCAGCGCGTCACTGGGGAACCCGGAAGTGGGCGGGTTGGAGCCGGGCTCCAGACCCGCCCCGGGAATCCCCAATTTTCGCAGCCCCCCCGCCGCGAACGCACCCACTCGGGGGTGCAAAAATCGAGCCCAATGTGACAGTGTGAATAAGAGAAAATGATTTCTTCTTGTGCCGTCTCAAGTTGCATACTATTTGTTTTCAACATTCAGCGGAACTGTTTAGTCTGAACCATTAAAAGTAGCGACGCAGGTTAATAAGGCCATAAAAAATGCAAACCAAGCGCTGGGGTTCATTTCCAGAGGACTAGAATTGAAAAGCAGAGAAGTTATGTCAAACTTGTATAGAACCATGGTTAGACCACACTTGGAGTACTGTGAACAGTTCTGGTCTCCATATTATAAAAAGGATATAGAGTCACTGGAGAAGGTGCAAAAAAGATTTACAAGGATGATAACAGAACTGAGAGATTATAACTATCAAGAAACAGGCTTGGGGCTCTTTTCTCTAGAAAGGAGAAAGCTGAGGGGTGACCTGATAGAGGTCTTTAAAATTATGAAAGGGTTTGATAGGGTTGATGTAGAGAAAATGTTTCCACCTGTGGGAACGTTCAAAACCAGGGGCCATAAATATAAGATAGTCACCAATAAACCCAATAAGGATTTCAAGAGAAACTTCTTTACCAGAGAGTGATGAGAATGTGGAACTTGGAGTAGTTGAGGTGAATAGCATAGATGCATTTAAGGGGAAGCTAGATAAACACATGAGGGAGAAAGGAATAGAAGGATATGCTGATAGGGTTAGATGAAGTCTGGTGGGAGGAGGCTCATGTGGAGCATAAACACCTGTTGGGCCAAATGGCCTGTTGTTGTGCTGTTTCCTCCCTCCTCTCCCTCTGTTGCTGAAACCCTAATCCACGTCTTTATCACTTTGAGATTTGGTTTTCTCTTCATGCCGTCCCAGACAGCCTCCCTGCTTCCACCTGCCACAAGCTACAACTCATTCACCTGCCCCCTGACACACCAGTGTGGACCCCTTGCCCTGATCAAGTTTCATTGGCTTTCCCTGCCCCACCAAATCAACCAAATCAAGTCAAAGACTTTCCGTTTATTGGACTGTGTAAGAACACACTCTGGAGATGATATTTCTAAATCCTTGTGGACTTTTCTAAATCTTTGTTGTCTTTATTAATATTGGTACCAACAAAACTTTTAAAAATTTAATTCTTGCAATGAATTTGACTTCTAGTTTTTGCCCAGACAGTTCGACCAGCATGGTGCTTTTTGCACACACGTTGGAGAGGACAAAAGTGCAAGATGGGCAACCTGTGCCGTGTGCATTCTGAAATATCCCGGTAAACGGGTAATTGTTAGTCCAGAGGCATGTTCACAGCATGTATAAGATTGTAAGTTTCAAATCACATAGGTCAGTTTATGAAAACCGTGATTTGCTATGAACAGAGGTAAAGAATTGCGATCACAACGTATAATGGCGTAGACTTGACGGAAAGAAAACTGCAAAAGGAATCAAAAATTGGGCCCCAGCAGGAATTTCTGGTAAATAATTTTACGTGAAGTAATACTGTGGTTGACCTATTTCTGATTTAAGTCGGAACTTTTATCACTGCTGCCATTGTTGGTCCCAGCTTTTTAGAGAATCATACAGCACAGAAGGAGGCCATTTGGCCCATCGTGCCTGTGCCGTCTCTTTGAAAGAGCTATCCAATTAGTCGCACTCCCCTACTCTTCCCCCATAGCCCTGCAAATGCTTCATTTTCAAGTATTTATCCAATTCCCTTTTGAAAGTTACTATTGAATCTGCTTCCACCGCCCTTTCAGGCAGCGCATTCCAGATCGTAACAACTCACCAAGTCAAAAAAATTTCTCCTCACCTCCCCCTGGATTTTTTGCCAATTATCTTAAATCTGTGTCCTCTGGTTACTGACCCTCCTGCCAGTGGAAACAGATTCTCTCTATCTACTCTATGAAAACCCCATATAATTTTGAACACCTCTATTAAATCTTTTGTTTACCTTCATTACTCTAAGGAGAACAATCCCAGCTTCTCCAATCTCTCCAAATAACTGAATTCCCTCATCCCTGGTACTTTTCTAGCAAATCTCCTCTGCACCCTCTCCAATAATTTGCAGCATTGAGGCTTTTTCTGAATAATCTTCAAAAAAAAAGTTTTCTCTTAAGATTAAAAGTACAATGTTTTAGATATCGCGAAAGCTCAGTGAGCAAATACACCCTCAATGTTTTACAGAGGCATAGAGACCAGAAATGATCAACGATCCCTGCTTTGTACTGACTTAGTTGCCTTTCAGTGGATTAAGTAATTATTCTTTCATCTGCAAGAGACCTGCGGCAACCTTATACGTTTTTGGTCCATTTTATCTTCTTGTGCTCATCCAAAACTCTGCTGTCTGTATCCTAATTCACACCAAGTCCCGTTTCCCCCATCACCCCTGTGCTCGCTGACCTACATTGGCTCCCGGTCCGGCAACACCTCGATTTTAAAATTCTCATCCTGGCTTTCAAATCCCTCATTGGCCTCGCCCCTCCCTATCTCTGTAACCTCCCTCAGCCCTACAACCTTCCGAGATCTCTGCGCTCCTCCAATTCTGGCCTCTTGCGCGTCCCCGATTTTCATCGCCCCACCATTGGCGGCCGTGCCTTCGGCTGCCTAGGCCCTAAGCTCTGGAATTCCCCCCTTAAACCTCTCTGCCTCTCTAGCTCTCCTCCTTTAAGACGCTCCTTAAAACCTACCTCTTTAATATCCTAATATCGCCTTATGTGGCTTGGTGTCAAATTTTGTTTGATTACTCTCCTGCGAAGCACCTTGGGTGCTATATAAATGCAAGTTGTTGTTGTCGTTATCCATCCATAGCCATGTAAAAAAGCTACAAAATTGGTGCTTCAGTATCATCCATCCTGTACTGTACTTCGCACACTTTATGTTTTATGCTGTATTTTCAGTCAGATTTTCCTCTCGTCACACTGAGAAGAAAAGGTATGGGAAACATCCAACTGATTCCATATTTTTCTTTGTGTTCTTGCTTACGTGGCTGCAGTCTTAAAAAAAAATCAGCTTTTATTCATTTTGATTTTCAAGGATACAAGAAATACATATCACATCATTCACATAGCAACTAATGTACAAAGGGAGTTCTACGTACAACAAAAAACTCTTGCAACGCAGATTCAAGTATATCTATGAAAATACCGAGAAAGTAATTCACCACAATGATTGATTCTATGTTAACAAGATTTGCAGGGCTACGGGGAAAGAGCCGGGTAATAGGACTAATTAGATAGCTCTTTCAAAGAGCTGGCACAGGCACGATGGGCCGAATGGCCTCCTTCCGTGCTGAATGATTCAATGAAGATTAACCTTCCTGACTGACTTCATTGCCCATGATTCGTGGGCATCATACCAACTCAGACCATCTTGCCCCTCTGTGTTGCCTGTAACCACCAACAATGTCCAGAACAAAGGTGAGGCAAGTTCTTTATGATTGGACGGTTGTGCTCCAGCCAGTCTTGCAGCTTTACTCATTTGATTATTTTCACTCTTAAGCGCTTCAAATTAACAACGTCGTTAAGTACAGAAAGAAAGAAAAATTTAATTTGGCCCATCAGGGACATTCCCTCCATGTATAATTTGCCCTTGTGTGGACTCTATCTAAGCAGTGGGAGTGGTTCTGCAATATAATGTGCTTAAGACTTGCAATGTGATTCCTTTCATTTGTCCTTCCACTTTGATTTTATTTAAGGCCTCTGGGCATGTGTGGTGAAGTGCAGCATCAGTATTACATCAAATTATAACCTGACCCTGCTTCCCCTCTTATCTCAAGGGTTGCCATTGTTACGTTGTTTTGTGACCTCCCTTATCTCTGTTGGTTGGAAGAGAGGCCGTCGCCTTGTTTGCCATTTATTATCCATTTGTTAAGCAGAACCTGATTTGAAGAAGGAACACAGATCAGGAAGCCCCAGAGAAATGATATAAATGGCCATTTTTATCCATTTCTCCCGGGGTTCTGGTGAATTTTACAACAGCAGATCGGGCGAACCCCTTTGGAAATTCCAGGAGCCTGTGTTAATCTTCTCCCCCCAAAGTGAAGAGTTGTCCACACTCACTTAGTTTCTTTTCCTGCCGAAAATTTGAAACTGGAGTACGCACCTGTAGCATCCGCCATGTGTAGCATGCAGTGTTATGGATGCCACGGTGTGTGCATCTCCAAACTGATTTTTGGTAAGAAAACAATGGGGGCTTTCTTCCAGGGGAGGGGGCAATTCTCAAATTTAGGCAAGAATCAGTTTTTAACTGGTTCAACTCCCAAAACAAAATCAGGAATGTTCCCTATCCCTGAGTCAGACAGTTGTGGGTTGAAGTCCCAATCCAGAGACTTGAGCACAAAATCCAGGCTGACACTCAGTGCAGTACTGAGGGAGTCTTTTGGATGAGTCATTAAACCGAGGCCCCATCTGCCCTCTCAGGTGGACGTAAAAGATCCGATGGCCACTATTTGAAGAAGAGCAGGTGAGTTCTCCCCGGCGTCGTGGCCATTATTTATCCCTCAACCAACATCACTAAAACAGATTATCTGGTCACTATCACATTGCTGTTTGTGGGAGCTTGCTGTGCGCAATTTGGCTGCAGCGTTTTCTACATTACAACAGTGACTACACTTCAAAAAGTACTTCATTGGCTGTAAAGTGCTTTGGGACGTGCTGAGGTTGTGAAAGGCGCTATATAAATGCAAGTTCTTTTTCTTTTATCCATCCTTCAGTTTATGCCTTTGATACATCCCACAGCATTACAGTGTATTTATTGTTCCCTTGTTAGGCTTCAGTTTTTTGGGGGCGTTCTTGCAGAAGCATTGTATTAAAGTACCAGTCGGGTACACCTATTTTTTCAGTAATCCTGATTTTATTCCCTCACTTCCACCCCTCTTCCCCCCGCCCCCAGCTCTCCCCAGCAGCATTGATGAAACCTGGTCAATTTGACAGTTTGTGTATCGGAGCTCCTGAATGAACCACTCTCTCTGTATTTTGGGCGTATAAATCGCTATAAATCAATGATGCCAAATTCGCACGGAAAGAAACATCCTTGAATTTAGCCATATATTTTAATTGAAGTTACAGTTCCTCTAATCTTAAGATTATAGGAAGCAAGTGACATTTTCCCCACCCACTTTCTTGACATTTGACTGTCCCCTTCAGCACCAGATGTGTTTCCTGTAAAGTTCAGTCTATTGTAGTTGTATGACTAATCTCTTCATTGGACTGGGCTGTGCATGAGACATGATTAACACCATATAAATAACAAGATGATACATAGGTATACGTACTTTGGAGAATTACAATTACTCTGTACTTTTTTTTTTGTCCTCTCCGCTTCCTTTGCATATTTATTTGCTTCACCGTCCCTAATTTTTAGTGTGGAAGTAACCTGGCAGTACTTATCCCCTCTTTTACCACCTGTGCATCCTATCCCTCCTCCTGTATTATTGCTCTTGCTTTTTTGCATACAAACGCCTGAAAACTCATCCGGCATCAATAAAGATAACTTCACCACCAAGCCCCACGCCACCCGTCTCTCGCTCTCTTCCTTCCTTTCTCTCTCTCTCTCTCTCTCCCTCTCTACCTGTCTCTGTCTTTTTCTCTCTCTTTCTCCTCTCTCTCTCTTTCTCTTTCTCTTTCTCTTACTTTCTCTGTCTTTTTCTTTATCTCTCATTTTTTCTTCATTTGAAAATGCTGACTGTTGGTGAGAGCAGTTGTCTATATTTATTTTCTTTAAATATATAAAAAATGTCTCAATTGCTGGCACATATGTTTATCTGGAACTGTACACTTAAAATATGCTGGAACATTATTTGCATTATTGCTCATGGGGCATGAAACAGAGGCCAGGAGAGGAGTGTTGTGTGGGACCCTGAAACAGGCCCTAAGCTGGGCATCCATCCACAGTAACTTCTGTAATATTGTCCTTGCAATCTCTAGCTCCATGCTAATAGCTCTACTTAAATAACCTCATAGTGTCTACATTACGTAATACTGATGGGATGCAAGACTCTCTACTGATTCGAAGAATCTCAAGTGAAATTAGTTGCAAGATTTCACATTTTTTTTAACGCAGCGGATTGTTGCCATCTGGAATGCGCTGCCTGGAAGGGTGGTGGAAGCTTTCAGAAGGGAATTCGATAAATACTTGAAGGGGAAAAATTTGCAGGGCGATGGGGAAAGGGCAGGGGTGAGTGGGACTAATTAGATCGCTCTTTCAAAGAGCTGGCACAGGCTCAATGGGCCGAATGACCTCCTTCTGTGCTGTATCATATTATGATTCTATGAAATTAAAATTTGCACTGTGTGTGTGTGTGTGTGTGTGTGTGTGTGTGAAAAAGCATTATTCTTCTAAACAAATGCTCAAAAACGACGGGGGGAGATTTTCGTCTTTTCCAACTGGGCATTCAGCACCACTTGAGTAAGCACAGAGAGGACGCTTGGTTAGGGGGGATGGCATGCTTGACTCAGATCAGGTAGCTCCATACAGACTGGGGATGGAACCTGGGACCTTATGGTCTCCACCACTCACACTTGTTAAACACACTGAGGCATTAGGACAGCTTAAATCATGATTTGTACAGACTTCTGATCAATCAGCCTGTTTCATCATTCACACTGCAACACATTTGCACGAAGGTGACTCCTATAAAATGTCACCTTGTACAAAAACATGTTGGTATGTAAAAGACGATTCACACGTTTTACTGACAATATCCTGTTGGACAATAAAAACAATGAATTGGGTAACATTTTGTACCATTTTATCAGTAGTACAGTGTTGTGCATTCCTCAGATTAGCTCAATATCTTATCAGAAATGATTGCTTCTTCATCTTAGCTTCTCTCAGATTGTGACATCCTGAATAGAATCTTAAATCTGTAATGTTAAAAGAGAAGTGTGATTGTGTTGCAATATACTCTGCGAACACTACACCCCTTGCACAAGCAACACGCTGTGGGACAAGATTATAACTTGATTTACAAAAATATAGGTCTGCTTTTTGTCGCAGTTAATATGGCACATTCAGGCAGTTTAAAAAAAAATACATCAGTTACTATGAAGGCATGAATTTTCTGGAGTGGGGCATCTCGCGACGTGCCCAGGTAGTTAGACATTTTCTCTTCACCCTTCAGCTTGAAAATTTTGTTGCACTGTAACTTGTTGGAAGTGTGAGCTGTTAACGGGGAGGTGAGGGAAACGGGGGCATCTGGGACCTCAGTGAACGACGGGACCAACTGTCTATCTCCTTAAACAATGAGATTTAAGGATTGAGAAAGAAACAGAGGAACGACAGAGAAGGAAATTGGGTGAATTAGAGTCAACTCAGGTACAGAAAGAGAAATAAAGGGAGGGAAAGAAAGATTGGATTAAGAGAGACCTAAAGGAAAAGTAAGATTAAAAATCCCTAAGAACAATTTGCTACCTGCAGGAATGAGACTCCACAGTTTCAACTGTTCTTTTTCTGAGCCGGAGAGGTTGAGTGGCATTGCAGGAACATAAATCTCGTCATTAAAAGAGCCCTAGCGTCATTAAGTACCAGCCCTAACTTTCCGTGGCGAGTTTAATTTGTTTTAACAGCGCAAGTGCAGCAATGTCTTGAAACTCACGGGGAGGTTGGGGGCGAGATGCCGTTTTCGCGAGGCGGAGCGGCGCAAACCGTCCGGCAACTTGTGGC
This sequence comes from Heptranchias perlo, assembly GCF_035084215.1. Lineage (NCBI taxonomy): Eukaryota > Metazoa > Chordata > Chondrichthyes > Hexanchiformes > Hexanchidae > Heptranchias > Heptranchias perlo. The sequence continues at coordinate 108,252,663 of NC_090330.1, forward strand.
GATTCGCAACTCACGGGGTATCTCTTCCTCGCCACAAGTCGCTGGACGATTTACACACACACTCACCGCTATTTTGCCAGCAAATTCTGGGCCATTATGATGAGAGTGCGTAAACACTAAAGGAACATGGGAGATAAAATTTGGAAACAATGGGGTTGATTTTTGCCTTTGCCACCTCTGACAGGGCCAGATCAAACGCCCTTTATATAACCCATCTGATTTTCATTACATTGATATCAACGGAAGGAAAATCAGACGAGTTCGACAAAGGATGTGCGATCTGACCAGCCACATTACCACCTGGGTAGTGAAGATGAAAATCTACTCCAGTGCCGTGAAAAAGCTGTTTCATTTATATCGATGTTTATCTGCTTTTGTTAGGAAAATTAGATACTCAAATGCCAGTGTTAAGGCTTGTAGGATATGACACAAATTCTGAAAACAGTATCCCGACTTGTGCTCCAGAGATATTTAATATTGTTTTTTTTTTCTTCTTTCTTCTCAGTCTGGGTCCTATCTTTGCCCTGTTTGTGCCTTTCTACTTCTCCATTCCAAGAGTTCAAGTGACCCAAATCCTGGGCAGGTTTTCCATAACAAATAAAACACTTGTCTACATTGTGGGACTACAGGTATGTATACAACTCGGGTCTGGTGAATGCAAAATAACCAGTGGCACGTTGATAACGGTAACTGCAGCTTGGTTTGGATGCGCCTGATGCTTATCAATATAAACCGCTTTAATTAAAAATTCTGAACTGGTGCCTGTGCAGGTGAGATCCACATCATGGGTAAGTCTGATAATGGTGTTGATTTGGTGTAAGCTAGAAGTGTGGGGGGGACTCGACCTTGATTCCTAGGTTTTTTTTCCACCCTATTTTCTTCTCTGTTCTTCCTCTGTTTCTTTCTCAATCTTTAAATCTTATTGTTTCAGGAGATAGACTGTTGGTCCCCTCGTTCACTAAGGTCCCGGACGCCCCCGTTATCAGCTTGCACTTCCAGCAAGTTACGGCGCTGCAAAATTTTCTCACAGTTCTTCAGTTTTCACACAATCTTTAGCCAGTCAGAACTCTCCTTTCCAACACAAATTATCTGCGCATTTTCATCATGCCTGTGAAAGATTTTTGCACACCTTAAAGAGGCAAAGTATTTATCGATGGTGGAAACACACAGCAGGTCAGTCGGCATCTGTAGAGAGAGAGCGGACAAGTTTCATGTGCAGACCCTTCTTTAGAACTGGAAAATAAGTAGTGATACAATCAGAAAAAAGATTTGTGATATAATAATAGAAAAATAGGCAACTCTAGACATGAATGGAATGATGCAACAGATCATCTCAATCAAGTAATAGATAGAAATATTAAAGAAACAGGGTGCATAAATAGCTCAGGAAGTGGGAAGACTGGGGAAATATTGAGAAATGCGAGTTGGAAAACACTTATTCTGTTTCTCATCCTCCCATGATCACCGATATCACTGTGACGATCAACACTCCATCAAACACTGTTGTCACAGCTTCATGAAATCCACTCTCTCCACCCTGCCACGTGTATGATCTTGACCTCTCCCTTCAGCAGCACCAACTCACATTATTTCATAGCTGTCATGCCTTTGTTACCTCTAGACTGGACTATTCCAGTGCTCTTCTGGCCGGCCTCCCACCTTGCACCCTCCGTAAATTTGAGCTCATCCAAAACTCTGCTGCCCGTATTCCTAACTCGCACCGAGTCCCGTTCATCCATCACATCTGTGCTCGCCAACCTACATTGGTTGCCAGTCCGACAATGCCGCGATTTTAAAAGTCTCATCCTTGCTTTCAAATCCCTCCATGGCCTCACCCCTCCATATCGCCGTCACCTGCTCCAGTCCCACAACCTTCTGAGATCTCTGCACTCCTCCAATTCTGGCCTCTTGTGCATCCCTGATTTCCTTTGCACCACCATTGGCGGCCGTGCCTTCAGCCGTCTAGGCCCTAAGCTCTGGAATTCACTCCCTAAACATCTCCATGTCTCTACCTTTCCTCCTTTAAGGCGCGCCTTAAAACCTACCTCTTTGACCAAGCTTTTGGTCACCCGTCCTGAATATCTCCTTACATGGCTCAGTGTCAGATTTTGTCTGAAAACACTCCTGTGAAACGCCTTGGGGTGATTTACTACATTAAAGGCGCTATATAAATGCAAGTTGTTGTTGTCACAGTCCTCAATTTCGTAGGGTTCCCCTCCAAATCACACACCATCCCGACTTGTACGTATATCGCTGTTCCTTCATCCCTACCTAACAATATTGTGGGAGCACCTTCACCTCATGGACTGCAGCGGTTCAAGAAGACAGCTCACCACCACCTTCTCAAGGGACAACTAAGGATGGACAATAAATGCCAACCCACATCCCGAGAATTAATTTAAAAAAAGAAATCATCATCTGGCAGTTTAACAGAAAACTTTTTTCCTGCCTTTCAGCTAACCAGAAACTCCTACAGCTGTTGGATGCCAGCCGTACCTCATGATCCCTCTTCCCCTTCATCTCCACCTGATGCTATCTCTCCTATCTTCACCGCTTCCTGGATTTTCACTGTTGTGTCTGACCTTGCACCTCTCTCAATTCAGCAAGGGTCTTGGTTTCATCCCCCTACGCCCCACCTCAAAGAATTCCAAGCTTGACATGCGGCCGGGATCCTCCTCCACTGCCTTCGTCTCCGTGCTTTCATTTTTGGCCAGGAAGTTTTTTTTTGTCGAGGAGGTCCTCCTTCATTCTGACTGCATCCTTTGCTATCTTTCTAGACGCCTCTCTCTGGCCTCTTGCCTTTCATCGAGAACTGCCACCTTAAGAGCCGTCTCAGCTTCTCTACTTTCCTCACTCCGTCTAATCTGTCGCCCTTTGAATTTGTAGTATTCCATTTTCCTCGTTCTAACCCAGACATGATCATCAAACAAGGGTGCGCTGTTATTGTATGGCAGAAGGCCCTTTACCTTGCTGGGTCTCCTCCTCGCCCGTGTGATCTGCCAACCAGCCTAGCACGGCACAGGTAGTTACAGATGCCTTGTGTCAACTGAAGGCACCTCACAGACCGTCCTTCTGAAGTTATAATTTACAGACTCAAGGGCAATTAGAGATGGGCAATAAATGCCGGCCTCGCCAGCAACGCCCACATCCCATGAACGAATAATAAAAAAAATAATTTACAGATGCCATCTAATTGAGGTGTTTAAGATGAATAAAGGATTTGATAGGGTAGATAGGGTGAAACTATTTCCTCTGGTGGGGGGAGTCCAGAACAAGGGGTTGGGGGGGGGGCAACCTTAAAATTAGAGTTAGGCCGTTCAGGGGTGATGTCAGGAAACACTTCTTCACACAAAGGGGAGTGGAAATCTGGAACTCTCTCCCCCAAAAAGCTGCTGAGGCTGGGGGTCAATTGAAAATTTCAAAACTGAGATTGATAGATTTGTGTCAGGCAAGGGTATTAAAGGTTACGGAACCAAGGCAGGTAGATGGAGTTAAGATACAGATCAGCCATGATCCAATTGAATGCCGGAACAGACTCGAGGGGCTGAACGGCCTCCTCCTGTTCCTACGTCCCTCGGCACACCAGAAGCCCATATTGTGAGCCAGGCTGGTGGTCAGTGACAGGCCTTAGACAATCATCAGGTGACAAGTTGGCAACTTGATGACTGATCTCAGATTGAAAATAGCCACCGGGGCAAGCAGTTTCATCCTTCTCCCTTCGTTCCCCACATGGTCTATTCTATGCCCGACCTGGAATTCCTTAATGCTGGCCTGATCCCGAGAATGAACGTGCGGTGTCACTGACATGAGATTCTTCTTTTTCTCTTCTTAAGACAGTGAAAAATAGAAATTGCCCCATACAATGTTGAAAAGCAAGGTTTGTAATTCTAGTTCATCTGCAGTTACCCATTAATGTTTTGTTTCACTCTATAGCTTTTGACATCCAGTACTACTGTATGGATTTTGGCATTCAGCGGATTGGTAAGTATTGTGCTCCTTACCATTGTTCTTGGTTTAAAAAAAATGTTTTGCTGTGGTTTTAATTTCACATCAATTGCTGTGAAGGTTATCAAAGTTGCTTTGAAGGCTTGACGTAGTGTGGTTGGAATTTGCAGAATTGCGTAGAATTTACTATAGTGGCTGCATTGGTTGTCATCTTCCAAAATTCCATAGATTCTGGAATGGTTCCTGCAGATTGGAGGGTAGCAAGTGTAACCCCACTATTTAAGAAAGGAGGGAGAGAGAAAACAGGGAACTGCAGACCTGACAACAGTAGTAGCGAAAATGCTAGAATCTATTATGAAGGATGTGATAACAGGACACTTAGAAAATAATAACAGGATTTGGCAGAGTCAACATGGATTTATGAAAGGGAAATCATGTTTGACAAACCTATTGGAGTTCTTTGAGGATGTAACTAGTAGAATAGATAAGGGGGAACCAGTGGATGTGGTGTATTTGGATGTTCAGAAGGCTTTCGATAAGATCCCACACAGGAGGTTGGCAAACAAAGTTAGAGCACATGGAATTGGGGGTAATATTCTGGCATGGATTGAGAACTGGTTAACAGACAGAAAACAGAGAGTAGGAATAAACGGGTCTTGTAATATTTCCAAGTTTGCTGATGACACAAAACTAGGTGGGGATGTGAGTTGTGAGGAGGATGCAAAGAGGCTTCAAGGGGATATAGACAGGCTCAGTGAGTGGGCAAGAACATGGCAGATGGAATAGAATGTGGAAAAATGTGAAGTTATCCACTTTGGTAGGAAAAACAGAAATGCAGAGTATTTTTTAAACGGTGAGAGATTGGGAAATGTTGATGTTCAAAGGGACCTTGTACGTGAGTCACTGAAAGCTAACATGCAGGTGCAGCAAGCAATTAGGAAGGCCAATGGTATGTTGACCTTTATTTCAAGAGGATTTGAGTACAGGAGTAAAGGTGTCTTACTGCAATTACATAGGGCCTTGGTGAGACCACACCCTGGAGTATTGTGAACAGTTTTGGTCTCCTTACCTAAGAAAGGATATACTTGCCATAGAGGGAGTGCAACGAAGGTTCACCAGACTGATTCCTGGGATGGCGGGATTGTCGTATGAGGAGAGATTGAGTAGACGAGGCCTGTATTCTCTAGAGTTTAGAAGAATGAGAGGTGATCTCATTGAAACATACAGGGCTTCTTACAGGGCTCGACAGGATAGATACAGGGAGGATGTTTCCCCTGGCTGGGGAGTCTAGAACCAGGGGTCACGGTCTCAGAATAAGGGGTCGGCCATTTAGGACTGAGATGAGGAGAAATTTCTTCACTCAGAGGTTGGTGAATCTTTGGAATTCTCTACCCCAGAGGGCTGTGGAGGCTCAGTCATTGAGTACATTCAAAACAGAGATCGATAGATTCCTAGATATTAAAGGCATCAAGGGATATGGGGATGGTGCAGGAAAATGGCGTTAAGGTAGAAGATCAGCCATGGTCTTGTTGAATGGCGGAACAGGCTCGAGGGGCCGGATGGCCATCTCCTGCTCCTATTCCTTATGTTCTTACAGCACAGAAACAGGCCATTCAGCCGCACTGGTCTATGCCGGTGTTAAGGCTCCACACAAGATTTCTTCCCACCCTACTTCATCTCACCCTATCAGCATAACCTTCTATTCCTTTCTCCCTCATGTGTTAATCTAGCTTCCCCTTAAATGCATCTATGCTATTCACCTGAACTACTCCCTGTGGGAGCGAGTTCCACATTCTCACCACTCTCTGGGTAAAGAAATTTCTCCTGAATTCATTATTGGATTTATTAGTGACTATCTTATATTTCTATCCCCTAATTTTGGACCCCCCCCCCCGCACGAGTGGAATACTGCAGTGTTAAGTGCATCTTTTGGTAAAGTGTTATTGTTTTTTCTTTTCTGTTATATTCAGAGGACGATAAATTCAAGCTACCTTTTGTGCTGCACTTATCTCACAACACAAAAAAAAACACTGCTGGTTTTAAAATCTTTTATGAGGGAGGGTTTAGATGATATAAATAAAAGAAGAAAAACTATCTAGGAACATTCGTGGTACAGAATTTCAATGTCTGTGTTGGTTATATGGGTCTAATCTTGTGAAATTGTGTTGATGTCACAAAACCAAATATCCAGACTCTATTTTTCAAACTTGGAGAAGATCCCGTTGCTGTTTCACTGACTTTGTTTGACCAGTTAAATCGTGCTCATCGGGTAACTTTAACAGCGTCGGGCTGAACTAAGCGCATTAGAAAGAAACACAATATCGATATAACGCTGGTGTATCCAGCACTTTCCAAGAAGTACCTGTACCGAGTCATCCACGGGTGAAGCTTTTCTCAATGCTTCCAATTTCTGCTATGATACTGAATTTTTTAAAAATTTTTTTTATTCGTTCACGGGATGTGGGCGTCGCTGGCAAGGCCGGCATTTATTGCCCATCCCTAATTGCCCTCGAGAAGGTGGTGGTGAGCCGCCTTCTTGAACCGCTGCAGTCCGTGTGGTGACGGTTCTCCCACAGTGCTGTTAGGAAGGGAGTTCCAGGATTTTGACCCAGCGACAATGAAGGAACGGCCGATATATTTCCAAGTCGGGATGGTGTGTGACTTGGCGGGGAACGTGCAGGTGGTGTTGTTCCCATGCGCCTGCTGCTCTTGTCCTTCTAGATGGTAGAGGTGCCATAGTCTTGTCCGTGGAGAAGTGTTCGAATACAAACAAGGTAGTGCTTGTGACTCTGCAGGCATCAAGGTGAAGCACCCCTGGAGGCAAAAATAATGGGCTACGCTCACGCCGCTAGGTGCTGTTGCTTGCCGTTTTACTCTGGCTGGGGATGGATTGAGCTGTGAACTCACAATGTTTGCATTGCTGTCCTGTAGGCGCCCTTCCCTAGCATTGGGGAAGTTCCATGTCTGGAAATGTTGCAGATCTTGAGCGATTACTCAAGCCGTATATCATAGTGTCAATCTTGACTCAGTGGGTAGCACTCTCGCCTCTGAGTCAGAAGGTTGTGGGTTTGAGTCCCACTCTAGAGACTCGAGCACATAATCCAGGCCCACGATCCCAGTGCAATACTGGTGGGGGGTGGTGCTGCATTGCCGGAGGTGCCGTCTTTCAGATGAGATGTTAAACCGAGGTCCCGTCTGCTGTCTCAGGTCAACACAAAAGATCTCATGGCACTATTTTGAAGAAGAGCAGGGGAGTTCTCCCCGCGTCCTGGCCAGTATTTATCCCTCAACCAACATCACTAAAACAGAATTATCTGGTCATTATCATGTTGCTGTTTGTGGGATCTTGCTGTGCGCAAATTGGCTGCCGTGTTTTGTACATCACAACAGTGACTAAACTTCACAAGTACTTCGTTGGTTGTAAAGCACATTGGGACATCCTGAGGTCGTGAAAGGTGCTATATAAATGCAAGTTCTTTCTTTTCATATGCGGTCCTTTTAAACTTGTGATACAGGTTGCATGTGTCTACAGATGCTTTTATAATAGGGGAGTGCAGCTGGAAAACAGGGGAGCAGCCTTGTTCCTTAGTGCAAACAGCCTAGTGGTCAAGGAATCAATGCCACTGGAAACTCATGAAAATGTAGGTCTTCAAATCTGCCACTGGGTTTAAGACCTTCTGTTTCTGTGGAGTTAAAACTGGGAAGCCGTGCCCCACGTTTGCACTCTATAGCAAAAGGTATCAGCTGTGACTCAGTGGTGGGCAGCACTCTCCCCTTGAAGTCAGGAAGGTTGTGGGTTCAAGTCCCACTACAGAGGACTTAACCACATAATCCAGGCTGACACCTCAGTGCCAGTACTGAAGGAGTGCTGCACTGTCGGAGGTGCTGCCTTTTGGATGGGATGTTAAACAGAGGCCCTGACTTGCCCTCCCTCTCAGGTGAACGTAAAAGATCCCATGGCATTTTTTCAAAGAAGAGCAGGAGAGTTCTCCCCAGTCTCCTGGCCAATATTTATCCATTTAAAAAAAAAATTATCCGGTCATTATCTCATTGCTGTTTGTGGGATCTTGCTGTGCGCAAATTGGCTGCCGCGTTTCCTGCATTACAACATTAATTACATTTCAAAGGCACTTCGTTGGCTGTAAAATGCTTTGGGACGTCCTGACGTCATGAAAGGCGCTATATAAATGCAGGAAGGTTTCCGGATTCAATCCCCAGTTTGTGCTAACTTGGCTGACCTCACCCAGGACTGCCCTCACTGTCCCTCGAATCAGAAGTGGAAAAAATCAGCAAGGTTCTCTGGTCCTGGTCGCTATATAAAGTACAACTCCTTCTCCAAAAGCCTATGTAGGTCTTTCTGAGTGAAGGGATGAAGCAGTGGATTGTGTATTTGCATTGTTGTATATGTGTACATATATATTATATAAAATATGGGACAGACAGAGTCGAGGAGTCTAGGTCTCTGGAGTGTAGTGTTTATCACGTCGGCCTTTGTGGAGTGAGCCCTTGGCTCAGCGGCTGCATTCCCGCCTCTGGGTTGGAAGGTTATGGGTGTTGGGCCCCACTTCATACAGCCTCGGTAAGTGGCTGTGAGATTCCCGGTCTCTGAATACTGGGTTGTCGACCGGCAGGCTATCCGCGTTCACTGAGTGTGGAGTGAAGACCAACCCCATCCCCCCCCCCCACCGCACCTCCCATCGCATCCAGCCTGCCCTCCTGTAGGGAGCTGTGAGTCAGTCTGAACCGTCTGCCCGTGGTCTGGGAAACAACCCAAGGCGCGATGCGCTGGATGTAAACACAGTGGGAGAAATGGGTTGCCCTGTGCGTCGCTAGGCACGGAAGAAGAAAGAAGAGGGGCTTGAAAAAGGTTAAAATGTCTTGAGCTAAATGGAACATTTTTTTTTTGGATGCTTTACATTTCACTCCTTTTTCTGTCATTGATAATGGCTGTAGCTGATTGTGAGAACTGATAAATATTGAGTAAAAAGGGATGACAGTTTGTTTTATGCAAGCGAAACCAAAACTGCTGGAGTCAGGCGTATAACCTTTCGGCTCCAAAATTAATACAATGGATGGAGCTTAGAAATTAACTGAAACTTGGCACAACACATAATTAAGCTGCCTGGTGAAAGTCAAAGCATTGTTCGAATGCTGGAAAAGTACATTTCTGTCTGTTGTTCATGTTTGTGTCAGGCCTGCTGTCTTATAAGGAAGGCATATTCGCAAATAAGACTATTACTTTTCCATACAACATATTTTTAAGCTGTTTCCGTTAGAAGAAAGTGTGTTACTAAATGGTTTCCTATAGCATCACTCGAGGGTAGGGGCCTGGAGTGTGGCATCTGAAGTTTATTGTGACGGATGGGATTCTGTTTTAAAACCTTTGAAGGTGACAGGATAAGTTGATAAAGCTATTTTTAAAAAAGCATACGGGATCCTTGGCTTGATAAGTAGAGGCATAGAGTACAAAAGCAAGGAAGTTATACTAAACCTTTATGAATCACGAGTAAGGCCTCAGCTGGAGTATTGTGGCCAGTTCTGGGCACCACACTTTTTAGGAAGGATGTCAAGGCCTTGGAGAAGGTGCAGAGGAGATTTACCAGAATGGCACCAGGAATGAAGGGTTTCAGTTATCTGGAGAAGCTGGGGTTGCTCTCCTCAGAGCGGAGAAGGTTAAGGGGAGATTTAATTGAGGTGTTCAAAATTTATATGGGGTTTTGATAGAGTACACAGTGAAAAACTGTTTCCACTGGCAGGAGGGTCGGTAAACAGGGGACACAGATTTAAAATAAATGACAAAATAGCCAGGGGGGAGATGAGGAGAATTTTTTTTACTTAGTGAGTTGTTATGATCTGGAATGCACTGCCTAAAAGGGTGGCGGAAGCAGATTCATTAATAACTTTCAAAAGGGAATTGGACATATACTTGAAAAGGAAAAATTTGCAGGGCTACGGGGAAAGAGCAGGGGAGTGGGACTAATTTGGATAGCTCTTCTTTTAGAGAACCGAATGGCCTCCTTCTGTGCTGTATGATTTTATGAAATCCTGTAAGTTAAAAGTCAAATGCTTGTTCAGTGTAAACGCGAATAATCTTACCAAATTCTAGCTGTTACAATTTCAGAGAACGCTCATTGCATTCCCGATAACAATTACCATTTGCTAAAAAAAGTGCGTAATAGTACTCAGAAAATGGGGAGACCAACATGATGGTTGTTGAACTTTTGGTATGATGTGGTTGAAAAGTCCTCAATTTCTGACACAGATGTAACCAGGTGACCTTTACCACCGGCACTAGTTGCCATAGCTACCGTGAGTATATGTTGATCAGATTGAATGGCGATTGCAGTTGGGTGCGAATGGGGCCAGGGAGCAGAACATTGTGGCTGGGGATTGACAATAAAATAGAAATAAAATGAAAGTAAAATTAAATTTTGATATCCCTGGAGCCTGACCTTCAGTAATGCCACAGCAAAGGCTTGGGGCGTTGAACTTAAAGTGATAAACATTACGCATTAAAGATGAATAAATTATCCCAGCTTGAAAAATTACATAGAATTTACAACACAAAAACAGGCCAGTCGGTCTATGCCGGTGTTTATGCTCCACATGAGCCTCCTTCCACCCCACTTCATCTCGCCCTAACAGCATATCCTTCCATTCCTTTCTCCCTCAGGTGTTTATCTAGCTTCCCCGTAAATGCATCTAAGCTACTCGCCTCAACTACTCCTTGTGGTAGCGAGTTCCACATTCTCACCACTCTCTGGGTGAAGAAGTTCCTCCTGAATTCCCTATTGGTCTTATATTTTTGTCCCCTAGTTTTGGATTCCCTCACAAGCAGAAACCTCAATTTTTAAAACCTCTATTAGGCTACCCCTAAAGAAAAGAGCCCCAGCCTGTTCAGTCTTTCCTGATAGTTATACCCTCTCAGTTCTGGTATCATCCTTGTAAATCTTTTTGCACCTTCCCAATTGCCTCTTAAATCAAGTTTCTATGTTGATTTTTTTTTTAAGCCAAGTCTACAAAGCTGTGACAGTTGGGAGAATGATCTTTGGGGAGCTGTGAAATGCAAATTGAGGTGAAATAAAATGTGCAAAGATCAATAAAACTAAAAAAAAATCAATAAAATTAGCAACGTCAAAAATCGTTGCAGGGTTTGAACTGTGGGAGCAGCCTGCAGACTGTGAGATTGATTGGTGACCTCCTGGCAGATTTGTCAAATGGTCATGCGGTTATCAGTGGCCGTTCAAGCAACTAGATGGTAACACCACATCATGGATCAGGTATTGGACAGATGCAAACGTATACCTCAATAGATTTATCAGTTAACTTTGACCTTCTAACTACAGGTGGGCTGTACACAATCAAAGTTAATTAATATATCCATTGGGATGTATGTCTCCATCTGTCCATAACCTGATAGAAGAGGCTCCCTGAACACTTCAAAAAATACACAGATGTGGTTCTGCACTTGTCATCCAGCTCTGGGGGGGGGGGGGGGTCATTAGAACATCTTAAAGCATCTTAGTTATCAAGATGGGTTAAAAGAGCTGGAACTCTAAATAAAGGAAATTACGAAAGTATGAGGTGCTCGTTGGCTAGGATAGATTGGGGAACTTTACTAAAAGTGATGACGGTGGATAGGCAATGGCTAATATTTAAAGAACGTGTGCAGGAATTACAACAATTATTCATTCCTGTCTGGCGCAAAAATAAAACAGGAAAGGTGGCTCAACCGTGGCTTACAAAAGAAATTAGGGATAGTATTAGATCCAAAGAGGAGACATATAAAATTGCCAGAAAAAGCGGCAAGCCTGAGGATTGGGAGCAGTTCAGAATTCAGCAAAGGAGGACAAAGAGATTGATTAAGAGGGGAAAAATAGAGTATGAGAGAAAACTAGCAGGGAACATAAAAACTGACTATAAAAGCTTCTATAAATATGTCAAGAGAAAAAGATTAGTGAAGACAAATGTAGGTCCCTTACAGTCAGAAATGGGGGAAATTATAATGGGGAACAAAGAAATGGCAGAACAATTAAACACATACTTGGGTTCTGCCTTCACAAAGGAGGACACAAATAACCTGCCAGAAATGTTAGGGAACCAAGGGTCTAGTGAGAGGGAGGAACTGAAGGAAATCAGTATTAGTAAAAAAAAATAGTGCTGGGGAAGTTAATGGGGCTAAAGGCTGACAAATCCCCAGGGCCTGATAACCTACATCCCAGAGTACTAAAGGAAGTGGCCCTGGAAATAATGGATGCATTAGTGATCATCTTTCAAAATTCTATAGATTCTGGAACAGTTCCTGCAGATTGGAGGGTGGCAAATGTAACCCCACTATTTAAAAAAGGAGGGAGAGAAAAAGCAGGGAATTACAGACCAGTTAGCCTAACATCAGTAGTGGGGAAAATGCTAGAGTCGATTATAAAAGATGTGATAACAGAACACTTGGAAGGCATTAACGGAATTGGACAAAGTCAGCATGGGTTTATGAAAGGGAAATCATGCTTAACAAATCTAGTGGACTTTTTTGAGGATGTAACTAGTAGAATAGATAGGGGAGAACCAGTGGATGTGGTGTATTTGGATTTTCAGAAGGATTTTGATAAGGTCTCACACAAGAAGTAGTGTGCAAAATTAAAGTATGTGGGATTGGGGGGAATATACTGGCATGGATTGAGAATTGGTTGACAGACAGGAAACAGAGAGTAGGAATAAACGGGTCTTTTTCGGGGTGGCAGGCAGTGACTAGTGGGGTACCGCAGGGATCAGTGCTTGGGCCCCAGCTATTCACAATATATATCAATAAATTGCATGAGGGAACTAAATGTAACATTTCCAAGTTTGCAGACGACACAAAGCTGGGTTGGAATGTGAGCTGTGAGGAGGATGCAAAGAGGCTCCAATGTGATTTAGACAAGTTGGGTGAGTGGGCAAGAACCTGGCAGATGCAGTATAACGTGGATAAATGTGAGGTTATCCACTTTGGTTGTAAAAACAGAAAGGCAGATTATTATCTGAATGGTGATAGATTGGGAAACGGGGAGGTGCAACGAGAACTGGGTGTCCTTGTACACCAGTCGCTGAAAGCGAGCATTCAGGTGCAGCAAGCAGTTCGGAAGGCGAATGGTATGTTGGCCTTCATTGCAAGAGGATTTGAGTACAGGAGCAGGGATGTCTTACTGCAGTTATACAGGGCCTTGGTGAGACCACATCTGGAGTATTGTGTGCAGTTTTGGTCTCCTTATCTGAGGAAGGATGTCCTTGCCATGGAGGGAGTGCAACGAAGGTTTACCAGACTGATTCCCGGGATGGCAAGACTGACGTATGAAGAGAGATGGGGTCGACTAGGCCTGTATTCACTAGAGTTTAGAAGAATGAGAGGTGATCTCATCCAAACATACAAAATTCTAACAGGACTAGACAGATCAGATGCAGGGAGGATGTTCCCGATGGCTGGGGAGTCCAGAACCAGGGGTCACAGTCTCAGGATACGAGGTATGCCTTTTAGAACCGAGATGAGGAGAAATTTCTTTACTCAGAGGGTGGTGAACCTGTGGAATTCTCTACCACAGAAGGCAGTGGAGGCCAAGTCATTAGATGTATTCAAGAAGGAGATGGATATATTTCTTAATGCTAAAGGGATCAAGGGATATGGGGAAAAAGCAGGAACAGGGTACTGAGTTAGACGATCAGCCATGATCATTTTGATTGGCGGACCAGGCCCGAAGGGCCGAATGGCCTACTCTTGCTCCTATTTTCTATGTTTCTATGACTCTACACTTTAGATACGTGTAGACTTAGGAGTGATCTGATCGAGGTTTATAAGATGATGAAGGGAATGAATTGTGTTCCAGTTGACAGTTTGTTCCAATTAAATAGGTTCAGGAGGATCGGGGTCACGATTTTAAGTTGTGCAAGGCCAGATCGAGGTTAGATGTCAGGAGGTGGTTCTTTCCCCAGAGAATAGTGGACCTCTGGAACAGGCTGCCAGCTCGTACGGGTGGACGCCGATTTGCTGAATTCCTTCAAGCGAGAGCTGGACCTGTTTCTGGCTGGGGTGGAGATCACCTCTGACAAAAGGTAGGTAATGCAATGCATAGAATTATCAGGGCCAGAGTGATCGCCTGGACTAGTTTCGATCGCCAAAGGGGTGGGAGAGGAATTTCCCAGAACTTTTCCCCCCAAATTGACCTGGGTTTTTATCTTTTTTTGCCTCTCCCAGGAGATCACATGGTGTGGGGTGGGGAGTGTATATATTGTGATACACAAGGTATCATGATTGTGTGGGACAGACTGGATGGACCAGAGGGACTTTTCCTGTCTGTCATTGTTCACATGTTCATATGTACTTGTTCCTAGTTACTTCATTTCCCTTGACATGATATCCTTAATATCAGAAAAGGGAAATAGAAAGAGCTTTATATCGCGCTTTCACAACCTCAGGACGTCACAAATAACTTTTTTTAAAATTCGTTCATGGGATGTGGGCGTCGCTGGCGAGGCCGGCATTTATTGCCCATCCCTAATTGCCCTTGAGAAGGTGGTGGTGAGCCGCCGCCTTGATCCGCTGCAGTCCGTGTGGTGAAGGTTCTCCCACTGTGCTGTTAGGAAGGGAGTTCCAGGATTTTGACCCAGCGACGATGAAGGAACGGCGATATATTTCCAAGTCGGGATGGTGTGTGACTTGGAGGGGAAACCTTGGTGAGTTGCTGCAATGCATCCTGTGGATGGTACACACTGCAGCCACTGTGCGCCGGTGGTGAAGGGAGTGAATGTTTAGGGTGGTGGATGGGGTGCCAATCAAGCGGACTGCCTTGTCCTGGATGGTGTTGAGCTTCTTGAGTGTTGTTGGAGCTGCACTCATCCAGGCAAGTGGAGAGTATTCCATCACACTCCTGACTTGTGCCTTGTAGATGGTGGAAAGGCTTTGGGGAGTCAGGAGGTGACTCACTCGCCGCAGAATACCCAGCCTCTGACCTGCTCTTGTAGCCACAGTATTTATATGGCTGGTCCAGTTAAGTTTCTGGTCAATGGTGACCTGCAGAATGGTGGGGGATTCGGCGATGGTAATGCCGTTGAATATCAAGGGGAGGTGGTTAGACTCTTGTTGGAGATGGTCATTGCCTGGCACTTGTCTGGCGCGAATGTTACTTGCCACTTATCAGCCCAAGCCTGGATGTTGTCCAGGCTTTGCTGCATGCGGGCTTGGACTGCTTCATTATTTGAGGGATTGCGAATGGAACTGAACACTGTGCAATCATCAGCGAACATCCCCATTTCTGACCTTATGATGGAGGGAAGGTCATTGATGAAGCAGCTGAAGATGGTTGGGCCGAGGACACTGCCCTGAGGAATTCCTGCAGCAATGTCCTGTGGCTGAGATGATTGGCCTCCAACAACCACTACCATCTTCCTTTGTGCTAGGTATGACTCCAGCCACTGGAGAGTTTTCCCCCTGATTCCCATTGACTTCAATTTTACCAGGGCTCCTTGGTGCCACACTCAATCAAATGCTGCCTTGATGTCAATTTACAGCCAGTGAAGTATTTTTGAAGTGTAGTCACTGTCGTAATGTAGGAAATGCAGCAGCTAATTTGCACCCTGTGTGATAATGACCAGATTATCTGGTTTTTAGTGTTGTTGGTTAAGAGATAAATATTGGACTGGACACTGGGGAGAACTCCCCTGTTCTTCTTCAAATAGTGTCATTGGATCTTTTATGTCCACCTGAGAGGGCAGACAGGGACTCAGTTTAACATCTCATCCGAAAGATGGCACCTCCGACAGTGTAACACTCCCTCAGTACCGCGCTGAACGTGTCAGCCTAGATTATGTGCTCAAGCCTCTGGAGGAGGACTTGAAGACCACGATCTTCTGACTCAGAGGCGAGAGTGCTGCCCACTGAGCTACGGCTGACACATTGTGGACTTGCATTAAGGATGACATGGAATGGGCAGGAGTATCTTAGAGCTGCTCTCCAGCTAAATATTTAATAATCTTCGTCATGGACCTCTTTTAACTTAGTATTTTTTGTTATATAGGGACCAAAATTCACCAGATTGTATGTCTCTTGGGAAGCAAACACAGTGCAACGCTCAGTCTAGTTTTATAAAAGTGATGATTTATTAGTACATCAACATCTGACCTAGTGTTATAACGCGGTTGATTTATTAGCAAATCATGTATATAGGATACATTTAAGTGTTAAACTGTTTGCACTGTTTGCATTGATTCTATTGGTTCTTAGAACTTGTGGCCTCTCTGCAACCCATAGCTTTTAGCACCATCCCTCAACCTCTCCGCCTCTCTACCTCTCTCTCCTCCTTTAAGATGCTCCTTAAAACCTACCTCTTTGACCAAGCTTTTGGTCACCTGCCCTAATATCTCCTTATGTGGCTCAGTGTCAAATTTTGTCTGATAACGCCCCTGTGAAGCGCCTTGGGACGTCTTAACTATGTTAAAGGCGCTATAACCACTCGCTGTGTAAAAAAGCTTTTCCTCACGTCGCCTTTGGTTCTTTTGCCAATCACCTTAAATCTGTGTCCTCTGGTTCTCGACCCTTCTGCCAGTGGGAACTGTTTCTCTTTATTTACTTTACCTAAACCCGTCATGAATTTAAACATGTCTATCAAATCTCCTAACCTACTCTCCTCTAAGGAGAACAACCCCAGCTTCTCCAGTCTATCCATGTAACTGAAGTACCCTCATCTCTGGAACCATTCTAGTAAATCTTTCCTGCACCCTCTCTAAGGCCTTCACATCCTCCCTAAAGTGTGGTGCCCAGAATTGGACACAGTACTCTAGTTGTGGCTGAACCAGTGTTTTATAAAGGTTCAACATAACTTCCTTGCTTTTGTACTCTATGCCTCTATTTATAAAGCTTAGGATCCCTTATGCTTTTTTAACCCCTTCTCAACCTGTCCTGCCACCTTCAAAGATTTGTGCACATTTACCCCCAGATCTCTCTGTTCCTGCACCCCCTTTAGAATTGTGCCATTTAGTGTTTGACGAACTTGACTGAGTTCTTTGATGAAGTAACGCAGAGGGTTGATGAGGGTAGTGCAGTTGATGTTGTCTATATGGACTTTCAAAAGGCGTTTAATAAAGTACCACATAATAGACTTATTAGCAAAATTGTAGTCCATGAGATTAAAGAGGCAGTTGCAGCGTGGATACAAAATTGGCTAAGAGCCAGAAAGCAGACAGTAGTGGTGAATGGTTGTTTATCAGACTGGAAGGAAGTGTGCAGCGGTGTCCCCCAGGGGTCGGTGTTGGAACCACTGCTCTTTTTGATACATTAATGACTTGGACTTGGGTATACAGGACATAATTTCAAAGTTTGCAATGGTACGAAACTCGGAAATGTAGTAAACAATCAGGAGGATAGAAACAGACTTCAGGAGGACATAGACAGACTGGTGAAATGGGCAGACAGATGGCAGATGAAATTTAATGCAGAGAAGTGTGAAGTGATTCATATTGGTAGGAAGAACGAGGAGAGGCAATATAAACTAAATGGTACAAATTTAAAGGGTGTGCAGGAACAGAGAGACCTGGGGGTGTAAGTACACAAGTCTTTGAAGTTGGCAGAACAAGTTGAGAAGGCTGTTAAAAAAGCATATGGGATCCTTGCCTTTATAAATAGTGCAAAACTAAGGAAGTTATGCTAAACCTTTATAAAACACTGGTTAGGCCCCAGCTGGAGTATTGTGTCCAAGTAACATTCGTGCCAGGTAATGACCATCTTCAACAAGAGAGAGTCTAACCACCTCCCTATAACATTCAACTGCATTACCATCGCTGAATTCCCCATCATCAACATCCTGGGGGTCACCATTGACCAGAAACTTAACTGGGCCAGCCACATAAATACTGTGGCTACAAGAGCAGGTCAGAGGCTGGGTATTCTGCGGCGAGTGATTCACCTCCTGACTCCCCAAAGCCTTTCCACCATCTACAAGGCACAAGTCAGGAGTGTGATGGAATACTCTCCACTTGCCTCGATGAGTGCAGCTCCAACAACACTCAAGAAACTCGACACCATCCAGGACAAAGCAGGCCGCTTGATTGGCACCCCATCCACCACCCTAAACATTCACTCCCTTCACAGCCGATGCACAATGGCTGCATTTACAGGATGCACTGCAGCAACTCGCCAAGGCTTCTTCGACAGCACCTTCCAAACCCGCGACCTCTGCCACCTAGAAGGACAAGAGCAGCAGGCACTTTGGAACAACACCACCTGCACGTTCCCCTCCAAGTCACACACCATCCCGACTTGGAAATATATCGCCGTTCCTTCATCGTCGCTGGGTCAAAATCCTGGAACTCCCTTCCTAACAGCACTGTGGGAGAACCTTCACCACACGGACTGCAGCGGTTCAACAAGGCAGCTCACCACCACCTTCTCGAGGGCAATTAGGGATGGGCAATAAATGCCGGCCTCGCCAGCGACGCCCACGTCCCATGAACGAATAAAAAGAAAAATTCTCGGCAGCACACTTTAGGAAGGATGTCAAGGCCTTGGAGAGGATGCAGAGGACATTTACTAGAATGGTACCAGGGATGAAAAACTTCAGTTGCGTGGAGAGACTGGAGAAACTGGGGCTGTTCTCCTTCGATCAGAGAGCGTTAAGGGGAGATTTAATAGAGATGTTCAAATCATGAAGGGTTTTGATAAAGTAATTAAGGAGAAACTATTTCCAGTGGCAGAAGGGTAGGTAACCAGAGGACACAGGTTTAAGATAATTGGCAAAAGAACCAAAGGTGACATATGGAAAAAAAAATTACTCAGCGAGTTGTTATGATCTGGAATGCGCTGCCTGAAAGGGCGGTGGAAGCAGATTCAGTAATAACTTTCAAAAGGAAATTGGATAAATACTTGAAGTGGAAAAATTTGTAGGGCTATGGGGAAAGAGCAAGGGGAGTGGGACTAATTGGACAGCTCTTTCAAAGAGCTGAATGGCCTCCTTCTGTGCTGTATCATTCCATGATTTTATGATTCTTTGAAGATCATAATATTAAGGCTGATCTTTTGGTTGTATTTGTTAATAGAAAAAGATGTCTTTTGTTTGGGTACAACCACTACTATCCTCATTTGGTTTCTTTGTGGGATTGTAGCAAGAGAGTACAGATCATCCCAGGGGAGAGATATATGGCAGAGAAGCTGCTGCTTTTTCCAATTGGGTCTATGATCAGGTATTACCATATGTAAAATATACACTTTTGCTCTTGCTTATAGTCCCAGAAATAAATCAAATGATAGTAGTGGTTGCACCCAAACAAAGGCATCTTTTTCTATTAACAAATACAACCAATATTGTAAATAGCCTGAGATTGGCTATAAAGCACTGTTTCTTTGTTCAGTTACAGTCTGCATATTAAGAGTAAAGTGAAATGTGTACAGAGAAATTTAGAGAGGAACCTGTCCTTTTAAGAGTTTCTCAGGCAGGAAGCATGTGGTCATTCTTTACTATTTCAATAAAACTATTTCCTTGTTTCATTGTACACGGTTCTCTCTATCCCAACATGTGCAGTAATCACTGGACAAGTCGGTTTATTTTGTTTGAGAAGTAAGTATTTTAAAAAGGCTACACACTTGTAGTTTGATCATAAGATAAATTTCGATGAGGGAGATCATTTGACCCAACTTGCATCCATCTAAGAAAAATCTACAATTGCAACATCCACTGTCTCTTAAATTTTTTCCAGAAATGTTCACCATTACTGCTGTGGAGTCAACTCCATGTTTTGTTTACTCTTCGTGTGCAGAAGACCCTCCCACTTTCTTACTCTCATGGTTTAGCCCTGGCTCAGTGGGTGCCACTCTCGCCTCTGAGTCAGAAGGTTGTGGGTTCAAATCCCACTCCAGAGACTTGAGCACAAAATCTAGGCTGACACTCCCAGTGCAGTACAGAGGGAGTGCTGCACTGTCGGAGGTGCCGTGTTTTGGATGAGACGTTAAACAGTGGCCCCAAATGCCCTCTCAGGTGGATGTAAAAAACTCCACGGCACTATTTCGAAGAAGAGCTGAGGAATTCTCCCCGGTGTCCTGGCCAACATTTATCCCTCAACCAACATCACTTTAAAAAAAACCCCACAGATTATCTGGTAATTATCTCATTGCTATTTGTGGGATCTTGCTGTGGCAAAATAGCTTTCTCGCTTCCTACATTGCAACAGTCACTACACTTCAAAGATACTTCATTGGCTGTAAAGCTCTTTGGGACGTCCTGAGGTGGTGAAAGGTGTTATATAAATGCAAGTTCTTCTTTTCCTTTCTTAGTTTGAAATAGTGTTCCTGATTTACCTTTACTGTACTGTTACTATCTTATATTTCTTTATTACACTCCGTCTCACTCACCTCCTTTCAAGGCTCTTACTTTCTCCTGTCTTTCTTTCTGACTTAAGGAATCAGCCTTGTGGCTTTTTTCTGAACTGTCTCCAGTGTTTGAGTGTCTTAGTGGCCGAAATTGGATCAAGGTGCAATTTGATCAGAGCACTGTCTAACTTCAGCATGAAATCCTCAGACTTATACCCAGCTGATTTCGCAATGTAATTCTTAAAATGAAATACTGAACTGAAACTTTTCCAACCTATTCAAACCTGTTTTCAAACTCTGTACTAGATGCAGAAAGTCTTTTCCATAGTAGACCTGCATGCTGATTTCTGTTGCTATCTAAATATGCAACTTGTGATACTTGCAAAGGCTTTTCATTTTTTTTTAAAAGTATCCTGTAGAGAATTACAAGCGCAACTTAAAAAAAAGGCTGATGCTGTAATTGAGTAGAAGAACAAAGTTTTTGGAGAAAGGTTACTTTACAGCCAATTAAGTACTTTTGAAGTGTAGTCACTAATGTAGGAAACGCGGCAGCCAATGTGTCCCACAAACAGCAATATGATAATGTCCAGATAATCTGTTTCTGAGTGATGCTGATTGAGGGAAAAGTGTTGGCCAGGACATCGGGGAGAACTCCCCTGCTATTCTTTGAAGAGTGTCATGGGACCTTATGCCCGCCTGAGAGGGCAGACAAGGGCCTCGGTTTAATATTTCATCCGAAGGATGGCCCCTCCGACAGTGCAGCACTCCCTCAGTACTGCACTGGAGTGTAGACGGGACTTGAACCAACAACCTTCTGACTCAGAGGCGAGAGAGCTACCCACTGAGCCACGGCTGACACATTATAGATGTTGTAGACGCATTAAGGATGACATGGAATGGGCAGGAGTATCTTGGAGCAGCTCTATGGTTAAATATTTAATAATCTTGGTCATGGGATAGTATTTTTTGTATATGTGCCAAAATTCATCAGATTGTATCTCTCTTTCCTCGTGGGAGGAATACACAATGTAACATTCAGTCTAGTGTTATAAAGTTGCTGGTTTATCAGTACATCAGCATCTGACCTAGTTTTATTAAGCAATTGATTTATTAGCAAATGGATGCATATAAGATACATTTGTAAACTTTAAGTGTGAAAATATTAACCTGCTTCAGGTTTCCTGTTTGCATTGATTGTATTGGTTCCTAGAACTTGTGGCCTCTCTTCAACCCACAGCTTTTAGCACATCCTCCCTAAACCTCTCCGCCTCTCCTCCTTTAAGATGCTCCTTAAAACCTACCTCTTTGACCAGGCTTTTGGTCACCTGTCCTGATATCTCCTTATGTAGCTTGATGTCAAATTTTGTCTGATATTCGCTCCTGTGAAGCGCCTTGGGATGTTTTACTACATTGAAGGCGCTATATAAATGCAAGTTGTTGTCGTATTGGGCATGCAATGTCGTATCTTCTGTTGTAATACAAGATCAAATAAGGTCATAATATTAGTGCTGATTTTTTGGTCGTGGAGTAGAGATTATCCCAGGGGAGTGATATCTGGCAGGGCAGCAGCCGTTTAAAGAGCTGCTGCTGCTACTTCCAATTGGGCTGTGATTGGGTGTTAGCATATGTAAGATACACACTTTTGCTCTTGCTGTAGCCCCACAGAGAAACCAAGTAAGGATAGTAGTGGTTAAAGCCATCTCTGATCACTTCCTTGTATCCCTCTCCATCCACGTCCCCCTTCCCCTCCCAACCCCACTTCCTGCTGTGTTCGCCCCAGGAAAAAACTCTCCCCAGGTCACTCACAACGGCACTTTCAAATTCCTAACTGTCTAGCCTTTGGCCCTCCATTCACCACAACATTTCTGCAGCTACCGATCTGCTCAATCACACCCTCACCTCCATCTTTGATGCCCTTGTCCCCATTAAAACCATTACTCTCTCTCTCACCCTGGTCGTTCCCTCTCATCTCCGCTCCCTTAAGCCCAAGGGTCGCAAACTTGAATGTTTATGGTGGACAACTGGTTTAGCCATTCATTGCCAGATCTGGCTGGACCACATAAAGCACTATCGGGTCCTGCTCTCATCTGCCAAAACTGCTCACTATTCCAGGATCATCCTGGAGTACAAAGATAACCCCGCCTTCTCTTCACTACAAACTGTCTTCTTAAACCCCTCTCCCCTGCGCCCTCCACCCTCACCTCCAACGAAAAATGCGAGGAGCTCATGGACTTCTTTGTCACTAAGTTTGAGACCATCCGTTCAACTGTCTTTGCCGCTTCCCTCCCTTCCCCCCAGCCCACCGAGCCAAACTTCCCCTCCGGTTCCCCCCTGCCCTAGCCGTGAACTCGCATTTTTCTCTAGTTTCTCTCCTATCTCCCCTCATGCCCTCTCCGAGCTCATCTTGACCATGAGACCCATCTCCTTCTCCCTCGACCCTATACCCACTAAGCTGCTGACCACCCAGCTTCCCTTCCTGGCCCCCATGTTAGCTGATATTGTTAACGGTTCCATCTCCTCAGGTACTGTACCCCTCCCCTTCAAGTCTACCGTCATCACGCCCCTCCTCAAAAAACTCACACTTTACCTCTCTGTCCTTGCAAACTACCGCCCCATATCCAACCTCCCTTTCCTCTCCAAAGCCCTTAAACGTGTTGTCACCTCCCAAATCCGTGCCCATCTTTCCCGCAACTCCATGTTTGAATCCCTCCAATCAGGTTTCCGCCCCTGCCGCAGTACCGAGACGGTCCTTATCAAAGTCACAAATTACATCCTATGTGACTGTTGCAATGGTAAACTATCCCTCGTCATCCTTCTCAACTTGTCTGCAGCCTTTGACACGGTTGACAACACCATCCTCCTCCAATGCCTCTCCTCTGCCCTCGCCTGGTTCCATTCTTATCTCTCCAGTCGTAGCCAGAGAACCACCTGCAATGGCTTCTCTTCCCGCTCCTGCACCGTTACCTCTGGAGTCCCCCAAGGATCTATCCTTGGCCCCCTCCTATTTCTCATCTACATGCTGCCCCTCGGCGACATCATCCAAAAACACGACGTCAGATTCCACATATACGCTGACAACACCCAGCTCCAACTCACAACCATCTCCCTCAACCCCTCCATTGTGTCATTTGTCGCATTGCTTGTCCCACAGCCAATTCTGGATGAGCAAAAATTTCCTCCAACTAAATATCGGGAAGACTGAAGCCATTGTCTTTGGTCTTTGCTACAAACTCCGTTCCCTATCCACCGACTCCATCCCTCTCCCTGTCTGAGGCTGAACCAGACCATTCGCAATCTTGGTTTCCTATTTTACCCAGAGATGAGCTTCCAACCACATATCCGCTCCATCACCAAGACTGCCTACTTCCATCTCCGTAACATCGCCCGTCTCCGCCCCTGCCTCAGCTTATCTGCTGCTGAAACCCTCATCCATGCGTTTGTTACCTCCAGACTGGACTATTCCAATGCTCTCCTGGTCGGCCTCCCATCTTCCACCCTCCATAAACTTGAGCTCATCCAAAAATCTGCTGCCCGTATTCTAACTTGCACCAAGTCCTGTTCACCCATCATCCCTGTTCTCGCCGACCAACATTGGCTTCCGGTCTGGGAATTCCTCGATTTTAAAATTTTCATCCTTGTTTTCAAATCCCTCCATGGCCTCGCCTCTCTCTATCTCTGTAACCTCCTCCAGCCTTACAACCCTCTGGGATCTCTGCGCTCCTCCAATTCTGGCCTCTTGCGCATCCCCGATTTTAATCGCTCCACCGTTGGCGGCCGTTTCTTCAGTTGCCTGGGCCCTAAGCTCTAGAACTCCCTCCCTCAACCTCTCTGCCTCTCTACCTCTCTCTTCTCCTTTAAGATGCTCCTTAAAACCTACCTCTTTGACCAAGCTTTTGTTCTCCTGTCTTAATACTTCCTTACGTGGCTCGGTGTCAAATTTTGTTTGATAATCGCTCCTGTGAAGCGCCTTGGGACATTTTACTACGTTAAAGGGTCTATATAGATGCAAGTTGTTGTTGTTGCACTCAAACAAAAGGCATCTTTTTCTATTTACAAATACGACCGATATCGTAAATAGCCTGAGATTGGCTTTAGAGCACTGTTTCTTTAAGTTATCGACTGCATACTAAGAGTAAAGTGAAATGTGTACGGAGAAATTTAGAGAGAAACCTGCTCTTTTCAGAGTTTTTCAGCCAGGAAGCATGTGGTCACTTCTCACAGTTTAAATAAAACCATTTCCTTGTTTCGTTGTACATGGTTCACTCTCTCCCAACATCTGCAGTAATCATCAGCGGCGAGAGTGTCTGCACCTGAGCCACGGCCGATACCTGAGGATGGGAACATGATCCTATTTAAGACAAATGAGGCTGACGTACCATTCGTAGTATCTGTCCGCCTCTCTACCTCTCTCTTCTCCTTTAAGACGTTTCTTAATACCTCCTTATGTGGCTCGGTGTCAAATTTTGTCTGATAATCGCTCGTGACGTTTTACTACTTACAGGCGTTATATAAATGCAAGCCGTTGTGCATAATTAAGCAACCCAAATTGATTCAACCCCTTGACAAATTCCATTGATAGCTAAGAATTAGCTGTGGGCTAATGTAGCTAACTTCAGGCTGGCAACTAAGCTGCTGCAGCAGTCAGACTCTTTGAGGACAGGAGCCAGGTTTGCTACTCAGGCTATTGTCCTCCTCTGTGTTTGGTTTACGATTTGACGGTCTCCACCAGACATCGGGAAATCACATCCAATATTTTTTTCGGAGAATAACATTGAATGCTTCTCAACAACAACTTGCATTTATATAACACCTTTAACAAGAAAACCTTCCAAGGTGCTTCACAAAGATCGTTGTTCAGTAGGGGAGTATTTATTTCCAGTTGAAAACTGGACTGATTCATAAAAAGACATTGATTGACTTTTTGCCATGACCGATACCTGTCAGGTCCCTGCAAGGCCTCTCCCTGAGGTTACCGGTGGGGAGAGGGACTGGAGTGACTTTGAAGGTCACCTGGAGCTGGATTGCACCAAAATGGTGGCCTGATTTCCCAGAATGTCTGTTTCAGTGTAAAATGGCAGAGTATGTTCAATAAAAATCACCTTGTTATCCATCAAAAAAAATACCACAAGGTACCATTTTTGTAAATTAAACCCTTGTTTGTTTTGGGTGATGTTGGAATTATGTTGGTGAATTAGTGAGTTGTTTGTGTAGGCACAGACAATTTTATTTTGTTCAACGTGTGGATAGGGCAATTCTTAAGCTTCAACGGTCTTTTGTGTCAAAATTGTAATCTGACTTTCAACCGTCTCAGGAAGTCACACCACCTCATGTTTCCATTGAAAGGAAGCATCACCTAGTGACTTGCACAGAACCTTCACCTTTGATATCAATAGGGCATATTTTTTTGATTTGGAAACCACAATTTAAGTAAATGCAGTATCAAACAAAGATCAGTAAAATGGTGCCATTTTAGAGAATGATGAGGACCCAATTTCCTATGACTTTTTTTTTGTTGTTCATAGAATCATAGAACGTTACAGCACAGAAGGAGGCCATTCGGCCCACTGTGCCTGCACCTGCCCTTTTGACAACTATCCAATTAAGTCCCACTCTCATGCTCTTTCCCCATAGCCCTGCAAATTTTCTCCGCTTCAAGTGTATATCCAATTCCCTTTTGAAAGTTACTATGGGCTAGCTGTTGATGGATGGGGCTTGTGTTGATTACACAGGTTCCATGCAATCAGGAAGGCCTCGGGGAATTAATCTCCGAAAAATTAATTGTCAGATCGGTAAGCACGCGCTGCTGAAATTATTAACGGGTTAAATAACAAAGTAGGGCCTTGTCTTACGATGGTTGCTGCCTAAACCTACATCCAAGGGTAGATCCTCACCCATGGTGTCAGGTACCCTGTCCACAACGAAAGTTTTGGGCGGAAAATCACAGGCAAAACACACGTAGTACTTTCTCAATTTGGACTCGCAGCTGTACCTCATCACGACTGAGGACTCCGTAAATCGACCTGCCAGACCTTTTGGACGATATTTACCTGAACGAAATTCTGGGTGCTTTTTAATACTGTGTATTTATAGTAATGTGCAACCGAAGTCTCTGAATGTACCCAGCTTATTGCTAGTTTGCTCTGGCCACATTGTACGCCTGAATCTTAGAGCGCTAAAGCTTTCTGCTTCG
The DNA here is from genome assembly GCF_035084215.1 of Heptranchias perlo. NCBI lineage: Eukaryota > Metazoa > Chordata > Chondrichthyes > Hexanchiformes > Hexanchidae > Heptranchias > Heptranchias perlo. The sequence continues at coordinate 108,279,119 of NC_090330.1, forward strand.
AGCGGAAGACTGGCAGCATTTACCTGCAGTACCGGTTACGCCTGTAGGCGGCACTGTAAGTGGGCAATTTCCATTTTAAATCCGTCATGCTGACGTTACGTGACTTGATATCGAGGACGTAGATTTGTTGATCTTCTTGCACGTGTACTCGCTGGCCATCTGATGGCTTTGCAAAAGCCACTGATAGCCAGTGCCAAAAGTTGGAAAGATCAACAACCTAAAGCCGTCCCCACTCCCCTTTCTTGGCATTAAAAGGCTTTCCTGGTTGCACAGATAAAAGTACATACGGCATCCCCTTAGCAGCAACACTTGCTCCTGAACAGTCGCAGGTATATTCACCCTTTGTTGCTATTTTAAACCCCCCCCCCCCACAAACTCAGGATTCCATCTGCACAACGATGATCTCATCATTTTACAAGTGGCACGACTAGGGTTGCCAACCCTTCAGGATTGCCCTGGAGTCTCCAGGAATTAAAGACTGATCTCCAGGACACTGCTGCGAGCAAAAACCCAGGAGAAAAATCATAGGGGGGGCAATAAAAAAGTTGGGTTTTTTTGTAAACTTTTCTTTGAACACTTTTGTTTGCTAGTTATTAAAATATTGGAGATGGGACAAAAAACGGCTGATGACTGACGGACAAGAATCGGGTGACAGAGAGGTCTGTTGGCTTTCCGATTGGTGTGGGAAGGTGGGGCTCCGCGAGGATGGACTTGTTGGGCGACCAATGGCGTGAGTGTGAGGGCGGGGCAGTTGGAGGCAGGAGGTCACGTGATGACACCTCCAGGAATATGTCCAGCCAGAGATGGCAACCCATTGGCGCCACTCGAGTGGAAAATCGCAGGCACTCTCACGCACTTTAGACTGGTGTTTCTGAACTGCTGATGCATTTTTCTGCACCCTACATGCAAAACAATGCACTGATATTTTCTTCACTTCCGCCTCCATGTCCGCAGGCCATTTGAAAGAGTGTCAATTGGTAAACCGTGGTATCAGCCGTGGCTCAGTGGGTGGCACTCTCGCCTCTGAGTCAGAAGGTCGTGAGTTCAAGTCCCACTCCAGAGACTTGAGCACAAAATCTAGGCTGACCCTCCCAGTGCAGTACTGAGGAAATGCTGCACTGTCGGAGGTGCCGTCTTTCGGATGAGACATTAAATCGAGGCCCCATCTGCCCTCTCGGATGGACATAAAAGATTCCACGGCACTTTTCGAAGACAGGGGAGTTCTCCCCAGTGTCCCTCAACCGACATCACTAAAACAGATTATCTGGTCATTATCACAATGCTGTTTGTGGGATCTTGCTGTGCGCAAATTTCTGCCCAGTTTCCTACATTACACAGTGACTACACTTCAAAAGTACTTCATTGGCTGTAAAGCTCTTTGGGACGTCCTGAGGTTGTGAAAGGCGTTATATAAATGCAAGTCTTTCTTTATTTGGGAGCTGGTCCCTGTTTGAAGTGGTGTGAATGACACAGGGGTGCAGGGATGAACACAGCAGTCTCATTGAACTGGGCCAGCAGGGAAAATCAGCCCCTGTATATTTCCTCAGGACATTAAATATGTAACGTAGAGTCCATGATATGGTAGATGTTTCTGCTTGGATGCTGGACAAGGCAACAGCTTATGAGAGTGGACAATGTTGGGAATTTGCAAAGCGAAGCACCAGGCACTGAATTGAGCTGTAAAGTGGGACAGATGTAAGGTACAGCTGCCCTGGAATATTTCTGAAACCCAATCTTTAAAGAGCATTCATATGAGATTTTGTTTTATTGGCTGGTGTGTTTGTCTCTAAGTAGGTAATTAGATAATGGAAATGAAAGCGCAGTAAGTTTTGCTCACTAATTATAACTGACAAAAGGGGATGTAGATAAATAATGAGACAGACGGAGGCAGAATTGGGTAGTACTTGTAGCTGCAAAACATCAGCTGACTCAATCTGAGGGTAGCGAACGAGAGATGAGGAAAAATCACCCGTAAAGCAAGTGGTCAGTGTTGAATTGTAGACGTGTAAGGATAGATTTATGTCCTGGATTGCTCTTGATTATCTTTTGAGTTGGGGGGAGGAAAGAAGGGAAATTTTGCCGTACTTTTCTCAGGAATGTAATTAAGTGGAGCAGAGACTTTAATAGGGTCGATGTTTTTTTTTAACATAGTCACCAGAAGATGGATCGAATGGCTTTTATCATTTCCCTGGTTACTCACAAGACAACCCCAAACTCGTCAGACAGGGCTGGATTTGAATCCGTGGTCCAGAACTGAAAGCATAGTGTTGTGCTGACCTACTTAATCACCATGTGTAACTCCCTTTCTTGTAATAATGTACAGTGAGCAGGATGGAATTTTTTTTTTCACTGTCTGGCCTAGGAAGTATTTCAGATTCATTTATATTAAGATCTTGATATTAAGTTAAGTTTACAGTTGGCCTTGTCTCACTGGAGTGTTTGTCAGTCACCGTCCTGGAAGATGGGTATGTGCGAGATTGAAGTATCCTGTATCCACAGTAAGGGATTTTATTGTTACAATCTCCATTCATACTATCGTATGCCTAGGCAGTAAAGGAACTTGTCAGATCGTGGAATATATTCTCGTTGTGCAAAGTGGCGAGGTTATTTTGTAATGATTTATTACTTGGCTATTCAAAATATCGATAACAGTTATCGAAAAAACTTTCAGATCTAGGAATGTAAAAGTGAGTACGAAATAAAGTGTTTTTGAGAATGATGGCATTCTCCGTAGGATCTGTGCCCTTGATTTCATAATATTATATAGTATTACTGTGCGGGTAATATAGTGAGCAGGATAATAGCAGACTTCAGGAGGACAGAGATTGGTGAAATGGGGCTGACGCATGGCAGGTGCAATTTAATGCGGATAAGTGTGAAGTGATGCACTTTGGGAGGAACAACATGGAGAGGCAGTACAATCTACATGGTGCTATTTTGAGGGGGGTGCAAGAGCAGAGGGACCTGGGGGGGCATATTCACAAATCTTTGAAGATGGCAGGGCAAGTGGATATGGCAATTAATAAAACCGTATGGGATACTTGGCTTTGTAAATAGGCACATTTCCACATCGTTCACCTGAGGAAGGAGGTAGCCTCCGAAAGCTTGTGAATTTAAAATAAAATTGCTGGACTATAACTTGGTGTTGTAAAATTGTTTACAATTGTCAACCCCAGTCCATCACCGGCATCTCCACATCTTTGTAAATAGGGGCATTGAATACAAAAACAAGGAAGTCGTGCTAAACCTTTACAACTCACTGGTTCGGCCTCAGCTGGAGTACTGTGTACAATTCTGGGCACCACACTTTAGGAAGGATGTCAAGGCCTTGGAGAGGGTGCAGAGGAGGTTTACCAGGATGATACCAGGGGTGAGGGACTTCAGTTATGTGGATGGATTGGGGAAGCTGGGATTGTTCTCCTTGGAGCAGAGAAGGCTAAGGGGAGACCTGATAGAGGTGTTCAAAATTATGAGGGGTTTTGATTGAGCAAGTCGGGAGAAACTGTTCCCTCTGCCAAGTGGGTCGGTAACCAGAGGTCACAGATTTAAAATAATTGGCAAAAGAACTAGAGGGGAAATGAGGAGAAATCTTTTCACACAGAGGGTTGTTAAGACCTGGAACGCACTACATGAAAGAGTGGTGGAAGCAGATTACATAGGAACTTTCAAAAGTCAATTGGACATGCACTTGTAGAGGACTAATTTGTAGGGTTATGGCGAAAAAGCTGGGGTGTGGGACTAAATTGGACAGCTCTTTCAAAGAGCCGGCACAGGCATGACGGGCTGAATGGCCTCCTTCTGTGCTGTAAGATTCTATGATTTTATTACATAGTATTTACAGCATAGAAACAGGCTATTCGGCCCAACTGGTCTATGCTGGTGTTTTTGCTCTGCACGAGCCTCCTCCCTCCCTACTTCATCCCACCCTATCCACATATCCTTCTATTCCTTTCTCCCTCATGTGTTTATCTAGCTTCCCCTTAAATGTATCTACGCTATTCACCTTAACTACTCCTTGTGGTAGCGAGTTCCACATTCTTGCTACTTTCTGAGTCAAGAAGTTTCTCTTGAATTCCCTATTGGATTTATTTATATTTATGGCCCCTAGTTTGGAACTCCCCCACAAGTGGAAACATCTTCTCTGCATCTACCCTATCGAACCCCTTCATAATGTTAAAGACCTCTATCAGGTCACCCCTCAGCTTTCTCTTTTCTGGAGAAAAGAGCCCCAGCCCGTTTAGTTTTTCCTGATAGTTATAACCTCTCAGTTCTGGTATCATCCCAGTAAATCTTTTTGCACTTTCTCCAGTGTCCTTTTTGTAATATGGAGACCAGAACTGTGCGCCGTACTCTAGGTGTGGTCCAACCAAGGTTCTATACAAGTTTAACAGAACTTCTCTTTTTAAATTCTGTTCCTCTAGAAACGAACCCCAGTGCTATGTTTGCATTTTTTAATGTCTTTGTTAACCTGCGTTGCTGCTTTTAATGATTTGTGAATGCGTATCCCTAGGTCTCTACCCCATTTAGACTCTTATTTTCCAAGCAGTATGTGGCCTCCATATTCCTCCTAGCAAAATGCACCGCCTCACGCTTGCCTATATTGAATTTCGTTTGCTATTTTCCCCCCTGTTTATTCCTGAATTCTCATAATATGGGGATTGTGAAAAGTAAAGGGCAGGACAAGGGAAAAAAATAAGAGGTTTTCACGGAGGCAAGCTACTGCTTTCTCACTTGTGTGGTCCAGGGGGACATGAAAATAACGAAATATCAACAAATTGCTAGTCATGATTCATTTTTTATTGTATTTAGATTTGTTCTTTTAAAAAGAGTTGTATAACGAAGTTCTGTCTTTATTTTTTTTAAAAGTGTTTATTTTCAAATTATTCTGTAATAATGCTGGAGAATTTGTACAGAAAAGGAGGTGAAATCAATATGCTCTTAAAGGCAGCAACTTCAGTTGCCCGTTTCCTATTAAAACAAGTATTGGGTGAGGGGGAGGGAGCGTTATAAATGCACAGGCAAGTACATTAACTGTCTACCAATTTATCGTCCAGGGATGTTCCTGATAGCAATATTGTTGTCAGGCGCTGTTACATAAAAATCTAACGAGTGTAGTTTTATTATTTCCTGATGACCCTTTCTTTTCCCCCTTCTGCAGCTTTCTGGAATTGTTTACCACTATAATGCGCTGAAGGTACAGCAATTGCTTTGCGTACCAAAGTGGGTAGCCCGGTGCACTTCGTTTACCCTCGAGCCGCTCTTCTCATCTGCCGAACCCACCCATGAGACTCCCGTAGGAATGGGTGCCACCCTGGACATTCAGAGACAACAGAGGATAGAGCTGTTGGATCAGCAAATCATGCTTGCCCAACTTAACCAGGCCAACAGGAGGCATCGACGGCAGGTAGAGATCACTGTAATAGTATAAGTTTCAATTTTTAATCTCTTTCCCCCGCCTCACGTCATGGCTTTTGCATGCCATACGCAATCACTAGCCCAAGTCAGGCAGATAACTTACATGGAATTACATAGAATTTTACAGCACAGAAACTGGCCATTCGGCCCAACCGGTCTACGTCGGTGTTTATGCTCCATACGAGCCTTCTCCCACCCAACTTCATCTCCCCCTATCGGCATGTCCTTCTATTCCTTTCTCGCTCATGTGTTTATCCAGCTTCCCATTAAATGCATCTATGCTATAAACAGTGAAATATAGAAGGGCATGTACCGGAGAAGGAATCATAAAGCCAGAATTCAACTGAGGGGTTCTGATGCTCTCACAAACCGCTCGCACATGAATAACGCACACTTGGGGTGAGGCACCAGAGGTTAACCAGTCCCTGTGAAAATGTACTCCAGCATGTTTTCAGAAGACGAGGGAAGGAACATAGAATGTACAGCACAGAACCAGGCCATTCAACCCAACTGGTCTATGCCAGTGTTTATGCTGCACACAAATCTCCTCCCACCCCTCTTCATCTCACCCTATCAGCATATCCTTCTATTCCTTTCTCCCTCGTGTAAGGAGTCTTACAACACCAGGTTATAGTCCAAAAGCTTTATTTGAAATCGCAAGCTTTTGGAGCTTTCCTCCTTCGTCACCTGAACAAGGGTGTAACATTTGCAATTCTCCAGTCCTCTGGCACCACCCCCGTATCTACGGATATATTGGAATATTATGGCCAGTACTGCCGCAATTTCCACCCTGACTTCCCTCAGCAACCTAGGATGCATCCCATCCAGACACCGGGTGACTTATCTACTTCAAGTACAGCTAGCTTTTCTATTACCTCCTCTTTATCAATTATTAGCCTATCCAGTATCTCAACTACATCTTCCTTTACTGAGATTCTGGCAGCAACTTCTTCCTTGGTAAAGACAGATGCAAAGTACTCATTTAGTACCTCGGCCTCGACCTCTGCCTCCATGAGTAGATCTCCTTTTGATCCCTTTTTGGTCAAGAAAGTTTTCCTGAACACACTTCACAAATTCCTCCCCTCATTGCCCCTTATTATTACTATCCCAGTCTATATTAGGATAGTTGAAGTCCCCCATTATCACTACTCTATAGCTTTAGCACCTCTCTGTAATTTTGCTGCAAATTTGCTCCTCTATCTCCTTCCCACTAGTTGGTGGCCTATAGAATACACCAGTGTGTAATGGCACCTCCTATTGTTTCTTAAGTTTAAGCAAATAGATTTTGTCCTTGACCCCCTCCAGGACATCCTCTCTCTACAGCACTGCAATATTCTCCTTCATCAGTACTGCCACCCCTCTCCTTTCTTTCCTTCCCTATCTTTCCTGAACACCTTGTATCCAGGAATATTTAGTACCCAATCCTGCCCTTTTTTGAGCCAGGTCTCCATTACTGCCACAACATCATATTCCCATGTGGCTAATTGTGCCTGCAGCTCACCAACCTTGTTTAACACGCTTGGTGCGTTTACACACGTGCACTGTAAACCTATCCTAGACTTTCTTGTACTCTCTCATAGTCTGGCCTCATCTACCACCAAAATATTTCTTGCTCTAGTGCTTTCTTTCTCTCCCAATCCTTTGTGCACCTTGTTTCTCTTTTCCCATGCTACATCCTGGTGCCCATCCCCTTGCATGACCGGCATGGGATGCTGGAAATCTGAAATAAAAACCGGAAATGCTGGAAATACTCAGCAGGTCAGGAGGCGTCTGTGGAGAGAGGAAGGTACGAATAACTTTTCAGATCTTCTGACCCTTCATGAGCATCATATAGTTGTTGGGCTTCCATTGGTTTTATATTGTCCTATATTACCAATTAAAGTGGATTTAACCAGTAATTTTAGCGCAGTGATCAGCAGTTCTAGTGCTATTGCATTCTTCTCCTCTCCATTGCCAAGACCGCCTACTTCCACCTCCGTAACATCGCCCGTCTCCACCCCTTCCTCAGCCCATCTGCTGCTGAAACCCTCAACCATTCCTTTATTACCTCTGGACTCGACTATTCCAATGTTCTCCTGGCCGGCCTCCCACCTTGCACCCTCTGTAAACTTGAGGTCACCCATACCCATGCTGCCCCTATCCTAACTCGCAGCAAGTCCTGCTCGCCCATCACCCCTGTGCTCGTTGACCTACATTGGCTCCCGGTCTGGCAACTCCTCTATTTTCAAATTCTCATTGTTGTTTTTCAAATCCCTCCATGGCCTCGCCCCTCCCTAACTCTGGAACCTCCTCCGGCCCTACAACCCTCCGAGATCTCTGCACTCCTCCAATTCTGGCCTCTTGCGCATCCCTGATTTTATTCGCACCACCATTGGCGGCTGGGCCCTGAGCTCTGGAATTCCCTCCCTAAACCCCACCGCTTCTCGACCTTTCTCTCCTCCTTTAAGATGCTCCTTAAAAACTACCTCTTTAATGTCCTAATATCTCCTTATGTGGCTCAGTGTCAAATTCTGTTCGATAATTGCTCCTGTGAAGCGCCTTGGGGCATTTTACTATGTTAATGGCGCTATATAAATGCAAGTTATCGTTGTTGATTATAGCGACAGTGGCCAAATCCCTAAACCATTCGCATTTTCTATCACTTAGTATACGTTAGTTACTTTGTGCTAGTCTCCCCATTGTTTTTTCACTTTCCGATATAGCTTCAGAGGATGTCCCAAAGCGCTTTACAGCCAATGAAGTATTTTTGAAGTGTTGTCACGATTGTAATGTAGGAAATGCGGCAGCCAATTTGCACGCAGCAAGATCCCACAAACACCAATGTGATAATGACCAGATAATCAGTTTTTCGTGATGTCGGTTGAGGGATAAATATTGGCCCAGGTCCCCGGGGAGATCTCCTCTGCTCTTCTTCAAATAGTGCTGTGGGACCATTCATATCCATGTCTTGAGGAGTGTACATATTACAGAGAGGGAGTTGCTGGAAGTCTTAACGCGCATCAAGGTAGATAAATCTCCAGGACCTGAAGAAATGTATCCCAGGACGTTATGGGAGGTTAGGGAGGAAATTGCGGGTCCCCTAGCAGAGATATTTGAATCATCGACAGCTACAGGTGAGGTGCCTGAAGATTGGAGGATAGCAAATGTTGTGCCTTTGTTTAAGAAGGGCAGCAGGGAAAAGCCTGGGAACTACAGACCGGTGAGCCTGACATCTGTAGTGGGTAAGTTGTTAGAGGGTATTCAAGAGACAGGATCTACAGGCATTTGGAGAGGCAGGGACTGATTAGGGACTGATTAGGAACAGTCAGCATGGTTTTGTGAGAGGAAAATCATGTCTCACGAATTTGATTGAGTTTTTTGAAGGGGTAACCAAGAAGATAGATGAGGGCTGTGCAGTAGACGTGGTCTACATGGACTTTAGCAAAGCCTTTGACAAGGTACCGCATGGTAGGTTGTTACATAAGGTTAAATCTCACGGGATCCAAGGTGAGGTAGCCAATTGGATACAAAATTGGATTGACGACAGAAGACAGAGGGTGGTTGTAGAGGGTTGTTTTTCAAACTGGAGGCCTGTGACCAGCGGTGTGCCTCAGGGATCGGTGCTGGGTCCGCTGTTATTTGTTATTTATATTAATGATTTGGATGAGAATTTAGGAGGCATGGTTAGTAAGTTTGCAGATGACACCAAGATTGGTGGCATTGTGGACAGTGAAGAAGGTTATCTAGGATTGCAACGGGATCTTGATAAATTGGGCCAGTGGGCCGATGAATGGCAGATGGAGTTTAATTTAGATAAATGCGAGGTGATGCATTTTGGTAGATCGAATCGGGCCAGGACCTACTCCGTTAATGGTAGGGCGTTGGGGAGAGTTATAGAACAAAGAGATCTAGGAGTACAGGTTCATAGCTCCTTGAAAGTGGAGTCACAGGTGGATAGGGTGGTGAAGAAGGCATTCAGCATGCTTGGTTTCATTGGTCAGAACATTGAATGCAGGAGTTGGGATGTCTTGTTGAAGTTGTACAAGACATTAGTAAGGCCACACTTGGAATACTGTGTACAGTTCTGGTCACCCTATTATTAGAAAGGATATTATTAAACTAGAAAGAGTGCAGAATCGATTTACTAGGATGCTACCGGGACTTGATGGTTTGACTTTTCGGGAGAGGTTGGATAGACTGAGACTTTTTTCCCTGGAGAGTAGGAGGTGAAGGGGTGATCTTATAGAAGTCTATAAAATAATGAGGGGCACAGATAAGGTAGATAGTCAAAATCTTTTCCCAAAGGTAGGGGAGTCTATAACAAGAGGGCATAGATTTAAGGTGAGAGGGGAGAGATACAAAAGGGTCCAGAGGGGCAATTTTTTCACTCAAAGGGTGGTGAGTGTCTGGAACGAGCTGCCAGAGGCAGTAGTAGAGGCGGGTACAATTTTGTCTTTTAAAAAGCATTTGGACATTTACATGGGGAAGATGGGTATAGAGGGATATGGGCCAAGTGCAGGCAATTGGGACTAGCTTAGTGGTATAAACTGGGCGACATGGACATGATGGGCCGAAGGGCCTGTTTCCATGTTGTAAACTTCTATGATTCTATATCCATCTGAGAATGAAGACAGGGCCTCAGTTTAACATCTCGTGCGAAAGATACTCTGACCGAAAGTGATAGTAGAGGTGAGCACGTCGTTTGGTGGCAGTGATGCATTTACGGACCTTACAGAGGGTAAGGACCTTGTAGTGGTTAGAGATATGAGCAATAGCTTACATGAAATAAGAGGTCAAGGAGGGGATCATGGCAACAGAAGTAATGTTGAAGAAAGAGATCTGAAGCCTTTGGATTAACTGATAGTACAGGCAGTTTGGTCAGCAATAGATGAACACAATTACAAGAGGTGTGTGCATTAATATTTTTGACTCATTCTGTACCAGCTATACCACAGAATGCAAGCTCATAGTTTCAGAGATAGGCACCTTTGTGAACAAAGATAGCTTGAAGCAATTACTGTGGCTAGGGAACACCGTCTACTGCACCATATTGTGGTGCAAGAACTTTCTCTCTGTATCTAGATGCTTTCATGTGGGAAATCATTTTGGCTAGACAATTTTAGTTTAATGGGTTCTCCAACTCAATTGCTGATCTCCCAGCAGAAATATTTGCTGCTTTAAAATTCACAATTGTGACAGTAGTGTGACGGTGGGTTCAGCGGACTATACACAGAATGGTGGGACCAAAGTGATGGGTACCACACTGTTTGCCATTAACCATAAGCTGGGGAAAGACTCAACAACAACATGCATTTATATAGCACCTTTAATGTAGTAAAACATCCCAAGGCGCTTCACAGGAGCGTAATCAGACAAAATTTGACACCGCGCCACGTAAGGAGATGTTCGGACAGGTGACCAAAAGTTTGGTCAAAGAGGTAGGTTTTAAAGAGTGTCTTGATAGGAGGAGAGAGAGATAGAGGGATTTAGGGAGGGAATTCCAGAGATTAGGGCCTAGGCAGCCGAAGGCACAGCTGCCAATGGTGGAACGATGAAAATCGGGGATGCCAGAATTGGAGGAGCGCAGAGATCTATACCGATGGAGCTACACTGACATCAACCCATCCCTGTATTGCAGAATCTTGGCCTAAAGTAGCAAGAAGCAATTGATGCAACTCACATGACACTGAACGACCCATATGACAACTCCCTGAATTTCATGAACAAAAAAGGGTTTCATTCAATTAACATGCAGCTAGTGTAAGATGCCGCTCACTTCATTCTGTATGTTAATTCCCATTACCCTGGAAGCCTTCACCATGTGCCAATCCACCATACCAGCCTTGATGCATCAAAACCATGTATCAGGTTGATTGATTAAGGATCAGGGTTACTCCTGTAGTTATGGCTTATGACCCCATTATGGTATTTGCAGGCAGAGGGGAAGAACAAATATGGAAGGCTGAGGGGTGACCTGATAGTGGTCTACAAAATTATGAAAGGGTTTGATAGGCTAGACGTAGAGAGGATGTTTTCACTTGTTGGGGAGTCCAAAACTAGGGGCCATAAATATAAGATAGTCACTAATAAATCCAATAGGGAATTCAGGAGAAACTTCTTTACCCAGAGAGTGGTGAGAATGTGGAACTCGCTACCACAAGGGGTAGTTGAGGCGAATAGCATAGATGAATTTAAGGGGAAGCTGGATAAACACATGAGGGAGAAAGGAATAGAAGGATATGCTAGTAGAGTGAGAGGAGGTTTGTGTGGAGCATAAATGCCGTCAGAGACCAGTTGGGCCGAATGGCCTGTTTCTGTGATGTTGATTCCATGTACTGAAGCCCTTGGGAGTACAACAACGGGGATACAGCAGACCACTGGGATTCTGAAATCTTGTTTTAGGTGCCTGGTTAAATCTGGTGGAGCCCTGCACGACAGCGCAGCATGAATTGTGCAGAATCAGTGAGGCTTGCTGCATCCAGCTTAACGTCACTATTTGTCAAGTGTTGCTACTTCCTGAAGCTGAAGGGAATGATGATGGTGATGAAGATAAAAAAGACTCGCTCCATCATATCAGGAGGAAGATGCCCAGGGAGGAAAGGAAGTGGAGGAGGAGAGCCATCAGCCAGTAGCTAGCAAAAGGGGGCAGTGACTTACAGCCAAGTGCTTTCAAGAAATAAAGGTTAAGAAACCAAATATTTTTTTTCCCCTTGCCTGTTCCTCTCCCCACCCACACCTGCCTCACAAAAATGTGCATTCTCAAAAACCTCTGTACCTTGCCTCTATAATACAAAAGTCACATGGTATCATCCTTGTAAATATTCATAGAATTGAACTCTTAACATCTAGGCGGTCTAACAATTTTTACCTGCCAGTTTAAGAAAAGGTTTCAGTAATTTCCTGCACTCTCCTTGCGTGAGCTTCTAACCTGCTACTCCTACAAGCTGTACCCCCTTGAGTGACACAAGATTGAGAGGTGCGTAGCTGGCAAGATTCCCCTGAAGCCTCTCCCCTCCGTGAAACTGTCATCCCCGGAGGGATCCACTTCTGATTGCAATTCTCTTGTGTTGTCAAGAAGTGTCACAGGAACAGGAGGAGGCCATTCAGCCTCTCGAGCCTGTCCCGCCGTTCAATTAGATCGTGGCTGATCAGTATCTTAACTCCATCTACCCGCCTTGGTTCCATAACCTTTAACACCCTTGCCTGACAAAAATCCGTCAATCTCAGTTTTGAAATTTTCAATTGACCCCCAGCCTCAACAGCATTTTGGGGGAGAGTTCCAGATTTCCACTCCCCTTTGTGTGAAGAAGTGCTTCCTGACATCACCCCTGAACGGCCGAGCTCTAATTTTAAGGTTATGCCCCCTTGTTCTGGACTCCCCAACAGAGGAAATAGTTTCTCTCTACCTACCCTATCAAATCCTTTAAACATTTTAAACATCTTAAACACCTCACTTAGATCACCCCTTATTCTTCTATACTCGAGAGAATACAAGCCTAGTCTATGCAACCTGTTCTCATAATTTAACCCTTTTAGCCCCAGTATCATTCTGGTGAAACTGCGCTGCACCCCCTCCAAGGCCAATATATCCTTCCTGAGGTGCGGTGCCCAGAACTGAATGCAGTCTCCAGATGGGGATTAACCAGAGATCTGTACAGCTGTAACATAACTTCCACCCCTTTTGCATTCCAGCCCCCTTGAGATAAAGGCCAACATTCAATTAGCCTTTTTAATTATTTTTTGTACCTGTCTGCCAGCTTTTGGTGATTTCTGTACTTGGACCCCTAACTCTCTCTGCTCGTCCACAGTTCCTAGGTTCACGCCATTTAGAAAATATGTCGGGACCAGATCTGAAGCTCTTTCGGGTGTTGGCATTGGAGAGGGCCTCAAAGAAGTAGTCACAGTGTCACTGTCATGAGAGACAGCAGCATCTGTCACACTCCTTGCAACTCACTGGTGCAGGGCACAGGCTCATTTGTGCTACTGGTCAGTGTCATTACAGGTGGGATAGTCCCCAGTCAACAAAAGCAAAGGATGGCAGGTGCTGGAAATCTGAAATAAAAACAGAAAATGCTGGGAACACTCGGCAGGTCAGGCAGCATCTGTGGAGAGAGAAACAGAGTTAACGTTTCAGGTCGATGACCTTTCATCAGAATTGGAAGAAGTTTGAGATTTAACAGTTTATAAGTAAGTACACAGCCGGGGAAAAATGGGTGGGGCAGAAAGAACAAAAGGGAAGGTCTGTGATAGGGTGGAAGACGGGAGTGATTTAAATGACAAAAGGGATGATGGTGCAAGGCAAAAGGAGGGTGGTAATGGGACAAGTAAAGAAACAAAAGATGGGCCCAGAGGAGGTGTAAATGGTAACAGCAGAACCATTACCAGCACCCGCTGTCCGAGAAAATGGGAGCGGTGGATACAATCTGAAGTTATTGAAATCATTGTTGAGGCCGGAAGGTTGTAAAGTGCCTAATGGAAAGATGAGATGTTGTTCCTCGAGCTTCATTGGAACAGTGTAGGGGTTCCAATCAAGCCTTGGACGACCTGTCATGTCATATTCAGGCTGACCCCCTTATACATCTATTGAAACAGTGGTAGCTGCCAACACACTCAATGTCCTTAGAAACTCCTCCTGGCATTTTGTTGCTGCAGAAATCCCCTGGACAATCACTTTCTTATGTTCTACATATCATGAGAAACTGCCTGAAATACATTGCAAATGTGCGTAATGGACTCTTCTCACTTCTCCACCATATGCATTGGAAACTGCGTCCACTGCCTGCACGAGATCGATGCTCCCGAATTGTCTTTCTTTTGAAGTCTGAGATCTAAGTCCCTCAGCTCCTCAGCTGAGGGTGCTCGTTTCCCCACCCCTCTGTGAAGGATCAGGGCCTCTGCAGCTTCCGCTCCCAGGTCCTCATTCTCACTCAGTGCCCAGTACTTGACCCAGTGATAACCCTTCCGACTCTGTCCTCCCAAGTGGTTGTGTGCGGGCTGGCGCTGGGGCAGATAAAATGCCATGATTGAGTTGGTGCGACTGGGGCAGAAGTTAGGGATCTTGCTGTTCATTTGACACACAGCTGGTTTCTTCTCCCACGCCGTCCTCTAGTACTTCAAAAATACAAAGAGCTTGTTCAGCTGTGTAAAGACTTGAAGAAACAACAGGTGAGTGCATGAGTGGGGTTGGGGGTGGAGACAGAGAGCCAAAGGTGGGCGGAGGATGTCAGAGCAGGGTTGAGCCTGAGGGAAGTGGCTGGACCGTTGGAACCAGTGATGCAAATACACGGAGGTGAAGAGAAAAGGAGATGGGAAGTGAGGAGGCGGGGCGGGGGTGTGGGGAGGATGGGAGAGTGAGGACGGGGAGAGGACGGGGCCAGGGAGGGTGCAGAGTAAGAGTACAGGGAAAGGGAGGAGGAGAAGAGTATAAGGAGAGGGAAAAGGACAGTGAGGGAAGACAGGGAAGCAGAGAGGAGAGGGGGAGAATAGGAAGAGGACAGGGAGGCAGTAGCATGAGGAGAGAGGGGGAAAAGAACAGGTAGGAAAGGGGGAAAGCATGGCGAGGGGGAGGGGGCAGGAAGGAGAGAGGGGAAGAGAACAGGGCAGCCGAAAATAAGAATGGAACTGAGAAAAATGAATATAGACAGTAAAGCGTTACAAAGGAACAGTTTTGCCTTTAAGATTTTAATGGATGCTGGAGGTCAGGTGGCTTGGCTACGCTTACTTAAGTCAGGGTATAGAAGATTGAGAATGCTACTAATGGATGAGAAAGTGGCCTGTGTCTGGAGGTGGAGAATGTTTCACTAAAATTATTTCATTTTTTGAGCCTAGTTGTACCGATTTGAGACTGAAACCTACCAGTATAATCTTGTGGGTGAGTATGTGACAGGGAAAATGTGACACCCTTGAAACTGAAAACTCCTATCATAGTGTCACCTAGAGGCAGTAGGATGGATTTACCCATTGGAGGAAGGTGACCATAATTTTTTTTTGATGTCCTTTGTACCGAATTTAACATATCATAGATTGATTGTGAACAGCTGGCTTTTGTTTTGGGGTGGGGGGGGCTTGTTTTCATGGGGTTTTTTTCCTCTTTTCTTTGTTGTTGTGGTGGTGGTGGGTAAGAATTGAACATTGCTGACGCAGGCCCATGAGTTAACTCTGTGATGGGCGTGCCCGTACAAATTTCTTCTCACCTATCCTTATCCAGAAATAAAGATGTACTTTTTAATCTAACATGATCAAAATTAAAATTATGAGAACCATCAGTTGATACACTGGATCAACACATAGAATGTTAATACTTTCACTGCTCCAAAACGGTTAAAGTAGTGCAATTACGACCCGCAAAGAGCCACCTACAACGTAGATTAAAAAAAAACTTTAATTTCACAAATGATTCACTGGAACGTCTTCAGCTAAATAGGACTAAACAAAATGTCCTGTGACAAAACTAAGCATTTAGATGGTGCATGAATCATTTCACCCCCACCCCCGCCCCCGCCCCCCGGGAATTACCCCACTGAAGGTTCTTGTACATTCAGGATGCCCTGACGAAAGAAAGAAGGAACTTGCATTTGTACAGCGCCTTTCATGACCTCAGGACGTCCCAAAATGCTTTACAGCCAATGAAGTATTTTTGAAGTGTAGTCGCTGTTGTAATGTTGGAAACGCGGCAGCCAATTTACGCACAGCAAGATCCCACACAGCAGCAGTGTGATAAATGACCAGATAATCCGTTCTAGTGATGTTGGTCGAGGGATAAATATTGGCCAGGACACCGGGGAGAACTACCCTGCTGTTCTTCGAAACAGCGCCATGGGGATCTTTTACATCCACCTAAGAGGGCAGACCGGGTCTCGGTTTGACATCTGAAAGACGGCACCTCCGACAGCGCAGCACTCCCTCAGTACTGCACTGCGGTGTCAGCCTAGATTATGTGTTCAAGTCTCTGGAGGGGGGACCTTTCGACTCAGAGGTGAAAGTGCTGCCACTGAGCCGTGCCTGACACTAGAATGATGAACTATACACCACTCCTGATAATTCAAAGTTGATTTTTTTTTTGAGCTGTAAACATTTGAAACTATCCAATAATTTGAATTAAGCAAATAAACAGCACAGCAAAGTGGAAATTCAGGGCTGAAAGAGTTGAATTTCAAATAATTTTGAATAAAGCAGCTTTCAGTTAAGAATAGCTTGTGCAGTCAAAATAGTGGAGTACAAGTTGAAGGGAAGTTATGCTTAAACTACACTGTGAAATTTAAAATGGTGCATTGTTATTGCGGGACTCCTGTCCGCATTACTGTAGTGGGATCGCTCTGTTGCACATGGGCTCAATAAGTTAGGGTCCTGATTAACATGTGTTCACGAGCGCCTCCATGCTTTCGGGAGTGAGTGGCGGTTGTTTTTTAATTTTCGGATTAAAAAAAAGTCACACTTCAGTCGTCAACCCATTGTTGGTGCTGATGATAATGCAAATACAATCTGGCATAACAAGTTATCCAGACTTGTCTCTTCAACGGATGTCTACGCAGACAACTGATGGTACAGGAGATTGCAAGTGTGATTCTACTTTGTACCATCGCAGGTGTGATCCACTATATAGCCGTTTGCAGTTTTGCCAGATTGCCCACTTAGTAATTTTTTTGCTTAAGTTGTGTTTTCAGTTTCATATGGCTGATTGAATTTTTTTGCAGTTAAAACGCAGTGAGGATGAAACCTTAGAATTGTGCAGCGCAGAAGGAGGCCATTCGGCCCATCGTGCCTGTGCCGGCTCTTTGAAAGAGCTATCCAACTAGTCCCACTCCCCTTGCTCTTTCCCCATAGCCCTGCAAAGAGGGGAGATCAGGGGAAATTCTTTTATGCAGCGATTTGTTATGATCTGGAACGCACTGCCTGAAAGGGATTCAATAGTAAAAGGGAATTAGATATGTACTTGGAAAGGAACAATTTGCAGCGCGAGGTGGAAAGAGCAGGGAGAGTGGGACTAATTGGATAGCTCTTTCAAAGAGCCGGCACAGGCACGATGGGCCGAATGGCCTCCTCTGTGCTGTATAATTCAGTGACCATCTCCAACAAGAGACAGTCTGACCACCTCCCCTCGACATTCAACGGCATTACCATCGCAGAATCCCCAACCATCAACATCCTGGAGGTCACCATTGACCAGAAACTTAACTGGACCAGCCATATAAATACTGTGGCTACAAGAGCAGGTCAGAGGCTGGGTATTCTGCAGCGAGTGACTCACCTCCTGACTCCCCAAAGCCTTTCCACCATCGACAAGGCACAAGTCAGGAGTGTGATGGACTACTCTCCACTTGCCTGGATGAGTGCAGCTCCAACAACTCTCAAGAAGCTCGACACCATCCAGGACAAAGCAGCCCACTTGATTGGCACCCCATCCACCACCCTAAACATTCACTCCCTTCACCACCGGCGCACTGTGGCTGCAGTGTGTACCGTCCACAGGATGCACTGCAGCAACTCGCCAAGGCTTCTTCGACAGCACCTCCCAAACCCGCGACCTCTACCACCTAGAAAGACAAGGGCAGCAGGCACATGGGAACAACACCACCTGCACGTTCCCCTCCAAGTCACACACCATCCCGACTTGGAAATATATCGCCGTTCCTTCATCGTCACTGGGTCAAAATCCTGGAACTCCCTTCCTAACAGCACTGCGGGAGAACCTTCACCGCACGGACTGCAGCGGTTCAAGAAGACGGCTCACCACCACCTTCTCAAGGGCAATTAGGGATGGGCAATAAATGCCGGCCTCGCCAGCGACGCCCACGTCCCATTGATGAATTTTTAAAAAGAAGTTTTAATTCTCCTCCGATTGCTGACATTGCCCCTTTAATCAGTCACGTGTTGTATATCCCACTGCTGTGCCAGTTCTCCGACCCTTGCACACGATTTTCCACCCCCAGCGTGAACCTTGACGTGGCGGGCTGGAATGACATTGGCTGCTCACCTCTCATAATGCACCAGGATGTGGTCCAGCTCCTTTTCCTCAAATTTCATATACAATCAGACCACCCCACCGACCTGTAAGCACCACAGGACACTTCCATGTAGGGACCGGAGGCTGAAACCGGAGGGAAGACATAGGAACAGGAGAAGGCCATTCAGCCTGCTCCGCCGTTCAATTAGATCATGGCCGATCTGAATCTTAAGTCCATCTACCCGCCTTGGTTCTGTAACTTTTAATACCCATGCCTGACAAAAATCTATCCATCTCAGTCTTGAAATTTTCAATTGACCCCCAGCCTCAACAGCTTTTTGGGGGGAGAGAGTCCCAGATTTCCACTACCCCTTGTGTGAAGCACTGCTTCCTGACAATGTCAGCTTAGTGGGTATCACTCATGCCTCTGAGCCAAAAGGTTGTGGGTTCAAGTCCCACTCCAGACACTTGAGCACAAAATCCAGGCTGACACTCCCAGTGCAGTACTGAGGGAGCGCTACACTGTCGGAGGGGCCGTCTTTCGGATGAGACGTTAAACCGAGGCCCCGTCTGCCCTCTCGGGTGAATGTAGAAGACCCCATGGCACTATTTCAAAGAAGAGCACGTGTCCTGGCCAATATTTATCCCTCAACCAATATGACTAAAACTGATGATCTGGTCATTATCTCATTGCTGTTTGTTGGATCTTGCTGTGCGCAAATTGGCATTTCCTACATTACAACAGCGACTACCCTTCTTAAAAATAATACTTGATTGGCTGCTAAGCGCTTTGGGACATCCTGAAGTTGTGAAAGGCGCTATATAAATGCAAGTTCTTTATTTTTTTTTTCTTTACACCAATACAGCAGTTTAATGCCCCCGAGCACCAGAAAGTAGATCAAAGGTTCTAGATAAGTGAATAGGTAACAATAACCTTGCTCAAAAATATGAAACTTCTTCAGCAGGTTGTACAGATAACTATATTTACGTGAAGACAGATGATTAAGCCATGACCTAGATTTCAAGGGTGTCAGCTGAGGTGAGGTTTTCCTGTGCCGATTTTTTTCTCAGAAAAGGAACATTCGCTTTGGTAGATAGCAAAAAAAAACACCTCTAACTCCTTGGGTAATGAATTGTCTGAGCCCAGATCAGTAGTCAGTCACCTTACACGTCTCCTTAAATGAAGATTTTTTTTTTGTATTAATTAAATCATATGTATCACATTGATAAACCCCAATCATAGTAGGTACCGTACAGGAGGAGGCCATTCGGCCCATCGTGCCTGTGCCGGCTCTTTGAAAGAGCTATCCCATTAGTCCTACTCCCGTGCTCTTTCCCCTTGGCCTGTAAATTTTTTCCCTTCGAGTATTTATCCAATTCACTTTTAAAAGTTACTATTGAATCTGCTTTTCAGGCAGTGCATTCCAGATCATTACAACTCACTGCTTAAAAAAAATGTTTCCTCATGTCGCCTCTGGCTCTTTTGTCGATCACCTTAAATCTGTGTCCTCTGGTTACCGACCCTTCTGCCGCTGGAAACAGTTTCTCCCTATTTACTCTGTCAAAACCATTCATTATTTTGAACACCTCTATCAAATCTCCCCTTAACCTTCTCTGTTCTAAGCCGAACAACCGCAGCTTCTCCAGTCTCTCCATATAACTGAAGTCCCTCATCCCTGGCACCATTGATGCACCAAATGAGGGTACCAGGGGCACCTTCAATTCTGTTACTATGTTCTCCTGCAGTCTCATAATCTTCATCACATTTTTCCATACTACCCCCCACACAAGTTGGTGTCAAGAGCAAATTTTGATATTGTTCTTACAATTCTAATGTCCAGATCATTTAGGTATATATTAAAGAGAGGTAGCCCCCAACAACACTGACAACACCTTTCCATTCCTAAAAACTTCCTTTTGTCCCTAATCTTTGCTTTCTGTCCCCCAACCTATTTCTCAATCTATGGGGTTGCAGCGCAGATTCCCCAGAATGATACTTGGGCCAAAAGGGTTAAATTATGAGGACAGGTTGCATAGACTGGGCTCGTATTCCCTTGAGTATACAAGATTAATGGGTGATCTAATTGCCGTTCAGGGGTGATGTCAGGAAGCACTTCTTCACACAAAGGGGAGTGGAAATCTGGAACTCTCTCCCCCAAAAAGCTGTTGAGGCTGGGGGGTCAATTGAAAATTTCAAAACTGAGATTGATAAATTTTTGTTAGGCAAGGGTATTAAGGGTTAGGGAACCAAGGCGGGTAGATGGAGTTAAGATACAGATCAGCCACTATCAAATTGAATAGTGGAACAGGTGCAAGGGGTTGATTGGCCTACTTCTGTTCCTATGACACCACATTCCCCATAATTCATACATTATTTTTGACATGAATCCTGAATACCCTTATCTAATGCTTTTCGAACATCCATATACCACATCCACTGCATTTTCTTTACCTTCCCTCTCTGTTATTTCTTCAGAGTTCTATAAGATTAAAACATAAGAACATAAGAAATAGGAGGAGTAGGCATTCGAACAGGAGGAGTCCTTATGACCCCTCAAGTCAGGTCTTCAACCTCAACTCCACTTTCCCGCCCGATCCCCATATCCCTTGATTCTCCTAGAATCCAAAAATCTATCTCTTAGCCAGGAATATACTCAATGACTCAGCATCCACAGCCCTCGGGGTAGAGAATTCCAAAGATTCACAACCCTCTGCGTGAAGAAATTCCCCCTCATCTCAGTCTTGAATGGCCGACCCCTTATCCTGCGACTGTGCCCCCTGGTTCTAGACTCTAGCCAGGGGAAACAATCTCTCAGCATCCACCCTGTCAAGCTCCCTCAGAATCTTGTATGTTTCAATGAGATCACCTCTCATTCTTCTAAACTCCAGAGAGTATAGGCCCATTCTACTCAACCTCTCATAGGACAACCCTCTCATCCCAGGAATCAATCTAGTGAACCTTCATTGCACCGTCTCTAAGGCAAGTATATCCTTCCTTAGGTAAGGAGACCAAAACTGTACACCGTGCTCCAGGTGAGGTCTCACCAAGGCCTTGTACAATTGTAGCAAGATTTCCTTACTCTTGTACTCCAACCCCCGAGCAATAAAGGCCAACATACCATTTGCTTTCCTAATTGCTTGCTGTACCTGCATGTTAACTTTATGTGATTCATATACAAGGACACCCAAATCCCTCTGAACACCAACATTTAATAGTTTCTCACCATTTAAAAAATATTCTGTTTTTTTATTCTTCCTACCAAAGGGAATAACCTCACATTTCCTCACATTATACTCCATCTGCCACCTCCTTGCCCTGATGTGGAGATGCTGGTGATGGACTGGGGTGGACAAATGTAAGGAATCTTCCAACACCAGGTTATAGTCCAACAATTTTATTTTAAAATCACAAGCTTTCGTCAGGTGATGAAGGGGATAATCTCCGAAAGCTTGTGATTTTAAAATAAAATTGTTGGACTATAACCTGGTGTTGTAAGATTCCTCACCTTCTTGCCCACTCACTTAATCTGTCTATATCCCTTTGCAGACTCTTTGTGTCCTCCTCACAGCTTACTTTTCCACCTAGCTTTGTATCGTCAGCAAACTTGGATACATTACACTCGGTGCCTTCATCTAAGTCATCAATATAAATTGTAAATAGCTGAGGCCCAAGCACCAATCCTAGCTACAGCCCGCCAACCTGAAAATGACCCGTTTATCCCGACTCTCTGTTTTCTGACCGTTAACCAATCCTGTAACCACGCTAATATATCACCCCAAACCCCATGAGCCCTTATCTTGCATAACAGCGTTTAAGTGGCATCTTATCGAATGCCTTTTGAAGATCTACATCCACAGGTTCCCCTTTAGCTACCCTGCGAGTTACATCTTCAAAAAACTCTAATAAATTTGTCAAACACGATTTCCCTTTCATAAAACCATGTTGACTCTACCTAATCATATTATGATTTTCTAAGTGCCCTGTTACCATTTCATTAATAATGGATTCCAGCATTTTCCCGACGACTGATGTCAGGCTAACTGGCCTGTAGTTCCCTGTTTTCTCTCTCTCTCCTTTCTTGGGTAGCGGGGTTACATTTGCTACCTTCCAATCCGCTGGGATCAGCTTGGTCAAGCTCGACCTCCGTTTACAAATCTGTGTTGACTGGCCCCGATTAGCTGGTGTTTCTCCAAGTGCTTATTAATTTCATCCCCTATTATAGACTCTGATAGGTCACCAGCAACTGAAGTTAAATTAATTGGCCTATAATTTCTTATTCCAGAATTAGGGGTCATAAATTCCAAAATTAGGGATCATAAATATAAGATAGTCACCAGTAAATTCAATAAGGAATTCAAGTGAAACTTCTTTACCCAGAGAGTGGTTAAGATGTGGAACTTGCTATCACAAGGAATAGTTGAGGCAAACAGCATAGGTGCTTTTAAGGGGAAACTAGATAAGTTCATGAGGGAGAAAAGAATAGAAGGATATGCTGATAGGGTTAGATGAAGTAGGGTGGGAAGAGGCTTGTGTGGAGTATAAACACCAGCATATACCAGCTGGGCCGAATGGCCTGTTTATGTGCTGTAAAATTTGGTGTAATTCTATGTAAAAAGAAGTTGAAAATTTTACTTCTATTCTGGAAGGTCAGCGGGACCAGTTAGTCTCTGTGGGGAGACTTAAAGCAGTGTGTAGAACCGAGGCCCCGTCTGCCCTCTCAGGTGGACGTAAAAGATCCCACGGCATTATTTCGAAGAAGAGGAGGGGAGTTCTCCCCGGTATCCTGGCCAATATTTATCCCTCAACCAACATCACAAAACACAGATTATCCGGTCATTATGACATTGCTGTTTGTGGGATCTTGCTCTGCGCCAATTGGCTGCCGAGTTTCAACAGTTACCATGCTTCAAAAGGACCTCATTGGACGTAAAGCGCTTGGGGATGTCCTGAGGTCATAAAAGGCGCCATATAATTGCAAGTTCTTTCAGGTTCTTTCTTTACTGTGCCAATGCCATTATGAGCTTCATGTGTGGGAAAGGCCAGGGATTAACTCCTACGATTTCCCCATTCTGTTGGGAAGCACCTGGCCTTTGCTTGGTGCGCCCCCACAGAAACATGACTCAGAACCAGGAACCTATAAAAAGGATATTACCATCACCACCTGCCCCTTCCAAAAAAAGATAATTACCTCGTGCTATTGAAAAGTCAGCAGACTCGTGACAAATTATCCTGACCAGGAAGTGGAGATGCAGACTTTTAATTTCTTACCTTCTTTGACCAAGGAAGAAGATGCTGCCAGAGTCTCAGTAAAGGATGGGCTAAAAATTGATAAAGAAGAGATACTTGAAAGGCTAGCTGTACTTAAAGTAGATAAGTCACCCGATCTGGATGGGATGCATCCTAGGCTGCTGAGGGAAGTAAGGGTGGAAATTGCAGAGGTACTGGCCATAATCTTCCAAACATCCGTAGATACGGGGGTGGTGCCAGAGGACTGGAGAATTGTAAATGTTACACCCTTGTTCAAAAAAGGATGCAAGGATAAACCCAGCAACTACAGGCCAGTCAGTTTAACCTTGGTAGTGGGGAAACTTTTAGAAACGATAATCCAGGACAGAATTACCAGTCACTTGGACGTGTGTGGTTGATTAGGGAAAGCCAGCACAGATTTATTAAAGGCAAATCATGTTTAACTAATCTGATAGAATTTTTTGATGAGGTAACAGAGAGGGTAGATGAGGGCAATGCAGTTGATGTGGTGTATGGACTTTCAAAAGGCGTTCGATAAAGTGCCGCATGGTAGGCTTATCATCAAGATTGCGGCCCATGGAATAAAGGGGGCAGTAGCAATATGGGTACAAAATTGGCTAAGGGACAGGAAACAGAGAGTAGTGGTGAACGGTTGTTTTTCGGACTGGAGGGAGGTGTACAGTGGTGTTCCCCAGGGGTTGATGCTGGGACCACTGCTTTTCTTGATATATATTAATAACTTGGACTTGGGTGTACAGGGCACAATTTCCAAATTTGCAGATGACACAAAACTTGGAAGTGTAGTTAACAGTGAGGAGGATAGTGATAGACTTCAAGGCGATATAGACAGGCTGGTGGAATGGACGGACATGTGGCAGATGAAATTTAACACAGAAAAATGCAAAGTGATACATTTCGGTAGGAAGAATGAGGAGAGGCAATATAAACTAGAGGGCACAACTCTAAAAGGGGTACAGGAACAGAGATCTAGGGGTATATGTACACAAATCGTTGAAGGTGGCAGGGCAGGTTGAGAAAATTGTTAAAAAAGAAGACTGTAAATGGATATGAATCATAGAATCATAGGAAGGTTACAGCACAGAAGGAGGCTATTCGGCCCATGGGATCCTGGGCTTTATAAATAGAGGCATAGAGTACAAAAGCAAGGAAGTCATGATGAACCTTTATAAAACAATGGTTCGGCCACAACTGGAATATTCTGTCCAGTTCTGGGCACCGCACTTTAGGAAAGATGTGAAGGCCTTAGACAGGGTGCAGAAGAGATTTACTGGAATGATTCCAGGGATGAGGGACTTTAGTTACATGGATAGATGGAGAAGCTGGGGTTGTTCTCTTTGGAACAGAGATGGTTGCGAGGAGATTTGATAGAGGTATTCAAAATCATGAAGGGTCTAGACAGAATAGATAGTGAGGAACTGATCCCATTGGTGGAAGGGTCAAGAACCAGAGGATAAAGATTTGAGGTGATTGGCAAAAGAACCAAAGGGGACATGAGGAAAAACTTTTTTACACAGCGAGTGGTTAGGATCTAGAATGCACTGCCCGAGGGGGTGGTGGAGGCAGATTCAATCATGGCCTTCAAAAGGGAACTGGATGAATACTTGAAAGGAAAAAATTTGCAGGGCTATGGGGATAGGGTGGGGGAGTGGGACTAGCTGGATTGCTCTTGCATAGAGCTGGCATGGACTCAATGGGCCGAATAACCTCCTTCTGTGCTGTAACCTTCCTATGATTCTATGATTCATATCCATTTGCAGTCTTCTTCTGCTTTACCAGAGGTATGAGTCAGTCTGTTGGGAATGAATGACCGGACTTTTTGCTGTGTTCTCACTAAAATATTTCACTTTCTAGTTGCTCATTGTGGGAGCAAAGTTGATATTTTGCAGCTTAATTTGACACTTTCTAAAGTCTTAAAATGGATGATGAATAATGTGTGTTGGGCTGTGAGATAAGACTTGTATTTCCCCTTAAAGGAAGCTGTAATTTTGTTGTTTTCTGCGCTTTTGTATTAGTCCACATTCTATGACTTCAGCAGTGGTAGATCAAAAGTTTTGATTATCTGTCCATCTATCAGTCATTTCTGGTCGAGGCTGACTCATTGAAGGAAGAAATTCATAATTTCTGTCAACAGAAAAAAGCTAAAACAAGTTAAAATCCCAAATTCTTAATTACCAAATAGAAAGGGGGAAAAAATTGATTGCTGCAATTTTTCGCCTAAATAAATTAAACTTTTTTGTTTTTATCAACTGTCTTAAGATTGGAGGAACCCATTTATGTTCCAGTGCAGTATGACGCAGAATGGTAAGAAAAAACTTTGCTCCCACAATTTCCCAGTTTTAGCAGTTCTGTCAGCGAGGCTGACCTACATTGGCTCCCGGTCCGGCAACACCTCGATTTTAAAATTCTCATCCTTGTTTTCAAATCCCTCCATGGCCTCGCCCCCTCCCCATCTCTGTAACCTCCTCCAGCCATAAGAACCTCCATGATCTCTGCACTCCTCCAATTCTGGCCTTTTGCACATCCCCAGTTTTCTTCGCTCCACCATTGGCGGCTGCGCCTTCAGCAGCCTAGGCCCTAAAGAATTCCCTCCCTAAAGCTCTCCGCCTCTCTGCCTCTCTCTCTCTCTCCCCTCTTTATGACGCTTCTTATATCACCTGTCCTAATATCTCCAAATATTGTCTGATAACGCTCCTGTGAAGTGCCTTGGGATGTTTTACTGCGTTGAAGGCGCCATATAAATGCAAGTTATTGTTGAAACAATAGTACAATGTGAATGCTTCCCCACAGAGAGTAGTGAGAAAGCATACAGGCCTGCTCTTGTACATCTCCAAGTGGCTGCCTTAAGACTTGCAGCGCAAGCAGGTTTCTTGTTCCTATACTCATCTAGAGTGGTATTAGCAGATCCAAAGAGAAAGAAACGCTAATTACTTTAAATCAGGTCTTTGCTCTCCATTGGACAGCTTATTCAGTTGTTCACTTTTGCCTCAGAAAACTACATACCCCATTTTATAAACTGGATAGCCCGGTGGTGAGGGACAGAATACTAGAACCTGGTCTTTAGTTACTTCCAAGCCTTTATTCACAGAGCTCCACATTACACACACCACACCCTAGATCAGCTCTCTTATAAATGGATACAAGAGAGTTCCCAATTGATACGCACCGCCTGAATACAATTAACACTAATTGATATAAATCACATGGATACAGTTAACACCCCACCTTGGTCTCATTGAACGTTACAGTACAGGAAAAGGCCATTTTGCCCCATCAAGTTGGTGCTGGTGGTTTTTCTGTATACGAGCCACCAAGTCTAACTCCACTCTTCTAAACAATCCCCGCACTCTCTTTTGCAAGCAGCTATCGAGTTTCCTTTTAAAAGAATTTGTGGTCTTTACTTCAGTCATGGTTTGTGACTGAGAATTTCACATTCTAACCATCCCTCTCTAAAGATTTTTTTTTTCTAACTTCCCTTTCATTTGTTTTGTGTTTATCTTAAATTTGTGCCCTCTTTTTAACCATCTCTCCAAAGCAATCTATCACATTTTACCTTATTATAATCCTTCACAATCTTGAACACCTCCGTCAGCTCATAGCCCTCACATCCAGGAGTATGTTTGATTTTACCAGCACATTAGCAGCAATCCAAAATTCACAAATCCTCGTAACGTATGTTGAACACTTTTTGTTCCAGTCCTACTCAGCCCCCTCATTTACTTGAGCCTAACGCATTTCTGTTACTAGACTTAGCATTTCAGGTGGGAGTTCAGACTTCAGTCACTTGACCTGACCTCCTTTTCTGCTAATAGTAAAAAAAAAAGCAATAAACTTTCACTTCGACTAGACAGATCGAGCAGGAAGAACACCATTAAAAATTTGAGAGAGCCATTTGGCTCTGGTTGCTTTTTGCAGGGCACATACTTTGTTCGAAATGCTCACACTGTAGGATATATGACTGCTAAATCCTGCACAATATTTAAGAAATATTGAGTCATAAAATCCAACATATAAACCATATTAGTTGAAGGGTATGAGGTAATTTTGAGTCTGTGTTAATTTCTTGTCGTTTCTCCTGCATTCGGCTTCTGTTTGGGTTAAACTTGTTTAATTTCCTCGCACCTGGTTTTCTTTTACTGGCCCTCCGCATCTCTTTGGGTTAGAAGTTGTTTCACTTCACTTCCTGTTTGACGGTGTGTCAATGATGCAGCAGAGGACGCAGGAACATCCTTAATTTACTCGCTCTTTCCATTTAACAGCGCTTGTAACACACTTTCATGATTGTTCCACTGATACTGATTTAGACTCTTGATCTACTTATACTGTCCTCAGTCTATTAGTGTGATCGATAATTCTTAACCTTGTGATGGTATTAATCACGTTTCAGGACGTCCCAAAGCACTTTACAGCCAATTAAGTACTTTTGAAGTGTAGTCACTGTTGTAATGTAGGAAACACGGCAGACAATTTGCGCACAGCAAGGTCCCACAATAGAATCATAGAAAGGTTACAGCACGGAAGGAGGCCATTCGGCCCATCGAGTCGGCGCGGGCTCTATGGAAGAGCAATCCAGCTAGAACCACTCCCCCGATCTATCCCTGCAGCCCTGCAATTTTTTTCTTTTCAAGTACTTATCCAGTTCCCTTTTGAAGGCCATGATTGAATCTGCCTTCACCACCCTCTCGAGCAGTGCATTCCAGTTATTCCACAAACAGCAATGAGATAAATGACCAGATAATCTGTTTATTTTTTTTAGTGATGTTGAGGGATAAGTATTGGCCCAGGACACTGGGGGAGAACACCTGAGAGGGCCGACAGGGCTCGGTTTAATTTGTCATTCGAAAGGCAGCATCTTCGACAGTGCAGCACTCTCTCAGTACTGCACTGGGAGTATCGGCCTGGATTTTGTGCTCAAGTCTCTGGGGTGGGGATGTGAAACCACAACCTTCTGACTCAGAGGAGAGAGTGCTACCCACTGAGGCTTGGCTGACACGGATGTTGATAATATGCCGCAGGATGCTCACTGCACCGTGTATTGTATGAGCAGTGAGCTCCATGCCTCTTGACACCTCCCAGGATCTAAATTTTCATATATCCCACGATTGGAGGCAGTACAAAAGATGAGCTATCATAGAGTCATAGAGTTATACAGCACGGATAGAGGCCCTTCGGCCCATCGTGTCCTTCTGGGGTGGATGCCAATAGGGACAAGTGACATCGCAAAAAAAAATAATTGGGTTGGAGTGTTTGTCCTCTCTATCAATTCCATTCTCCCGCTGCACAAAGAACAATACGGCAATGCCAAAACCGAAAAATATTCTTTCCGCGAGTTGTATCAGCGCAATCCAGGCGGAATCAGCGCAAAAGGTGGGGGAATTTCAAACGTGAGTGAGTTGCGCCCAAAACCGCTCACGCTGGTGTTTTCCGTGATCTTTTCCGCTGGTTCACGATTCAAGTCGCTCGGATCAGGCCCCGCCCACAAAACTGGCCACGCCCCCCCCCCAGGTCGACATTGCGAGTTTCCGCCAATTGCGCTGGTTCGGGAAGGCTCTTCATATTGCCTCGTTTTGTTCGGTGCACAGGCACTAGACGGCACGCTTCATATCCAGAAATATTTAATTTACTAAGAAACCGACTAGTATACACCAATGAAACTATTGAATGGTTCAGTGTAGTTTTTATTAATTCATTTTCGGTGATTTTAAATCAGGTCACTCACAGGCTGGAGGACCGGGACACCCTTATTGAAAATGCTTATTTTTTGTGATAAACCCATTTTCAGCTGTATTAACAAAACTGCACCAGGGGTTAGCACTCTTAAATACATCGAGAAATACTTTTTAACGGAAAGAAGAAAGAAACGATTACGTTCTATTGCGCTGGTTCGTGGAAGATTTTACGGTTGTGATCATGCAAATTATTTTTAGCGGAAACTTGAAGCATAACCTAACCAGCGCAATTTCCCGATTGCGCCCGAAGCGGAAACTCTACCCATAACAATTTACGATGCACTGGGTGCAACACACCTCTACCTTGCAAATGGAAACTTGTGACATTTGAGTAGCATGATTCATTGCATTGAGTGAAATCAACACAATTTCTTTGCAATTTCCAGGGTGGTCTGATTAACTGGAATAGGCTCTTCCCTCCCCTACGCAACAGATTTAATACCAACAATCAAAGGCAAGACAGCGGGTCCAATAGACCTTCAACAGGTGCAGCAGTTTCTGAAGAGCAGGTAAGCATTTCTGCAGCACAAGGCGATGTCGTCTTTTAAACCTACACCATTGTAAATCTAATAATTTTGCTGCACAAGCACTTTTTATTGTTTCTGATTTATACCTTCCCCAGAAACCAATGGTGTTCAACATAACAGTGTTTCTTAAACAAAAGCTAAATACTGGGCAGATGCTGGAAATCTGAAATAAAAACAGAAAATGCTGGAAAACACTCAACGGGTCAGGCAGCATCTATGGAGAGAGAAACAGAGTTAATGTTTCAGGTCGATGACCTTTCATCAAAATTGGAATTACATAAAATGGACAGCACAGAAACAGGCCATTTGGCCTAACTGGTCTATGCCAGTGTTTATGCTCCACACGAGCCTCCTCCCTCCCTACTTCATCTCACCCTATCAGCATATCCTTCTATTCCTTTCTCCCTCATGTGTTTATCTCGCTTTCCTTTAAATCCATCTATTCTATTCGCCTCAACTACTCCTTGTGGTAGTGCATTCCACATTCTCACCACTCTCTGGGTAAAGAAGTTTCTCCTGAATTCCTTATTGGATTTATTAGTGACTATCTTATATTTATGGCCCCTAGTTCTGGTCTCTCCTGCAAGTGGAAATATCTTCTCTACATCTGCCCTATCAAACCCTTTCATAATCTTGAAGACCTCTATCAGATCACCCCTCAGTCTTCCCTTTTCGAGAGCAAAGAGCCCCAGCCTGCTCAATCCTTCCTGAAAGGTATAACTTCTCAGTTGTGGTATCATCCTAGTAAATCTTTTTTGCACCCTCTCCAGTGCCCCTATATCCTTTTTATGATATGGAGACCAAAACTGTGCACAGTACTCCAAGTGTGGTCTAACCAAGGTTCTACACAAGTTTAACATAACTTCTCTGCTTTTCAATTCCATCCCTCTAGTGCTTGGTTTGCTTTTTTTTATGGTCTTATCAACCTGTGTCACTACTTTCAGTGATTTGTGTATCTGTTCCCCCAGATCCCTCTGCTCCTCTCCCCCATTTAGACTCTTATTATCCAAGCAGTGTGTGGCCTCCTTATTCTTCCTACCAAAATGTAATACTTCACACTTATCCATATTGAAATTCATTTGCCAATTACACATCCATTCTGCAAGTTTATTAATGTCTTCCTGTATTTTGTCGCAGTCGTCCTCCGTATTAACTATTTTGGTGTTGTCCACAAATTTTGAAATTGTACTTCCGATTCCCGAGTCCAAATCGTTTCTGTAAATGGTGAACACCAGTGGTCCCAGAACCGACCCTTGTGGAACACCAAGTCCCACCTTTTGCCAGTCTAAGTAACTACCTTTAATCCCTATTCTATTTTCTGTTTTGTAACCTACTTGTCTTCTGACTCCACATACTCTGACCTTAGTCATGAGTTTACTGTGCAGTACCTTATCGAAGGCCTTTTAAAAATCCAAATATATTACATCTGCTACAGTACCCTTGTCTACCCTTTCTGTTACTTCTTCAAAGAATTCAATAAGGTTGGTCAAGCATGACTTTCCCTTTTGAAATCCCTGCTGACTATTCTTTATTATATTTTCAGTTTCTAAATGTTTCTCTATTACATCTTTGAGTAAGGATTCTATTATCTTTCCTATCACTCACGTTAAGCTAATTGGTCTATAGTTCCCTAGACTGGTTCTATCTCGCTTTTTATATATAGGAATAACATTAGCTGTCCGCCAGTCCTCTGGCACTATTCCATTTCCTAATGAATTTATATATATATATTTGTAATAGTGCCTCTGCTATCTCTTCCCTAACTGCTTTTAATATGCACAGAAGCAATCCATCCAGACCAGGGGTTTTGTCCTCGCTAAGTTTGATTAGTTTATCAGTTATCTCCCCCTTTCTTTCTTAGATGTCTTAATATCTTTTTTGATCTCTTCTTCTAATGCCCTGCCCACCATGTCAGTCTCCCTGGTAAATACTGAGGCAAAGTCATTATTTAATATTCCTGCCATTTCACTGTCGTTATCTGTGAGTTTATCTTCTGTATCCCTGAGTGGCCCTATTCCTATCCTGATTTTTCTTTTGTTATTTATGTGTCTGTAGAATGCTTTACTATTTCTTTTTAAATTCCTTGCTAATTTAATTTCATAGTTTCTCTTTGCCTTCCTAATTATTTTTTTAACTTCTTTCCCAATCTTTTCATGTTCCTTTTTGTCATCCTCTCCTTTGTTGTCTATGTACTTAGTGTGTGCCTTTTTCTTTAGTTTAATTTTGTCCTTATTTCTTTATTCATTTAGTGTATCACTCTTGGCTAGTTTGTTCTTGCTTTTTAGTGGGATATATTTCCCCTGGACTCTCTTGATCACCGTTTTAAATATTTCCCACTGCTGTTCTATTTCTTTGTTTGTCAGTAATTATTTCCTGTTTATTTACCCTAGTTCCATTCTCATCCCCTGAAAACCAGCTTTTTTCCAATTTATTACTTTAGTCTTCGTCTTACTTATGTCCTTCTCAACCTTTATCTTAAACCTTATTATGTTGTGATCGCTATTGCCTAGATGTTTCCCTACACTTACTTCACTTACCTGTCCTGGTTCATTTCCCATTACTAGATCCAGCGGTGCTTCCTCTCTAGTTGGGCTTTTTACGTATAGGGTAAGAAAGGGGTCCTGCACACATTGTAAAAACTCCATTCCCTGTACCCCTTTACCTGCCTCTTCTTGCCAGTTTATTCGGGGATAGTTAAAATCTCCCATGATTATTATTCTATGTCCTTCTCTCATTTCACATATTTGCTTACATATTTCTTCCTCCACCTCCTTTCCACTATTAGGTGGTCTGTAGTATACCCCTATTAGCCTGATCGATCCCTTATCTTTTATTTCAATCCATATGGATACTGTTGCTCTCCTTGTGTTAGTTATATCCCTTTTTTGTACTGCCATTATATTATCTCTAATTAGTACAGCTACTCCACCCCTCCTTCTTCCTTCCCTATCCTTTCTGATTATGTTATAACCTGTTCTTTATGTCGCCATGTTTCAGTTATTCCTACTATATCTGCTTCTTCGCTACAGATTATTGCCTCCGGTTCCCCCGTTTTATTTTGGACGCTATGTACAGGCAGTTTAATTCACCTTCAACAGTTGTTCCTTTTACTTTATTTTTGACAGTCCTTTCATACTTCTGTTTCATAACTGTATTTGTTTCTTGACCGTTTATGTTATATTTATTCCTTACCCTGGTCTGACATTTACACTTAGCTCTTGTTTCTTTCATCTTTAAGCTTTTGTTGTTGCTACCAGAACCCTCCCCACATCTCGTTGGATTAAAGCTTTATGCACCGCCCTATTTATACTTCCCGCTAGGACAGTGGTCCCATTCCGGGTCAGATGTTAGAGATTTTCCGTTCTTAAGCAATTGTGAAGCCAGGGAAAAAGGGGGGCAGGGAAAGAACAAAAGGGAAGATCTGTAACAGAGAGGAGGGCAGGAGTGACAAAATGACACAAGGAATGAGTGATGGTGCAAGGCAAAAGGGGGGTGGTAATGGGACACGTAAAGAAGCAAAAGATGGGTCTAGAGGACGTGTAAATGGTTACAGCAGAATAGCGGGGGGGGGGGGGGGAATGGGGGGAAGCATAGAGAATCTGGCAAAGAGAATGCTCCCGTGGCCTGGGAATGTGACGGAGAAAGGCGGGTAGACCCCAGGGGTGCGGACCCCCACCCCCCTCCGGCCGTGTACCCATAGGGGACCCCCACCCGAAGCACCAGCCCACATCTCCCCCACTCCCAGTGGCTCTGGTGCAGCCATCCTCCATTACCAGCACCTCTTGTCCGAGAGAAAATGGGAGCGGTGGTTAAGATCTAAAGATCAATGTTGAGGCTGGACGGCTGCAATGCGCCCAGTAGGCAATGTTTCTTCAAGTTGTTTTCCTCTAACGTGATTGTTTATAATTTTACAATGAGGTTGTTTGTTTGTCTGTGAGGCGCCTTGGGACGTTTTACTACGTTAAAGGCGCTATATCAATTCAAGTTGTTGTTGTTGTTATACTGTATATCACAGACATCAATTGCTAACATTTTTTATCTGATTTACAGATGTATTTGTAGCGTCAAGGACTTTGACATTTTTTGCTACAAATCATACCATTTAAAAAATGAACTTTAGATAGCTTTAAGTATAAATTGTAAATCTTTCTTTATTTTATATTCCTGTGGAGCAGATGTTCCTACAGCAGAACTGATTTTCTTAGATGTTTCTGAACATTCTCTCCCACTCCATTCCCTGAGGTATAGATTGTTTCTTGAAAGTAGCTGAAGATGTGTAAGAATTTCAGAGTCAAGCACACAGCAGCAGCAAACGACCTGTGAGACCTGTAACAAAGGCGTCCTGGGTTTTTTTTTTCAATTTATTGGTGTGATCAGTTTGGAGAAAATAAACTTCCATTTTTTTTTTTAACATAGATTTGCTTAGAATGGACAGCACAGAAACAGGCCTTTTGACCCAACTGGTCTATGCAGGCATTTATGCTCCTCACGAGCCTCCTCTTACCTCTCTTCATCTCACCTTATCAGCAGAACCATCTATTCCTTTCTCCCTCATGTGCTTATCTAGCGTCTCCTTAAATGCATCTATTCTATTCGCCTCAACTGCTCCATGTGGTAGCGAGTTCCACATTCTCACCACTCTCTGGATAAAGAAGTTTCTCCTGAATTTCCAATTGGATTTATTAGTGACTATCTTACATTTATAGCCCCTAATTTTGGACTTCCCCACAAGTGGAAACATCTTCTCTACGTCTACCCTATCGAACCCCTTTCATAATCTTAAAGATCTCTATCAGGTCACCCCTCAGCCTTCTCTTTTCTAGAGAAAAGAGCCCCAGCCTGTTCAGTCTTTCCTGATAGATATAACCTCTCAGTTCTGGTATCAACCTTCAGAATCTCTTTTGCACCTTCTCCAGTGCCTCTATGTCCTTTTTGTAATATGGAGACTAGAACTGTGCACAATACTCCAAGTGTGGTCTAACCAAGGTTCTATACAAGTTTAACATAACTTCTCTGCTTTTCAATTCTATCCCTCTAGAAATGAACCCTAGTGCTTGGTAAACTTTTTTTATGTCCTTATTAACCTGTGTCACTACTTTTAGTGATTTGTGTATCTGTACCCCCAGATCCCTCTGCTCCTCTATCCATTTAGACTATAATTATCCAAGCAGTATGTGGCCTCCTTATTCTTCCTACCAAAATATAACAGTCATTTATAGCTGGTGTAGCATTGTCTAGCATTTTCTGTGATGGATTGTTAGTGCCACCTATTGATATATACTACTGGTATAGAATCCCTTTATTAGACCTATAAAAATATATTTATATTATACTTTCATCTGGTGGGAACATCTGACCAGCATTTTGTAGCCAGCATGGAAAGGTGCGCACTGACCTTGCATTAAAGTTAGATGTACAAATCAAAGGGGAATGTGATCTTGTTTATAGACCATTTGTGACACCCCCTTAAATTCCTCCCAGGTATCGCCAAAAAATAATGGGCCGAATCTTGCTGGAAAAGTAACGGTGCGTTAATGACGCACGCCGTTATTAATGCGCAAATTGGTCATCAAGTTCAGGGGATTGAGAGAAACGCCGTGAGTTGTGACTCTCTGGAACCTGCTGGTCGATTTACACCGCACCTCGCCCTCAACCTCCCCGTTATTTTTAAGAACTTGTTGGAGTTGCACCTTAATTGCCCATTAAACTCATCGCAGAAAGTTAAATCTGGTAATTAAGAGCGTTTTAACGACGTCATAATTGTTAATGCACTGCCAGTCAATCTCTCTAGCCATGAAAAGAAACAATTTAAACTGTTCAGTCTCATTCCTACAGGTAGCAAATTCTTCTTCGAAATTTTTAAAATTTAAAATTTAAATTTTTGACGTTTTTTTCTTACTTTGCCTTTCTGTCTTTTTTTTTCTCTCTCTCTTAATCCAATCTTTCTTTCATAGAGTCATAGAGTCTCTTTATTTCTCTTTCTGTACCTGATTTGACTCTAATTCACCCGATTTCCTTCTCCGTCGTTCCTCTGTTTATTTCTCGATCCTTAAATTTAATTGTTTAAGGAGATAGACTGTTGGTCCCGTCGTTCACTGAGGTCCCAGATCCCCCGTCTCCCTCACCGCCCCGTTATCAGCTCGCACTTCCAGCAAGTTACGCCGCAAAAGTTCTTGAGCTAAAGGTTGAGGGAAAATGCCTAACTAACAGGGCACATTGCGAGATGCCCCACTCCAGCAAGATCTGGCCCAATGTGTTCGAGGTAGCAAGCAAAGCAGCTCATTTCAACATCAGAGTGCTCTGCTCTCTTTTCCCCCGCGTTCTTCACCCAGTCACCCTCCCCTGCAGTGGAGACCTGCACTGTACTGTCCCATGTTATATTGCTTTGAGAAACTAACAGTAGCTGTATTGAGCTATGGGTAGCAACAACGAGAAAACTGCAGTACAAAGGGATCTGGGGGTCCGAGTGCAAGAAAATCAAAAAGTTAGTATGCAGGTGCAGCAGGTGATCAAGAAAGCCAACGGAATGTTGGCTTTTATTGCTAGGGGGATAGAATATAAAAACAAGGAGGTATTGCTGCAGTTATATAAGGTATTGGTGAGACCGCACCTGGAATACTGCATACAGTTTTGGTCTCCATACTTAAGAAAAGACATACTTGCTCTCGAGGCAGTACAAAGAAGGTTCACTCGGTTAATCCCGGGGATGAGGGGGCGGACATATGAGGAGAGGTTGAGTAGATTGGGACTCTACTCATTGGAGTTCAGAAGAATGAGAGGCGATCTTATTGAAACATATAAGATTGTGAAGGGTCTTGATCGGGTGGATGCAGTAAGGATGTTCCCAAAGATGGGTGAAACTAGAACTAGGGGGCATAATCTTAGAATAAGGGGCTGCTCTTTCAAAACTGAGATGAGGAGAAACTTCTTCACTCAGAGGGTGGTAGGTCTGTGGAATTTGCTGCCCCAGGAAGCTGTGGAAGCTACATCATTAAATAAATTTAAAACAGAAATAGACAGTTTCCTAGAAGTAAAGGGAATTAGGGGTTATGGGGAGCGGGCAGGAAATTGGACATGAAGCTGAGTTCGGATCGGTCAATGCCCTGTGGGTGGCGGAGAGGGCCCAGGGGCTATGTGGCCGGGTCCTGCTCCGACTTCTTGTGTTCTTTAGATTTGTGGTTGGGATCAGATCAGCCATGATCTTATTGAATGGCGGAGCAGGCTCGAGGGGCCGATTGGCCTACTCCTGCTCCAATTTCTTATGTTCTTATGTTCTTATGAAAACTACTTCCATGTGCATTCTTAAAAAAAAATGTATCTTACTGTGATCAATCAGGAGTGATGTTCATGGGTGTTGAAACCACGGAGTGAAATGTACAGGAGTCGGTTGTTTTGCTGTAAATGTTCAATAATCGTAGAATATCAATTTTAAAATGGCCTTTAAAGCTAGGGGACTGGGTCGTTTGAAACTGGCCTTTCACTTTTGGGGTGTGGGTTCAAACCATGATGCATAAAAGTCTTCTCTGTCTGTTGGCTGTAAGGGTTCTGATTAATTGAGTCAGAATTTAGTTTCGAGGGGGCATGGCTCAGAGAACACGACTTCCCTTAACTGGTGCTAAATAAACCAATTTGCCCACAGGTCCCACAAACAGCGATGCGATAATGATCGGATAATCTGGGGGTTTGTCTGATGTTGGTTGAGGGATAAATATTGGTCAGGACACCGGGGAGAACTCCCCTGGCTCTTCTTCGAAATAGTGGCCGCGGGATCTTTTACGTCCACCTGAAAGGGCTGATAGGGCCACGGTTTAACGTCTACTTCAAAAGACGACACCTCGGACAATGCAGCATTCCCTCAGTTCCACACTGGGGAGTGTCAGCCTGGATTTTGTGCTCTGGAGTGGGACTTGAACCCACAATCTTCTGACTCTGAGGCAAGAGTGCTGCCCACTGAGCCACTGCTGACCTGAGCCAAACTGAGACACTCTAAGAAAGGAAGAAAAGTTTAGTACCCATATTGCCAGAAAAGGATAGTGCTAATGCAGATTATAGTTCTTCTTCTCAGACAAGTAGAAGCGTTAAAAGTAAAGTTCAGTACAATTACATGCTCTGCCATGTACAAGTTACTGTTTTTTTTTTACTTTTCAGCAAGTGTATCTTAAATAAAGTTGGTGAAACCACACACACGTCACTTTACTTCGGTCATCGGTGATTTCAGAGCATTTTAAATGTCAGCTAAATGATTTGAGAAGCTCTGTTCGTTCTACCATCCGCCTCATGGCGGTAGAGTTGCCAACTTTGGTTGGATGTATTCTTGGAGGTTTCATCACATTGTCTCCACCGCCTTGTCCAGTTAAACACGCTTTCTTCCCCATCTCCAATATTTTAATAATTAATAAACAAAAGCGTTCAAAGAAAATTTTTAAAACTTTTTTTTAAACATGCCTATGATTTTTTTTCCTGGTTTTGCTCGCAGCAGTGTCCTGGAGATTAATCTTCAATTCCTGGAGACTCCAGGGCAATCCTGGAGGGTTGGCAACCCATATATAACGGGCGAACAGCGTTAACTCGTAGGTGCCCGATATAAGCAGTCGGGAATGTTGGCCTTTATCTCAAGGGGGCTGGAATACAAAGGGGCGGAAGTTATGCTCCAGTTGTATAAAGCTCTAGATAGATCCCATCTGGAGATACTGCATTCAGTTCTGTAAGGAGTCTTACAACACCAGGTTATAGTCCAACAGCTTTATTTGAAATCACAAGCTTTCGGAGCTTTCCTCCTCCGTCAGGTGAGTGCAGGGTTCCATAAAGGCACAGCATATATAGTCAGAAATGCTGTGCCTTTATGGAACCCTGCACTCACCTGACGAAGGAGGAAAGTTCCGAAAGCTTATGATTTCAAATAAAGCTGTTGGACTATAACCTGATGTTGTAAGACTCCTTACATTTGTCCACCCCAGTCCATCACCGGCATCTCCACATCATTCAGTTCTGGGCACTGCACCTCAGGAACGATATACTGGCCTTGGAGGTGGGGCAGCGCAGATTCACCAGAATGTTACCGGGGCTGAAAGTGTTAAATTATCAGGACAGGTTACATAGACTAGGCTCGTATTCCCTCGAGTATAGAAGAATAAGGGGTGATCTAACTGAGGTGTTTAAGATGATTAAAGGATTTGATAGGGTAGATAGAGAGAAACTATTTCCTCTGGTGGGGGAGTCCAGAACAAGGGGGCATAACCTTAGAATTAGAGCTCGGCCGTTCAGGAGTGATGTCAGGAAGCAACTTCTTCACACAAAGGGGAGTGGAAATCTGGAACTCTCTCCTCCAAAAAGCTGTTGAGGCTGAGGGTCAATTGAAAGTTTCAAAACTGAGATTGATAGATTTTTGTTAGGCAAGGGTATTAAGGGTTAGGGAACCAAGGCAGGTAGATGGAGTTAAGATACAGATCAGCCATGATCTCATTGAATGGAGGAACAGGCTCGAGGGGCTGAATGGCCTACTCCTGTTCCTATGACTGTACTATATAAATGCTAGTTGTTGTTGACATTGTGCCATCCACTCAGTCATGTAATCAACACTCCTGAGGAAAGCTTCTGTAAAGTTTCTCTCTCCCCTCCCAAAGTTAAATGATGCAATGCTCCAGAATATCGAACCTCAGTTCAACTTGACCAAGGTTTTTAAACATTGCTTATTATTTTTTGTTTGACCAGCATTTCAGTTTGGACAGATGACATTTTCCCTATTCTCCTCTTGTTGTATCCCTGAATAAAATTGTTTGTGATGTCCTCCCTTATAAGGCAGTGGTACTCAAAATATGGCCTTGAGGTTACTGACAACCACTTCCCCCTCACTGATGCCTCTTGTCAAACCTGTTGCCAGGATTCAAAGCTGTGGCTTTGATGTTGTGGACAGAATGAAGGGATTTTATTTTTTTTAAATACCAGATTCCCCTGTGGTGCTGCTCACGGTAAGTCAGAAGATAAGCTGTTTTATTGGAAGATACATGATATTATGCAGATTGCCATGTGGTGGCAGTGCGTTGTGTAGCAGTGTTGCAGTGTTTTGGTCTCTGTTTGGTTGCCCTCTACTGCTAGTGGTAAGTAATAAATACAGTGAAACTGGTATAAACGGACACCAACAGGAAAACAGACGCTTACTGAGAGACCGTATGATAAAATATACAAGAGGCACTCTGAAACCACGGACACTCGCAAATTACGAACTACGGACAGCCTTCGACGCGCCAAGTGCCTTTCACAACTTAAAGCACGGGACACACAGGTCAGCGCGAGGCGGCAGCGGGTTTTGTGAAAGAAAACGGCTTTTGTGGAACGGGGAGCTCTTCACCCAGCATCCATACCGGCAGAGAAACCGCGCTATCCCCGGGATCGAGCCGAGCGAGCATTCGATCCCAGAGAAACCGTCCTATCCCTGGGATCGAGCCGAGCGAGCATTCGATCCCAGAGAAACCGCTCTGTCCCCGGGATCGAGCCGAGCGAGCATTCGATCCCAGAGAAACCGTCCTATCCCTGGGATCGAGCCGAGCGAGCATTCGATCCCGGGGATAGAGCGGTTTCTCTGGGATCGAATGCTCGCTCGGCTCGATCCCGGGGATAGAGCGGTTTCTCTGGGATCGAATGCTCGCTCGGCTCGATCCCGGGGATAGAGCGGTTTCTCTGGGATCGAATGCTCGCTCGGCTCGATCCCGGGGATAGAGCGGTTTCTCTGGGATCGAATGCTCGCTCGGCTCGATCCCGGGGATAGAGCGGTTTCTCTGGGATCGAATGCTCACTCGGCTCGATCCCGGGGACAGAGCGGTTTCTCTGGGATTGAATGCTCGCTCGGCTCGATCCCGGGGATTGAGCGGTTTCTCCGGGATTGAATGCTCGCTCGGCTCGATCCCGGGGACAGAGTGGTTTCTCTGGGATTGAATGCTCGCTCGGCTCGATCCCGGGGATAGCGCGGTTTCTCTGGGATCGAATGCTCGCTCGGCTCGATCCCGGGGATAGAGTGGTGTCTCTGGGATTGAATGCTCGCTCGGCTCGATCCCGGGGATAGGACGGTTTCTCTGGGATTGAATGCTCGCTCGGCTCGATCCCGGGGACAGAGCGGTTTCTCTGGGATTGAATGCTCGCTCGGCTCGATCCCGGGGATAGGACGGTTTCTCTGCCGCTCTGGATGCTGGGTGACATACAATGACCATTTTGAAAATAAGGACACCTGCAAAAGAAGGACAGCTGGTGCCAGTTAGGTGTCCGTTACTTACTGGTTTCACTGTACTAACATGAGCATTCATAAATGGGAATGTGGGAGGAGGCATCGAGATATTTGTTAGATAATGTCTTCTGTGCTTACCGTTATGAAAATGTCGGTAAAATTACTCATTCCTCTCCAACATATCAGTTTTGAAACATGTCTTACACTTGGTTGAAAAGTCCCTTTATTTCACCTTCAGTAGTTTCTGGGGTAGCAGTTTCATTGTGCTGATTATGTGCTCTACCCAGTATTACCCTCCCTCGTGTCTCACTCACAGGCCTTGCAAAAGTTTTATTAATGCTTGTTATTCACACACAAGAAATTTTAACATAGATTCATAGAATCGTACAGCACGGACGGAGGCCATTTGGCCCATCGTGCCTGTGCCGGCACTTTGAAAGAGCTATCCCATCAGTCCCAGTCCCCTGCTCCACCCCCCATAGCCCTGCAAATTTCTCCTTTTCATGTATATATTCAATTCCCTTTTGAAAGTTACTCTTGATTCTGCTTCCACCGCCCTTTCAGGCAGTGCATTCACAACAACTCGCTGCATAAAATAATTTCTCCTCATTTCCCTTCTGGTTCTTTTGCCAATTATCTTAAAACTGTGTCCTCTGGTTACCGACTCTCCTGCCAGTGGTATCAGTTTCTCCTTAATTACTCTATCAAAACCCTTCATAGTTTTGAACACCTCTATCAAATCTCCCCTTAACCTTTTCTGCTCTAAGGAGAACAATCCCAGCTTCTCCAGTCTATCCACATAACTGATGTCCCTCATCCCTGGTATCATTCTAGTAAATCTCCTCTGCACCCTCTCCAGGGCCTTGACATCCTTCCTAAAGTGTGATGCCCAGAACTGGACACAATACTCCAGCTGAGACCTAACCAGTGATTTATAAAGGATTAGCATAACTTCCTTGCTTTTGCACTCTATGCCTCTATTTATAAAGCCCAGTATGCTTTTTTAACAGCCTTCTCAACTGGTACTGCCACCTTCAACATGTAGAAAGTTATGCTTAAATATCCCTGACGAATTTCAGGCATTTAGAAAAACCTGCAAATTGCAGGACTTGTAACCGCATTGCAAGTGTTGGCTTATGTTTTATTATTCTTTATTTGCATTTTTTTTTGTATTGCAGGTGGCTAGACTGATGGAGATGGGGTTCTCTCGAGTGGACGTTTTGGAAGCTCTGAGAGCTACAAACAATGACCTTAATATGGCCACCAACTTCCTGCTTCAGCACTGACACGAGCTGTGATTTACAAGGACTTTGTGTATCTTGGCTTCAGAATCCAACATTCACATGTTGAGCTGGCACTTGGCAACTCAAAAGGTCAGAAATCTTTTTGGGGGAAAAGAGATACCTGGTTTAAAATTGTAAGAGTTGATTATATTTTGGCATCAAGTATGTGTTTACTGTAACAATCACTCAAAAGTAATCGCCGAAGAGAACAGACCTGAGAGCGTCATAATGTTAATAAATAAAGGATATAAATTCTCAAAGGTGCGTTGTAACTGATTTTTTAAAACAAATTAGTATGTTGATGTATCGAACTGAATTCAAATTGCTCAATAAAGTGGTTAGCTTAACACAGATTGTGGCTTCTACCTGGGCCCAATAATTACAATAGATTCACATATAAAGCCTTGCTCTCACTCTCTCGTCCATTTTAAATGTTTTTCTTTTACAATTACGATTCTCTGTCCTTCCCCCACACTTCAAGGTTATTTTATACTCTTTTGTATCCCCTTTGTTCCACAAGGTGTTCTTAGTCCGATAGAGTGGGCAGACAAGCTGTCGACTTTGCCTTCTGCCAAAGCTGCTGCTGAGGTGGTAACTGGGAAAATGTGACATATGTTGACTTGCTCTGTGATTTTCTTTTTCCAGTCACTCTCTGAGACAGACTAGAAAGAAAGAACTTGTATTTATACAGTGCCTTTCACGACCTCAGGACGTCCCAAAGCGCTTTGCAGCCAGTTAAGTACTTTTGAAGTGTAGTCGCTGTTGTAATGTAGGAAACGCGGCAGTCAAATTGTGCACAGCAAGGTCCCACAAACAGCAACAAGATAATGACAAGATAATCTGTTTTTAGTTGTTGGTTGAGACATTGGCCGGAACTCCCCAGCTTCTCTTCGAAATAGTGCCATGGGATCTTTTACATCCACCTGAGAGGACAGACAGGGCCTCAGTTTAATGTCTCATCCGAAAGACGGCACCTCCGACAGTGCAGCGCTCCCTCAGTACTGCACTGGAGTGTCAGCCTAGATTATGTGCTCGAGTGTAACAACTCACCATCTGTGGGATCGCTCAACAGCAAGACATAATTGTGGACCAATGTGCTGCATCTACACCCTTTTGTCTTTAGACTGCTTAAAACTAAACTAGATGCAGCAAACTGTGAATCCCATTACTACACCATGGCTATTTTAGTCATTTTTGCACGAGTGTGTATCGTTTTTTTTTGCTTTAACGACCACTCATTTGTGCCATCCGATGCAATCGGAAATATGTTTATATTAAGTCGCCAATTGCCACTTATTATTTGGTAAACCATCTGCTATGGCATGTTATCAGGTCTATTCATA
The DNA here is from genome assembly GCF_035084215.1 of Heptranchias perlo. Classification (NCBI taxonomy): domain Eukaryota; kingdom Metazoa; phylum Chordata; class Chondrichthyes; order Hexanchiformes; family Hexanchidae; genus Heptranchias; species Heptranchias perlo. The sequence continues at coordinate 108,322,822 of NC_090330.1, forward strand.
GACCTGATAACATATGAATAGACCTGATAACATATGAATAGACCTGATAACATGCCATAGCAGATGGTTTACCAAATAACAAGTCTTTTAACCCGCGATAAAACGAATAAAGAAGCTATGGTTTTGTCACATCACAAGAGATTATTCTGTGTTGGAATCCCAAATAGTAGCTTGATGCAGTTGCTAATGAAAATAGCTGAAACTTTTTTGATTACATCAGAATTTTGCAGGCTCACCTATGTATTATCTGCCCATGTTTGGGCAGTGCTACATCTGTGATATTTATAACCAAAGAAAATTTATAGTTCAGAAAAAGGGAACTGAAATTTCTGTGCAGAAGATTAAGTGCTATGATACTGATTGTGATGTATAAAAATGTCAGGTATAGAGAACTGATAGTAGCAATGAGTTTCACGCTGTCATGAACTCACTATCTCCGTAACCTGCTCGCCCTACGACCCTCCGAGACCTCTGTGCTCCTCCAATTCTGGCCTCTTGCGCATCCCCGATTTCCTTCGCCCCACCATTGGCGGTCGTGCCTTCAGCCGCCTAAGCCCTAGGCTCTGGAATTCCCTTCCCAAACCTCTCCTCCTCTCTACCTCTCTCTCCTCCTATAAGACGCTCCTTAAAACCAACCTCTTTTACCAAGCTTTTGGTCACCTGTCCTAATATCTCCTTATGTGGCTCGGTGTCACATATTGTCTGTTTGGAAGGATGTCAAAGCCTCAGAGAGGGTGCAGAAGAGATTTACTAGAATGGTACCAGGGTTGAAGGACTTCAGTTATGTGGAGAGATTGGAGAAGCTGGGATTGTTCGCCTTCGAGCAGAGAAGGTTAAGGGAATTTTGATAAAATCATGAACGGTTTGGATAGAGTAAATAAGGAGAAACTGTTTCCAGTGGCAGAATGTAAGCAGAGGACACAGATTTAAGGTGATCGGCAAAAGAGCCAGAGGCGACATGAGGAAACATTTTTTTTAAGCAGCGAGTTTTAACGATCTGGATAGAGCTTGCCTGAAAGGGCAGTGGAAGCAGATTCAATCGTAACTTTCAGTGGGGAATTGGATGAATAATTGAAGGGAAAAAATTTACAGGGCTATGGGGAATGGAACTAATTCAGTAAGCTCTTTCAAAGAGCCAGCACAGGCACAATGGGCCGAATGGCCTCCTCCTGTGCTGTACCTACTATGATACTATGATATTGCTCCTGTGATGCGCCTTGGGACATTTTACTACCTTAAAGGTGCTATATAAATGCAAGTTGTTGTTGTTGGTCTGATCTCTTTGATTTTTCTCTCTGCAATGGCCGCCAATGGTGAGCAATGGAAATCGGGGATGTGCAAGGGGCCAGAATTGGAGGAGTGCAGAGATATCGGTTGTAGGGCTGGAGGAGGTTACAGAGATGGGGAGGGGCGAGGCCATGGAGAGATTTGAAAACAAGGATAAGAATTCTGCCGGACCGGGAGCTAATGTCGGTCAGCGAGCACAGCAGGGATGACGGGAGAACGGGACTTGGTGCAAGCTAGGATACGGGCAGCGGAGTTTTGCATGAGCTCAAGTTTACAGAGGGTGGAAGGTGGGAGGCCGACCAGGAGAGCATTGGAATATCCGAGTCTGGAGGTAACAAAGACACGGATGAGGGTTTCAGCAGCACACCGATACGCCTTCATATTAATGCATTGGTGGTGACCTGGGCCCCTATTACTTAGGATTTTGGAAGGTCTCAGATTATTGTCGGTATTTATGCGATTCTTCGAGACATGGTGCATGATTGTCAAGGCGATCGAGCTGAAGAAAAGATAGATGCAATACTTGTTTATAAAACTCAAAAATAACTAATAAAATAAAACTTTGATTTAAAACATTGTGAAGTGGCTCATTTGGTCGTCTTTATATAATTAAATCAGAAATATTACCACAGAATAGAAAGTTGAAGTGGTATATGCAAACGTTTAGCTATCAGGTTGGGTTATCCTGGTCCTTGTACTCGCGAGTGTGCATCGATATTTTTTTCGCTTAGCTGTCACAGTGTGCGAGATACATGTGCATATGTGTGTGTGTCTGTCTCTCCCACTCCCTCTCTGCCTCTCCCTCTCCGCCAGTCCCTCTCCCTCTCCGCCAGTCCCTCTCCCTCTCCGCCAGTCCCTCTCCCTCTCCGCCAGTCCCTCTCCCTCTCCGCCAGTCCCTCTCCCTCTCCGCCAGTCCCTCTCCCTCTCCGCCAGTCCCTCTCCCTCTCCGCCAGTCCCTCTCCCTCTCCGCCAGTCCCTCTCCCTCTCCGCCAGTCCCTCTCCCTCTCCGCCAGTCCCTCTCCCTCTCCGCCAGTCCCTCTCCCTCTCCGCCAGTCCCTCTCCCTCTCCGCCAGTCCCTCTCCCTCTCCGCCAGTCCCTCTCCCTCTCCGCCAGTCCCTCTCCCTCTCCGCCAGTCCCTCTCCCTCTCCGCCAGTCCCTCTCCCTCTCCGCCAGTCCCTCCCCCTCTCCGCCAGTCCCTCCCCCTCTCCGCCAGTCCCTCCCCCTCTCCGCCAGTCCCTCCCCCTCTCCGCCAGTCCCTCTCCCTCTCCGCCAGTCCCTCTCCCTCTCCGCCAGTCCCTCTCCCTCTCCGCCAGTCCCTCTCCCTCTCCGCCAGTCCCTCTCCCTCTCCGCCAGTCCCTCTCCCTCTCCGCCAGTCCCTCTCCCTCTCCGCCAGTCCCTCTCCCTCTCCGCCAGTCCCTCTCCCTCTCCGCCAGTCCCTCTCCCTCTCCGCCAGTCCCTCTCCCTCTCCGCCAGTCCCTCTCTGTCTGTCTCTCCGCTTCTGCCTCTCCCTCTCCGCCTCTCCCTCTCCGCCAGTCCCTCTCCGCCAGTCCCTCTCCGCCAGTCCCTCTCCGCCAGTCCCTCTCCGCCAGTCCCTCTCCGCCAGTCCCTCTCCGCCAGTCCCTCTCCGCCAGTCCCTCTCCGCCTCTCCCTCTCCGCCAGTCCCTCTCCGCCAGTCCCTCTCCGCCAGTCCCTCTCCGCCAGTCCCTCTCCGCCTCTCCCTCTCCGCCTCTCCCTCTCCGCCTCTCCCTCTCCGCCTCTCCCTCTCCGCCTCTCCCTCTCCGCCTCTCCCTCTCCGCCTCTCCCTCTCCGCCTCTCCCTCTCCGCTTCTCCCTCTCCGCCTCTCCCTCTCCGCCAGTCCCTCTCCGCCTCTCCGCCAGTCCCTCTCTGTCTGTCTCTCCGCTTCTGCCTCTCCCTCTCCGCCTCTCCCTCTCCGCCAGTCCCTCTCCGCCAGTCCCTCTCCGCCAGTCCCTCTCCGCCAGTCCCTCTCCGCCAGTCCCTCTCCGCCAGTCCCTCTCCGCCTCTCCCTCTCCGCCAGTCCCTCTCCGCCAGTCCCTCTCCGCCAGTCCCTCTCCGCCAGTCCCTCTCCGCCAGTCCCTCTCCGCCAGTCCCTCTCCGCCAGTCCCTCTCCGCCAGTCCCTCTCCGCCAGTCCCTCTCCGCCAGTCCCTCTCCGCCAGTCCCTCTCCGCCAGTCCCTCTCCGCCAGTCCCTCTCCGCCAGTCCCTCTCCGCCAGTCCCTCTCCGCCTCCCCCTCCCCGCCTCCCCCTCTCCCTCTCCGCCAGTCCCTCTCCGTCTGTATCTCTCCGTTTCTGCCTCTCCCTCTCCGCCAGTCCCTCCCCGCCAGTCCCTCTCCGCCAGTCCCTCCCCGCCTCTCCCTCCCCGCCAGTCCCTCCCCGCCTCTCCCTCCCCGCCAGTCCCTCCCCGCCAGTCCCGCCCCGCCAGTCCCTCCCCGCCAGTCCCTCCCCGCCTCCCCCTCCCCGCCTCCCCCTCCCCGCCTCCCCCTCCCCGCCTCCCCCTCCCCGCCTCCCCCTCCCCGCCTCCCCCTCCCCGCCTCCCCCTCCCCGCCTCCCCCTCCCCGCCTCCCCCTCCCCGCCTCCCCCTCCCCGCCTCCCCCTCCCCGCCTCCCCCTCCCCGCCTCCCCCTCCCCGCCTCCCCCTCCCCGCCTCCCCCTCCCCGCCTCCCCCTCCCCGCCTCCCCCTCCCCGCCAGTCCCTCCCCGCCAGTCCCTCCCCGCCAGTCCCTCCCCGCCAGTCCCTCCCCGCCAGTCCCTCCCCGCCAGTCCCTCCCCGCCAGTCCCTCCCCGCCTCCCCCTCCCCGCCTCCCCCTCCCCGCCTCCCCCTCCCCGCCTCCCCCTCCCCGCCTCCCCCTCCCCGCCTCCCCCTCCCCGCCTCCCCCTCCCCGCCTCCCCCTCCCCGCCTCCCCCTCCCCGCCTCCCCCTCCCCGCCTCCCCCTCCCCGCCTCCCCCTCCCCGCCTCCCCCTCCCCGCCTCCCCCTCCCCGCCTCCCCCTCCCCGCCTCCCCCTCCCCGCCTCCCCCTCCCCGCCTCCCCCTCCCCGCCTCCCCCTCCCCGCCTCCCCCTCCCCGCCTCCCCCTCCCCGCCTCCCCCTCCCCGCCTCCCCCTCCCCGCCTCCCCCTCCCCGCCTCCCCCTCTCTGTCACTACTTCTCGTCTCTTCCTCTCCCCCTCTCACTCTCCTCCCCCTCTCAGAAGATCTATGTCAAGCCATTCCTGTCTAATCTATTGGAGAGATCTCCCAACTTGGGTGCCAGGACTCTGGAAGATCAGCTAGGCCGAGTCTTGTACTGATTCTAGGCCATTGCTGATGAGTCCATCCAATGATCTTACTTTGAATTTTGTAGCAATTGTTTGGCTTGCCGTGCCGTTTCAGAGGACACTAAGAATCGACCACCAGTGTGAGTCTGGATTCACATGTTGGGTGGACTGGCTGGAGGTGCCAGGCTTCCTTCCCTGAAGGACATCAGTGAACGACTTGGGATTTTTTTTACAACAATCCATCAGCTTTCGTGATCATTTTTTTTTCCTCCCTGGTGCCAGCTTACAAATTGACATATCTGCTGAATTTAATTCCACAGTTCCGCTGTGGTAGGATTGGCACTCACACATGCTCACAGTTAAGTGACTTCAAGGGAAGTCTTCACTGAAGCTGAGTTTTAAAATATGCAAAGTCAAATGAACACGGTATGGATGTAGAAGATTAAAACCAATCGCTCGTCACTGGTTACAGGAGGTATCTGGTGAATCAGTAGACACGGCATATTGGTGTTCAAGGATTATCCAGGCATCAACCGGGGCTTGAAATAAAGGCTACACGTCAGAGGATTTCTACCCAACGATCTTGCATGCCCTGGACCAATGGATAACAGACTTTGCCATGTACAAGAGCATACTAACCAGGAGTTCCTCAAAAAGAAGAAAGGAATTTGGGCGCATTACATAGAATTACATAGAATGTACAGCACAGAAACAGGCCATTCAGCCCAACTGGACTGTGCCGGTGTTTATGCTCCACACGAGGTTCCTCCCTCCCTACTTCATCTCACCCTACCAGCATAACCTTCTAAACGGTTGACTGTTTCCTGAATAGTAATGTGAAGCTGTAATAAGACAACTCAAGTGCTGAGATGCAACTCGACTCCATTTATAAGTGATTTTTTTAAATCATTTTTTTTTCTGTGAAAATTATTCTTTGTCAAATAGGTCAATATTTGTCTATAATTTTCCTTCAGTGCGAGTCCCCATCGCCGGTCATACATTTTGTTTCATTGGTTTCAAAAACAGAACATTTTCATGGTGGGATTTTATCAGACAGTTGAAAATGGAAGAAATGCAAATTGTATTTGAGTGTGTATGAGAGTGATTTTTACCTGCCCTTTTCCTTTGTTCTGAGAATTGTAGCTTCTAACTGACACTGGAGACTGTTAAGATGTTATCATAGAGCACAGATAATAATCCAAACAAGTGCACTGTTTCCACATTTTATACACTTTCTACCAGAATAACCTTATTCCATCATCTTTACTCACCATAAAGATCGGCATGATCGTGCCTTTGTCTTGACCATTCCAATGCTCTCCTGGCCGGCCTCCCATCTTCCATCCTCTGTATACTTGAGCTCATCCAAAACTCTGCTGCCCTATCCTAACTCGCACCAAGTCCCGTTCACCCTTCACTTCTGTGCTCCCTGACCCACGTTGGCTCCCAGTCCGACAGTGCCTCAATTTTAAAATTCTCATCCTTTTCAAGTCCCTCCGTGGCCTCGTCCCTCCCGATCTCTGTAACTTCCTACGACCCTCCGAGATCTCTGCGCTGCTCCAATTCTGGCCTCTTACGCATTCCCTGGTTTTCATCGCTCCACCATTGGCAGCCGTGCCTTCAGCTGTCAAGGTCCTAATCTCTGGAATTCCCTCCCTGAACCTCTCTGCCTCTCTCTCTTCCTTTAAGACATTTCTTAAAACCCACCTCTTTGACCAACCTGTCCTAATATCTCCTTCTGTGGCTTGGCGTCAAATTTTGTTTGATAATCGCTCCTGTGAAGAGCCTTGAGAGGTTTTACTATGTTAAAGGCGCTACATGAGTGCAAGTTGTTGATGTTGAATTATATAGAGGGAAGTGCACGGACTCTTTCATTTACAAACTGCCATTTGCTCTTAAGAGTCATACTTGCACTAGTTTTGTTCCTTTCATGTTACAAAAAAATTGTCCTTGTATTTAAACATCAGATTTTAGTGCTGATTATTTTACAATTTTGCAAAGTGGAGCATGATAAACATCTGTGTGTCTTGACCACATTTCTAACTTGCTGAGCTTATATTGGTGGAAGACACATGAAATATGTCACGATTATTAAATTCCCAATACTGTGGACTATATACGGAATACTGAAGTTGCATCCTAGATTGCAGTTATACTGCCACTTTTGCAAAGTTGCAAAGTGATTTTGGGTGCACATTAGTGTGAAGGTTGGCAGTGTAACTCAGAAGCCAGGCCCCGATTTCACCCTCGAGAGCACTGAACTCAAGTTGCGTTAGACCCTCCCCGAGAGGCTGCCTTGCATCGCTTAGGCTGCGCACCAGTGGAGTATAACTTCAGCCCGATACGAAACAGTGTTTAAAAAGTACTTAGGTGGTCCATTGGGCCACGTGGGCACTTTGTAAACTTGGTATTGGCTCTATTCAGTATTATGGAAAGTGGAGCTTTGCGCTTGCATGCAAACTACTGGTCTCGGGCTGGGAGTACAGTGTCGTGTAAATGCAGTCACAGTTATGAAATGAGACACAGAAGTCCAACTGATTGCTGGAAATTTGCTCTTACGAATTGATTTTGTTATCAGGAACATAGGAACAGGAATAGGCCATTCAGCCCCTCAAGCCTGTTCCGCCATTCTATTAGATCATGGCTGATTTGTAGCTCAACTCCAATTACCCGCCTTGGTTCCATATCCTTTGACACCCTTGCCCAACAAAAATCTATTTTTCTCAGTCTTGAGAATTTCAATTGACCCCACATCCACAGCCTTTTGGGTGAAGAGTTCCAGATTTCCATGGCCCTGTGTGTGGAAAAAGTGCTTCCTGGTTTAACTCCACAATGGCCTAGCTCTAACTTTAAGATTATGCCCTCTTGTTCTGGACTTCCCCCCAACCTGAGGAAAGAGTTTCATTGTACCTACCCTATCGAATCCCTTTATTGTTTTAAGCACCTCGATCAGATCATCCCTCAACTGTCTAAACTCAAGGGAATACAAACCAAGTTTACGCAACTTGTCCTTGTAATTTAACTCTTTAAGCCCCAGTATCATTCTAGTCAATCTGGCCTCTATCCCCTCCAAGACCAATATATCTTTTCTGAGGTTTGGAGCCCAAAACACAAGACATTCTCCAGATGGGGTCTGACCAAGGATCTGTACAATTGAAGCATCGTTTCCTCGCTTTAGAATTCCAACCCCCTTGAATTAAAGGCCTACGTTCCATTAGCCCTTTTGATTACTTTTTGTACCTGTGCACTGGCTTTTAGTGATTTGTCTACAAGGACACCCAAATCTCTTTTCTCCTCCACAGTTCCTTGTCTCTCACCATTAAGAAAATATTCTGATTTGTTTTTCCTCAGATCCAAAGTGGATGACCTCACACTTCCCCACAATGAAGTCCATCTGCCATCGTTTTGTCCACTCACTTAGTCTGAATATGTCCCTTTGTAACTTCCTGCTTACTGTGCCTCCTAACTTAGTGTCATCTGCAAATTTGGATATACAACTCTCTGTTCCTTCATCCAAGTCATTAATGTATATATGGTGAAGAGCTGAGGCCCCAGAACAGATCCCTGGGGAACATCACTTGTCACATCCTGCCAATCAGAGAACGTTCTCCTTATCCCTACCCGCTATCTCCTACCTCCCAACCAATTACCCATCCAACAACTAAGAAAGAAAGACTTGCATTTATACAGCGCCTTTCACGACCTCAGGTCATCCCAAAGCCCTCCACAGCCAATGAAGTGTAGTCATTGTTGTAATGTAGGAAGAACGGCAGCCAATTTGCGCACAGCAAGCTCCCACAAATAGCAATGAGATAAATGACCAGGCAATCTATTTTAGTGATGTTGGTTGAGGGATAAATATTGGCCAGGACACCGGGGGATCTCCCCTGATCTTCTTCAAAATAGTGCCATGGGATCTTTTACGTCCACCTGAGAGGGCAGACCAGGTCTTGGTTTAATGTCTCATCTAAAAGACAGCACTTCTGACAGTGTAGCACTCCCTCAGTACTGCATTGGAGTGTCAGCCTAGATTTTGTGCTCAAGTCTTTGGAGTGGGACTTGAACCCACAACCTTCTGACTAGGGAAAATATTAAATATGTTATGGTATTAAATGTGTACAGTTTTTGCTCAAATAAGTAGTCACAAGTTACTTTGCTTCATCTTCTCTTCATCCCTTTTAACGATGTGATAATTATTAATCGCTGCCAGTCAACCTCTCTGGCCCAAAAAGTGAACAATTAAAAGTGTGGAGTCTCATTTCTTCAGGTTGTGAATTGTTGTTGGAGATTTTAATTTTTTTTCTTACATTTCTGTCTGAAAATTAATGGTGGGAAACATGGAGATGGCAAAAATGCTGAACAAATATTTTGTTTCAGTCTTTACGGTAGAGGACACTAAGAATATCCCAACACTGGACAAACAGGGGGCTCTAGGGGAGAGGAGCTAAATACGATTAAAATCACTAAGGAATTGGTACTCAGTAAATTAATGGGACTCAAGGCGGATAAATCCCCTAGACCTGATGGCTTACATCCGAGGGTCTTGAGGGAAGTGGCAGTAGGGATTGTGGATGCTTTGGTAATAATTTTCCAAAATTCTTTGGACTCGGCAAAGGTCCCGGCAGATTGGAAAACTGCGAATGTAACACCCTTATTTAAAAAGGGTAGTAGGCAGAAGGCTGGAAATTATAGACCAGTTAGCCTAACATCTGTGGTGGGTAAAATTTTGGAGTCTATTATTAAGGAGACAGTAGCGGAACATTTGGATAAACATAATTTAATAGGACAAAGTCAGCATGGCTTTACGAAGGGGAAGTCATGTCTGACAAATTTGCTTGAGTTCTTTGAGGACATAACGTACAGGGTGGATAAAGGGGAACCAGTGGACGTAGTGTATTTAGACTTCCAGAAGGCATTCGACAAGGTGTCACATAAAAGATTATTGCTCAAGATAAAGAATCACTGGATTGGGGGTAATATTCTGGCATGGGTGGAGGATTGGTTATCTAACAGGAAGCAGAGAGTTGGGATAAATGGTTCATTCTCGGACTGGCAACCAGTAGCCAGTGGTGTTCCACAGGGGTCGGTGCTGGGTCCCCAACTCTTTACAATCTATATTAACGATTTGGAGGAGGGGACCGAGTGTAACATATCAAAGTTTGCAGATGATATAAAGATGGGAGGGAAAGTAGAGAGTGAGGAGGACATTAAAAACCTACAAGGGGATATAGACAGGCTGGGTGAGTGGGCGGAGATTTGGCAGATGCAATACAATATTGGAAAATGTGAGGTTATGCACTTTGGCAGGAAAAATCAGAGAGCAAGTTATTATCTTAATGGCGAGAAACTGGAAAGTACTGCAGTACAAAGGGATCTGGGGGTCCTAGTGCAAGAAAATCAAAAAGTTAGTATGCAGGTGCAGCAGGTGATCAAGAAGGCCAACGGAATGTTGGCTTTTATTGCTAGGGGGATAGAATATAAAAACAGGGAGGTATTGCTGCAATTAGGGGGATAGAATATAAAAACAGGGAGGTATTGCTGCAGTTTCTTTCTTGGACACACGAATCTCCATCAAAGACGGGCACCTCAGCACCTCACTCTACCGCAAGCCCACGGACAACCTCACGATGCTCCACTTTTCCAGCTTCCACCCTAACCACGTCAAAGAGGCCATCCCCTATGGACAGGCCCTGCGAATACACAGGGTCTGCTCAGACGAGGAGGAACGCGATGGACACCTACAGACGCTGAAAGACGCCCTAGTAAGAACGGGATATGACGCTCGACTCATCGATCGACAGTTCCGACGGGCCACAGCAAAAAATCGCATAGACCTCCTCAGGAGACTAACACGGGACGCAACCAACAGAGTACCCTTTGTCGTCCAGTACTTCCCCGGAGTGGAGAAACTACGCCATGTTCTCCGCAGCCTTCAACATGTCATCAATGAGGACAAACACCTCGCTATGGCCATCCCCACACCTCCACTACTCGCCTTTAAACAGCCACCCAACCTCAAACAGACCATCGTTCGCAGCAAATTACCTAGCTTTCAAGAGAACAGCGTCCACGACACCACACAACCCTGCCACGGTAACCTCTGCAAGACATGCCAGATCATCGACACAGATACCACCATCACACGAGAGGACACCACCCACCAGGTGCATGGTTCATACTCCTGTGACTCGGCCAACGTTGTCTACCTCATACGTTGCAGGAAAGGATGCCCCAGAGCATGGTACATTGGCGAGACCATGCAGACGCTGCGACAACGGATGAACGGACACCGCGCAACAATCGCCAAACAGGAGGGTTCCCTCCCAGTCGGGGAACACTTCAGCAGTCATGGACATTCATCCACCGACCTTCGGGTAAGCGTACTCCAAGGCGGCCTTCGAGACACACGACAACGCAAAATCGTCGAGCAGAAATTGATAGCCAAGTTCCGCACCCATGAGGACGGCCTCACCCGGGATCTTGGGTTCATGTCACGCTACACGTTACCCCACCAGCGAACAAATGTTATCTGTTTTTAATATAACGGGTCAGTTGCTGTCTTTTCTATGTTTCTACCTCTCTATCTCTGTTTTTTTTTGTTTGTTGTTTTTTTTTTTTTGGTGATTTGTATATTCTGAGACCTGGCAGGTAACACCTGTCTGTCTGCACACTGATTGCCTTGGCAACGGGCAGTTGAAAAAACTGTCTGTACTCACCAAGCATTGTTCTGTGAATTATAAATGTGATTTCATTTCGAGGATTTCATTTCACATCGTTCACCTGACGAAGGGGGAAGCCTCCGAAAGCTTGTGAATTTAAAATAAAATTGCTGGACTATAACTTGGTGTTGTAAAATTGTTTACAGCAGTTATATAAGGTATTGGTGAGACCGCACCTGGAATACTGCATACAGTTTTGGTGTCCATACTTAAGAAAAGACATACTTGCTCTCGAGGCAGTACAAAGAAGGTTCACTCGGTTAATCCCGGGGATGAGGTGGCGGACATATGAGGAGAGGTTAAGTAGATTGGGACTCTACTCATTGGAGTTCAGAAGAATGAGAGGCGATCTTATTGAAACACATAAGATTGTGAAGGGGCTTGATCGGGTGGATGCGGTAAGGATGTTCCCAAGGATGGGTGAAACTAGAACTAGGGGGCATAATCTTAGAATAAGGGGCTGCTCTTTCAAAACTGAGATGAGGAGAAACTTCTTCACTCAGAGGGTAGTAGGTCTGTGGAATTTGCTGCCCCAGGAAGCTGTGGAAGCTACATCATTAAATAAATTTAAAACAGAAATAGACAGTTTCCTCGAAGTAAAGGGAATTAGGGGTTACGGGGAGCGGGCAGGAAATTGGACATGAATTTAGATTTGAGGTTAGGATCAGATCAGCCATGATCTTATTGAATGGCGGAGCAGGCTCGAGGGGCCGATTGGCCTACTCCTGCTCCTATTTCTTATGTCTCTTTTTTTCTCTCTCTCTTAATCCAATCTTTCTTTCCCTCTCTTTATTTCTCTTTCTGTTCCTGATTTGACTCTAATTCACCCGATTTCCTTCTCCGTCCTTCCTCTGCTTCTTTCTCGATCCTTAAACCTCACTGGTTACGGAGATAGACTGTTGGTCCCGTCGTTCACTGAGGTCCCGGATGCCCCCGTTTTCAGCTCGAACTTCCAGCAACTTTATGGGCAAAAGATTTTTAAAACTAAAAATGTTCCAACAAGTCTAACAAATGGAGCACGCTGTGAGATGCCCCCCTCCAGTAAAATCTGGGCCATGGTGTTTCAAAATGATATTTGTTATTGGTAGCATTAGACATTATCTGCATCGCACTGCGATTGCACCTCTTAAACTGTCAGCATTTGATCACAAGGCAAGATGCAAAAATGAACAGAAGCTTTTGACAATTCACATGAATTAGATTGCACTGAATATTTTATTTTAACGTATTTCATTGAAGTTAAATTAGCAAACAGGCAAGAAAGAAAATTAGAATTTAGCTATCCACGTAAATAAAGCTCAGTGTTATTTGGCAATAATTAAAATTCAGTGGGGTGTTAACATGTTTACTGGGACCACAGACACAAGGGGTAGGGAGGTGCTGGTAAATCATATAATTGGTAGCAGAGGATGAACAGTACTTATAAACAACAGCCAATTAATCTGTACTTATATCTCTCTCAACTGTTTCTCTACTGCTGTAATCTCTGCATCCACCTCCCTATCATTCTGTTTTTCTCCACCTGCCTGTGGCTTTAAGAATAACTGAGATCCAATCAGTCTTCAGAAAATATTACTACAGTAGAACATCACTGAGGGAGGGGAATTATATTAAACATGCAATTCCCTTAGCTAGGTCTTCTTGAAAAATCATTTCTTCCAGTTCTGACAAATGGTCAACATCTGAAATGTCACCTCATCTGTTCTCTCCATTGACGCTGCCTGAATTGCTGAGTATTTCAGCGTTTTCTGTTTTTGTTTTGCATTTCCTGCAGTTTTTGTTCACCCAAATACAACTTTGGTCCCTCCTCGTGAATAAAGAAAACAATAAAAATGCATGAGGGTGGCCCCTTTTAGTGTGTCGGCCGTGGCTCAGTGGGTAGCACTCTCGCCTTTGAGTCAGAAGGTTGTGGGTTCAAGTCCCACTCCAGAGACTTGAGCACAAAATCCAGGCTGACACTCCAACGTACTGAGGGAGTGCTGCACTGTCGGAGGTGCCGTCTCTCGGATGAGATGTTAAACCAAGGCCCCGTCTGTCCTCTCAATTGGAGGCAAAAGATCGCATGGCATTATTTCGAAGAAAAGTAGGGGAGTTCTCCTCATGTCATGGCTGATATTTATCCCTCGATCAACATCACTAACTCATATTATCTGATCGTGTGTACCATTGCTGTTTGTGGGATCTTGCAAATGTGGCTGCTGCGTTTCTCTACATTACAACAGTGATCACACTTCAAAAGCACTTCATTGGCTGTGGAGCACTTTGGGACGTTCTGAGATTGTGATGGTGCTTCATAAATACAAATTCTTTTCACAAATGCTTTACTTATTGGCCTGTAGTTCCCTGGGGTGAGGGGAAGCTAAGGAAACAGGATTGGACATTACTGGAAAAGCATGGGAGAAAAAGGTCTTCTAATACATCTCTTTCCACATTAATGTAACATTTGCAAATGCACAGAGAGTGGGAAAGAGAGAGAGTGAACCTCTAACAGAGTGAAGTGTTAACAGAGTGAGGATTTTCAACTGGGAATTTGGCGAGTGTCGGTATTAGGTGCAGAGGGGGAAGGAAGTGTTAAGTGATTTGAACCGAAGAACTATAGACTAAGACTAAGTGGAGCAGAAAATGAGCCCCACGAGGCATCAAAAATCAAGAAAAAGTCAAAAAGTGAGGTCACAAGGCAAGGAGGAGCATCGAGGGTAAGTCAGTAAGTATTTAGTTCATTGGTTAGTGTATTTAGTGGTTATTATTCTTTATGGTCAGTGTTTTTTAGTGGTTGGTTAGTGTTTTCTTTAGTGGTTAGTGTTTTAGTGTCAGGCAAACAGTAAAGTGCCTTAAAGCTAAACAAATATTAAATAACTGCAGTTAACAGGGCAGCTGGTGCCCATCGCATGCACGGCCTGTGCCACGTGGGAACTCCAGAACACTTTGTGGGTCCTGGAAAACCACATGTGCAGGAAGTGCCGCCAACTGCTCGAGCCTGAGCTCAGAGTTTCTGAGCTTGAGGGGCGGCTGGCGTCACTACAGTGCATACGGGAAGCTGAGAGTTTCGTAGATAGCACATTTCAGGAGGTGGTCACCCCGCAGCTACAGAGAGTCCAGGTGGAGAGGGATCGGGTGACCGCCAGACAGACTGGGGGGAACAGGCAGGCAGTACAGGAGTCCACTGGGAGTGTGGCACTCACAAACCGGTAATCAGTGTTGAATCCCAGTGAGGGTGTTGACACTTCGGGGGAGTGCAGTCAGGAGCAAATCCATGGCACCGTGGGAGACTCCACTGCACGGGGTGGGGGCAAAAGAAATGCAGTTATTATAGGGAATTCGATAGTCGAGGAGATAGACAGGCGTTTCTGCAACCGTCGACGAGAGTCCCGCATTGTGTGTTGCCTCCCTGGCGCCAGGGTGAAGGACATTTTGAGGGGGAAGGGGAACAGCCAGAAGTCGTGGTCCATGTTGGAACCAATGACACAGGAAGGAAAGGGGATACAGTCCTGCAGAGAGAGTTTCAGGAGCTAGGGAGGAAGTTAAAAAGCAGGTCCTCAAAGGTAGTAATCTCTGGATTACACCCAGTGCCATGTGCTAGTGAATATAGGAATAGTAGGGTAAGACAGGTTAATGCGTGGCTGGAGAAATGGTGCAGGAGGGAGGGCTTCAGATTCCTGGGGCATTGGGACCAGTTCTGGGGCAGGAGGGATCTGTTCAAGATGGACGGGTTGCACCTCAACAGAGCTGGGACCAGTGTCCTTGTGGGGAGGTTAACTAGTGCTGTGGGAGAGGGTTTAAACTAATTTGACAGGGGGTGGGCACCAGCGTGATACATTACAAAGGAGAAACAAGGTGCACGGAGGACTGGGAGGGACAAGTAGCACTGGAGTAAAGAATAGTTCAGAAAAAGGAGGGATCAGACGGGGCAGTTTAAGATGGGATTGGAGTGCGTGTGTGTAAATGCACATAGTGTGGTAAATAAGGTTGGTGAGCTACAGGCTCAAGTCGCCACATGGGACTATGATAGAGTGGCAATAACAGAGACCTGGCTCAAAGAAGGGGAGGATTGGGTACTTAATATTCCTGGCTGCAAGGTATTCAGGAAAGACAGGGAAGGAAAGAAAGGAGGGGGCAGGGTGGCAGTATTGATCAAAGAATCTATTATAGCACTGGAAAGAGATGATATAATTGAGGGGTCAAAGACAGAATCTATTTGTGTAGAATTAAGGAGCAATAGAGGAGCTATTACTGGGTGTATACTATAGGCCGCCAAATAGTGGGAAGGAGGTAGAGGAGCAAATTACAGAAAGATGCAAGAACTTTAGAGTAGTGATAATGGGGGACTTCAATTATCCCGATATAGACTGGGATAGTAACTGTGTAAAGGACAAAGAGGGGTAGGAATTCCTGAACGGTGTTCAAGAGAACTTTCTGGAACAGTTTGTTTCCAGCCCAATCAGGAAGGAAACAGTGCTGGATCTAGTTCTGGGGAATGAAGTGGGGCAGGTGGAGCATGTTTCAGTGGGGGAGCATTTGGGGAACAGTGATCATAATATCATTAGGTTTAGAATAGTTGTGGAAAAGGACAAGGAACAATCAAATGTGAAAGTGCTTAACTGGTGGAGGGCAAATTTCAGTGAGTGAAAAAGGGATCATGCCTAGGTAGATTGAAATCAAAAATCGGTAGGCAAAACAGTAATTGAACAATGGGATATCATCAAGGAGGAGTTGGTTCGGATACAGAGTAGATGCATCCCTGCGAGAGGGAAAGGATAAGCATCCAAAGCTCCCTGGATGACTAAAGATATCGAGATTAAAGTGAAACAGAATAAGGAAGCCTATGATGAATCTGAGGTTCATAATAGAGTAGAAAACCAGGCCGAATACAGAAAGTACAGAGGAGATCTAAGAAAGGGAATAAGAGCAGCAAAGAGAGAGTATGAGAGTAGATTAGCGGCTAACATAAAAAGGAACCTAAAAATCTTCTAAAAACAGATAAATAGTAAAAGGGTAGTCAATGGAAGGGTGGGATCGATTCGGGACAAAAAAGGAGATCTTCTTGTGGAGGCAGAGGGCATAGCTGAGGCACTAAATGAATATTTCGCGTCCGTCTTCACTAGAGAAGAGGATGCCGCCATTGTAGCAATAAAGGAGGAGGTAGTAGTGATATTGAGTAGGATGAAAATAGATAAAGAGGAGGTACTTAAAAGATTGGCAGTTCTCAAAGTGGAAAAGTCAGCCATTCCAGATGGGATGCATCCGAGGTTACCGAGGGAAGTAAGGGTGGAAATTGCGGAGGCTCTGGCCACAATCTTGCAACCCTCCTTAGATATGGGGATGGTGCCAGAGGACTGGAGGATTGCAAATGTTACACCCCTGTTCAAAAAGGGGGAGAGGAATAAACCCAGCAATTACAAGCCAATCAGCCTAACGTCGGTGGTGGGGGAACTTTTAGAGACAATAACCTGGGAAAAAATTAATTGGCACTTGGAAAAGTCTGGGCTAATAAATGAAAGTCAGTACGATTTGTTGAAGGAAAATCTGTTTGACTAACTTGATTGAGTTCTTTGATGAAGTAACGGAGAAGGTTGATGAGGGTAGTGCGGTTGATGTTATGTATATGGACTTTCAAAAGGCATTTGATAGAGTACCACATAATGGACTTATCAGCAAAATTAAGGCCCATGGGATTAAAGGGACAGTTGCAGCATGGATACAAAATTGGCTAGGGGACAGAAAGCAGAATAGTGGTGAATGGTTGTTTTTTTCCAGACTGGAGGAAAGTATACAGTGGTGTTCCCCAGGGGTCAGTAATAGGACCACTGCTCTTTTTGACATATTTTAATGACCTGCACTTGGGTCTAGAAGCTATAATTTCAAAGTTTGCAGATGACGCAAAACTCGGAAATGTAATAAACAATGTGGAGGATAGTAACAGACGTCAGGGGGACATAGACAGTCTGGTGAAATGGGCAGACACATGGCAGAGAAGTGTGAAGTGATGCATTTTAGTAGGAAGAATGAGGAGAGGCAATATAAACTAAATGGTACAATTTTAATGGGGGTTCAGGAACAGAGAGACCTAGGGGTGTATGTACACAAATCTTTGAAGGTGGAAGGGCAAAAGGGAAGGCTGTTAAACAAGCATACGGGATCCTGGGCTTTATTAATAGAGGGATAGAGTATAAATTTCTTCCAAAATTCTATAGATTATGGAACAGTTTCTGCGGATTGGAGGGTGGCAAATGTAACCCCACTATTTTAAAAAAGGAGGGAGAGAGAAAACAGGGAACTACAGACTGGTTAGCCTAACATCAGTAGTAGGGAAAATGTGAGAGTCTGTTATAAAGGATGTGATAACAGGACACTTAGAAAATATCAACGGGATTAGATAAAGTCAACATGGATTTATGAAAGGGAAATCATGTTTGACAAACCTACTGGAGTTTTTTTGAGGATGTAACTGGTAGAATAGATAAGGGAGAACCAGTGGATGTGGTTTATTTGGATTTTCAGAAGGCCTTTGATAAAGTCCCACATAAGAGGTTAGTGTGCAAAATTAAAGCACATGGGATTGGTAGTAATATACTGGCATGGATTGAAAATTGGTTAACAGACAGGAAACAGAGAGTAGGAATAAATGGGTCTTTTTCGAGGGTGGCAGGCGGTGACTAGTGGGGTACTGCAGGGATCAGTGCTTGGGCCCCAGTTATTCACAATATATATCAATGATTTGGATGAGGGAACCAAATGTAATATTTCCAAGTTTGCTGATGACACAAAATTAGGTGGGATTGTGAGTTGTGAGGAGGATGCAAAGAGTCTTCAAGGCGATTTAGACAAGTTGAGTGAGTGGGCAAATACATGGCAGATGCAATATAGCGTGGATAAATGTGAAGTTATCCACTTCGGAAGGAAAAACAGAAAGGCAGAGTATTATTTAAATGGTGATAGATTGGGGAATGTTGATGTAGAAAGGGACCTGGGTGTCCTTGTACACCAGTCACTGAAAGTAAACATGCAGGTGCAGCAAGCAGTTAGGAAGGCAAATGGTATTTTGGCCTTCATTGCAAGAGGATTTGAGTATAGGAGCAAGGATGCCTTACAGCAGTTATACAAGGCCTTGGTGAGACCACACCTGGAGTATTGTGTGCAGTTTTGGTCTCCTTACCTAAGAAAGGATAGAGGGAGTGCAACGAAGGTTCACCAGACTGATCCCTGGGATGGCAGGACTGTCATACGAAGAGAGATTGGGTCGACTCGGCCTGTATTCACTAGAATTTAGAACAATGAGAGGGGATCTCATTGAAACATATAAAATTCTGTCAGGGCTAGACAGACTGGATGCAGGGAGGATGTTTCCCCTGGCTGGGGGGGGAGGTCCAGAACGAGGGGTCACAGTCTCAGGATACGGGGGAGAACATTCAGGACTGAGATGAGGAGAAATTTCTTCACTCAGAGGGTGGTGAACCTGTGGAATTCTCTACCACAGAAGGCTGTGGAGGCCAAGTCACTGAATATATTTAAGAAGGAGCTAGATAGATTTCTGGACACAAAAGGCATCAAGGGGTACGAGGAGCGAGCGGGAATATGGTATTGAGATAGAGGATCAGCCATGATCATATTGAATGGTGGAGCAGGCTCGAAGGGCTGAATGGCCTACTCCTGCTCCTATTTTCTTTGTTTCTATGTTCCTATAAAAGCAAGGAAGTTGAGCTAAACCTTTATAAATCACTGGTTAGGCCTCAGCTGGAGTATTGTATTCAATTCTGGGCACCACACTTTAGGAAGGATGTCAAGGCCTTAGAGAGGGTGCAGAAGACATTTACTGGAATGATGTCAGGGATGAGGGACTTCAGTTATGTGGAGAGATTGGAGAACCTGGGGTTGTTCTCCTTAGAACAGAAAAGGTTAAGAGGAGATTTGATAGAGGTGTTCAAAATCATGAATGGTTTTGACAAGAGTAAATAAGGAGAAACTTTTTTTCCAATGGCAGAAGGGTCAGTGACCAGAGGACACAGATTTAAGGTGATCAGCAACAGAGCCAGAGGCAACATGAGGACACATATTTTTACGCAACGAGTTGTGATGATCTGGAATGTGCTGCCTGAAAGGGCGGTGGAAGCAGATTCAATCGTAACTTTCAAAAGGGAGTTGGATAAATACTTGAAGGGAAAAAATTTGCAGGGCTATGGGGAAAGAACAGGGGAATGGGACTAATTGGATAGCTCTTTCAAAGAGCTGGCACAGGCATGATGGGTCGAATGGCCTCCTCCAGTGCTGTACCTACTATGATACTATGATTTCTTAACAAAACTATTTTTCCACTGTTGTATTAGGGCTGAGTTGTTCATTGACATAGAAACAGACATGTACCCTACATTATATAAATCAGACTCCTTTACAGGAAACTTACTGTTCGGGTAAACGTAGAGAAGATGTTTCCACTTTTGGCGAGTCCGAATCTAGCGGTCATAAATATAAGATAGTCACTAATAATTCCAACAGGGAATTCTGGAGAAACTTCTTTACCCAGGGAGCGATTAGAATGTGGAACAAGGAGTAGTTGAGGCGAATAGCATAGATGCGTTTAAGGGGAAGCCAGAAAGACGCATGAGGGAGAAAGGAATAGAAGTTTATGCTGATCGGGTGAGATAAAGTGGGGAGGGAGGAGGCCCGTGTGGAGCATAAACACCGGCACGGACCAGTTGGGCCGAATGGCCTGTTTCTGTGCTGTAAGTTCTCTGTAATTTTAGGTAATATAAGTTCAAAAGCCTAACAAAAATGAGTGAATGAAATACGGTATCCGTGGTGTGTTGCGATTTAATCTCTGGTGTGGCTTTACACAGATATAGCCAAGAATTGGCTAGCAAGTGGTGAGTTATCTTCTGTGTAGAGAAAACCAAGTTACTTTCCTGTGGCAAGTTAATCCATCCATGATGTTGATCACTTGCAGTCCCTCTACAAGAAATTTGAGGTCTTTTGTTGAGACCTAGTCAATAGAACAGTAATCAGGGAATCGTACAGCATGGAAGGAGGCCATTCGGCCCATCCTGCCTGTGCTGGCGCATTGAAAGAGCGATCCAGTGAGTCCCACTCCCCCACTGCACTTTCCCCCATGGTGCTGCAAATTTTTCTTCTTCAGATATATATCCAATTCCCTTTTGAAAGTTACTATTGAATCTGCTTCCACCGCCCTTTCAGGCAGTGCATTCCAGATCATCACACCTCGCTGCGTTAAAAAAAATTCTCCTCATCTCCCTCGGCTTCAGGTTTTTGGCACCTCTGTGTCATACAGACCTTTATATGCAACGAAAACGCCAGAAGTGGACAAATCAAAGCCTAGCCTCTGTGGTAATCTAAATTTGTTGTATTTTCCCCGAGGTCAGAATGACTTGTTGATCCCAAATGAAACTCTTGTAGAAAATGGTACAGTGCATTTAAACCGAACCCATGGTTCATGTCACTAGAACAGGTCATCCATTTACACTGCCACTTTTCAGGATTCAGAGCGTCAGCTCCAGGTTTCAATGCGAGAGCTACAGTCTGTCTCGCCGTCGAGCCAGTTTCTAGCACTGTCGGTGTTTGATGTCGGAGCCTCGTGGGGTCAGTTTGGATGCTGACTGTAGCATTCACCGTACAAATTTACCTGGCCAATCGCTCTCCGATTTATAACCTCAGCTGTTGAAAAAAATGGAACCGTAGGATCCAGCATTGAGGATGTCCCTTTACACCCGATCTTACACCGTGTGTTTAGGGGAGTTGCCTGTAGACCGGTAAAAGTACTCAGCTGTGCATTGACATCTGTGCACCTTGACTCGGACAGTTTCCTCTGCTACGTAGACTCTCAGCCAAATTCCCTCAGCGCCGCAGAGTATGGAAAAAATATTTGTGGGTGGGATGGGAGGGTATTGAAGGGGCATAAAAGTATTTGTAGCCATGGGAATTGTGATTTGTGTTATGCCATTCAGTTGAAGATCACAAATAGAGAGGCTATCCCTAACTAGTTTTACACTTACCCCCTGGGTTTTTAGGAGAGAGACTCAATCCAGCTACTTTCACTCCATTAATATACTCTCTTAGACTGTCTCTCTTCTGTAAGACGGGAAGCTGATTCAGTAAACAAGCCCGATCAACTGCTAATGCCCAATAGACTAAGTTTTGGTTTTCAATATTGATCTATAGAAGAAATTTGCAGGGCTTTAAGGAAAGAGCAGGGGGAGTGGGACTAATTGGATAGCTCTTTCAAAGAGCCGGCACAGGCATGATGGTCCGAATGACCTCCTTCTGTGATGTATGATTCTCCCCTCTGACTCTTTTGCCAATTATTTTAAATCTGTGTCCTCTGGTTACCGACCCTCCTGCCAGTGGAAACAATTTCTCCCTGTGTACTCTGTCAAAACCCCTCGTATTTTGCTGTTTGACAGAGGGAACCATTGATAAATAGCCAGGGAAGGAAACTCAATGGGTGAGTTTCCTGGGGCGTTTTGTGTACTTTCTATTCGCAGGTTCAGACCCAAAGTGACCAGAAGCTGGGGAGTAGGTTGCCTGCCTTTCGTCTTGGCAGGGAGGAGACGTGGAAGAACGGAGGAAAGAATAGGAATTTTGAAACAGACGATTATATCCCAGCGGGCGGTGAGTACATTGTGTTCAAGTTTCCCCCAACGATCTGTGCACCTTGTGGTAGAATGGAAATTCATGCGCACTCCTCAACTCTGCAATTGCCAAGGATGCCAAATGGAGGCCAGCCTCTTTCCCGTGGGGAGTGAAGCAAAACTGGAGAGTTACCCAGGCAGTGTGACCACACCTTCTTCACACGGCGATTTCGGCCAGTGGAGGCCTCAAAGCAATTAGCCCGCCTGCCCTTTGTGGGAGGGGATGTTGCAGGAAACAGAAAGACCAAAGGTGGGGCAAAAGGGATAAAATACCTTTCATTGTGGAGGAATAGAGTGAAAAAAATAAACACTCGTGCGTACTCGAGTCCCTGACGCCCGGTTTCCCTCGCCGTCCCGTTATCAGCTCGCACTTTCAGCAACTTAGTGGGCAAGAATGTTTTTGAGCTGAAGGGTGCAGGGGGCAAGTCTAGCTAATGCCAGACGCCGTTAGGTGCCCTGCTACAGCAAAAATCTGGCCCAATATCTTTCATGGAAAAAGAAATCCTGAAGCATTACGTATAGCAACAGTCACACAGTGTGAAACCTACACATTTTGTGCATGTGTTTTCACATTAACACATCGTTAGATGTCTAGACTGCTGATACAGCAGGTGCCAAAATTGCCTGCAAAAAATGAGCGGCTCAATCATTTCTAGAAGGACATTTACTGAAAATGTAAACCTTAAGTGGGTTGGGAGGTGTGTTTCTTTAAGTTTTATTTCTATCTTTATGTGAAATATAAAAGCCGTAGGACTTTAGTAAGTGCGCAGAAAGCAAAACAGAATGCTATTGAATATAATGAATATTATATTAGTGACGGAGACCACACAAGTCAAGTGTAATGTAGCCACAAGTTTCACAAGTCTTCTGCAGGTATATTTAAGATTTCTTGCTTATACCCGAGAATAAAACCAGCCTTTGGCTTTATTCTCATCACCTTGGATGCAATGGCCTCAGTATTTGTTTGACTTGGGCATATATCGGCCGTTCCTTCATCGCTGCTGGGTCAAAATCCTGGAACTCCCTAAGTTCTGTAGCTTGTAGACGGAAGGGAAAAGTTAGGGAGGTATGGAATGTCACAGATCCTGAGAAAGAATGAGAGTAGGAGACGGTGGGAGAAAAAAGTAAAAATAACCTCAGGATGTCCCACAGCGCTTGAAAATCAATTAATTACTTTAAAAGTGTAGTTACTGTTGTTATGTAGGCCAATGTGGCATCCGATTTGCATACAGAAAGAGTACCACTTGCAGCAGATGAGATAAATGACCCATTAACCTGTTTTGGTCGTGTTAATTGAGGGATACATGTTGCTAGCGTAGCTCTCTTGTGAATAGTGTTACTGTATTTTTCTACATCCACCCGACCAGGCAGGTGGAATCTCGATTTAATGTCTCATCCGACCCAACCTTCAAAATTGCAACACTCCCTCAGTACTGCACCTAAGTGCTACCCTCAATTATGTGCTGAATCCAAGCAAAAGAATACAGTACCGAGTGTCTCAATCAATGCTGAGTCTGCACAGGTCTGGAAGCAGTGTGGACCCAGTGTAAAGGCTGGAAAAAAGGCACAGGCAGCTTATAATTTTACTTCTGCATCATTTGAACATTGGCCCAAATCTTGCTGGAAAAGTAACGGTGGGTTAACGACGGACGCCATTATTAATGCGTAAATCGGCCAACGATTTCAAGGGATTGAGAGAAACGCCGTGAGTTGTGAATCTCCAGAATTTGCTGGTCGATTTACGCTGCTTCTCCGTTTGCTTCACACAAACGGCATCTCGTCCTCAACCTCCCCGTTATTTTCAAATGTTTGTTGGATTTGCACATTAATTGCCCATTAAACTCGCCGCAGAAAATTAGGGCTGGTAATTCACAGCTTAAGTACCCTTTTAATGACGTGATAATTATTAAAGTGTGCCAATTAACCTCTCCAATCCAGAAAGGGAACAATTTAAACTATTGAATCTTAATCCTGCATGTAGTAAATTGTTGTTAGAGATTTTAAAAACTTTAAATTTCAAATTTTTTTTACTTTTCCTTTCTCTCTCTCTTAATCCAGTCTTTCTTTCCCTCTCTTTATTTCTCTTTCTGTTCCTGATTTGACTCTAATTCACCCGATTTCCTTTTCCGTCGTTCCTCTGTTTATTTCCCAATCCTTAAATCTCATTGTTTAAGGAGATAGACTGTTGGTCCCATCGTTCACTACGGTCCCGGATGCCCTGTTTGCCCTCACCGCCCCGTTATCAGCTCGCACTTCCAGCAAGTTACGCCGCAAATTATATTCGTGCTGAAGGTTGAAGGAAAATGTCTAACTAACGGGGCATGTCGCGAGATGCCCCACTCCAGCAAGGTTTAGCCCATTATATTGATGCTCCTGCCTGTTTAGTGACAGGGTGCATTGTGTTCTGTGCCTGCACAATGCAACATAGGTATGCTTGCATGTCATGACACCAAGGTGCAGGAAGCAGTGCAAAGTTGGAACCAACATCAGGAAGGATGATGTTGGCTGCAGCTGCTCTACAAAATTTAGCACTAACGTAACTTGCATAAGGTGACATGCAAAATGCAAATGCCATGCTTCCAGTTGCAAAACAAGTTTATTTTTTTAATGGCATATGACTTGAGAAATTGAAAGTATTTCCCAACATCTGGGCATTACATTTGTCCCATTTCAATCCTCCGAAACCGACATTGTTTGTCTCATGACAAGCTGAACATCAGTTGTTCTAGTAATCGCTAACATGATAATTTAGCATCAAACAGTGGAGAAAAAAAACCCATTGACAAGGAAAATATCCAAAGCAGTGCAATCAGTCATTTCATCACTTTGTACCGACTGGGAAAGAGAGAAATACTTCCCAGTGAAATAGTTGACTTTAAGGTAGAAACTGGTTACTAGTCAGGGCAAAATGAAAGGCAGACAAGAGGATTCCTATTACTTGATACATTGGAAACATTTTTTACATAAGAGTAATTTATTGGGTCCAGATTCTACATATTGCATAACAGGTTGTTCAAAGAGAAATCATGAGGACAACATTTTTTTAAACAACTCACAATAAACATAGAAGCAAGAGAACTATAGGACCACCAACAGCCCAAATTATGAATTTTTCAAATTCTTTGTATCAGACAATATGAGCTGCATTTATATTTTCAATAAAATGTATAAAACTTTACAAAAGAAAAACTTGCATTTATATAGCGCCATTCACGAACTCAGGTTGTCCCAAAGCGCTTTACAGCCAATGAAGTACTTTTTGAAGTGTAGTCACTGTTGTAATGTAGGAAACACGGCAGCCAATTTGCACACAGCAAGATCCCACAAACAGCAATGTGGTAATGACCAGATAATCTGTTTCTTTTTTAGTGATGTTGGTTGAGGGTTAAATATTAGCCAGGACTGGGGAGAACTCCCCTGCTCGTCTTCGAAATAGTGGCCATGGGATCTTTTACATCCACCTGAGAGGGCAGACATGGCCTCGGTTTAACGTCTCACCCGAAAGACGGCACCTCCGATCACGAAAAGTGGCGACGCAGGTTAATAAGGCCATAAAAAAAAGCAAACAAAGCACTGGGGTTAATTTCTAGTGGGATAGAATTTAAAGAGATAAACACGAGGGAGAAAGGAATAGAAGGATATGCTGATAGGGTGAGATGAAGTAGGGAGGGAGGAGGCTCGTGTGGAGCATCAACACCAGCAGGGACCTGTTGGGCCGAATGGCCTGTTCCTGTGCTGTACATTCTATGTAATTCTGTTATTTGTTCTTGCTGGGGGGACGGGGGGAGGATATTTAATGCACATCTCTAATTGCCCTGAGAAGTGATGGTTGGGTCTTCGATCAATTTGGTTTTTGTACCTGATCAGCTTCAGAGGACATTAAGAGTCAATCACATAATGTGAACAAGATAGTGGGTGGGGGGCATAACCTTAAAATTAGAGCTAGGTCGTTCAGGGGGTGATGTCAGGAAGGACTTCTTCGCACAAAGGGCAGTGGAAATCTGGAACTCTCTCCCCCTCAAAACGCTGTTGAGACTGAAAGTTTCAAAACTGAGATTGATAGATTTTTGTTGGGTAAGGGTATCGAGGGTTACGGAACCAAGGCGGGTCGATGGAGTTAAGATACAGATCAGCCATGATCTGATTGAATGGTGGAACAGGCTCGAGGGGCTGAATGGCCTACTTCTGTTGCCACGTGAACTGGAGTCACGTGTCGGCCAGACTGGGTAAAGGTGTCAGGTTCCCCTCCCTGAAGGATGTTGTGAACCAGTTGAGTTTCATGGTCATTTTTTTTTCTGGTGCCTGCCCACAAATTGCCAAATATATTGATACCACTTATGTTTTCTTTCATTTCATTCTGTCACGAACCAAACTCGTTGAACATGTTTAGAACCTAACACTGACATAACATTTTTCATGAACCAGTTCAGCCAAATACTAGATTTGTTGCACATTGGTGACAAGTGAATGGTTTCTCCAGTCCGGTCCACGCATTTTGAAGCCCCACTATAAGTGAACAGTGTGCAGCCTTTAAAGAAGAAAAAGAAAGACGTGCATTTCTACAGCGCCTTTCACCTCCTCGGGACGTCCCAAAGCGCTTTACACCCATTGAAGTACTTTTGAAACGTAGTCACTGTTGCAATGTTGGAAACGCGGCAGCCGATTAGCGCACAGCAAGGTCCCACAAACAGCAATGTGATAAATGACCAGATAATCTGTTTTTTAGCGATGTTGGTTGAGGGATAAATATTGGCCCGGACACCGGGAAGAGCTCATCTTCAAAATATTGCCACCCTTTACATCTCATCCGAAAGACGGCACCTCCGACAGCGCGGCACTGAAGTATTCAGCCTCGGTTTTGTGCTCATAGTCTCTGGCATGGGACTTGAACCTGTGATTGTCTCACTCAGAGGTGAGAGTGCTACCCACTGAGCCACTGAAAGGACCATACTACTTTCTGTTTCCAGTTTCCAACTCATACATTTAAAAAAAAAATGTTAACGTATGAACAAAATGCTCTAAAACAGCTTTGTACTTTTTACAAGAGTGAATGCGGATAACAGAATAAAACCATATCAGGTCACCGCAAACGACTCTCACTCTTGTGTTGCTTTAGCTTGAACATGGTGAAGGATCTGTACCGTGCCAGCAATGAGCATTGCTAGTGTTTGATACTCTTGTCCAAAGAGGTATTTTTGGGGAAATACCAACAGGTTGAAAAGTGTTAATTTCCAGACCCTGATGCTGACCCTTGGATTTGACTGACCGTTGCAGGGGTGCTGTTGTTTTCAGAGTTGATCTTCACGGAGCTAGGCAAAGACAGAGTGATGTGGCGTCTTATTATGTTCAAAACCTTTCTTTTGTAACCCTTGAAGGCAAAGAAGTAGATAAGTGGATCAACGCAGCAGTTGAGATTCATGAAGCAGACAGACACTTGCAGACTCACCTTGAAGACCTGCTGCTCCCAACAGTTCTGTTGGTAGATAAGCTTTCTGACCATGTACTGGATGATGGCAATGTGATACGGAGTGAAACAGATCAGAAATGCTAGCAGAACAAGCAGAATTACAGTGATGGCCTTTTTGTTCCTGCCTAGCTTTTCAGTTAGTGGGTTTTCCTTTGCTGTTTTGCAGAGTTTCACGTTGACTCGGGAGTAGCAGAACAGTATGACCGTCACTGGGAGGCAGTATCCCACAAAGCAGGCACAGAGAAGTAGCTTGGGCAGGTTAGGATTCATTTCAAAGTTTGGGTATTCCATGCAGGTTACCAAGCCGTTGTTCTCTTTGGTCATTGTCATGAATAGCAAGGGAGCTGTCTGGAGGAAAACAAAGATCCAAACTGCAGCGCAGATGTATCTAACGTTTTGTACCTTCCGGAACTTGGCAAATCGCAGAGGATGGACCACCGCGATATATCGGTCCACACTCAAACAGGTCATGAACTGAATGCTGACATAAGTATTTATGTAGAAAATGACTGCAGAAATTCTGCACACCGCATCGCCAAACGGCCAGTCAAATCCTCGGGCCGTGTAGATCATTCGAGTTGGCAGAGCGAGGGTGAAGAGAGCGTCGGAGACAGCCAGGTGGATTAAATAAAGGGTGGTTGAATTGATCTTTCGATGTTTTTGGAAGGTTATGTGCAGGGCTAATACGTTTCCTGATAAACCTACTATAAGAACAATGACGTAAAACAAAGAAAACAGGACTCTGGCCACCTCACGGTGCATGTACACATCGCAGGTCTCATTTGTGGAATTATTCATGGTCGTAAACAAAGAAGTAGAATCTATTTTAACTCTGTATTTGGTATGGTTCTTTCTTCTGTTAAAAAAAGAAAATAAACATAAGTAAGATATCTTCCCATTGAGAAGCAAACGTGGTTTGAGAAGGCTAATTTTTATGGCATTGACCATAGCTAGATAGTACACACATATATATGTAGAAAGGACGTCAAGGCCTTGGAGAGGGTGCAGAGGAGATTTATTAGAATGGTACCAAGGATGAGGGACTTCAGTTGTCTGGGGGAGACCAGAAAAGCTGGGATTGTTCTCCTTGGAGCAGAGAAGGTTAAAGGGAGATTTAATAGAGGTGTTCAAAATTATGAGAGGTTTTGATAAAGTAGAAAGGGAGAAACTGTTTTCACTGGCAGGAGGGTCAGTAACCAGAGGACACAGATTTAAGGTAATTGGCAAAAGAACCAGAGGGGAGATGAGGAGAAATAGTTTTACACAGCGAGTTGTTATGATCCATAATGCACTGCCTGAAAGGGCGGTGGAAGCAGTTTCAATAATAACTTTCAAAAGGGAATTGGATAAATATTTGAAGGGGACAAATTACAGGGCTATGGGGAAAGAGCAGGGGGTGAGTGGGACTAATTGGATAGCTCTTTCAAAGAGCCGGCACAGGCACAATGGGCCGAATGGCCTCCTTCCGTGTTGTATGACTCTATGAACTTGATCTAATTTGTAATCTAATTCCCTGCAGATATACCCAAGTACCCAATCTGCATTATTGATAACTGCCTCCCTGACCTGATGCTTTCAGAGTATGATCGCTGATCGCTCCCTTTTTGGCTTCAACCAATACAAAACAGGAGTCTTTTTATGTTATATATGTTTACTGTGACCTATTCATGAGCCACTTACCATACATTTATATGCACATTAAACTCCATCTGTTAATTATGAAGGGTTTTGATAGAGTAAATAAGGAGAAACTGTTTCCACTGGCAGGGGGGTCATTAACCAGAGGACACAGATTTAAGGTGATTGGCAAAAGAACCAGAGGGGGAGATGAGGAGAATTTTTTTTAGGGAGCGAGTTGTTATGATCTGGAATGCGCTGCCTGAAAGGACGGTGGAAGCAGATTCAATAGTAACTTTCAAAAGGGAATTGGATAAATACTTGAAAAGGAAAAATTTGCAGGGCTATGGGGAAAGAGCAGGGGAGTGGGACTAATTGGATAGCTCTTTCAAAGAGCCGGCACAGACACGATGGGCCGAATGCCCTCCTGTGCTGTATGACTCTATGATTATTATATTTCAAGGCATCTACATAATTGGTCCAAGTCTCTCTGAAGATATTCAGTCACCTTGATACGTGCCTACAGAGCTTTGTGTCATCATAATATTTAATAATAGTGCCACAGACACCATTCCATATCACAAAAATTGTAAATAGCAGAGGTCCCAGAACAGGACCCTCTGTCTTCTGTTGCCAATCTGTCTAGGCAATTTTTCAACTATTCCATGGGTCCTTGCTTACTAAACTTCCTTACTAAACTTTCTTACTAATCTTGCTTATTAAACTTTCTTACTAAACTTTCTTAATAATCTTGCTTATTAAACTTTCTTACTAGCCTGACATGAAGAACTTTGTCAAAAGATTTTTTGAAAATTGAAGTAAACGACAACTACTGAATTACTGACCACTAGTTTAGTTATTGGAACTTCTCTGAGCGAGTGAGTTTGTAAGGCTTGCCCCATTTCCTCTGAAACCATGCTAACTGTCCCCTCTGAAACCATGCTGACTGTCCCCTCCGAAACCATGCTGACTGTCCCCTCCGAAACCATGCTGACTGTCCCCTCTGAAACCATGCTGACTGTCCCCTCCGAAACCATGCTGACTGTCCCCTCCGAAACCATGCTGACTGTCCCCTCTGAAACCATGCTGACTGTCCCCTCTGAAACCATGCTGACTGTCCCCTCTGAAACCATGCTGACTGTCCCCTCCGAAACCATGCTGACTGTCCCCTCCGAAACCATGCTGACTGTCCCCTCTGAAACCATGCTGACTGTCCCCTCTGAAACCATGCTGACTGTCCCCTCTGAAACCATGCTGACTGTCCCCTCTGAAACCATGCTGACTGTCCCCTCCGAAACCATGCTGACTGTCCCCTCTGAAACCATGCTGACTGTCCCCTCTGAAACCATGCTGACTGTCCCCTCTGAAACCATGCTGACTGTCCCCTCTGAAACCATGCTGACTGTCCCCTCTGAAACCATGCTGACTGTCCCCTCTGAAACCATGCTGACTGTCCCCTCTGAAACCATGCTGACTGTCCCCTCTGAAACCATGCTGACTGTCCCCTCTGAAACCATGCTGACTGTCCCCTCTGAAACCATGCTGACTGTCCCCTCCGAAACCATGCTGACTGTCCCCTCTGAAACCATGCTGACTGTCCCCTCTGAAACCATGCTGACTGTCCCCTCTGAAACCATGCTGACTGTCCCCTCTGAAACCATGCTGACTGTCCCCTCTGAAACCATGCTGACTGTCCCCTCTGAAACCATGCTGACTGTCCCCTCCGAAACCATGCTGACTGTCCCCTCTGAAACCATGCTGACTGTCCCCTCTGAAACCATGCTGACTGTCCCCTCTGAAACCATGCTGACTGTCCCCTCTGAAACCATGCTGACTGTCCCCTCTGAAACCATGCTGACTGTCCCCTCTGAAACCATGCTGACTGTCCCCTCTGAAACCATGCTGACTGTCCCCTCTGAAACCATGCTGACTGTCCCCTCTGAAACCATGCTGACTGTCCCCTCTGAAACCATGCTGACTGTCCCCTCTGAAACCATGCTGACTGTCCCCTCTGAAACCATGCTGACTGTCCCCTCTGAAACCATGCTGACTGTCCCCTCCGAAACCTGTGCTCTTTGAATGTCCATTTACAGCCTCCTGTAGCATGTCCTCAAGAATTTTTCCCACTATGGATGTTAGACTAACTGACTAGCTTTAAGTAATTGCTAGCTTTGTGCCTTACTCCTTTGTCGAAGATTGGAAATACATTTACCATCCTCCAGCCCTCCAGTTTTGGAGCTCTGAGAATCATTAACCAAAGCCTCCTTTAATTCCTTGAGGATTCTGGGATTTATCCCATCTGACTTGTAAATCAGAACACTCAGAAATGAAGATGAATCCAATCAGAAAGGTTGACATTATTGAGAGTTTCACACCAATACAATCTTATAGATTTTTAGGGTCTTCATACAGGGATTCAGAATGCACCATCCTCACAACTTGTCCACTCTACGCACCATTTCTGTTTGATTCAGTGTCTTATCAAATAAAGATCATTCAAAAAATGCATTTGTTACCCGAATATGGCACTTCATTGTATCCCAGACCACTTTCAATTCACTCTCATGCTACAGAATTACTTTGAAGCGTATAGGTCTCCCTAACTAATCAGCACTCTAAATACTGTACTTTACACGGTAACACAGTTCGAAGGTCTATCTCATCAATTATCGAACTTTTTGTTCAGTACTTTCTGCTAATTTTGTTCATGCCGGTTTGCCAGATGAATGAGTCAATGGGCAGTTGTGCAAAGATTTATAAGCTGTCTACGTTTACCTACAGAAATCCTGGTCCAAGCAGCACATTTCTTAAAAAAAAAATTATTCTCCCTTCCCACCCCTTCCCTTCCCAAACTCACACATAACGGGCCACCATCTCCAAATGTTGCTGCTGCTGTTGTTCATCTTGTGTATAATGCTAGTATTCTAGTGTCAGCTGTGGCTCAGTGAGTGGCACTTTCGCCTCTGAGTGAGGCAGTTGTGGGCTCATAGCCCCGCTGTAGAGACTTGAGCTCAAAATCCAGGCTGACATTCCCAGTGCGGTACTGAGGGAGTGCTGTGCTGTCGGAGGCGCCGTCTTTCAGATGAGACATTAAACTAAGGCCTCGTCTGCCCCCTCAGGTGGACATAAAAGATCCCATGACACTAATTCGAAGAAGAGCTGGGGAATTCTCCCCGGTGTCCTGGCCAATATTTATTTCTCACCCAACATCACTAAAAAACAGATTATTTGGTTATCATCGCATTGTTTGTGGGATCTTGCTGTGCATAAATTGGCTGCCGCATTTGCCACATTATAACAGTGACCACACTTCAGAAGTACTTCATTGGCTGTAAAGCGCTTTGAGACGTCCTGAGGTCGTGAAAGGCGCTATATAAATGCAAGTCTGTCTTTTTTTCTTTCTTTTGATGCTGTTGACTTAAAAGAGCCATCACTTTTGCTAGTCAAATATAATTAATATATAATCAAAAATTATATATTTATAATGTATTTTTGTGCAATGAGATATGACTTTAAAATGTTGATGGAAGTATACCTGCATGCCCGGCCCATTTACCGCTGCCTTTTCACCCTGCTTCCCTCGAAGACCATATTAGTCCTGATTCTCCGTTTGCAATACCACAGAATGGGCAGGTGTGTCTGTTTTTGTACATCTACGCCCAAAACTACACTGTGAGATTAGAGATTCTGGGGGTAATTTTAATCTAACTCGCTGGGCGGGAAAGTAACAGGATGGGGTGGAACGTCCGTTTTTTTTTTACACCCCGCCCAATATTACTGACCACTGACTCCAACGGAGAGCGTAATCAGGCGGGCCGTAAAACCAGCGTTGCACCCAATGCCGTCAGTTTCCCGACGGGTGGGTTTGGTTAAAGTTGCCCCCCCCTGAAGGAACCATCTCCCGGCATTCTTTCATCTCTGTCTTCCAGACGCACTGACTGGAGAATTAGTAAGCAATTTGTGATTTATGTAGACGGATGATTTTTGAAGTTTGGGAAGTACATGAAGACGCATTTACCACTCCGTAGCCTGTTGCAGGGATTCAGGATGCGTATCCTGGTCTGCCTCTCCGCTTAACAGCATTTCTGAGTAGATACAAGGTCTCTTCAAAATTAACGCGCTCATCGTCCAGATGGAGAATTCTGCTGTACCCCCAACTCATTTTCCAATTCTAGTGTAAATATATCTAATCAGAGACCTTTCTAATTACTGTGCAAATACCATTTTTCTCTTGCAAAAAAAAACATGCAGGAAAATTGGCCAATGTAATGATCCAGGCTTCTGGGAAAGATATCTGAATACAATTAATTTTTTTCCTCTTAAGCAAAACATAAAGATATGGCATTAATTCCCAAGTTTTTACATTGCATTTACTTTGCTCACCACCTTTCCCCCCCCTCTCCACTCCACCCTTATCCCCATCCCAACCCCTCCTCTCCCCCTGTCAACCAGCATGTTCTAAACCAGATGTGTCTGCAGACTGTTGCACTGGTTTCACATTTGCTAATGGGTCTGTAGACTGGAGCTAAGACTCGGACCAACTTCGGAAGGGAGGAGTCATTTAAAGACTATTTCTTTCTGGTCAAGATAACTACATAGAATTTACAGGACAGAAACAGGCCATTCAGTCCAACTGGTCTATGCCGGTGTTTATGCTCCACACGAGCCTCCTCCTACCCTACTTCATCTCACCCTATCAGCATATCCTTCTATTCCCTTCTCCCTCATGTGTTTATCCAGCTTTCCCTTAAATGCATCTATGCTATTCCTTGTGGTAGCGAGTTCCACATTCTCACCACTCTCTGGGTAAAGAAGTTTCCCTTGAGTTCCCTATTGGATTTATTAGTGACTATCTTAAATTTATGGCCCCTAGTTTTGAACTTCCCACAAGTGGAAACATCTTCTCTACATCTACCCTTTCAAACCCCTTCATAATTTTAAAGACCTCTATCAGGTCACCCCTCAGCCTTCTCTTTTCTGGAGAAAAGAGCCCCAGCCTGTTCAGCCTTTCCTGATAGTTATAACCTCTCAGTGCTGGTATCATCCTTGTAAACTTTTTTTTGCACCTTCTCCAGATCCTCCACATCCTTTTAGTAATATGGAAACCAGAACTCTTAAGTGTACTGAGTCTTAACAAAACTGACTAAAAGCAAATGCAGTCAGTTTAACACCTTTAGCCTTTACTTAACCACGTAAATTCTCACCTGCTGCACAGATTTCCTTACACGTTGTGTGATGTTCCTTTAGGTCTCGGAAGAAATGACGGCCAAATACCGTCAGTGTTGAAAAGTGAGAGGTAGGCGGCCCTAAGATGAGAGTTCAAATGTGTAAAGTCTGTCGCTGTTTTCTTTTAATATCACAATCAGCTCCATCTCTCTGTGTGGTTACTGCTCAGAATTACACAAGCACGAGTTCAAGTTGCAATCAAGATCCTCACAACCGCGGATTCTTTATTATTCACTGCAGATAAAAATCATTCTTTTTCTCAAAATTTACACATTTCTTCACTGCAAATTTATCTCTCATTAATCTGACCTTGTTTAGTTAAATACTACGCTCCATCATTCTTGCTATGATTGTTTCAACATCACAAGCTAGAATCTTCTTTTAACTTTTAAAACATTTATACAAGGACAAAAATACGCCATTTGCTCCTGCAAGCACCTCGATTTTCTAACTCTGCTAGAAGCTGTAACTAAAACATTATCCTGTCTTGTCAGGACAGAATCGTGAGTTAAAATCTCACATGTCTTAAACCTAATGGCACACCCGTTACAAATAGGATTTCAAAATGCAGCCTCCCCAGTTATGGAAGAACTTCTTAATTTTCACAACCACACATTAATAATTGTATTTTTAATTAGTGCTTTAGTCCTTTACATTATTTTAGCAATAGTATCCACAAAACTTACAAATAAATATATTGTTACATTTATATGGTACCTTTAAGGTAGACAAATGTCCCAAAGCCTTGACCTATATAGTTAAAGTGAATGAATTTACAGTGTTATCAGTATCCAATATGTAGTAATAGCAAAGATTAGAAATGAGCATTTCTTTGACTTTTTTTTAAAAGTTTGAACTCGGGTCTAAACTTTTCCAAAGCTACCATCCACAAATTCTATTATGTGTTTTCTATTTCTCTCTCTCGTTACTTTTTCATATTGGGGTCAAAGCTTTAAAAATGGAACATCACTACTAGTATAACCTGGAGCAATAGGTCAGGCAGAGCAGGGCATCACTTCACTCAGTGCGACCATCCAGTCAGTGATTTTGTGATGCGGTGATGATTTCAACGTATTACATGCATCACACGTTCAGCAACCAAAAAAAAATCATTTTGCACCAACCTTCCAGGAGCAGAAAGACTTCTGTTCTTCCTGCTCCGAAGTGAAGTAAAAAGAAAGATTTGGATTTCTATGGAGGGGTGGGAGGGGGCTCAGGTGGAGTATAAACATCGGCATAGACCAGTTGGCCCGTATGGCCTGTTTCAGTGCTGTAGACTCTGTGTAATTCTTTATATAGCACCTTTCACGACCTCAGGACGTCTCAAAGCACTTTACAGTCAATGAAGTACTTTTTTTGAAGTGTATTCACTGTTGTAATGTAGGAAAAGTGGCAGCCAATTTGCGCACAGCAATGTCCCACCAACAGCAATGAGATAAATGACCAGATAATCTATAGTTTTTAATGATGTTGGTTGAGGGTCTGATCAGTAAATTGCACAAAGAAGTTCAGGAACGCAACCCAAAGAACAATAGGGTGAGGGAGATTACCTGTGGAGGTTTCTCTCTATTGGGCACAAAAGTCCTGCTGGATGCATCACAGATTCCTTTTCTGTCGCTGTACAACCAGGTGACGCTCTACATTGGCATGCGTTACAGTCCCACCACATCCTAAGACATGTTGCTCACGTTATTCACCTCAGAAAAGGGAAACGCTGAGGTAAGGCAGCTGTTATTTGAACCAAAGACCTTCTGGCTCCAAGTCCACCGCTCAAACAATTAAGTTGCCAACTTCATGATTATAGCGAACAGTTTGATACACTGCAGAATGCGCCAAAGGATGCTGGAAAATACAGATGTATTGAGGCTAATGAAGGGTAAGAGATCTACTTGCTCCTTGATGTAACGACTTCAGTTGTTTCCTTGTAAGCCGCTACTCCGCAAGTTTCCCATTTTTTGATATGTTAGGGTGGTGTAACGAGTTAAAACATGAATCATAATCTGAGGTAAGGTAATGTGATGTTCTTCATACCTGAAGCATTAAATAATTATCTGAGCTTTTTTTTTTATATTCATTCTCGGGATGTGGGCGTCGCTGGCGAGGCCGGCATTTATCGCCCATCCCTAACTGCCCTCGAGAAGGTGGTGGTGAGCCGCCTTCTTGAACCGCTGCAGTCCGTGCGGTGAAGGTTCTCCCACAGTGCTGTTAGGAAGGGAGTTCCAGGATTTTGACCCAGCGACGATGAAGGAACGGCCGATATATTTCCAAGTCGGGATGGTGTGTGACTCGGAGGGGAACGTGGGGGTGACGGTGTTCCCATGCACCCGCTCCCCTCGCCCTTGGTGGTGGAAGTCACAGGTTTGGGAGGTGCTGTCGAGGAGGCAAAACTCGTCATTCAGTAGATCACGCCTGTGACATAGAATACAGTGAAGTGTCGAGCATTAGGTCAGTACAGGACCAAAAAAAGCTTCAAGTAAACAGATTTTTGTTCATAGAAACAAGAAACTGTCCATTGCCAAACAAAAAAAAAGCAAAATAAAAACTTGGCAATAAAATCATGACAAACATGAATTTACTTATATCAGGATTGTGTGGTTCTGAAATTGTCTATGGTATTTCTCAAATAAACTAAAATACTACATTTTTGTAAAATTGTTCACAATGATGCATGAAAATTCCCATCAATGACATTTGAGATTATCAATGTCAAGTATTACATGAGCCACACATCTTTGAAAGTTTATACCCGACTGATGACGCGATCCTCACAAACCTCATACACTGCCCTCTAAGTACTGCTATCTGTAACGTACAGCCCACATGAGGTCACTTGTGACATTTATTTTCAAACTTTGGTTCTAAAGTCATGAATCACTTTTTCCCCCATTCATCATAACAGCAGAAAAGAGTATCACTGGACATTATCGAAATTGAACCAGTTGAAGAGTGTCTTTGGTATTTATGATGTGGAGATGGACTGGGGTTGACAATTGTAAACAATTTTACAACACCAAGTTATAGTCCAACGATTTTTATTTGAAATCTACA
Source organism: Heptranchias perlo (assembly GCF_035084215.1). Lineage (NCBI taxonomy): Eukaryota > Metazoa > Chordata > Chondrichthyes > Hexanchiformes > Hexanchidae > Heptranchias > Heptranchias perlo. The sequence goes on from NC_090330.1 coordinate 108,360,090, forward strand.
AGCTTTCGGAGGCTTCCTCCTTCCTCAGGTAATTGACAATTACCTGAGGAAGGAGGAACCCTCCGAAAGCTTGTAGATTTCAAATAAAAATCGTCGGACTATAACTTGGTGTTGTAAAATTGTTTACAATTTGGTATTTATGGACTCTATCATCTATGTGATAAATTCTTAGGTTATTTTCAATGAAAATTGGTTTGTTTTCCTTTACTGCTTCATGTTTCCCATCCACCATCCCTGGGCATGTCTCAGTTTTTCAAAGTATCATAACATGATAGCTGTTGTCCCCTCAGGAGATGTAGCGAGATGATACCAAGCACGCATGTACCTGTCACTCTGAATCACCACCGTATAAAATGTACGAGGATGTGACATTCGTTAGCCTTGGGAAAGTCTTTATCCCTAGCACACCCTTTGGTGTTGTCTGCTTTTGCTATCGACTGTGATGTCTGGTGCCTGATGGGAACACCAGACAGTTTTCCGTGTTGCATCAACAGGCGCTAAATGTCTACAGACCTTTCCCAGGGCTGATCTCTGATGAGTTCCCACGTGAAATTTAAACACCTGAATTTCATTTTCAAATTGCTAACTGTTTTCCCCACTGACTATCTTCTCACAATCTCTGTGTAGTATGTACCGTATTAGAACGCCCTTGGTGTGCTCGGATTGGGAGTTTAGCTGTCATGAGCCTTGGCTTAAGACCATAGTCTCCGTGCTCTCCTGAAGAAAGAGTGAATTTTAACAAATACAGAAGCAGGACCAGAAGAGTAACTATAGGCTAATGCGTTGCTAAATAACAACTCATCAATCTTCCATACTGTTGTTGATTGCTTTAGAATCATAGAAATTTACGGCACAGAAGGAGGCCATTCGGCCCATCGTGTCTGTGCCGGCCGAAAAACAGCCATCCCACCTAATCCCACTTTCCAGCTCTTGGTCCGTAGCCCTGTAGGTTACGGCACTTCAGGTGCACATCCAAGTACTTTTTAAATGTGACGAGGGTTTCTGCCTCTACCACCCTTTCAGGCAGCGAGTTCCAGACCCCCACCACCCTCTGGGTGAAAAAACATCTCTTCAACTCCCCTCTAATCCTTCCACCAATCACTTTAAATCTGTGCCCCCTGCTTTCTTCCTTAAAATCAGATAAAACCAGCAACTGTTGGTATTTTGAAGAGTTGAGAATGGAATCAGAATCCTGGATGTTTTTTTTTTGTTTCGCCTTCCTCAGGGATACTGAGGCCGATTGTGTTCCCTCTGCTGCTGTCCCAGACTGAGATCAGCAAACCCAACACACACCAGGACTCAAACTAAACACCTCCCTCATCTCTCCGATGCCCAGGCGAGCGGCTGAAGACCCTCTCCTTCCATCGGGGGGAACCTCAGATTCTCCACCGCTGCTTCCCGTGGCCTACTACCGCCATCGGCAGCGCAGGCCCTAGGAACTGGTGGGAAGCGGGGGTCAATGGAAGGGAAACCTGCGACGTGACGAGCCAGCGGTGGTCCAGGCAGGTGAGCTGGCGGTCGGGGTTTGTCAACTCTGGTTGGGCGTATTCCAGGAGGTGTTATCACATGACCCCCCCCCAACTGCCCCGCGCGGCCCCACACTCCCGCCATTGGTCGCCCGTTACGTCCATCCTCCTGACTCACCGGCTTGTCCGCGGCCAATTGGAAAACCAACACACTCTTTGTTACCAGATTGACTGTCGGCCAAACCGTCTTTTCTCCCCATCGCCAATATTTTTATAACTAATAAATGACAGCGTTGGAAGAAAATGAAAAAAAAACCACAATTTTACTCCTAGGTTGCTCGCAGCAGTGTCCTGGAGATTAATCTTTAATTCCCGGAGATCGCAGGGCAATCCTGGAGTGTTAACGACTCTAACTAGGGGTGGTCCTCACCCCCTTCCCCCCCCCCCCCCCCACCAAACTTTCACTCATTCTCCGTTGCGATCTCACCCGATTTCGAGCAGGATCATGCAGGAGAATTCCCACTCCTAATATTAAGAAGCTGCAACTCCATCTTAAGTTAGTGACCAAAGAGATTTTCACTTGCTCTGAGCGTTTGAATATTTTCAGAGCTTGCGCTTGCAAACTGCTCAGTGCACCTCAGTGGTCGTACTTGTACTGAACTAATCAGCTGAAATAAAAAGGAAAAAGAAACATTTTAATGTTTGGAGAAATAGAATCTAGAGGGACAGAATTGAAAAGCAGAGGTGTTATGCTAAACGTACGTCGAACCTTGGTCGGACCACACTTGGAGCACTGTGCACAGTTCTAGTCTCCATATTATAGAAAGGATATAGAGGCACTGGAGAAGGTGCAAAAACAGATTTACAAGGATGATACCAGAACTGAGAGGTTACAGCTATCAGGAAAGACTGAATAGGCTGGGGCTCTTCTCTCTAGAAAAGGGAAGGCTTGTTATAACTGTAAACAATTTTACAACACCAAGTTATAGTCCAGCAATTTTATTTTAAATTCACAAGCTTTCGGAGGCTTCCTCCTTCCTCAGGTAAATGTTCAGGAGCTCCTCGAAGCCTACGCATTTATACATATAGAACAATACATGGTGTTTACAGAATGCCCCTGCAACTGCCCGTTGCCAAGGCAATCACCGTGTTCAGACAGAGAGGTGTCACCTGCAGAACCCCCGAATACACATTCAACAAAAAAACAAACAGGAAAAAAAACAGAGAGAGGCAGAAACATCCGGAAGGCAGAGAAAGCCAGCAAATGACCCATTATATTAAAAACAGATAACATTTGTTCGCTGGTGGGGTAACGTGTAGCGTGACATGAACCCAAGATCCCGGTTGAGGCCGTCCTCATGGGTGCGGAACTTGGCTATCAATTTCTGCTCGACGATTTTGCGTTGTCGTGTGTCTCGAAGGCCGCCTTGGAGTACGCTTACCCGAAGGTCGGTGGATGAATGTCCATGACTGCTGAAGTGTTCCCCGACTGGGAGGGAACCCTCCTGTTTGGCGATTGTTGCGCGGTGTCCGTTCATCCGTTGTCGCAGCGTCTGCATGGTCTCGCCAATGTACCATGCTCTGGGGCATCCTTTCCTGCAACGTATGAGGTAGACAACGTTGGCCGAGTCACAGGAGTATGAACCATGCACCTGGTGGGTGGTGTCCTCTCGTGTGATGGTGGTATCTGTGTCGATGATCTGGCATGTCTTGCAGAGGTTACCGTGGCAGGGTTGTGTGGTGTCGTGGACGCTGTTCTCTTGAAAGCTAGGTAATTTGCTGCGAACGATGGTCTGTTTGAGGTTGGGTGGCTGTTTAAAGGCGAGTAGTGGAGGTGTGGGGATGGCCATAGCGAGGTGTTTGTCCTCATTGATGACATGTTGAAGGCTGCGGAGAACATGGCGTAGTTTCTCCGCTCCGGGGAAGTACTGGACGACAAAGGGTACTCTGTTGGTTGCGTCCCGTGTTAGTCTCCTGAGGAGGTCTATGCGATTTTATAACTGGATAGCCATGTGGTGAAGGATAGAAATACTAGAGCCTGGTCTTTAGTTGTTTCAAAGTTTTTATTCACAGAGATTCCCCTGACACACACACCACGCCCTAGATAAACTCTCCTATAACAAGGATATAAGAGAGTCCCCAATTGATACCCACCACCTGAATACAATTAACATCTCCACATCACAATTAACACTAATTGATATAAATCATACAATTAACAAGGCTGAGGGGTTGACCTAAGTGAGGTCTTTAAAATAATGAAGGGGTTCGACAAGATAAACGTAGAGAAGATGTATTTACGATGTTGCTACACACAGCAGCCAAAGCAGTTCTTCCCTCCCTGATAGTTGAAAGACTGCACATTGCCAGGTATTCAGGCACGAATGATCTCACTACATAGAATTGCATAGAATTTACAGCACAGAGACGGGCCATTCGGCCCAACTGGTCTATGCCGGTGTTTATGCTCCGCACGAGCCTCCTCCCACCTCTCACTCTATCAGCATATCCTTCTATTATAGAATCATAGAAGTTACAACATGGAAACAGGCCCTTCGGCCCAACATGTCCATGTCGCCCAGTTTATACCACTAAGCTAGTCCCAATTGCCTGCACTTGGCCCATATCCCTCTATACCCATCTTACCCATGTAACTGTCCAAATGCTTTTTAAAAGACAAAGTTGTACCCGCCTCTACTACTGCCTCTGGCAGCTCGTTCCAGACACTCACCACCCTTTGAGTGAAAAAATTGCCCCTCTGGACCCTTTTGTATCTCTCCCCTCTCACCTTAAATCTATGCCCCCTCGTTATAGACTCCCCTACCTTTGGGAAAAGATTTTGACTATCTACCTTATCTATGCCCCTCATTATTTTATAGACTTCTATAAGATCACCCCTAAACCGCCTACTCTCCAGGGAAAAAAGTCCCAGTCTGTCTAACCTCTCCCTATAAGTCAAACCATCAAGTCCCGGTAGCATCCTAGTAAATCTTTTCTGCACTCTTTCTAGTTTAATAATATCCTTTCTATAATAGGGTGACCAGAACTGTACACATGTGTTTATCCAGCTTCCCCTTAAATCCATCCATGTTATTCGCCTCAACCACTCCTTGTGGTAGTGAGTTCCACATTCTCACCGCACTCTGGGTAAAGAAGTTTCTCCTGAATTCCCTATTGGATTTATTAGTGACGATCTCACATTTATGGCCCCCTAGCTTTGGTCTCCCCCCAACAAGTGGAAACATTTTCTCGACGTCTACCCCATCGAACCATTTCATAATTTTAAAGACCCCCATTGGGTCACCCCTCAGCCTCCTTCTCTTCCACGTTGGCCTTAATGCGCCAGCTGAGGAATCACGCAGCGGTGAAAAAATAAATTATCTGTGTCAGTGTTCATTATGTAAAGGAACCCCATGGAGTGACAGCCTGCCTCTCGCCTGGTGCCACCTGATTGACAGCCTAATCCCTTCTTATTACCAACTTTAAATGAAGTGTTGCCATTTGAGAGAGAGAGAGAGAGGAAACTATAAATTAGAAAATATGAAAAATAGTTCGGACTTGTCTTTATAATTATCTATCAGACTGTCCTGTGTCAATCAAACTGTCGTGTAGCTGGCTGTAAGATCATTTCCTTCCCCAAATTTAGCCTCTCCGGCTTGCAAAACATTTTAGATCCATCGATGGTGCTTTTGGGTTGGCTGCATTACATTTGCGGCTCGATATTTAATGCACGTTAATTAACTCATCAACACTCTGATCCAAACATGAAGCTTAAAGTCTCAAACGATTTGCAATTTTTAAAATTTGATATGGGTCATCAATAAGAGATAGTCACTAATAAATCCAATAAAGAATTCAGGAGAAACTTCTTTACCCAGGGAGTGGTGAGAGTGTGGAACTCGCTACCACAAGGAGCAGTTGAGGCGAATAGAATAGATACATTTAAGGGGAAGCTCGATAAACAAACACGTGAGGGAGAAAGGAATAGAAGGATATGCTGATAGGGTGAGATGAAGTAGGGAGGGAGGAGGCTCGTGTGGAGCATAAACACCGGCATAGACCTGTTGGGCCGAATGGCCTGTTTCTGTGCTGTAAATTCTATGTAATTCTGTGTAAAACATTTAACATGTTCTCATAATCCTTTGTACTGTTACATTCCTGATATTCTAAGCACCAGTTCTGAATACTGGTAAGGGAGAGGGTTCCTCTGCAGACTGCAGCCAGAGCCAAGTCCACAGCGCCATGGGTGGCTCAGCTGCACCGGGGGTGAGGGCGGGAGGAGACAGGTCAGGAGAGCAATAGTGATCGGGGATTCTATCGTTAGGAGAGCAGACAGGCGTTTCTGCGGCTGCAGACGTGATTCCAGGATGTTATGTTGCCTCCCTGGTGCCAGGGTCAAGGATGTCACTGAGCGGCTGCAGAACATTCTGTGGGGGGAGGGTGAACAGCCAGAGGTCGTGGTCCATATCGGTACCAACGACATAGGTAGAAAGAGGGATGAGGCCCTGCAGGCAGATTTTAAGGAGTTAGGAAAGAGATTAAGAAGCAGGACCTCAAAGGTAATAATCTCTGGATTACTCCCGGTGCCATGCACTAGCGAGTATCGAAATAGGAGGGGTTTTTTTTATTCGTTCATGGGATGTGGGCGTCGCTGGCAAGGCCGGCATTTATTGCCCATCCCTAATTGCCCTTGAGAAGGTGGCGGTGAGCCGCCTTCTTGAACCGTTGCAGTCCGTGTGGTGACGGTTCTCCCACAGTGCTGTTAGGAAGGGAGTTCCAGGATTTTGACCCAGCGACGATGAAGGAACGGCGATATATTTCCAAGTCGGGTTGGTGTGTGACTTGGAGGGGAACGTGCAGGTGGTGTTGTTCCCAAGTGCCTGCTGCTCTTGTCCTTCTAGGTGGTAGATGTTGCAGGTTTGGGAGGTGCTGTCGAAGAAGCCTTGGCGAGTTGCTGCAGTGCATCCTGTGGATGGTACACACTGCAGCCACTGTGCACCGGTGGTGAAGGGAGTGAATGTTTAGGGTGGTGGATGGGGTGCCAATCAAGCGGGCTGCTTTGTCCTGGATGGTGTCGAGCTTCTTGAGTGTTGTTGGAGCTGCACTCATCTAAGCAAGCGGAGAGTATTCCATCACACTCCTGACTTGTGCCTTGTAGATGGTGGAAAGGCTTTGGAGAGTCAGGAGGTGAGTCACTCGCCACAGAATACCCAGCCTCTGGCCTGCTCTTGTAGCCACGGTATTTATATGGCTGGTCCAGTTAAGTTTCTGGTCAATGGTGACCCCCAGGATGTTGATGGAAGGGGATTCGGTGATGGTAATGCCGTTGAATGTCAAGGGGAGGTGGTTTGACTCTCTCTTGTTGGAGGTGGTCATTGCCTGGCACTTGTCTGGCGCGAATGTTACTTCCCACTTATGAGCCCAAGCCTGGATGTTGTCCAGGTCTTGCTGCATGCGGGCTCGGACTGCTTCATTATCTGAGGGGTTGCGAATGGAACTGAACACCGTGCAATCATCAGCGAACATCCCCATTTCTGACCTTATGATGGAGGGAATAGAGCAGATGAATGCGTGGCTGGAGAGATGGTGCAGGAGAGAGGGCTTTAGATTCCTGGGGCATTGGGACCGGGGAAGGTGGGACCTGTACAGCCTGACGGGTTGCAACTCAACGGAGCTGGAACCAATGTCCTTGCGGGGAGGTTCGCTAATGCTGTGGGAGGGGGTTTAAACTAATTTGGCAGGGGGATGGGCACCAGGGTGTAGCATTGGAAAGGAGAAACAAGGGGCATAAAGGATTGGGGAAGAAAGGTCGCACTATAGCAAGAAATAGTACAGTATTAGGTGGGATCAGACTAAGGGAGAGTACAAGAAAGCCTAAGACTGGTTTGTAGTGCATGTGTGTAAACACACGTAGCGTGGTAAACAAGGTTGGTGAGCTGCAGGCGCAAATAACCACATGGGAATATGATGTCGTAGCGATAACCGAGACCTGGCTCAAAAAAGGGCAGGATTGGGTACTAAATATTCCTGGATACAAGGTGTTCAGGGAAGATAGGGAGGGAAAGAAAGGAGGGGGGGTGGCAGTATTGATTAAGCAGAATATTGCAGTCCTGGAGAGAGAGAGGATGTCCTGGAGGGGGGTCAAAGACAGAATCTATTTGGTTAGAGTTAAGAAATAAAAGAGGTGCCATTACACTACTGGGTGTATTCTATAAGCCATCAACTAGTGGGAAGGATATAGAGGAGCAAATTTGCAGGGATGTTACAGAGAGGTTCAAAAGCCATAGAGTAGTGATAACTGGGGACTTCAATTATCCTAATATAGACTGGGATAATAATAATGATATAGGGGGCACAGAGGGAGTGTGTGCAGGAGAACTTTCTTAACCAGTACATTTCCGGCCCAACGAGGAAGGAGGCATTGCTGGACTCCGTTCTAGGGAATGAGGTGGGCCAAGTGAAGCAAGTGACAGCGGGGGAGCATTTAGGGAGCAGCGATCACAATATCATAAGGTTTAGAATAGCTGTGGAAAAGGACACGGACCGCTCTAAAGTAAAAATACTCAATTGGAGGGGGGTCAATTTCAATGGGATGAGAACGGATCTGGCCCGGGTAAATTGGAATCAAAGTTTGGCAGGCAAAACTGGAATTGAACAGTGGGCGGCCTTTAAGGAGGAGATGGTTCGGGTACAGCCCAGCCACATTCCCACGAGGCAGAAAGGGAGGGCAATGAAAACCAGAGCTCCCTGGATGACAAAAGAGATAGTGAGTGACAAAGAAGGTTCACTCGGTTAATCCCGGGGATGAGGGGGCGGACATATGAGGAGAGGTTGAGTAGATTGGGACTCTACTCATTGGAGTTCAGAAGAATGAGAGGCGATCTTATTGAAACATATAAGATTGTGAAGGGTCTTGATCGGGTGGATGCAGTAAGGATGTTCCCAAAGATGGGTGAAACTAGAACTAGGGGGCATAATCTTAGAATAAGGGGCTGCTCTTTCAAAACTGAGATGAGGAGAAACTTCTTCACTCAGAGGGTGGTAGGTCTGTGGAATTTGCTGCCCCAGGAAGCTGTGGAAGCTACATCATTAGATAAATTTAAAACAGAAATAGACAGTTTCCTAGAAGTAAAGGGAATTAGGGGTTATGAGGAGCGGGCAGGAAATTGGACATGAAGCTGAGTTCGGATCGGTCAATGCCCTGTGGGTGGCGGAGAGGGCCCAGGGGCTATGTGGCCGGGTCCTGCTCCGACTTCTTGTGTTCTTTAGATTTGTGGTTGGGATCAGATCAGCCATGATCTTATTGAATGGCGGAGCAGGCTCGAGGGGCCGATTGGCCTACTCCTGCTCCAATTTCTTATGTTCTTATGTAAATGGAAAAAAGGGGCGTATGACAGATGTCAAGTTGATATCACAAGTGAGAACCAGGCAGAATATAGAAAGTTCAGAGGGGAAGTGAAAAAGGAAATAAAAGGGGCAAAGAGAGAGTATGAGAATAGACTGGCGGCCAACATAACAGGGAATCCAAAAATCTTCTACAGGCATGTAAACACTAAACGGGTAGTAAGAGGAAGGGTGGGGCCGATTAGGGGCCATGAAGGAGATGTACTCATGGAGGCAGAGGGGATGGCTGAGGTACTAAATGAGTACTTTGCATCTGTCTTTACCAAGGAAGAAGATGCTGCCAGAGTCTCAGTAAAGGAAGATATAGTTGAGACACTTGATGGGCTAAAAATTGATAAAGAAAAGTTACTTGAAAGGCTGGCTGTACTTAAAGTAGGTAAGTCACCCAGTCTGGATGAGATGCATCCTAGGTTGCTGAGGGAAGTAAGGGTGGAAATTGCGGAGGTACTGGCCATAATCTTCCAAACATCCGTAGATACGGGGGTGGTGCCAGAGGACTGGAGAATTGCAAATGTTACACCCTTGTTCAAAAAAGGGTGTAAGGATAAACCCAGCAACTACAGGCCAGTCAGTTTAACCTCAGTGGTGGGGAAACCTTTAGAGACAATAATCCGAAGCAGAATTAACAGTCACTTGGACGAGGGTGGATTGATTAGGGAAAGCCAGCATGGATTTGTTAAAGGCAAATCGTGTTTAACTAACCTGATAGAATTTTTTGATGAGGTAACAGAGAGGGTAGATGAAGGCAATGCAGTTGATTTGGTGTATATGGACTCTCAAACAGGGTTTGATGAAGTGCCGCACGGTAAGCTTATCAAGATTGCAGCCCGTGGAATAAAGGGGGCAGTAGCAACATGGATACAGAATTGGCTACGGGACAGGAAACAGAGAGTAGTGGTAACAGTTGTTTTTTGGACTGGAGGGAGGTGTACAGTGGTGTTCCCCAGGGGTCGGTACTGGGACCACTGCTTTTCTTGATATATATTAATGACTTGGACTTGGGTGTACAGGGCACAATTTCCAAATTTGCAGATGACATAAAATCTGGAAGTGTAGTAAACAGTGAGGAGGATAGTGATGGACTTCAAGAGGATATAGACTGGTGGGTGGAATGGGTGGACAGGTGGCAGATGAAATTTAACGCAGAAAAATGCGAAGTGATACATTTCGGTAGGAAGAACGAGAAGAGGCAATATAAACTAGAGGACACAACTCTAAAAGGGGTACAGGAACAGAGCGATCTGAGGGTTTATGTGCGCAAATCGTTGAAGGTGGCAGGGCAGGTTGAGAAATTGGTTAAAAAAGCATACGGGATCCTGGGCTTTATAAATAGAGGCATAGAGTACAAAAGTAAAGAAGTCATGATGAACCTTTACAAAACACTGCTCCGGCCACAAGTGGAGTATTGTGTCCAGTTCTGGGTACCGCACTTTAGGAAAGATGTGAAGGCCTTAAAGAGGGTGCAGAAGAGATTTACTAGAATGATTCTAGGGATGAGGGACTTTAGTTACATGGATAGACTGGAGAAGCTGGGCTTTTTCTCCTTGGAACAGAGACGATTGCGAGGAGATTTGATAGAGGTGTTCAAAATCATGAAGGTTCCAGACAGAGTAGGTCGAGAGAAACTGTTCCCATTGGCGGAAGTATCAAGAATCAGAGGACTTAGATTTAAGGTGTTTGGCAAAAGAACCAAAGGTGACATGAGGAAAAACCTTTTCACACAGCGAGTGGTTAGGATCTGGAATGCACTGCCCGAGGGGGTGGTGGAGGCAGATTCAATCATGGCCTTCAAAAGGGAACTGGTTAAGTACTTGAAAGGAAAAAAATTTGCAGGGCTATGGGGAAAGGGCGGGGGAGTGGGACAAGCTGGATTGCTCGTGCATAGAGCGGGCACGGACTCGATGGGCCGAATGGCCTCCTTCCGTGCTGTAACCTTTCTATGATTCTGTGATTTCCAATCTACCTAGGCTGCGACACTATTCTTTGTTGCTGTAACACTGACCCAAACTTTGAACCAATATAATTCAGAGAACTGTGATTTTGCAATTAAAAGGAGATCATTGTGTACAGGTGTGATTGTGCTGAGATGGCGGCTGGACCCACGAGTCATATATACATTTAATTTGTATAGAGAAAGGGAGAGAAGTTATGCTGATGGGGTTAGATGAAGTAGGAAGGGAGGATGCTCGTGTGGAGCATAAACGCTGGCAAAGACCAGTCGTGCGGAATGGCCCGGTCCTGTGCTGTAAATTCTACGTAATTTTAGGAACATAGGAACAGGAGTAGGCCGTTCAGCCCCTCGTGCCTGCTCCGCCATTTGATAAGATCATGGCTGATCTGTGATCTAACTCCATATACCTGCCTTTGGCCCATATCTCTTAATACCTTTGGTTGCCAAAAAGTCATCTATCTCAGATTTAAATTTAGCAATTGAGCTAGTATCAATTGCCGTTTTCGGAAGAGAGTTCCAAACTTCTACCACCCTTTGTGTGTAGAAATGTTTTCTAATCTCACTCCTGAAAAGTCTGGCTCTAATTTTTAGACTGTGCCCCCTACTCCTAGAATCCCCAACCAGCGGAAATAGTTTCTCTCTATCCACCCTATCCGTTCCCCTTAATATCTCATAAACTTCGATCAGATCACCCCTTAACCTTCTAAATTCCGGAGAATACAACCCCAATTTGTGTAATCTCTCCTCGTAACTTAACCCTTGAAGTCCGGGTATTATTCTAGTAAACCTACGCTGCACTCCCTCCAAGGCCAATATGTCCTTCCGAAGGTGCGGTGCCCAGAACTGCTCACAGTACTCCAGGTGCGGTCTAACCAGGGTTTTGTATAGCTGCAGCATAACTTCTGCCCCCTTGTACTCTAGTCCTCTAGATATAAAGGCCAGCATTCTATTAGCCTTATTGATTATTTTCTGCACCTGTTCATGACACTTCAATAATCTATGTACCTGAACCCCTAAGTCCCTTTGGTCTTCCACTGTTTTTAATTTTTTACCATTTAGAAAGTACCCTGTTCTATCCTTTTTTGATCCAAAGTGGATGATCTCACATTTGTCTACATTGAATTTGATTTACCACAGTTTTGCCCATTCACCTAATCTATCAATATCCCTTTGTAATTTTATGATTTCATCTACACTGCTTACAATGCCACCAATCTTTGTGTCATCGGCAAACTGAGATATGAGACTTTCTATGCCTTCATCTAAGTCGTCAATAAATATTGTGAATGATTGAGGCCCCAAGACAGATCCCTGCGGGACTCCACTAGTCACATCCTGCCAATGTGAGTACCTACCCATTATCCCTACTCTCTGTCGCCTTTCGCTCAGCCAACTTCCTAACCAAGTCCGTACTTTTCCCTCGATTCCATGGGCTTCTATCTTAGCTAACAGTCTCTTATGTGGGACTTTATCAAATGCCTTCTGGAAGTCCATATAAATAACATCCATTGACATTCCCCTGTCCACTACTTTAGTCACCTCTTCAAAAAATTCAATCAGGTTTGTCAGGCACGACCTACCTTTCAGAAATCCATGCTGGCTCTCTCTGATTAACTGAACATTCTTGAGGTATCCTTAATTATAGACTCCAGCAATTTCCCCACAACAGATGTTAGGCTAACTGGTCTATAATTCCCTGGTTTCCCTCTCTCTCCTTTCTTAAAAAGCGGAGTGACATGTTCAATTTTCCAATCTAGAGGGACATTTCCTGAATCTAGAGAACTTTGAAAGATTATAGTTAGGACATCTGCAATGTGCTCACCTATTTCCTTTAAAACCCTGGGATGGAAACCATCTGGTCCTGGGGATTTGTCACTCTTTAGTGCTATTATTTTCTTCATTACTGTTGCTTTACTTATGTTAATTTTATTGAGTCTCTGTCCCCGATTCAATATAAGTTTTCTTGGGATTTCCGGCATGCTATCCTCTTTTTCTACTATAAATACTGACGCATAGTAATTGTTCAACATGTCCGCCATTTCCCCATTGTCAATGACAATATCCCCACTTTCAGCTGTTAGGGGGCCAACACTGCTCCTGACCACCCTCTTTTTCCTAATATAACTATAAAAGTTCTTTGTATTGGTTTTGATATCCCTTGCAAGTTTCTTTTCATACTCTCTTTTTGTAGCTCTTACTATCTGTTTTGTGACCCTTTGTTGATCTTTGTATCTTTCCTATTCGCCAGGATCTGTGCCATTTTTTGCCTTTTTGTATGCCCTTTCCTTATGTCTTATACTGTCCCTTACCTCTTTAGTTGTCCATGGCTGTTTTTTTTGGCAAGTAGAGTTCTTGCCCCTCAGGGGTATAAACCGATTCTGTATCACGTTAAATGTTTCTTTAAACATTTCCCACTGATCATCAGTCGTTTTACCCATTAACAGATTTGCCCAGTTTACTGTGGACAGTCTCTGCCTCATCCACACGGACTGCAGCGGTTCAAGAAGGCGGCTCACCACCACCTTCTCAAGGGCAATTAGGGATGGGCAATAAATGCCGGCCTTGCCAGCGACGCCCACATCCCGTGAACGAATAAAAAAAAATTAAAAAAAAAAAAAATCCCATTGAAGTCGGCCTTACCCAAGTCTAGAATCTTAGCAGCTGACTCACTTTTTTCCCTTTCAAACACTACATTGAAGTCGATCATGTTATGATCGCTATTGGATAGATGTTCACGCACAGTTAAGCTGTTAACGAAACCTGGTTCATTACTCATTACTAAATCTAGTACGGCTTGCCCCCTTGTTGCCTCTAGGACATACTGCTGTAGAAAACTATCCGGGACACACTCAAGAAATTCACTACCTTTCTGACAGTTACTAGTCTGCTTTTCCCAATCTATGTGAAGGTTAAAGTCACCCATTAAGACCACTATGCCTTTGTTACACGCTTGTCTAATCTCGGCATTTATACAATCTAGCACTTCAGAGCTGCTGCCAGGGGTCCTATACACAACTCCCACTATAGTCTTAGATCCTTTCCTATTTCTCAATTCAACCCATAAGGTCTCTGTTGGCTGCTTACCTCTCGTTATATCCTCCTTTATCATTGAAATGATTTCATCTCTAATCATTAAGGCTACTCCTCCCCCTCTTCCATTTTCCCTCTCTCTCCTGTAGACCTTATAACCTGGTATATTTAGTTCCCAATCCTGACCATCCTGCAGCCATGTCTCAGTAATAGCTATCATGTCATACCCTCCAATTTGAATTTGAACCTGTAGTTCATTTAATTTATTCCTTATACTCCGTGCATTTGTATATAGAACTCTTAGTTGGGCCACACACCCTAGCCTGACCTTCAGCTTTGATGCTGGGTTAATCGCCTTACGTCTTCTAGTTTTCACTTTATCTGTAGTGTCTAAAGTACACTTTCTTTCCGCTGCTCTACGCTTTTCCCTTTCACTTGTTCTTGAACAACTGTTTGTACTATTTGTATTGTAGATTTCCCCTGGGTCTTCCCTTCTCTTGCTGCTCTCAACTTTACTCCCTTCTGACTCCCCGCTCAGGTTCCCATCCCCCTACCACTCTAGTTTAAACCTTCCCCAACAGCACTAGTGAGGACATTGGTCCCGGTCCTGCTCGGGTGTAACCTCTCCCGCTTGTACAGGTCCCACCTTCCCCAGAACAGATCCCAATGTCCCAGGAATCTAAATCCCTCCCTCCTACACCATCCCTGCAGCCACGCATTCATCCTGTCTATTCTCCTGTTCCTATACTCACTAGCACGTGGCACTGGTAGTAATCCTGAGATCACTACCTTTGAGGTCTTGCTTTTTAATTTATCTCCTAACTCCTTAAATTCACCTTGCAGGACCTCATCCCTTTTTTTACCTATGTCGTTGGTACCGATATAGACCACGACTATTGGCTGTTCACCCTCCCCCTCCAGGATGCCCTGCAGCCGCTCTGTGACATCCTTGACCCTAGCACCAGGGAGGCAACATACCATCCTGGAGTCACGTTTGCGGCCGCAGAAACGCCTATCTGTTCCCGTTACAATTGAATTCCCTATCACTATAGCCCTGCCACTCTTCTTCCTCCCCTCCTGTGCAGCAGAGCCACCCATGGTGCCACGAACTTGGCTTTTGCTGCTTTCCCCTGATAAGCCATCTCCCCCAACAGTATCCAAAGCGGTATATCTGTTTGAGAGGGAGATGGCCCCAGTGGTCTCCTGCTCTACCTGCCTAATCCTTTTACTCTGCCTGGCGGTCACCCATTTCCTTTCTGCCTGCATAATCTTTACCTGCAGTGTGACCACCTCACTGAACGTGCTATCCACGATAGTCTCAGCATCGCGGATGCTCCACAGTAAATCCACCCGCAGCTCCAGCTCCGTAATGCGGTTAGCCAGTAGCTGCAGCTGGACACACTTCCTGCACACATGGTCGACAGGGACACTGGTAGTGTCCATGACTTCCCACATAGTGCAAGAGGAGCATATCACGGGTGCGAGCTGTGCTGCCATGACTTGCCTTAGAGTTACACTGCGCTCACCTCTCAGACTCTCCTCCCGCTCTCGGTCTCTCCTCTTATACTGTGCTCACCTCTCGGACTCTCCTGCCTCACCTGTGACGTCGCGCAGTAGTTTTCTCTTGTTTGCAGGTCTGCTGCTGCTTTTATTCCCCACTCTCAGTCTTCTGCTGCTCAGGTCCGCCGCCGCTCTGTGGAAAATGTTCGGAAAAGCAACACCTCCTTCCCCCACTTCACCAAACTCCCACGCTCACCAAACTCTCAGTTGTCTCGCTCGGTGCTCCGTTGCACTCAGTGTCATTTTCTTGGGCTTGCAAGGCTTTCATACCCGTGGCGGGAGGGGACTTGCATCCTTTGGGCCCCCTCTCCGCCCGCCCTCTCCCCCTCCCATCAGAATTCCTGGGGTCAGGGCATTTACGTAAATCGGGAAGATACCTGCACCGATATCAGAGCAACTGGGACTCTTGCCTCAGGAAACTAGAGAGGGAGCTGAGCAAGTCGTTAGTCTGAAGAAATAACCAAAATGATAATGTCCAACCTTTTGTCCATTGGTCTGGTTTCGTCACGGCACTGGATCGTTCTTGACATTGCAGCAGACCAACTCTGGCTTTCCACAAAGTATCAGCATTGGGTGCCAGAGGCACACATGCATGCCTTGTGTCCAGTGTTGCTTGGAGTGCAAATGCAGTAACGACGACATGTGACGTTGTTCTCGTATTCGCATCAGCCCGCCCATTTGTGGGTGGACTCACTGTGCGCCGGCCCAGAAATTTTGACGGGTAGAAAAGGAGATGCAATCAGGAGCACTCCCAATTTCCACCTTCATCTGCCCGAGAAAGGCCAAGGAAATTCGGCCCCTGTATCCCCTGCAAACCCTTTAGAATTCCCGCGCCCCTGTGCTCGCTGACCTACATTGGCTCCCGGTCCAGAAACACCTCGATTTTAAAATTCTCACCCTTGTTTTCAAATCCCTGCGTGGCCTCGCCCCCTCCCTATCTCTGTAACCTCCTCCAGCCCCTACAACCTTCCGCGATCTCTGCGCTCCTCCAATTATGGCCTCTTGCGCATCCCCTGATTTTCATCGCTCCACCATTGGCGGCCGTGCCTTCAGCTGCCTGGGCCCGAAGCTCTGGAATTCCCTCCCTAAACCTCTCCGCCTCTCTACCTCTCTCCTCCTTCAAGATGCTCCTTAAAACCTCTTTGACCAAGCTTTTGGTCACCTGTCCTAATATCTCCTTGTGTATCTCGGTGTCAAATTTTGTTTGATAATCGCTCCCGCGAGGCGCCTTGGGACGTTTTACTACATTAAAGGCGCTTATATAAATGCAAGTTGTTGTCGTACTTCCTGTTTTCTGTCAATCTCTGCACTCCTCTCCTGAAGGCCTGACAGATTCGAGGGTTCCAGCTGGTCAATATAGCCCCGCCCAAGGGCCAACCTTTGATTCTAGACATTAAGTCTTGGCAGATTATTCAATTGTGGAAGGCATCATAGCCAAGTTTGACCCTATCCCTTTCCTTCTACGACCTCCACGCAGCACATGTTCCAGCGGGGACCAGATAGATCCAGACTGATCTGCGGTCGCAATGAAGAAAAACCTTTGCATCTGATTAGAGAAGCTCGACACCATTAATGAGTCATTGCTGAAACTTTCTTCACTGTGAGGGGAAAGTCAAATAATGAAGGAAAAGGTGAGTGAAAGAGAAACACAGTAAGCCATGGCTCAAGGTTTAAGAAATTCAAAATGTTGGGTGAAATTTCTTAGTATTTTAGAAAGTAGATTGAATCTTCTGACCTATACTTATGTGCATTCACTTTGTTTATCACTGTCTCAAAAGTTCAGAATCATGAAAAATTTCATTTGACTCATGAAATGCCATTTGAGCTGTTGTGAGGATGAATCGAGGGCGACAGGGAGGAAATTAAAACAAAATAAAGAAAGACGGACGCAAATGGGAAGGAATTTGGAAAAGAATGGATAAGAAAAGCCAGGGAACAGATCAAAAGAAGGAAAAAAAAGTCTGACGATATTGACAAACGGGGAAGATGAAAAGGTCGGAAAAAGAAGAAATAAGAGAGATGGCAGGTAAGTTATTAAAGGCTTGCCTGCAAGTGCAAAAAAAGCTAATTGAATCATTGGGCTGATCACCTCAAGAGGCCGAGAATATAAAAGCAAGGAAGTACTACTGCAATTAAACGTAGCCCTGGTCAGATCTACTTTGGAATATTGCTCCATCTTTTAGGATACCCAAGATGAAGGGCCATGATGTGGAGATGCCGGTGATGGACTGGGGTGGACAAATGTCAGGAGTCGCACAACACCAGGTTATAGTCCAACAGCTTTATTTGAAATCACAAGCTTTCGGAGCTTTGCTGCTTCGTCAGGTGAGTGAAGGGTTCCATAAAGGCACCTGGTAAATTACGTCGAATTCACAGCGCAGAAACAGGCCTTTCGACCTAACGTTCGTGCTCCACACGAGCCTCCTCCCTCCCTACTTCAACTCACTCTATCAGCAGATCCTTCTGTTCCTTTCTCTTCTTCAATGCTTCCCCTTAAATGCATCTGTACTATTCGCCTCAACTACTCCATGTGGGAGCGAGTTCCTCATTCTCACCACTCTCTGAGTCAAGAAGTTTCTCGTGAATTCCTTATTGGCTTTATTAGTGACTGTCTTATATTTATGGCCCCTGGTTTTGGTCTCTCCCGCAAGTGGAAAAGTCTTCTCTAAGTCCATCGTATCAAACCCCTTCATAATTTTAAAGACCTTTATCAGGTCACCCCTCGAAAGAGAAGAGCCTGTATGTGGAATATATTCCTTGGACATGAGAAGATTAAGGGATAACCTGATTGAAGCATTTCAAATAGTAAAGGAAATAGACAGGGTATATAAAGAATGACTCCACAATAGCAGAAGAATTCAGAACACAGTGACACAATCTTAGAATTTATGTTAAGAGCGAATCCAGGAGAAAGGTTCTTTACACAAATTGTTGTGAGAATCTGTCCTGGAAAGGCAGGAATTGCAAAGTGAATTGAAGTGTCTAAAGGTGAGATAGAATCATACAACACACAAGGAGGCCATTCTGCCCATCGTGCCTGTGCCGGCTCTTTGAAAGAGCTATCCAATTAGTCCCACTCCCCTGCTCTTTCCCCATAGCCCTGCAAATTTTTCCCTATCAAATTTATATCCAATTCCCTATTGAAAGTTACTATTGAATCTGCTTCCACCACCCTTTCAGGCCGTGCGTACCAAATCATAGCAACTTGCTGCGTTATACAATTTCTCCTCATTTCCGCTCTGGTTCTTTTGCCGATTACCTTAAATCTGTGTCCTCTGGTTACTGACCCTCCTGCCAGTGGAAACAGTTTCTCCCTATTTACTCCATCAAAACCTCTTCATAATTTTGAACACCTCTATTAAATCTCCCCTTAACCTTCTCTGCTGTACGATTCTATGATTATTGAGGTAATAATGAGAGCACGTCATTAGAAGCATTTAGTATTAAACAAATACACACACACCACACACGCACACACATAGACACACCACACACACACGTAGACACAGACACAGACGCACATAGACACAGACACGCACATCGACACACACACCACAAACACACACCCACGCACATAGACACACACACCACAAACACACACACATAGACACACACACTACAAACACACGCACCACACACGCACAAACACACACAAACATAGACACACACACACACACACACCAGGTGGCTGACAGATTTTGACAAGAAGTTGCTGGCAAGTTGGAAACAGCAGACTGTTTTCACTTGAAGTCTGGGAAGGTTTCCAGCCACCAATGGAGCAACTTATTCAGACAAGCTGTGTGGAGGCTCAGGAAATCCATCAGGTAGCTGATCACCCCTGGGGGCCGGTACTACAGAATCAACAGCTACTCTGCACACCCGGGGGATGGCACAGTAGGGTCCCCACCTGCCTGGTTCTGGACTGAACAGTCAGACTTTTGAATGCACCGTCCAGACATTTATAAAATCGGAATTGGACAACAAAATCTTGGGGGGTTTTTATAAGTAGAAGTCATTTTTTTGCTACTTGCTTCTTTGTTCTTATAATGTGAAATATTAGTTAAATGGGTTAATTATGATTTTTAATTCATGATTCACCTTCTGTCCTTTCTTATTCTGCCACCATTAAGGAGATTTACCAGAATGGGCTATGTGGCTTGGTGTCAAGTTTTGTTTGAAAACACTCCTGTGAAGCGCCTTGGGAGGTTTTATTATGTTAAAGGCGCTATATAAATGCACGTTGTTGTTGTTTAGGAATTCAAAATTAGAGAAGCAAATCCAACAAACTGCTGTTGAATGGGGGTTTCTGTCATTTTTACTCTTGTGTGTTTGCAGGACCCCTTGTAATTGATGCACTTTCTAGTTTACACCAGCCATGGCTCAGTGGGAAGCACTCTCGCCTCTGATGGTAGAAAGTCACGGGTTCAAAGTCCCACTCCAGAGACTGGAACACGTAATCCTAGGCCAATACTCGCAGTTGCGGTCCTGAGGGAGTGCCGCACTGTGCGGAGGGGCCGTCTTTCAGATGAGACGTTAAACCGAGGCCCCGTCTGCCCGCTCGGGTGGAGGTAAAAGATTTCATGGCACTATTTCGAAGAAGCGCAGGGGAGTTCTTCCTGGGGCCAATATTTATCCCTCAACCAACATCACTAAAACAGATGATCTGGTCATTATCACATTGCTGTTTGTGGGACCTTGCTGTGTTCAAATTGGCTGCCATATTTCATACATTACAACAGTGACTACACTTCAAAAAGTGCCTTGGGACGTCCTGAGGTCGTGAAAGGTGCTATATAAATGAACATTTTTTTTTACTGCAAATTTGCTGAATTGCAACACAGTGTTTGTTGAAGAAGTCTGGTTCACGGGTGGCAGGTTGCAGCACTTCAAATATTGGTTCTTCTTTTGCTGTATTTAGCTCCTACGAAGTTTATAGACATTTTCTTCTGCTTGGCAAACTACTCGCTCTTATTTTATTTCATCTTCTAATCAAGTGTTTTTCCACATTTTTTCCTCCATAAATAATACCTTGAAACCGGCAGGATGGAATCCTTGGGCCTTCTGCTGGTGTAGTGATAGGAACGTTAAAAAATAGTCTTCATAGGTGACCCTGATGGTTCCCTGAGTAAATGTCAGCCACGGCTCGGTGGGTAGCACTCTGGCGCCTGCATCAGAAGGTTGCGGCTTCAAGTCCTACTCCAGAGACTTGAGCACAAAATCCAGGCCGACACTCGGAGTGCTGCACTGTCGGAGGTGCCGTCTTTTGGATGAGACGTTAAACCGAGGCCCCTCTCGGGTGGAGGTAAAAGATCCCGTGGCATTATTCGAAGAAAAGCAGGGGGAGTTCTCCCCCCCAGTGTCCTGGGCCAATATTTATCCCTCAACCAACATCACTAAAACAGATTATCTGGTCTTTATCACATTGCTGTTTGTGGGATCTCGCTGTGCGCAAATTGGCTGCCATGTTTCCTACATTACAACAGTGACTGCACTTCAAGAAAGTATTTAATTGGCTGTAAAGCGCTTTGGGTCGTCCTGAGGTCGTGAAAGGCGCTATATAAATGCAAGTCCTTTTTAACCGTTTTCAAGTCGCACCTGAGCTGAAATTTCATCTTGTCATCCAGTGAAACGCTTTAATCTTTTTGTAAGGCTGGGGAGATGCTCGACCCCCAGAGCAACAGTCTGAGCTCCCAGCGAAGCTGTCAGCAGGGGCTCCATCATTGTGGGCCTCACCGCAGTGCTCATAGAGCTGACGACTCACTCCGTGATTGTCTGCAATGTTCTTAATGCCTTGCGGGAGAACCCTTTAAATAGCGGCAGGAATGCCGGAAATTGAAGCCCCCGATCGGCGGGGCTGCCGATCGACTGTGGGGCTAATGCTGGCATCTCACCTATTTAGTTATAACGAGGCCCCCTGATCTCACCATGACTGGTCTCACGCTGCCAATATCACGCCGATTCTGGGCCGAGAAACGGGCCTACACAAATTTCTAGCCCAGAGTCTCCTCTCTCTGCTGGCGCTGGGAGTGGTCATGTTGTTTACCGGGAGTCTTCTTCTGAGGTTGGGGGTTCAGGGCGCTCGTTGACAGAACATTATCGTACAGTTGCTCCTCACGACAGCTGTTCTGGGGGTGTTGAGATATTTGAATCCGGGCACTGAAATTTGGACAAAAATAGGAAGCAGAGCAAGCGAAAAGTTAAAGTACAAAAAGATGTTTTGTGTCGCTGAAAGAGTTAAAAACTTCGACTACAAACTGAAGCGATTTATTTAGCATTCAAACCCGTGTTTAAATGCGATGCTGAACCCAGGATGGAAAATATCTCTGACTGTTATCAGATTCTGTGGCAGCAATTTTATTTCCTGTAAAAAAAAAGTGAAAATTCAGCTTTTGCTTAATTGGTTAAAAGATCTACCTATATTATGTATGTGTATATATTGCAGTTGTTTAAACTGCAAAGTTTTCTTACACGATAAAATGATATGCAGTACAATTGGCCCCAGTTGCTTGTAACATAATGTTCTTTGCACGTCCCAGATTTGATGTGTCAAATACAATCTCACTCCCAGCCCATAAAGGAGAAATCTAACTTTTTTTTAAAGTGAAACCTTGAGGTGCTTCGTTCAACTACGCAAAATACAAAAAAAAATGTGACCTATATAATGAGAATAAGTGACAGATTCCCAGTTCGCCAAGAGAATTTTTTTTAACTTGAGATTAAAGTGTTAATGTTCCGCTGGACGTTAACTTTACTGGCCTGTTTTCAAAAGCTTTGATAGGCCTCAACCAGGTAAACCCATTTTCCAGTCGATGCCCAGACGGCCAACAATAGTCCAGCACTTACGTGGACACAGCAGTTAACTGAGCATGGATCAGCAGAATTACTACCTGCTACACATTCTCCTCATTGCAATTAACATTGCCAATGAGGGGGAAAGAAATGTAATGGCCGAGAAATTTGTTCGTCATTTTTTTTATTCGTTCATGGGATGTGGGCGTCGCTGGCGAGGCCGGCATTTATTGCCCATCCCTAATTGCCCTTGAGAAGGTGGTGGTGAGCCGCCTTCTTGAACCGCTGCAGTCCGTGTGGTGAAGGTTCTCCCACAGTGCTGTCAGGAAGGGAGTTCCAGGATTTTGACCCAGCGACGATGAAGGAACGGCCGATATATTTCCAAGTCGGGATGGTGTGTGACTTGGAGGGGAACGTGCAGGTGGTGTTGTTCCCATGTGCCTGCTGCCCTTGTCCTTCTAGGTGGTAGAGGTCGCGGGTTTGGGAGGTGCTGTCGAAGAAGCCTTGGCGAGTTGCTGCAGTGCATCCTGTGGATGGTGCACACTGCAGCCAGCGTGCCGCGTTTCCCTACATTATTGACAGTGACTACACGTCAAAAAGTACTTCATTGGCTGTAAAGTGCTTTGGGGATCTCCTGAGGTCGGGATAGGCGCTATATGAATGCAAGTTCTTTTTATCCAAGAGCTCTGCCAATGCCTCTCTGATAGGGTTGCTTGCTCTGGTTGGAAGTATTCCTGGAGGTGTCATCACATGACCTCCTGCCTCCAAGCGCCCCACCCCCACACTCCCACCATTGGTCGCCCCACATGGTATCATAGAATCATAATAGGTAAAGGACAGGAGGAGGCCACTCGGCCCATCGTGCCTGTGCCGGCTCTTTGAAAGAGCTATGCAATTAGTCCCACTGCTCTTTCCCCATAGCCCTGTAAATTTTTTCCCTTCAAGTATTTATCCAATTCCCTTTTGAAAGTTACTATTGAATCTGCTTCCACCGCCCTTTCAGGCAGCGCATTCCAGATCATAACAACTCACTGCCTAAAAAAAATGTTTCCTCATCTCCCCTCTGGCTCTTTTGCCAATTACCTTAAACCTGTGTCCTCTGGTTACTGACCCTCCTGCCGATGGAAACTATTTCTCCTTATTTCCTCTATCAAAACCCTTTCATGATTTTGAACATCTTTATCAAATCTCCCCTTAACCTTCTCTGTTCTAAAGAGAACATGTCCATCCTCATGGAACACTGCCTTCCCGCGGCCAATTGGAAAACGAATAGACTCTTCATTACCAGTTGGATGATTCTTGACTATCAGTCAAACAGCCTTTTAACCCATGTCCAATATTTTTATAACTAATAAACAAAAGTGTTCAAATATTAAAACACTATTTTTTAATGATTTTTCTCCTGGGTTTTTGCTCGCAGCGGTGTCCTGGAGATTAGTCTTTAATTCCTGGAGACTCCAGGGCAAACCTGGAGGGTTGGCAACCCTACTCTCTGAGTTGGCCACTAAACGGTGTATGAGAGCAACCTCGGTGCAGACTCTTCCCTCAAATGTGCCCTTTCCGCAGATTCCGGAGGCAGTCCAGAGCAAGGGAGCACAAGCTTAAAACTGAGGGGAGGGGGCGGGGAGGGGAGGGGAGGGGAAGGGAAAGGAGGGGAGGGGAGCTTTTTCCCCAAGGAGCCAGCCTGGCATTTATGCTTCATTCTGAAACACGGCATGAATGCTCGACTGCCTGCTTGGCATTGACGTGAAGGAACTGGTGTCTGCAACAACAACAACTTGCATTTATAGAACGTCTTTAACCTCGCAAGGCGCTTCACAGGAGCGTAATCAGACAAAATTTGATACCTTGGGAGTGGCCGGGAGGCTTGTGGATTTCCGGTCTTTTTCAATGAACAGAGCCCATTATAAAACTTGGTTGCCAACCTGAACAGCTCCTGGAACCTTGCACCTAAGTGTTGTCCAAAGCTGTTTCTGCCTTTTGCTTCAGAAGATCTGCAACAATTGGATCAGGTGAGTCCCCCGTTCCCTCCACCACCTCATCATAACCTCTCAACACTTATACTTTGCCACCACTGATTTTAGTGAAAGGTGAAACTTTGTTGTGTTACTGTCAAGAGCCAATTTACTCAGTGTCATTGACCCTCCTCCATTGGGGGATCCATCTTTTCATCAGTGAACTGAACTCTAAATGATGGAAATTCAGGCCCAAGGCTCGTCAAAGCAACCCAAGGTGAACGCATCACACTTTCAACTTACCAAATACTTGTTAAAGAGGGAGTTGGACCTGCTCTTGACTGGGGCAGTGATCACATCACATAGAAGATACGTGTCTTTTTAGATAACACTTGGTCCATGTGATCTCCTGGACTGGTTTCGATCACCTGAGGGGATTGGAGAGGAATTTTTCAGAGTGTTTTTTCCCATTATTGGCCCTGGGTTTTTTCCTCTGTTTTCTTGCCTCTTTCAGGAGATTATATGGCTGTGGGGGAGGTGGAGACGGAGGGAAGAAGTGTCTAGTTATGATGCTTCGGCCATCATGGGGTGTGGGGCAGGCTTGATGGACCAGCTGGTCTTTTACTGCCTGTCAATTTTGTATGTTCGTATGTTTTGTTTGTGAAGAGCCTTATCCTCTACTCCACTTTATATCACTTGAAGCTGATTAGAGAGAGCCCAAGTGGATTTGTAAAGGGTAGGTCATGTCTAACATGTATTCCAGCACAATCTATAACCTCGTGGCCCGGCATATTCCTCACTCTACCATTACCAACAAGCCAGGGGATCAACCCTGGTTCAATGAGGAGTGTAGAAGAGCATGCCAGGAGCAGCACCAGGCATACCTAAAAATGAGGTGCCAACCTGGTGAAGCTACAACACAGGACGACATGCATGCTAAACAGCGGAAGCAACATGCTACAGACAGAGCTAAGCGATTCCACAACCAACGGATCAGATCAAAGCTCTGCAGTCCTGCCACATCTAGTCGTGAATGGTGGTGGACAATTAAACAACTAATGGGAGGAGGAGGCTCTGTGAACATCCCCATCCTCAATGATGGCAGAGTCCAGCACGTGAGTGCAAAGGACAAGGCTGAAGCGTTTGCAACCATCTTCAGCCAGAAGTGCCGAGTGGATGATCCATCTCGGCCTCCTCCCGATATCCCCACCATCACAGAAGCCAGTCTTCAGCCAATTCGATTCACTCCACATGATATCAAGAAATGGCTGAGTGCACTGGATACAGCAAAGGCTATGGGCCTTGACGACATCCCGGCTGTAGTGCTGAAGACTTGTGCTCCAGAACTAGCCGCGCCTCTAGCCAAACTGTTCCAGTACAGCTACAACACTGGCATCTACCCGACAATGTGGAAAATTGCCCAGGCATGTCCTGTCCATAAAAAGCAGGACAAATCCAATCCGGCCAATTACTGCCCCATCAGTCTACTCTCAATCATCAGCAAAGTGACAGTGCTATCAAGCGGCACTTACTCACTAATAACCTGCTCATCAGTCCTCAGTTTGGGTTCTGCCAGGACCACTCGGCTCCAGACCCCATTTCAGCCTTAGTCCAAACATGGACAAAAGAGCGGAATTCCAGAGGTGAGGTGAGAGTGACTGCCCTTAACATCAAGGCAGGATTTGACCGAGTGTGGCACCAAGGAGCCCTAGTAAAATTGAAGTCAATGGGAATCAGGGGGCAAACTCTCCAGTGGCTGGAGTCATACCTGGCACAAAGGAAGATGGTGGTGCTTGTTGGAGGCCAATCATCTCAGCCCCAGGACATTGCTGCAGGAGTTCCTCAGGGCAGTGTCCTCGGCCCAACCATCTTCAGCTGCTTCATCAATGACCTTCCTTCCATCATAAGGTCAGAAATGGGGATGTTCACTGATGATTGCACAGTGTTCAGTTCCATTCGCAACCCCTCAGATAATGAAGCAGTCCGTGCCCACATGCAGAAAGACCTGACAACATCCAGGCTTAGGCTGATAAGTGGCAAGTAACATTCGCGCCAGACAAGTACCAGGCAATGACCATCTCCAACAAGAGAGAGTCTAACCACCTCCCCTTGACATTCAACGGCATAACCGTCGCTGAATCCCCCACCATCAACATCCTGGGGGTCACCATTGACCAGAAACTTAACTGGACCAGCCACATAAATACTGTGGCTACAAGAGCAGGTCAGAGGTTGGGTATTCTGCGGCGAGTAACTCACCTCCTGACTCCCCAAAGCCTTTCCACCATCTACAAGGCACAAATCAGGAGTATGATGGAATACTCTCCACTTGCCTGGATGAGTGCAGCTCCAACAACACTCAAGAAGCTCGACACCATCCAGGACAAAGCAGCCTGCTTGATTGGACCCCATCTACCACCCTGAACATTCACTCCCTTCACCACCGGCGCACCGTGGCTGCAGTGTGTACCATCTACAGGATGCACTGCAGCAACTTGCCAAGGATTCTTTGACAGCACCTCCCAAACCCATGACCTCTACCACCTAGAAGGACAAGGGCAGCAGGCACATGGGAACAACACCACCTGCACGTTCCCCTCCAAGTCACACACCATCCCGACTTGGAAATATATCGCCGTTCCTTCATCGTTGCTGGGTCAAAATCCTGGAACTCCCTTCCTAACAGCACTGTGGGAGAACCTTCACCACACGGACTGCAGCGGTTCAAGAAGGCGGCTCACCACCACCTTCTCGAGGGCAATTAGGGATGGTCAATAAATGCTGGACTTGCCAGCGACACCCACATCCCATGAACGAATAAAAAAAAATTGAATTTTTTGAGGAAGTAACTGAAGTAGTGGACAGGGGAATGTCAATGGATGTAGTTTATATGGACTTCCAGAAGGCATTTGCTAAGGTTCCACATAAGAGACTGTTGGCTAAAATTAAAGCTCATGGGATTGAAGGCAAACTACTGACCTGGTTAGGAGATTGGTTAGGCGGTAGAAGTGAGTAAGAAGAATGGGGATGTACTCAAATTGGAAGGAAGTGACTAGTGGTGTCCCACAAGGATCTGTGCTGGGGCCTCAACTATTCACTATATTCATTAATGACTTAAATAACACAAGAGAGAGCCACATCTCCAAGTTTGCCAATGACTCAAAGATTGGTGGCATGATATGGAGTGCAGACGGGAGCATAAAATTACAAGAGACATTGATAGATTAAGTGAGTGGGCAAAACTGTGGCAGATGGATTTCAACGCAGGTAAGTGTGAGGTCATCCATTTTGGACTAAAAAAGGATCCATCCGAGTATTTTTTAAATGGTGAAAAGCTGGAAACAGTGGAGGTCCAAAGAGATTTAGGGGCCCGTGTATACAGATCATTAAAATGTAGTGGTCAGGTACAAAAAATAATCAAAAAGGCTAATGGAATGTTAGCCTTTATAACTAGAGGGCCAGAATATAAAGGGGAGGAAGTTTTTCTCCAGCTATACAAAGCCCTGGTTAGACCACATCTGGATTACTGTGTACAGTGCTGGGCACCGCACCTTGGGATATATTGGCCTTGGAGGGAGTGCAGCGCGGATTCACCAGATTATTACCAGGGTTCCAAGGGTTAGATTATGAGGACAGATTACATAAACTAGGCTTGTAATCCCTGGAATATAGAAGATTAAGGGTTGATTTACATTGAGTCTGTATCACAGAAACAGGCCACTCGGCCCAACTGGTCTATGCTGGCGTTTAAGCTCCACACGAGCCTCCTCCCTCCCTATTTCATCTCACCCTATCAGCATATCCTTCTATTCCTTTCTCCCTCATGTGTTTATCTAGCTTCCCCTTAAATGTATCTATTCTATTCGCCTTAACCACTCCACGTGGTAGCGAGTTTCACATTCTCACCACTCTCTGAGTAAAGAAGTTTCTCTTGAATTCCCCATTAGATTTATTAGTGACTATCTTATATTTATCACTTCTAGTTTTGGACTCCCCCACAAGTGGAAACTTTTTCTCTACGTCTACCCTATCAAACCCTTTCATTATCTTAAAGACCTCTATCAGGTCACCCCTCAGCCTTCTCTTTTTTAGAGAAAAGAGCTCCAGTCTGTTCAGTCTTTCCTGATAGGTATATCCTCTCAGTTCTGGTATCATCCTTGTGAATCTTTTTTGCACCTTCTCCAGTGCCTCTATATCCTTTCTATAACACGGAGACTAGAACTGTGCACGGTACTCCAAGTGTGGTCTAACCAAGGTTCTATACAAGTTTAGCATAACATCTCTGCTTTTCAATTCTATCCCTCCAGAAATGAACCCTAGTGCTTGGTTTGCCTTTTTTTATGGCCTTATTAACCTGCGTCGCTACTTTTAGTGATTTGTGTGTCTGTACCCCCAGATCCCTCTGCTCCTCTATCCCATTTAGACTCTTATTATCTGATTTGATTGAGGTTTTTAGTAATTTGAAAGAAATTGATCGGGTAGATAGACAGAAACTTTTTCCGCTGGTGGGGGGAGTCTCAGACAAGGGGACATAACCTTAAAATCAGAGCCAGGCCATTCAGGAGAGAAGTTAGGAAACACTTCTTCACACAAAGGGTGGTAGAAGTGTAGAACTCTCCCTCTGAGATCGATAGATTTTTGGTAGCCAAGGGTATTAAGGGATATGGGGCCAAGACGGGTGGAATTAGGATACAGATCAGCCATGATCTAATTGAATGGCGGAACAGGCTCGAGGGGCCGAATGGCCTCCTCCTGTTCCTATGTTCCTGTATCATTAAACTACAGATGTATTTCAACGCAGGTCAGCGTGAGGTCTTCCATTTTGGACCAACAAAGGATCCATCTGAGTGTTTCTTTTAAATGGCGAAAAGCTGGAAACAGTGGAGGTCCAGAGAGACTTAGGGTTCCATGTGCACGGATCACTAAAATGTAGCGGTCAGGTACAGAAAATAATCAAAAAGGCTAACGGAATGTTCGCCTTTATAACTAGAGGACCATCAAAAAAATGGCAAGCTATCAACCAAGGCTTTTACGACTGGTGTTTCTATCTAATCAATTCCTGAGGGACAAACTGTTGCTGTTCTTCAGCTGAAGATTTACACCTGCCTGTCCTGACAGCCCCGTCATGATCTCGTATTGCTCTGAACAAATCCCGGTGCAAAAATTGCTTTCCTTAAACTTCTGGTCCAGAACATTCCAAAATAGAATTTGGGAAATGTATCTTCCATTGATAATATTCTTGGAATAAATTAAAGAAAAAAAACAAATGTAACCTTGATTTGTTCTGACTTGAGTGGCCGGCGGAGGTTTTAAAACATTCCGCTGTCGTGTGAGGAGCAAACATATCAAACAAGCCCCACTCCTCGTACCCTGCCAGCTGTCACTTCTTGGAAACAGTAGTTGGTGCTCGTTTGCAAGCGTGTCGCCCTTTGATCTGATAACCCTTTCCTGCCCAGAAATCTCAGGAATGACTAGCGGTAGAAATTAACCGTTAGTTGTGGGATTTCTAGGTGGGCAACGCATCAATAATGAAACCTTTTAATATGCTCATTCATTCCTTAATGTCAATTAATGCGGCAGGAGGGAAATGACCGATTGAAAAAAATCTCCACCCAAAGGGCTGCTCTGTCACTCATCTGATTTGCCAGCTGTGGCTCAGCGGGTATCACTCTCGCCTCCAAGTCAGAAGGTCTTGGGTTCGAGTCCCACTTCAGAGACCTGAGCACGTTATTCCAGGACGACACTCCCAGTGCAGTCGTGGAGGAGCGCTGCCCTGTCCCAGTTGCCGTCTTTCGGATGAGACGTTAAACCGAGGCCCCGTCTGCCCTTTCGGGAGGACGTAAAAGATCCCACGGCACCGTTTCAAAGAAGAGCTGGTGAGTTCTCCCCCGGTGTCCTGGGCCAGTATTTATCCCTCAACCAACATCACTAAAAAAAAAGATTATCTGGTCATCATTGCACTGCTGTTTGTGGGATCTTGCTGTGCGCAAATTGCCTGCCGCGTTTGCTACATTACAACAGTGACTAAACTTCAAAATTACTTCATTGGCTGTAAAGCGCTTTGGGACATCCTGAGGTCATGAAAGACGCTATATAAATGCAAGTTCTTTCTTCAAAATCTCTGTGCCATTTTCTAGATTAGTGGCAAAAAGTGTCATTCATTGTGGTGGGAAGTTTGGAGGTTTGGCGACACTCTGTGGCCATAAATTGTATTGCGATGTCAGCTTTTTAATCCCCCCGATAGCTTTCCACATCAGAAAATCGATAATTGCCAAGTAAGAAGTAAGTTACTTATGACTTTCAAATTCAGTGGTTACAGCTTTCAAATTTGACCCAGTGGGTTAATTTAAAGCTCGACCATTCTTTTTGCATCCTGCTTCTTGCCCTCTCAAGAACATAAAAAAAGTAAACGATGAGAAAAAAGTAATTTGCCCCTTCAAGCTCTTTCCATCATGGTCTCCGCTCCACTGGCTTAAACCCCTGAGGGACAGTTGTATCACATTCTTCCTGGACTCACCTCCCCTTTTTCCTGCCCCTTTTCCAATTTAATCATGCAAACCCCACCCCCCCCCCCCCGTCTCCCCCTCCCAAAATATCTACTTAACATAAGAACATAAGACATAAGAAATAGGAGCAGGAGTAGGCCAATCGGCCCCTCGAGCCTGCTCCGCCATTCAATAAGATCATGGCTGATCTGATCCTAACCTCAAATCTAAATTCATGTCCAATTTCCTGCCCGCTCCCCGTAACCCCTAATTCCCTTTACTTCGAGGAAACTGTCTATTTCTGTTTTAAATTTATTTAATGATGTAGCTTCCACAGCTTCCTGGGGCAGCAAATTCCACAGACCTACTACCCTCTGAGTGAAGAAGTTTCTCCTCATCTCAGTTTTGAAAGAGCAGCCCCTTATTCTAAGATTATGCCCCCTAGTTCTAGTTTCACCCATCCTTGGGAACATCCTTACCGCATCCACCCGATCAAGCCCCTTCACAAACTTATATGTTTCAATAAGATCGCCTCTCATTCTTCTGAACTCCAATGAGTAGAGTCCCAATCTACTCAACCTCTCCTCATATGTCCACCCCCTCATCCTCGGGATTAACTGAGTGAACCTTCTTTGTACTGCCTCGAGAGCAAGTATGTCTTTTCTTAAGTATGGACACCAAAACTGTATGCAGTATTCCAGGTGCGGTCTCACCAATACCTTATGTAACTGCAGCAATACCTCCCTGTTTTTATATTCTATCCCCCTAGCAATAAAAGCCAACATTCCGTTGGCCTTCTTGATCACCTGCTGCACCTGCATACTAACTTTTTGATTTTCTTGCACTAGGACCCCCAGATCCCTTTGTACTGCAGTACTTTCCAGTTTCTTAACCTTACAACCTGCATCCATTATTTTGCTCTGGCTTATGACTTTCCACAGAGGGAATTTCTATGGTTTAGACTTGTATTCCCTCGAGTATAGAAGATTAAGGGGTGATCTAATCGAGGTGTTTAAGATGATTAAAGGATTTGATAGGGTCGATAGAGAGAAACTATTTCCTCTGGTGGGGGGGAATCCAGAACAAGGGGGCAGAACCTTAAAATTAGAGCCAGGCCGTTCAGGGGTGATGTCAGGAAGCACTTCTTCACACAAAGGGGGGTGAAAATCGGGAACTCTCTCCCTCAAAAAGCTGTTGAGGTTGGGGGTCAATTGAAAATTTCAAAAGTCAGATTAATAGATTTTTGTTAGGCAAAATTTATCCCTCAACCAACATCACCAAAAAAATTCAGATTACCTGGTCATTTATCTGATTGCTGTTTGTGGGCAGTCAAATTGCCTGCATTACAACAGTGACTACACTTCAAAACAGTACTTCATTGGCTGTAAAGCCCTTTGGGACATCCTGAGGTTGTGAAAGGCACTATATAAATGCAAGTCATTCTTTTTATTTTTCCCGTCCTACTAGAGTCATCAACCTTAAACATTCAGAGATCAGCCTCTCCACATTCAAACAACAGCAACAACAACTTGCATTTATATAGCGCCTTTAACGTAGTAAAACGTCCCAAGGCGCTTCACAGGAGCGATTATCAAACAAAATTTGACACCGAACCACATAAGGAGATATTAGGACAGGTGACCAAAAGCTTGGTCAAAGAGGTAGGTTTTAAGGAGCGTCTTAAAGGAGGAGAGAGAGAGGCGGAGAGGTTAAGGGAGGGAATTCCAGAGCTTAGGGCCTGGGCAGCTGAAGGCACGGCCGCCAATGGAGTGATTAAAATCAGGGGATAACAGAGATAAATAGGATAAAATAGGAACATTTTAAATACAACTTTCACACACACACCCCTACAATTATTGCAATGCAAATTTTTTACTTGAATAGAAAAAAAAATTCGACATGTGTACTGATAGTTGTGATACCAAAAAATATGATAAAATTCAATAGATATACCATTTACAAGTAACCGCCTAAAACTGTCCAAAATTTGCAATGTGGCAGATTGCAGTAGCTTTGTGTGAGAATAGGGAAGAGACCTGATTAAAGCACGAGGCATCAGGTAAGTGTTTTAATTAGCTTGTGGCTTCCTCCTGTATTGCAGAATACAAACTGCCTGCAGTCTGCACCACACTGATTAGTAAGCGGCCAGCATGCGGCAGCAATTTTACGTTCAAACACCTCCCTTAGAACACAGGATTTTATTGGGGATTAATGCTTGCTGGGTCAGCCAATCAGAACACATAAAATTCATAATCTATCTTTTATGGAAATTGTAACCATACCACTGTAAAAGCTTCCCATGATAAAATGTTTTATGGGGGTGAGCAATGGGCAGAGAGACAGCTGTGAAAGGAGCCTTTGTACTCTGGACAACTGTCAGTGACACATTTGTAGATTACAGTTTGATCTTACAGTCAAAGATCAGGGTCGCTAAAAAGTGCACAAGTCTTTAGAGAAATGCAGGATTTGAAAATGCATCGTGGGGTTCAGCTTCCGCTTTGGCGCAATCGGGAAATTGCGCCCAAAACGCGCGTGAAATCGCATCGCTTGGCTTAGGTTTCAAGTTTCTGCTAAAATTCATTTGCACAATCACGAAACGTAAGACCTTCCGTGAACCAGCACGATCGGGCAGCGTAATAGGACGTAATCGTTTTTTTTTTATTTCCATTAAAAAGTATTCCTTGATGTATTTAAGACTGGTAACCAGGTGCAGTTTCATTAATGCAAATGAAAATCAGTTTATCACCAAAAATTGGACTAGTTGGATTGTTCTTTCAAAGAGCCGGCACAGGCACGATGGGCCGATTGGCCTTCTCCTGTGCTGTACCCACTATGGAAAGTAAGCATTTTTAATAAGTGTCCAGTCCTCTGCCTATGAGTAACCTGATTTAAAAATCACCGAAAATGACTTAAAAAAAAACTAAACTGAACCATTTAATAGTTTCTTTGGTGTACACTGGTCAGTTTCTTAGTAAATTAAATATTTTTTTGATATGATAAAACTTTTAAAACGTGCCGACTGGTGCCTAGGAAAATGAGGGAGTTTGAAGAGTCTTCCTGAACCAGCGGAACCTCGTAATGTCGACCTGTCGGGGGGGGGGGGCGTGGCCAGTTTTGTGGGCGGGGCCTGACCCGGGCAAATTGAATCTTGAACCAGCGGAAAAGATCGCGGAAAACACGAGCGTGAGTGGTTTTGGGCGTAACTCGCTCGTGTTTAAAATTCCCCGATGTTTTGCGCTGGCCCGGGGTTGATTCCTCCCGGATTGTGCCGATATAACGACAGGAAACTCAACCCCAATATTTTTATTCCCTTCTGGACCGTGGATAAGATCACATCGATGTTTGGGCGCCCCGGCAACAGCTGCTCTGTTCAGTGCTTGACTGTTAGGGCAGGGGTGCGGGTGCTCCCTCCCTCGGACTGTGACGTGGACTGTGACACGGACTGTAATGCGGACTGTGACACGGACTGTAACGCAGACTGGCGTGGACTGTAGCACAGACTGTGACACGGACTGTAATGCGGACTGTGACACGGACTGTAACGCAGACTGGCGTGGACTGTAGCACAGACTGTGACACGGACTGTAACGCGGACTGTGCCACGGACTGTAGCGCAGACTGGCGTGGACTGTAGCACAGACTGTGACACGGACTGTAATGCGGACTGTGACACGGACTGTAACGCAGACTGGCGTGGACTGTAGCACAGACTGTGACACGGACTGTAACGCGGACTGTGCCACGGACTGTAGCGCAGACTGGCGTGGACTGTAGCGCAGATTGTGTCACGGATTGTACTGTAGACTGTGACACAGGCTGTGACACAGACTGTGACGCGGACTGTGATGCAGGCTGTGACATGGGCTGTGACACGAACTATAGCGCGTACTGAGCCGCGGGCTGTGACACGAGCTGTGATACGGACTGTGACGCAAACTGTGACGTGGACTGATGCAGACCGTGACATGGGCTATGACACAAACTATAGCGCGGACTGTAGCGCAGACTGTAATATGGACTGTGACACAGACTGTGACACGGGCTGTGATGTGGACTGTGACACGGACTATAGCGCAGACTGTGACGCAGACTGTAACACGAGCTGTGACGTGGACTGTGACGCAGACTGTAGCGTGGACTGTGATGCAGACTGTAATGTAGACTGTGACACGGACTGTGACATGGAGTGTAATGCTAGGATATCCGGGGCATGAACCTTCCTGCAAAATTCCGAAACTTACATAAAGAATGGTACAGTCTGTGTGGTGAATTCCTCTAACTGCATTTGTGGAAACAAAAGACATTTTAACATCTCAGAACTGATCTTTTTTATTGTTACATTTCTCTATGGTATTTATTGACTTTTTTTTTTCTAGGTGCAGAACATAATAAGCTCCACTTGTTCGTCAGAATCGGACAGGCTTCAATCCTGGCTTTTATGAAGTGAACAGATGTATTTCTTTCTGTTGCCTTGGGGGTGATTTTAAACCCCAAGAACGGGTGGGTTGGGGGGCGGGTGGGAGTTGAAAATAGTCGTTTTTTTGGGTCGCGATTGCAAAATTTTCGGACTTGTCATTCCCAGTGGGAAGCCTGGTCTTTTCCGCGCTGACGTTAAGCCCGGGAATAAAGCCGGGTTGCGGTCGCGACCCAAAAAAAACCCAACTATTTTCAACTCCCACCCGCCCCCAACCCACCCGTTCTCGGGGTTTGAAATCACCCTCCTTGTCTCTGCACTTCCCCCTTTCTCAGTGTTTCTCTCTTTGTTACTGTTTCGCTGTGTTTCTATTACTCTTCTCGTTTCTGTGTTTTTCTTTCTCTGTTACAGTTACTCTTCTTGAGTTTCTTTCTCTGTTGCACCCACCGTAAACTTGAGCTCGTCCAAAAACTCTGCTGCCCGTTAAAGGCGCTATATAAATGCAAGTCTTTGCTCTCTAAGTCTGTATCACTCTTCCCCTCCCTCTCTGTATTTCTGCCTCTGCTACTGTCCCTAGGTCTCTGTTACTCTCTGATGGGGAGAGAGAGAAACGTTACAGAAGTTAAGATTGTACAGCCATACACACAACAACAACTTGCATTTATATAGCGCCTTTAATGTAGTAAAACGTCCCAAGGAGCATCACACGAGTGATTACCAGTCAAAATTTGACACCGAGCCACATAAGGAGATACTAGGTCACGTGATCACAAGCTTGGTGAAAGAGGTAGGTTTTAAGGAGCATCTTAAAGGAGGAGAGAGAGGCGGAGAGGTTTAGGGAGGGAATTCCAGAGCTTGGGGCCGAGGCAGCTGAAGGCACGGCCGCCAATGGTGGAGCGATGAAAATCGGGGCCAGAATTGGAGGAGTGCAGAGATCTCGGAGGGTTGTAGGGCTGGAAGAGGTTAAAGAGATAGGGAGGGGCGAGGCCTTAGGGGGATTTGAACACAAGGATATATTTGCCTTAGAGGGGGGTGCAACGAAGGTTCACTAGATTGATTCCTGAGATGAGAGGGTTGTCCTATGAAGAAAGATTGACTAGATTGGGCCTATACTCTCTGGAGTTTAGAAGAATGAGAGGTGATCTCATTAAAACACATGAGATTGTAAGAGGGTTGACAGGGTAGATGCTGAGAGGTTGTTTCTCCTGGCTGGAGAGTCTAGAACTAGGGAACATAGTCTCAGGATAAGGGGTCGGACATTTAGGACTGAGATGAGGAGGGATTTCTTCCCTCAGAGGGTTGTGATTATTTGGAATTCTCTACCCCAGAGGGTTGTGGATGCTCAGTCGTTGAGTATATTAAAGGCTGAGACCGATAGATTTTTGGACTGTAAGGGAATCAAGGGATATGGGGATCGGGCGGGAAAGTGGAGTTGAGGTTGAAGATCAGCCATGATCTTATTGAATGGCGGAGCAGGCTCGAGGGGCCGTATGGCCTACTCCACCTCCTATTTCTTACGTTCTTACAGGGGTGACACATGGGCAGATATGTGTATACTTTGATGTACAAGTTTCCTTGATATCAAAGGAAGTAATCCAGATAAGCAGACCAATTTACCCAGGAGCAGAAAATCCAGGAAGAACTATGATGTTACAGAAGGCTAACAGCATCCTCCAAGGGTCAGACAGGGCAAAAAGTTCATCTACACCAGCTAGTTGGATGAGGTCGTTAGGTTCTGGAAACATTGCTAATTACAAGAATATAGACTATTCAATAGACTGGCTAGTTAATCCTGTTCATTTGTCAGCTATCTAAAGAATCTAATCCTAAATTAATCTCACCAATTTATATCATTCTCAGTCACTGATCCCAACTCTTCTCTAAAAAAGAGAAGGTTGAGAGGAGACCTGATAGAGGTCTTAAATATTATGTCCGGTTTGATAGGGTAGACGTAGAGAAGATGTTTCCACTTGTGGGGGGAGACCAAAACGAGGGGCCATAAATATAAGATAGTCACTAATAAATCCAATAAGGAATTCAGGAGAAACTTCTTTACCCAGTGATTTGAATGTGGAACTCGCTATCACGAGGAGTAGTTGAGGCGAATAGAACAGATACATTCAAGGGGAAGCTAGATAAACACATGAGGGAGAAAGGAATAGAAGGATATGCTGATAGGGTGAGATGAAAAGGGGAGGGAGGCGGCTCGTGTGGAGCATAAACACCAGCACAGACCAGTTGGACCGAATGGCCTGTTTCTGTGCTGTAAATTATATGTCATTCTGTGTAACTAAACTTATAATCAGCAAGTGATTAGTGCTAAATTAGTGTGACATAGCTGAACTGTCTTTGTAATCCCTGTTATTCACTTCATCAGTTAACGCTATCTACTAATTATTTGCATACTCAGTGTTTAAATTTAGTTGCTCCTATCTATGTTTCTAAGGTTAAAAAACAATTTTTAGTCTATGATTTTTGTCAGAGGAGAAGTGCCTTTGGAACGTAGGAACAGGAGGAGGCCATTCAGCCCCTCGAGCCTGTTCCACCATTCAATTAGATCATGGCTTATCTGTATCTCAATTCCATCTACCTGCCTTGGTTCCGTAACCCTTAATACCCTTGCCTAATAAAACTTCACTGCAAGAGTATGCCACCTTCTGCAGCTCATTTACAGACAACCTCAAGGACTGGGATTACTCCTCTGAAGGTAACAATGGCCTTACATTTCACTGCAACAGCATCCTTCCAGGCCACTGCAAGGGGGACATCTGCCAGATAAGTCAGTGTGCAGTTCATGCCGAAGTAAAACAAGTGACTGCTGCCATGTTTGCCAGAGGAAACAATCTGTATCAAGTTCCCCAGTGGAAAGGAGACACCAACTGAAGAGGACACAGAACTTTCACCAGCTTGCAGGCTTTCCAAAGGTCCACGGCATTAAAGATGGATCTGATGTGGCCATCAGGGCTCCACATATCAACCCAGTGCAAACAAGAACAGGAAGGGTACACTCCATAAATGTCCAGGTGCTTTTGACTGCGGAAAGTGCGATCGTGCGTGTTCATGCCCACTGTCCAGGAAGCACCCATCATAATTTTAGAATTCAGTGGCCCGTGGTGGTTAGCATTGGTCACAGGTTCGAAGGGAATGAAGAGACAGACGCAAAACGATGTGGTGAATGCCACCAACTCCTGCATGACCTCCCATCAGAAGGCAGGCCCTTCCTTTCTTATCCACACCGTAGATGTACAACTTGGGCTTGTACCCTGGCCAGATGGTTCCTCTTCGCCCACCTAGCCACTTCCGCTTGTTCCTCTTCACTTGTGAGTTCTGAACCACCCAGTGCACTTTTCTGAAACTCACTGCCCACGTTCTCGGGGGGGCGGGGAGGAAGGGTCCTTGTATCTGTACTGCTGCCTAGAGAAGGTGGGACTCTCAGTACAACTTGCTGTGAAGTGCCAAGGTCCACTTGCTCCTCATCTTTGGAAGAACCTAGAGGGAGAGAAAAGGGAGAAGATTTACATTGCATCCCCAAGACAATGGCTTCCAGAGAGGTAAGATCGTAAGCCATTTTGTGTGTCACGCACTTGCTTTGCATGGATAGATGATTAAGAAAATGAGTCAATGTGTGAAGGATGGTAATAAATGGCGGCTACTTGCTGGTTCGTGGGATCAGTCCTCCAAACTTGCCCTCACCAATCCCCTCCTTAGATTCGCATCTGAAAAGAGCCAGGCCCATCTCCTTATGTTGGGTAAGCTGCCTCAGGCCTATATCCAATTCCCTTTTGAAAGTTACTATTGAATCTGCTTCCACCGCCCTTTCAGGCAGCGCATTTCAGATCATAACAACTCACTGCGTAAAAAAAAATCTTATCCTCATCTGGTTCTTTTGCCAATTACCATCGAGGGGAGAACAATTTTTGCACTATTTTGTCCTCTAAAATAAGTGATACCAATTAATATTTCTATGTTATCCCTCTAGCTAGGAATTCTTTACCTAACTCCATACTATCAGATGTCATCCTTTTTACTTTTCAAATGAGTTAAGAATTCAGTCAGGATTAGCGCGGGCCCAGATTTTGCTGGAGTGGGGCATCTCACGGCGTGCATCGTTAGTTAGACTTGTTCCTGCACGTTTAGGTTTTAACATTTTTTGCCGTGTAACTTGCTGGAAGTGCGAGCTGATAACGGGCCGGGGAGGGCAAACAGGGCATCCGGG
Organism: Heptranchias perlo; assembly: GCF_035084215.1. Lineage (NCBI taxonomy): Eukaryota > Metazoa > Chordata > Chondrichthyes > Hexanchiformes > Hexanchidae > Heptranchias > Heptranchias perlo. The sequence continues at coordinate 108,399,360 of NC_090330.1, forward strand.
ACCTCAGTGAACGACGGGACCAACAGTCTATCTCCTTCACCAGCGAGATTTAAGGATTGGGAAAGGAACAGAGGAAGGACGGAGAAGGAAATCGGGTGAATTAGAGTCAAATCAGGTACAGAAAGAGAAATAAAGAGAGGGAAAGAAAGATTGGATTAAGAGAGAGAGAAAAAAAAGAGACAGAAAGGAAAAGTAAGAAAAAGAAATTTGATATTTTTAAAATCTCCAACAACAATTAAAACCTGAAGGAATGAGAGTCCACACTTGTAATTGTTAATTTTCGGTGCCAGAGAGATTGATTGGCAGTAATTAATGCATCTTGTCATTAAAAAGAGTTATAATTACCAGCCCTCAATATATGCGGCGAGTTTAGTTCGTATCTACCACGCAAATATATTGAACGGCGTGAAGTTGCTGTATTTCAACGGTGAGTCAGACGGCGAGATGCTGTTTTCACGGAGCTAATGTTGGAACGGCGCATCTCGGACAACAACTTTTGGATTTCCACGTTTAACCGCGCACCTGCCCCTCGCCTGAAGTTGCCGTACCGTTTGTGCATAAATGATGGTGAGTGCCATTCGCCTCGCTATTATTTTGAGAGCAAATTCTGGGCCGTTACGTTTTCTGGTACTTGTAAATGTGTTCAAAGTTTTTCTATGTCCTGCCACCCTGTGCACCATATGTTCCAAGTGAATGTTTTCCAAAATGGTTAATAACACCTGTTTTATTGGCAGGTGAACTGTCCAATTCTCCATTACCATTAGCCATTGCATCATTGGTGTTTGTTATGTCAAGTTTGTCGAAACTGCAGTGCGTACAAGTGGACAGCTTGTCGCACTGTTAGGTGTGCCTCTTGTCGTATTTTGTAACTGCATGCATCTCAAGCCAGCACTTCATGATGCCATCTACACGTTAAACTAAATTATGTTCTAATCCCTTTCTGCTCGTTTTGAGGGTAGTAAAGAAAAAAGAAAGAACTTGCATTTATATCGTGCCAGGATGTCACTAGGCACATCACAGCCAATTAATTCCTTTCTGTAAAACAAAAGTGCGACATAGGCAAACATAGCAGCAAATTTTCACACAGCACACAACAAAGTCGATAAAGGACCAGTTAATCTGTTTTTTCCATCGCTGGTTCAAGGATTAATGTTGGCCAGAATATCGCAAAAACCCCTCTTCACACAGTGGCATTGGATCTTTTGAATCTCCCTGATGAGGGTTTTGGTTTAACATCATATCCAAAGGTCAGCATCATCCAGCAATGCAACAATTCCTCTAGAAATGTCAGCCTGGACTCAATTCTTGCTTTTGAAGCAGAACATTGTGGGTTCAACAACAACAAGAACATTTATACGGCACTTTTAACGTAGTGAAATGTCCCAAGGCGCTTCACAGGAACGATTATCAAACAAAATTTGACACCGAGCCACATAAGGAGATATTAGGACAGGTGACCAAAAGCTTGGTCAAAGAGGTAGGTTTTCAGGAGCATCTTAAAGGAGGAGAGAGAGGTGGAGAGGTTTGGGGAGGGAATTCCAGAGCTTAGAGCCCAGGCAGCCGAAGAAACGGCCGCCAATGGTGGAGCGATTAAAATCGGGGATGCGCAAGAGGCCAGAATTGGAGGAGCGCAGGGATCTCGGAGGGTTGTAGGGCTGCAGGATGTTACAGAGATAGGGAGGGGCGAGGCCATGGAGGTATTTGAAAATAAGGATGAGAGTTTTAAAATCGAGGCGTTGCCGGACTGGGAGCCAATGTAGGTCAGCGAGCACAGGGGGTGATGGGTGAACGGGACTTGGTGTGAGTGAGGATACGGGCAGCAGAGTTTTGGATGAGCTCAAATTTACAGAGGGCACAAGGTGGGAAGCTGGCCAGGAGAACATTGGAATAGTCAAGTCTAGAGGTAATAACAGCATGGATGAGGGTTTCAGCAGCAGATGAACTGAGGCAGGGGCGGAGACGGGCGATGTTACGGAGGTGGAAGTAGGCAATCTTGGTGCTGGGGCCAATATGGGATTGGATGCTCATCGCAGGGTCAAATAGGATGCCAAGGTTGCGAACAGTCTTGCTCAGCCTCAGACAGTGGCCAGGGAGAGGGATGAAATCGGTGGCTTGGGAATGGACTTTGTTGGGGGGGACCAAAGATAATGGACCAAAGACCTGTATCAGTGCCAAGGGTCTTGCTACTGTAGCTGCTGTGGGGATCAGTGCTTTCAACGGTGATATCTACCATTACTTGTGCAGGACGACGTGATGACACAAAACTAGAAAGAACTTGTATTTATACATCATCGTATTACACCCTCGTCGCAAAGTATTTCATGTCGCACGAATTATTCTGTAATGTCCAATCACTGTTATTTTGTAAGCAAAAACAGCAGGCAATTTCCACAAAGTGAAATTCCATAAACAACAATTTTTAAAAATATTCTTGGGATGTGGCCAGCATTTATTACCCATCCCTAATTGCCCTTGAGAAGGTGGTGATGAGCCGCCTTCTTGAACCGCTGCAGTCCGTGTGGTGAAGGTTCTCCCACAGTGCTGTTAGGCAGGGAGTTCCAGGATTTTGACCCAGCGACGATGAAGGAACGGCCGATATATTTCCAAGTCGGGATGGTGTGTGACTTGGAGGGAAACTTGGAGGTGGTGTTGTACCCGTGCACCTGCTGCTTCTAGGTGGTAGAGGTCGCGGGTTTGGGAGGTGCTGTCGAAGAAGCCTTGGCGAGTCGCTGCAGTGCTTCCTGTGGATAGTACACACTGCAGCCACGGTGCGCCGGTGGTGGAGGGAGTGAATGATTGAAGTGGTGGATGAGTGATTTGTTAATCTGTTTTTAGTGACGTTAATTAAGACAGGAATATTGGTCAGGATACTGGGAGAACTCGACTCTTCTTCAGATAGTGCCACGTGTAAGGTAATTTGCATAATCCTACCACCTTCACTTCTGTTATTTTATTTGCTATATTGTTGATAGCTTTATTTCAGTACAGATTTGTTTTCATATATCTAACAACTACGACCTCCCCTACTGTGTGTATAGGTCCTGCATTCCGATAGATGTCTTTATTGATAACACTTGGTCCACATGATCTGCTGGGCTGGTTCCCATCGCCTGAGGGGGTCGGAAAGGAATTTCCAGGATATCTTTTCCCTTACTGGCCCTGGGCTTTTTTCTCTGCTCTTTTGTCTCTCCCAGGTGATTACATGGTTGCAGGAGGGAAGAGGAGAGGGAGGAAGTGTCTAGTTATGATGCTCCGGCCATCATGAGTTGTGGGTCAGTCTTGATGGGCCAGCTGGTCGTTTCCTGCCCGTCAATTTTGTATGTTCGTATGTCGTACTTTAATACAATCGCCGGCATCTCCACATCATGGGTACTTTAATACACATGCTTTGCTTTAGGCTCTTCATTACATCATGTGCAATGTTCCAGGCGTCTTGCCAAATGGTTTGTGATTCTGGAGACAGTATTTGATGTTTGCATGCTAGAGGAATGGCGTCCCGCACCCACAATGTGCTTGCATCACTCCATTACAGTACTTACCAGCATTTCTGGGTCCTCACTGCCAATCCCCAAAATGGAATCAGTAGCTAGACTGAATGCTGGGTAAGGGATGGGATTAAAACCACGAAGGCTTATATAAACAAAACATCCCTTACCAGTGTTAGAGGACGTGTGCGTTAAAGCCACAGGCCCTGAGCTTGCTCATTAGAAGTCTGATAAATGGCTTCTAGACCACGTAGCTTTGCCTCAAACACAAGGCTTGAGGGAGACAGTGCCTTCGACCAGCTTTCAAAGATAGGCCTAGGCAAGCCTCTTGGATTTCAGCCCTCTGTACCATCTCCTGACAACGCAGTTTTATTGAAAAATGTAATTATCCTCGTTCTTACCCAGCTATTCTATAGGAGACTTTGCTCACTAGTAAAAATGGAAACTTGATTCACTTTGATTTGATGATTTCTCTTGCAGCACCAGATAGAGGAGCAAATCTATTGATGACCTGTCTGACCCTCTCTTCTGCCTCACTCCTCCACCATCCAAATGAAAGAAAGACTTTTATTTATATGGCGCCTTTCATGACCTCAGGATGTCCCAGAGTGCTTTACGGCCAATTAAGTATTTTCTTTTCTGAAGTGTAGTCACTGTTGTAATGTAGGAAACGCAGCAGCCAATTTGTGCACAGCAAGATCCCACAAACCAATGTGATAATGACCAGATAATCTGTTTTTTGGTGATGTTGATTGAGGGAAAAATATTGGCCAGGATACCGGGGAGAGCTCCCCTGCTCTTCTTCGAAATGGACCTTTTACGTCCACTTGAGAGGGCAGACGGGGACTCGGTTTAGAATCTTAGAATCATAGAATGGTTACAGTACAGAAGGAAGCCATTCAGCCCATCGAGCCCGTGCTGGCTCTCTGCAAGAACAATCCAGTTAGTCCCACTCCCCCGCCCTTTCCCCGTAGCCCTGCAAATATTTTTCTTTCAAGTACTTATCTAATTCCCTTTTGAAAGCCATGATTGAATCTGCCTCCACCACCCTTTCAAGCAGCGCATTCCAGATCATAATCACTCGCTGTGTAAAAAAGTTTTTCTTCATGTCGCATTGGTTCTTTTGCCAATTACCTTAAATCTGTGTCCTCTGGTTCTTGACCCTTCCGCCAATGGGAACAGTTTCTCTCTATCTACTCTGTCTCGACCCTTCATGATTTTGAACACCTCTATCAAATCTCCTCTCAACCTTCTCTGCTCTAAGGAGAACAACCCCAGCTTTTCCAGTCTATCCATGTAACTGAAGTCCCTCATCCCTGGAACCATTCTAGTAAATCTTTTCTGCACCCTCTCTAAGGCCTTCACATCCTTCCTCACTTCGCACTTCTCTGCATTAAATTTCATCTGCCATGTGTCTGCCGAATTCACCAGTCTGTCTATGTCCTCCTGAAATCTATTACCATCCTCCACATTGTTTACTACATTTCTGAGTTTCGTGTCATCTGCAAACTTTGAAATTATACCCTCTGTACCCAAGTCCAGGTAATTAATATATATCAAACAGAGCAGTGGTCCCAATACTCGGGGAACACCACTGCATTCATCCCTCCAGTCTGAAAATCAACCATTCAGCACTACTCTCTGCTTTCTGTCCCCGAGCCAACTTTGTATCCACACTGCCGCTGTCCCGTTAATCCCATTGGCTTTAATTTTGCTAACAAGTCTATTATGTGGTACTTTATCAAATACCTTTTGAAAGTCCATATACGCATCAACTGCACTACTCTCAACAACCCTCTACTTACTTCAATCAAAGAACTAACATCTCATCTGAGAGACGGCACACTCCGACACTGCAGCACTCCCTCAGTGCTGCACTGGGAGCATCAGCTTAGATTACGTGCTCAAGTCTCTGGAGCGGGACTTCAACCCACGACCTTCTGCCTCAGAGGCAAGAAGGCTGCCGACTGAGCCACGGCTGACACCAACCGAAGCTGGCTCACTCATGTTGCCACGAGAGCAGGGCCACCTCTGCACCATGACGCATGAGCAATCGATCACCTCTCACAATACTCGTCCTCCGGTTGCACCTAGGAGAAGCACCAGAATAGGAGAAGAAAAGCCTGTTTAGCCACCCGAGGGGAAGCACAGTGCTAGGAAAAAACGAGTAGGTTTGTGTTTACTTTGGATTTAATTGCATAGAATAGAATGGGCACTTATGTAACACTATGGTATTCATGAAGGTAGCGATTATACAGGAAAGGGTGTACTTACTCCGTGCTGACTTATTTAATTAGTGTAAGGAATCTTACAACACCAGGTTATAGTCCAACTGTTTTATTTGAAAATCACAAGCTTTCGGAGGCTTCCTCCTTCGTCAGGTGAGTGTGGGATTCCATGGAAGGTTACCGCATTTATAGTCAGAGAACAATACCTGGTGATTGCAGATAATCTTTCCAACTGCCCGTTGTCAAGGCAATCAAAGTGTTCAGACAGAGAGGTGTTACCTACAGGACCACTGAATATACAAACGGCCAGAACAAAAGACAGACAGAGAGAGAGAGGGAAACCTCCGAAAGGAAGAGAAAGACAGAGAATGACCCGTTGTATTAAAAACAGATAACTTTTTTTCGCTGGTGGGGTTACGTGTAGCGTGACATGAACCCAAGATCCCGGTTGAGGCCGTCCTCATGGGTGCGGAACTTGGCTATCAATATCTGCTCGACGATTTTGCGTTGTCGTGTGTCTTGAAGGCCGCCTTGGAGAACGCTTACCCGAAGATCGGTGGCTGAATGTCCTTGACTGCTGAAGTGTTCCCCGACTGGGAGGGAACCCTCCTGTCTGGCGATTGTTGCGCGGTGTCCGTTCATCCGTTGTCGCAGTGTCTGCATGGTCTCACCAATGTACCATGCTCCGGGGCATCCTTTCCTGCAACGTATGAGGTAGACAACGTTGGCCGAATCACAGGAGTATGAACCATGTACCATGGAGTATGAACCATTATTTAATTAGGTGATTATTATTGGCGTTCTCATGTAAGGGCAAAAAGGACTGATGTAATTGTAATCAGGGAGCCTGATTGAAGGATTGGTCCTTTGTTTGAAGGTGAGGGTGGGTGAGGAGAAGGAATTAAGACATTGGTGATAAAAGTAGACTGTGTTAAACAGGAGAGAAGTCTTCGGTTATCAGCTACACTTTGGTGCTCCTAGCGGAGTCACTGAGGACTCCTTTGAGCGACAGTTATCTTGTTGCTCTCCTCCGTGTAGTTCTGCTTCCAAAGCAGCTTGGGCCACCTCCCCAGCAAAGTCCAAGTCCAGGCCTTTATCTCAACAGGGCTGCAATACAAAGGGGAGGAAACTGTGCTTCAGTTGTCGAGAGCCTTGGTCAGACCCCACCTGGAGATATTGCGTTCAGTTCTGGGCACCGCACCTCAGGAAGGATATATTGGCCTTGGAGGGGGTGCAGCGCAGATTCACCAGAATGATACCGGGGCTAAAAGGGTTAAATTATGAGGACATAATTTGAGTATGGAAGAATAAGGGGTGATCTAATTGAGGTGTTAGATGACTAAAGTATTTGATAGGGTGGATGCGGAGAAACTATTTCCTCCGGTGGGAGAATTAAAATAGAGGAGGCACCAAGCACCTTTCTGGACCTAGAGAATCGAAGAACTATGGGAGAACTTTGGCAAAAGCTGTCAATTATTCCTCTGCTGGCACAATTGAATTCCTAGTGGATTCTAAGAGGAACTTTTATTTCTTAGAAATAAACACTTGGTTTCAGGTATAAAAAGATTCCTTTTTCTTTGAATTGCTCAGTAAGACTGATATGAACAGAGGCGAATTATTACCAATAAATCCAATAGGGAATTCAGGAGAAACTTCTTTACCCAGAGAGTGGTGAGAATGTGGAACTCGCTCCCACAAGGAGTGGTTGAGGCGAATAGAATAGATGCATTTAAGGGGAAGCTTGAGAAACATGTGAGGGAGAAAGGAACAGAAGGTTTTATGCTGAATTTTTTTTTGGGGGGGGTTAACATCTGGTGGGGTGCATCCCCCTTAATTACTGCCTCACTCCTCTTTCAACCATTTTATTCTACTCCTCCTCCCCAATGATAATGACATGCTCAGCTTTTATCATACAGAATATCATATCTGCTCCTGAGAAGCTCTCGCTGTGGTGAGGGGGAACGGTCAAAATCGCCCAGTGGTCTCACACTGCTAAAAGCAGTCAGAATCGAGTCCAGAGTTGTGTCGGCAAAATGCCCAAAAAAATCCTCCAGAAAAAAGCATTCCCAACTGCAGTAATTGCTAATCCAATTCTCCACACTCCAGACTCAGAATTACATATATTGTACAGCACAGCAACAGGCCATTCGGCCCAACCGGTCTATGCCCATGTTAATGCTCAACACGCACCTCCTCCCACTCTGTTTACTTCATCTCACCCTATCAGCATATCCTTCTATTCCTTTCTCCCTCATGTGTTTATCTAGCTTCCCCTTAAATGCATCTATGCTATTCGCCTCAACTACTCCTTGTGGTAGCGAGTTCCACATTCTCACCACTCTCTGGATAAAGAAGTTTCTCCTGAATTCCCGATTGGATTTATTAGTGACTCTCTTATATTTATGGCCCCTAGTTTTGGACTCCCCCCACAAGTGGAAACATCTTCTCCACGTCTACCCTTTCATAATTTTAAAGACCTGTATCAGGTCACCTCTCAGTCTTCTCTTTTCTAGAGAAAAGAGCCCCAGCTTGTTCAGCCTTTCCTGATAGTTGGACCATCTTAGCTCTGGTATCATTTTTGGAAATTTATTTTGCACCTTCTCCAGTGCCTCTGTATCCTTTTTGTAATATGGGGACCAAAACTGGGCACAGTACGGTTCCTCACTTCCATCTGCGTCAGCTGGTCCTGGAAGCAGGTATGCCTTGTATCTTTCATTCTAATTTATCCCCAGTGCAATGTTAATGTAAAACCAGGAAATTCTGGGTTGAAGTGCCACGTCCCGCTTTATAGTGAGCCAATGAGCTGACTGGCCACTTGGCGGCTGGATTGCAAGAAGGGCCAAATCACATCCGGAAACTCGGACCAAATTTGGGGCAGAAAAATGGTAGACATTTTGAAGTTCAAAATTTTGAGGGGTTTCGATAGAGTAAATAAGGAGAAATTGTTTCTATTGGCAGGAGAGTCGGTAACCGGAGGACACAGATTTAAGGTATTTGGCAAAAGAACCAGAGGTGAGATGAGGAGAATTTTTTTTTACACAGTGAGTTGTTCTGATCTGGAATGCGCTGCCTGAAAGGGCGGTGGAAGCAGTTTCAATAGTAACTTTCAAAAGGGAATTGGATAAATACTTGAAAAGGAAAAATTTGCAGGGCTACGGGGAAAGAGCAGGAGGAGTGGGACTAATTGGACAGCTCTTTAAAAGAGCCGGCACAGGCATGATGGGCCGAATGGTCTCCTTCCGTGCTGTACCGTTCTATGATTCTGTAAAATGACATCCGCCCCATTTTGTTGCCCCAAAAATCAAACAGACCGTCCGATTTTTGCACAGAAGAAAAAAAATCAAAAATGGCATGGAAATTTGGGGCCGACATATTTCTTTTAATGTCTGGATGTGCGATGTGACTGGTCATATGAATTTTGGTTAGAGCCAGCTTACTTTCCTCAGGCTGCAGAAATACATGCAAATACATTTTGTTTCAAAGCATGTAGAAATCACATACCACCAACTGTTGGCTTTCAGCTCAGATCTATCAAATTAAGACAAAGTGCTTGGTAACATGTACAAATGGGTAGTTGCCTCATATCAGAAGGAAGTTAAGCAACCCGCACATTAAGTTGATGGACTTGTTTCCACTATTTTACTTTAAAGGATACAAGAGTTATACCCCCAGCCAGAAAATCTCTTTTGCGTTTAATCCTTGTGGATGTTTGATAGCCTTATGCAATTTCGAAAGATATATTTTTTAATTTCCTTTGTTTCCAGCCGAACTTCAAAGGTTCCCAGTGGTATATCGCAGGGAACGCACTCCCAGTGAGCTGCTGGGCGCTGGTCGATGTAAAGTCGTTTCCAATCACAAAAAGACAATTTTTTTCTCTATCGTGCAATGCTGGATTGAAAATTCTAGGAACTATACAATGTAGGAATACAGCTGTGTCAGAGCGAATTAATCCTCCCCATTGCACAGTGACACATAGGCAGCTTGTAAATTGTGCAATAAAAACAGAAAATGCTGGGAACACTCAGCAGGTCAGGCAGCATCTGTGGAGAGAGAAACAGAGTCAACGTTCGTGGTCTTTGATGAAGTAACGGAGAAGGTTGATGAGGGTAGTGCAGTTGATGTGTATGGACTTTTGATAAAGTACCACATAATAGATTTGTTAGCAAAATTGAAGCCCATGGGATTAAAGGGGCAGTTGCAACGTGGATACAAAATTGGCTAAGGGACAGAGAGTAGAGAGTAGTGGTGAACGTTTGTTTTTCAGACTGCAGGGAAGTGTACAGTGGTGTCCCCCAGGGGTCGGTGTTGGGACCATTGTGCTTTTTGATATATATTAATGACCTGGACTTGGGTACATGGGGTATAATTTCAAAGTTTGCAGACAACACAAAACTCAAAAATATCGTGAACAGTGAGGAGGATAGTAACAGACTTCTGGAGCACATAGACAGACTGGCGAAATGGGCAGACAGATGGCAGATGAAATTTAACACAGAGAAGTGTGAAGTGATACATTTTGGTAGAAAAAATGAGGAGAGGCAATATAAACTAAATGGTACAATTTAAAAGCAGGTGCAGGAACAGAGAGACCTTGGGATGTATGTACACCAAATCTTTGAAAGTGGCAGGACAAGTTGAGAAGGCTGTGAAAAAAGCAAATGAGATCCTGGGCTTTATTAATAGAGGCACAGAGTACAAAAGCAAGGAAATTATGCTAAACCTTTATAAAATACTAGTTGGGCCCCAGCTGGAGTATTGTGTCCAATTCTGGGCACCACACTTTAGGAAGGATGTCAAGGCCTTAGAGAGGGTGCAGAGGGGATTTACTAGAATGGTGCCAGGGATGAAAGATTTCAGTCTACTTGGAGAAACTAGAGAAGCTGGGATTGTTCTCCTCAGAGCTGAGAAGGTTATGGGGAGATTTAATAGAGGTGTTCAAAATCATGAAGGGTTTTGATAGAGTAAATAGGGAGAAACTGTTTCCACTGGCAGGAGGGTCGGTAACCAGAGGACACAGATTTAAGGTAATTGGCAAAAGAACCAGAGGCGTGATGAGGGGAAAAAATTTTACACAGCGAGTTGTTATGATCTGGAATGCGCTGCCTGAAAGGGCGGTGGAAGCAGATTCAATAGTAACTTTCAAAAGGCAATTGGATAAATACTTGAATTGAAAAAATTTGCAGGGCTATGTGGAAAGGGCAGAGGAGTGGGACTAATTGGATAGCTCTTTCAAAGAGCTGGCACAGGCACGATGGGCCGAATGGCCTCCTTCTGTGCTGTATCGGATACTGGAAATCTGAAATAAAAACAGAAAATGCTGGGAACACTCAGCAGGTCAGGCAGCATCTGCGGAGAGAGAAACAGAGTTAATGTTTCAGGTCGATGACCTTCCATGAGAACTGGAAGATGTTTGAGATTTAACAGTTTATAAGTAAGTACAGTGCCAGGGGAAAGTGGCGGTGGGCAGAAATGAACAAAAGGGAAGGTCTGTGATAGGGTGAAGGGAGGAGTTATTTAAATGACAAAAGGGATGATGGTGCAAGGCAAAAGGAGGGTGGTAATGGGACAAGTAAAGAAACAAAAGATGGGTCCAGAGGAGGTGTAAATGGCAACAGCAGAATATTACCAGCACCCGCTGTCCGAGAAAATGGGAGTGGTGGATACAATCTGAAGTTATTGAAATCATTGTCGAGGCCGGAAGGTTGTAAAGTGCCTAATGCAAAGGTGAGGTGCTGTTCCTCGAACTTCCACTGAGCTTCATTGGAACATTGTAGGAGGCCGAGGACAGTGGTCAGAGTGGGAGTGGGACGGAGAATTAAAATGATGTAAATTATGCAGATGCAGCTCTTCAATAGTTCTTTTGTGCGATTGCCTCATTCCTACTTGCATCATGTGTTGCAAATTATTGTGGTTTGTTTCAATTCTTGTTCAGCCAGGCGTGTCTTGCAGAGGAATGCAACTCCACAACATGGCAGCATAAGTATTCATCCTAAACTGATTTCACCGGTTTACAGATATCTTTCACATACATCTACTTGTCTTACCATCAAGTATTGTTTCCTAAAACAATATACCCAAATAACAACCTGCATTTATATAGCGCCTTTAATGTAGTAAAACGTCCCAAGACACTTCACAGGAGCGATTATCAGACAAAATTTGATACCGAGCGACATAAGGTAATATTAAGGCAGGTGACTAAAAGCTTGGTCAAAGAGTTAGGTTTTAAGGAGTGTCTTAATGGAGGAGAGAGAGGTGGAGAGGTTTAGGGAGGGAATTCCAGAGCTTAGGGCCTAGGGTAGCTGCAGGCACAGCGATGCGCAAGAGGCCAGAACTGGAGGAGCGCAGAGATCACAAAGGGTTGGAAGAGGTTACAGAGATAGGGAGGGGCGAGGCCATAGTGCCATGGGAATCTTTTATATCCACCTGAGAGGGCAGACAGGGCCTTGGTTTAACATCTCTTCCGAAAGAAGGCACCTACCGACAGTGCAGCACTCCCTCAGTAGTGCACTGGAGTGTCAGCCTAGATTTTGTGCTCGAGTTCCTAGAGCAGGGCTGGACCCCACAACATTCTGACTCAGAAGCAAGAGTGCTACCCACTGAGCCACAGCTGACACCTTGCTTAGCTTGTACATGAGTGCAAGAGACAATGGATGAAGTGTTTGCAAACATCTTCAGCTAAAAGTGCCAAGTGGGGCTCTTTTCTCTGGAAAAAAGTCTGAGGGCTGACCTGATAGAGGTCTTTAAGATTGTGAAGGGACCGTAAGACCATAAGAGATAGGAGCAGGAGTAGGCCATTCGGCCCCTCGAGCCTGCTCCGCCATTTAATGAGATCATGGCTGATCTGATTTTTACCTCAACTCCACTTTCCCGCCCTTTCCCCATATCCTTTGATTCCCTTGCTGATCAAAAATTTGTCTAACTCAGCCTTGAATGTATTCAATGACTCAGCCTCCACAGCTTTTTGGAGTAAAGAATTCCAAAGATTCACGACCCTCTGGGAGAAGAAATTCCTCCTCATTTCCGTCTTAAACAGGCGACCCCTTATTCTGAGACTATGCCCCCTGGTTTTAGATTCCCCCATGAGGGGTAACATCCTCTCAGCATCTACCCTATCGAGTCCCCTCAGAATCTTGTATGTTTCAATAAGATCTCCGCTCATTCTTCTAAACTCCAATGAGTATAGACCCAACCTGTTCAATCTTTCCTCATAAGACAACCCTTCCATACCCGGAATCAACCTAGTGAACCTTCTCTGAACTGCCTCCAATGCAAGTATGTCCTTCCTTAAATAAGGGCACCAGAACTGTACGCAGTACTCCAGGTGTGGTCTCACCAGCACCCTGTACAGTTGTAGCATGACTTCCCTGCTTTTATACTCCATTCCCCTAGAAATAAAGGCCAATATTCCATTTGCCTTCCGGATTACCTGCTGCACCTGTATGTTGACTTTTTGTGTTTCATGTACGAGGACACCCAGATCCCTCTGTACCGCAGCATTTTGTAGTATTTCTCCATTCAAATAATATTTTGCTTTTTTATTCTTCCTCCCAAAGTGGATGACTTCACATTTTCCCACATTATATTCCATCTGCCAAATTTTTGCCCATTCGCTTAACCTGTCAATCTCCCTTTGCAGACACTTTGTGTCCTCATCGCAACTTGCTTTTCCACCTATCTTTGTATCATCAGCAAATTTGGCAACAAGACATTCTGTTCCTTCATCCAAGTCATTGATATATATTGTAAATAGTTGAGGCCCCAGCACTGAGCCCTGCAGCACCCCACTAGTTACAGATTGCCATTTTGAAAATGACCCTTTTATCCCGACTCTTTGTTTTCTGTTAGTTAGCCAATCCTCTATCCGTGCCAGTATATTACCCCCAACACCATGAGCTCTTATCTTGTGCAGTAATCTTTTATGTGGCACCTTATCGAATGCCTTTTGGAAATCCAAATATACTGCATCCATTGGTTCCCCTTTATCCACCCTGCCCGTTACTTCCTCAAAGAACTCTAATAAATTTGTCAGACAGGATTTCCCCTTCATAAAACCATGTTGACTCTCCTTGATTGTATTATGAGTCTCCAAATGTCCTGCTACTATTTCCTTAATAATGGGTTATAGCATTTTCCCAATGACAGATGTTAGGCTAACTGGTCTATAGTTACCTGCTTTCTGTCTCACTCCCTTCTTGAATAGGAGTGTTACGTTTGCGGTTTTCCAATCCGCTGGGATCTTTCCAGAATCGAGTGAATTCTGGAAGATTACAACCAATGCATCCAGTATCTCTGTAGCCACTTCCTTTAAGACCCTCAGATGCAAGTCATCAGGTCCAGGGGACTTGTCAGCCTTTAGACCCATTAGTTTGCCTAGTACTTTTTCTCTAGTCATAGTGATTATTTTTAGTTCCTCCCTCCCCTTTGCCCCTTGATTTTCTACTATTATTGGTATGTTATTAGTGTCTTCTACTGTGAAGACAGAGACAAAATATCTGTTCAATTCCTCTGCCATTTCCTTGTTTTCCATTATTATTTCCCCAGTCTCATTCTCTAAGGGACCAGTGTTTACTTTAGCTACCCTCTTCCTTTTTATATACTTGTAGAAGCTTTTACTGTCAGTTTTTATATTTCTTGCTGGTTTACTCTCGTAATTTATTTTCTCCCTCTTTATTATTCTTTTAGTCATCCTTTGCTGGTTTTTAAAGTTTTCCCAATTTTTGGGCTTACCAGTAATCTTTGCCATGTTGTATGCTTTTTCTTTTAGCCTGATACCATCCTTGACTTCCTGAGTTAGCCATGGTTGGTTCACCCTTGTTGTGGAGTCTTTCCTTCTCACAGGGATATATTTTTGTTGTGAGTCATAAAATACCTTTTTAAATGTTTGCCACTGCTTATCTACCATCATACCAACTAATCTGTTTACCCAGTCCACTTTAGCCAATTCTGCCCTCATTCCTTTATAATTGCCCTTATTTAAGTTCAATACAGTAGTTTCAGACCCAAGATCCTCGCTCTCAAACTGGATGTGAAATTCTATCATGTTATGATCACTGTTTCCCAAGGGATCCTTTACTTAGAGATCATTAATTAATCCTGTTTCGTTACCCATTACCAGATCTAAAATGGCCTGTTCCCTGGTTGGTTCCCCGACGTATTGGTCTAAGAAACAGTCCCTAATACATTCTATGAACTCCTCCTCAGGGCTATTTTTGCCAATTTGATTTGTCCAATCTATACGAAAGTTAAAATCGCCCATGATTATTGCATTACCTTTTTTACAAGCCCCCCTTATTTCCTGATTTATATTTTGCCCTACAGTGTAGCTACTGTTAGGGGGCCTATATACTACTCCCACCAGTGATTTCTTTCCCTTGCTACTTCTTACCTCCACCCAAATTGATTCGACATTTTGATCTTCTGAGCCAAGATCATTTCTCACTATTATACCAATTTCATCCTTTATTAACAGAGCTACCCCACCACCTTTACCTTTCTTCCTATCCTTCTAAAATTTGAAATAACCCTGAATATTTAGCTCCCAACCTTGGTCATCCTGCAACCACGTCTCTGTAATGGCCACGAGATCATACCCATTTGTTTCTATTTGTGCCGTCAATTCATCTATCTTATTACGAATGCTGCGCGCATTCAGATAAAGAACCTTTAATTTTGTCTTTTTACCATTCTTTCCTACCCCGGCCCCATTTGCTAGTGTACTCTTATGTTTGTACGCTCTGTCCCTTCCTGACACACTCTGTTTATCATTACCCCCATCACTTTCCTGTACTACTTCCTTGCCTTTTCTCTTTATCAATCTAAACTTCGCCCCACCTGAGCCCTCACCCCTTTATTTAGTTTAAAGCCTTCTGTACCGCCCTAGTCATTCAGTTTGCCAGAACACTGGTCCCAGCATGGTTCAGGTGAAGCCCGTCCCAATGGAACAGCTCTCTCTTTCCCCAGTACTGGTGCCAGTGCCCCATGAATCGAAACCCACGTCTCCCACACCAATCTTTGAGCCACGCATTCATCTCTCTGATCTGATTTACCCGGTGCCAATTTGCTCGTGGCTCGGTAATAATCCAGAGATTATCACCTTTGTGGTTCTGCTTTTTAATTTAGTCCCTAGTTGCTCAAACTCCCTCAGCAGAACCTCTTTCTTAGTCCTACCTATGTCGTTGGTACCTACGTGGACCACGACAACTGGATGCTCCCCCTCCCACTCCAAGTTTCTCTCCAGCCCTGAGGAGATGTCCTTAACCCTGGCACTGGGTAGGGGTACGATAGGGAAGATGTTTCACTTGCGGGGGAGACCGGAACTAGGGGCCATAAATATAAGACAGTCACTAATAAATCCAATAGGGAAATCAGGAGAAACTTCTTTACCCAGAGAGTGGTGAGAATGTGGAACTCACTCCCACATAGAGTAGTTGAGGCGAATAGAATAGATGCATTTAAGGGGAAGCTCGATAAACACGTGAGGGAGAAAGGAATAGAAGGATACGCTGATAGGGTGAGATGAAGCAGGGAGGGCGGAGGCTCGTGTGCAGCATAAACACCGGCATGGACTTGTTGGGACCGATTGGCCTGTTTCTGTGCCGTACATTCTGCGTAACTTGATGTAATACTTGGCCACCTGCTGAAGTGCCACCATCATTGATCCCAATCTTCATCCAATCTAGTTCAACAACAACAACTTGCATTTATATTTTTTTTATTATTTATTCATGGGATGTGGGCGTCGCTGGCGAGGCCGGCATTTATTGCCCATCCCTAATTGCCCTTGAGAAGGTGGTGGTGAGCCGCCTTCTTGAACCGCTGCAGTCCGTGTGGTGAAGGTTCTCCCACAGTGCTGTTAGGAAGGGAGTTCCAGGATTTTGACCCAGCGACCATGAAGGAACGGTGATATATTCCCAAGTCGGGATGGTGTGTGACTTGGAGGGGAACGTGCAGGCGGTGTTGTTCCCATGTACCTGCTGCTCTTGTCCTTCTAGGTGGTAGAGGTCGTGGGTTTGGGAAGTGCTGTCGAAGAAGCCTTGGCGAGTTACTGCAGTGCATCCTGTGGATGGTACACACTGCAGCCACTGTGCGCCGGTGGTGAAGGGAGTGAATGTTTAGGGTGGTGGATGGGGTGCCAATCAAGCGGGCTGCTTTGTCCTGGATGGTATCGAGCTTCTTGAGTGTTGTCGGAGCTGCACTCATCCAGGCAAGTGGAGAGTATTCCATCACACTCCTGACTTGTGCCTTGTAGATGGTGGAAAGGCTTTTTATGGTTTTATCATGGTAAAAACGTCCCAAGGCACTTCACAGGAGCGATTATCAGATGATATTTGACACCGAGCCACATAAAGTGATATTAGGCCAGGTGACCAAAAGTTTGGTCAAAAAGGTATTTGTTTTGGATTCACTTACATGAGTTTAAGAAGAGGTTGACTGCATTGGCACAGTAAAGTCGATGGTCCCCAACAACATCCAAGCTGTAGTGCTGAAGACTTGTGCACCTGAGCTAGCCACACCCCTAACCAAGCTGTTCCAATAAAACAATGTGGAAAATTGCCCAGCTATGTCCTATTCACAAGAAACAGGACAAATCTAACCCGACAACAAAGACTTGCATTTATATCGTGCCTTTGACATAGAAAAACGTCCCAAGGCGCTTCACAGTAGCATTATCAGACAAATATTGACATCGAGCCAAAGAAGGAGATATTGAGAGAGGTGACTACAAACTTGGTCAAAGAGGTGGGTTTTAAGGAGGGTCTTAAAGGCGAGCGGGAGATGGAAGGTCGGAGAGGTTTAGGGAGGGAATTCCAGAGCTTAGGGCTTTTGACCAAGCTTTTGGCCACCTGTCCTATTGTCTCCTTCTTTGTCTTGGTGTCAATTTTTGTCTGTTAATGCTCCTTTGAATTGCCTTGAGACGTTTCATTACGTTAAAGACGCTATATAAATGCAACTTGTTGTTGTTGATGATCCAATCCCATCCCCACCCGACCCACCATTTAATTTTACACTTATCAAAAGCTAAGATCCCATAAGCACTTATAGTGTCATCCGTGGCTCAGTGGGTAGCATTCTCGCCTCTGAGTCAGAAGGTCGTTGATTCAAGTTCCATTCCACAGATTTGAGCACAGAATCTAGGTCGACATTCCTAGTGCAGTGCTGAGGGAGTGCTGCATTGTCAGAGTTGCCGTCTTTCGGATGAGACATTAAACTGTTATGTCTGCCCTCTCTGGTGGACATAACAGATCCCATGGCACTATTTTGAAGACGAGCAGGGGAGTCCTTCCTGGTGTCCTGGCCAATATTTATCCCTCAGTCAACACCTAAAAGCAGATTATCTGGTCATTTATTGCATTCCTGTTTGTGGGACCTTGCTGTTAGCAAATTGGCTGCCGCGTTTTCTACATTACAACTGATTACACTTCAAAAAATTACTTCATTGGCTGTAAAGTACTTTGGGACGTCCTGAGGATGTGAAAGGAGCTATATAAATTCTTTCCTTCTTCTAACAAGCAATCTTGGGGCCTGTGGACCTGATGCTCATGTCCTGTAACACTGGTAAAGGGGGTGTTTTGTTGATATAAGCCTTTATGCTTTACATGAGCAATTTCTTTTCAATTAGTGCAAGTTCTTTCCAAATAGTGCATTTTCCCTCCAATGGGTGTAAATTCTTCCCAACGGGTACACTGTCTTTCCAATGGGTGCCTTTTCTTTAATTAACGATAAGGAGACTCTGGGTTGTCCAAGTGTCATCAAACAAATGGGTCCAATTTTCTTTGCAAAAGGGTGCAAGAAGGTGCCCCTTTTTTAGACAGACACAGCTAATAGAAAACTATATCATAAAAAAACAAAGGAGACTTATCAAATTAAATATTATGTACACCATCCACTCCAATGGGTGCAATTTTTTTCCCAATGGGTGCAATTTTATTTCCAAATGGTACAATTTTATTTCCAAATGGGTACAATTTTATTTTCCCAATGGGTGCAATTTTATTTCCCCAATGGGTGCAATTTTATTTCACAAATGGGTGCAATTTTTTTCCCAATGGGTGCAATTTTATTTCCCAATGGGTGCAATTTTTTCCCAATGGGTGCAATTTTATTTCCCCAATGGGTGCAATTTTAATTCACAAATGGGTGCAATTTTTTCCCAATGGGTGCAATTTTAATTCACAAATGGGTGCAATTTTATTTCACAAATGGGTGCAATTTTTTCCCAATGGGTGCAATTTTATTTCCCCAATGGGTACAATTTTTTCCCAATGGGTGCAATTTTATTTCCCCAATGGGTGCAATTTTATTTCACAAATGGGTGCAATTTTTTCCCAATGGGTGCAATTTTATTTCCCCAATGGGTACAATTTTTTCCCAATGGGTGCAATTTTATTCCCCCAATGGGTGTAATTTTATTTCACAAATGGGTGCAATTTTTTCCCAATGGGTGCAATTTTATTTCCCCAATGGGTGCAATTTTTTCCCAATGGGTGCAATTTTATTCCCCCAATGGGTGTAATTTCTTTCCATACCGTCAGACCCGGAGGAGTCGTCCAGTATCCCACGATGCCTGCAGGCGCGAGACGTGTCTGGTTTGTGACGCAGCGGCGGGGGAGCGCGCATGCGCGGTGGTTGGAGCAGGCGGCGGTGAGGTGATGGTGGGAATGGGCTTCTCTGCCTCGCCGGTCCCGGTCTTGGCGCTGCTGGCGGCCGCTCTCGGAGTCGCTTCGAGCTTCTATCTGCCGGGCTTGGCTCCTGTCAGCTTCTGCGAAACGGACAGTGCCGAGTGCAAGGTAACACATCGTCACCCCTCCTCATTCCCCCCATCCCCATCCCCACCACCTCCCGCGGGCCTAGCGACCGCCCTCTCCCCGCAGCGCCCAGCCTCGCCTCCCATGACAACGGCCGCAGGGCCCCGGGAGGGAGAGGGGTGGGATGTGGTGAGGAGAGCGGGCATTCCCCCCCCTCTCTCCCTCCCACCCACCCCGCCTCTCTTCCCCCACCACCCCCCCCTCCCCTTCCCCTTCCCCCGGGGGCCTCAGGCTTTCTGGCTTGTCAGTTATAACCAGCTCGGATTCCGCGGGGTTGAGGAGAAGGAGAAGGAGCATTCCCTTCCCCCACCCACCCCCCCCCCCCCCCCGGGGGGGTGGGCTCAGGTTTTCCGGCTTGTCAGTTACAACCAGGCCGGAGGAGCGATGCCTCGGGGCCCCTGGGACCCCACCTTGACATTGGTCAGAAAGATCAGCCGCTGCCTCTTTTAAGGCGTTTCAAAACAGAGGGGGGTGGGGGGAGTGGGACTAATCGGATAGCTCTTTCAAAGAGCCGGCACATGCACGATGGGCCGAATGGCCGCCTTCTGTGCTGTATCGTTCCATGATTTCACAATCTAACTAAAGGAAACTAAAATGAAAAAAAGTTTACTACTTGATTATGGTGTTTGCCAGAAGTCAGTCAAGCAGCGAGATACACATGAAGCTTTCCTGTTTTCTCATCTAAGATACAAAGTCCATGTATGTTTGTTTAAATGTTTGTACATCATAATTGGGTGCATAACATTTTATAATTTCACATCATTGCAATTTGTAACCACCATAAGTTGAAGGGTTAATCGTGTTTGTGGAAATAATTCAAACTGGCCCAGGAAAATATATTGATTTTTCAATGAACAAATGAGGTTAAGTGTCACATTCTGAACATTGAAAAGCTGAGCTTCTCTGGTCAGTGTGATGCCTCGTGTAACGTACTACTGTTTGAAGTCATGCAGGTAAGTTATTGCTGTTATGGGTCGAATGGCCGCCTTCTGTGCTGCATCATTCTATGAAAAACCTGTAATTTTTTTTAAAGTAAACTTATTGCTGGGATCTTGGTGCTCTGATCAGGTAATCCGTGTCAGCCCTTGGCACAGTGGGTAGCATTTTCGCCTCTGGGTCTCACTCCAGCGACTTGAACACACAATCTAGGCTAACGCACCCAGTGAGACTGACACTGAGGGAACGCTGCACGGTCGGAAGTGCCATTTTTTGGATGAGATGTTAAACTGAGGCCCCATCTGCCCTCTCGGGTCGATGTAAAAGATCCCATGGCACCATTCGAAGAGCAGGGGAGTTCTCACCGGTGTCCTGGCCAATGTTTATCCCTCAATCAACATCACTAAAACAGATTATCAGGTCATTGCTGTTTGCGGGACCTTGTGTGCAAATTGGCTGCTACATTTTCTATATTACAACAGTGACAAGACTTCAAAAGTACTTTGTTGGCTGTAAAGCGCTTTGAGGCCATGAAAGGCACTGTATAAATGCGAGTCTTCCTTTGGGTGTGAGCAGTGGATTGGGCTTAATTCAGTGAAAAGAACGGACTGGATAGGCAGGGAGAAGGAAGGAAGGAGGAAGAATAAGAAATAGTTGGTGGGAATTGAACATTCACAGCTCAGAATCTGAGCTGAACGTCTGTACATGAAATACCTGTTCATCATTAATTGTGGGCAGGAGACGCCTGTAAATGAGTATTGCTCAAAAGGGAATTGGATATTTACTTGGAAAAGAAATATTTGCTGGACTATGGGGTAAGAGCAGGGGAGGAGTGGGACTGATTGGATAGCACTTTCACAAACATGATGGGCTGAATGGCCTCCTGTGCTGTAAGATTCTGTATTAAAACATGGGTTGTCCACTGGTTACAGGTTTACTGAAGGTACAGAAGTTAAAGCAAAAAGACAAATGGAGGAGGGAGACATTTCTCCACCCTAGGAGGCAGCGTTTTCAGAAGTAACATGAATAGAAAGGAGGACTTATTTTTATTCGTTCATGGGATGTGGGCGTCGCTGGCAAGGCCAGCATTTATTGCCCATCCCTAATTGCCCTTGAGAAGGTGGTGGTGAGCCGCCTTCTTGAACCGCTGCAGTCCGTGTGGTGAAGGTTCTCCCACAGTGCTGTTAGGTAGGGGGTTCCAGGATTTTGACCCAGCGACGATGAAGGGACGGCGATATATTTCCAAGTCGGGATGGTGTGTGACTTGGAGGGGGAACGTGCAGGTGGTGGTGTTCCCTTGTGCCTGCTGCCCTTGTCCTTCTAGGCGGTAGAGGTTGTGGGTTTGGGAGGTGCTGTCGAAGAAGCCTTGCTGAGTTGCTGCAGTGCATCGTATAGATGGTGCACACTGCAGCCACAATGCGCCGGTGGTGAAGGGAGTGAATGTTTAGGGTGGTGGATGGGATGCCAATCAAGCGGGCTGCTTTGTCCTGGGTGGTGCCTAGTTTCTTGAGTCTTTCACGACCTGGGGACGCCCCAAAGCACTTTACAGCTTTGTAAACACTGGACCACATGCATACAAGTGTTCATGGGCTATATTGATGACTCTGGTTTAAAGTTAACAAAGCCATTGGGTAATTATTCAGTTGCTGGCAACCAGGTATCACTAAGATTGCGAAAATGCATCTGTATTATGGAGGTAAACTATTTAACAGCTTACATCTAGTTTTTTCTGTCACTTCTGACAATGATACTTATAAGAAGTGACATTTTATCTTCTATAATTTTCTCTTTTGTCTTTGTTTTCTTTTGTTCCTTTTGAAATATTTCTGTCACTTAAGGTTTTTTTTCTTGAGATATTTGATTAATTGGAATCCTAAGCCAAAGGGGTGAGTGTGGATGTGTTAGAAATGTTAGAACTCCTGGAGAATATGGGATTTGTTTTTTTTGGAACTATGTTTGCTGGAAAAGAACAATGTATTTTGGATTTCACTTCAGATAAGTCATTGTTGGAATAAAACATAACATTGTGAAAATGCACGCTAAGATAATATTGAAGAGGAAGATGGGTTCATGTGTTCAGTCATTTTTTTAAGCTTGGAGTTTGTTGTGATGAAATTCTGACAACAAATCCACTTGATGTTGATTTGAGGGATGTTGGACAGGACAGTAGGAAAACCCTCAGCTCTTCGCATAGTGTCCACCTGAACCGCCAAAATAGCATCTTGGTTTAATGTCTCATTCCTCCGACAGTGCTGCACTCCTTCATTGCTACACTGAAGTTTCAAGCGAGATTATGTGCTTAAGTCCTGGAATAGGGCTTGAACCCAAAACTTTCTGACTGAGGTGAGAGTGCTACCAATTGAGACAAACAAACAACTATTACCCGCTTTATCACCCCCTCCCCAGCCTTCCCTGCATTTGGGCAGTACTGGGGAAACTTGTGAGTGACAGTGCTGGTTGAATTAGGGTATAAGTGAAGATATTTTATCTTTTTATACTTACTATAAACCAACAGTGAATCACCACTTATTTGACTACAAGGAACTCCACAGTTATTAATCCTTGGGATGTGCACATTACCTATGTTTGCCAATACACCTTCTCATACCATACAAAGGACCCAAAAAGAGTAAAACTGCTCAAGAACACAAATCTTTTGTCTAATGTGCACTTCCTGTAAGTGTCACTCTTACTGTAACACTCTTGCCATCACACTTTGTTGCTAACCCTCCTATAGTTATGAAAGAGGATGTCCTCTGACTCACTGAGCAACACTGTTGGAGATCTGCTAACATTAAGGGGGCAATTTTAACCTAACCCACCCATTGGGACACTGATGAGATTGGATGCAACGTTGATTTTATACCCCGCCTGTTTAGCACTCCCATTGAAGTCAGTGGAGAGTAGTATCGGGTAGAGTGTAAAACCAGCATTCCATCCGATCCCATAGGTTTCCTGCCTGGCGAGCTAGGTTAAAATTACCCCCTTTAAGACTTGCGTCTAGTGTGCTCTTTCTATTTGTCCCACTTACTTTCTGTAACATCACACTTTTGCGGTCGTGCTTTCTTGATAGGCGCAACCGGGCAAAATATAAAAACTGAGGAGGTAGTTCTCCAGCCTTCGACTGGATGGATTTTTCCCAGAACGGTTGGAGGTTTACAAACTACATCTGTGCAGTCTGGAGTATGGGTTGTTTGCAGAATTTCCCACCGTGCATCAGTAAGTTTCTGATGCAATGTAAACCATTTCTCGCCTGATCCTGTAAGGATTTGTAAGTTTCTTTGCTTTTTCCAAAAGAATTTGATACAACAGGAGATTTAATCATTCTTGGGATATGGGCGTCGCTGGCAAGGCTGGCATTTATTGCCCATCACTAGTTGCCCTTGAGAAGTGGCTGCGTAAAAAAAAGTTTTTCCTTATGTCACCTTTTGGTTCTTTTGCCAATCACCTTAAATCTATGTCCTCTGGTTCTTGACCCTTCTGTCAATGGGAACAGTTTCTCTACCTTTTCTGTCTAGACCTTTCATGATTTTGAATACCTCTATCAAATCTCCTCTCAACCTTCTCTGTTCTAAGGAGAACAACCCTAGCTTCTCCAGTCTATCCACGTAACTAAAGTCCCTCATCCCTGGAATCATTCTAGTAAATGTCTTCTGCACCCTCTCTAAGGTCTTCACATCTTTCCTAAAGTGCAATGTCCAGAATTGGACACAATACTCCGGTTGTGGTCGAACCAGTGTTTTATAAAGGTCCATCATGACTTCTTGCTTTTGTACTCTATGCCTCTATTTATAAAGCACAGGATCCCATATGCTTTTTTAAGCGCTTTCTCAACCTATCCTGCCACTTTCAACGATTTGTGTATATATACCCCTAGATCTCCCTGTTCCTGTACCCCTTTTAGAATTGTGCCCTCTAGTTTATATTGCCTCTCCTCGTTCATTCTAACGAAATATATCACCTCGCAGTTTTCTGCATTAAATTTCATCTGCCACGTGTCTGCCCATGCCACCGGCCTGTCTATCCTCTTGAAGTCTATCACTATCCTCCTCACTGTTTACTACGCTTCCAAGTTTTGTGTCATCTGCAAATTTGGAAATTGTGCCCTTTACACCCATGTCCAAGTCATTAATATATATCAAGAAAAGCAGTGTACCGACCCCTGGGGAACACCACTATATACCTCCCTCCAATGTGAAAAACAACTGTTCACCACTGCTCTCTGCTTGCTGTTAGCCAATTTTGTATCCATGCTGCTACTGTCCCCTTTATTCCATGGGCTTCAATCTTGATGACAAGCCAATTATACGACACTTTATCAAACGCCTTTTGAAAGTCCACACACACCTCATTAACTGCATTGCCCTCATCGACCCTCTTTGTTACCTCAACAAAAAACTCTTATCAAGTTAGTTAAACATGATTTTCCTTTAACAAATCCGTGCTGGCTTTCCCAAACCAATCCACACTTGTCCAAGTAACTCCTAATTCTGTCCCGGATTATCATTTCTAAAAGTTTTCCAAACACCAAGATTAAACTGACTGGCCTGTAGTTGTTGGGTTTATCCTTACACCCTTTTTTGAACAAAGGTGTAACATTTGCAATTCTCCAGTCCTCTGGCACCACCCCTGTATCTAAGGATGTTTGGAAGATTATGGCCAGTACTGCTGCAATTTCCACCCATACTTCCCTCAGCAACCTAGGATGCATCCCATCTGGGCTGGGTGACTTATCTACGTGAAGTACAGCCAGCCTTTCTAGTACTTCTAGTTCTTTATTAATTATTAGCCCAGCCAGTATCTCGACTACATCTTTCTTTACTGAGACTCTGGCAACATCTTCTTCCTTGGTAAAGACAGATGCAAAGTACTGTCTTGAATGTGACCTAGCACTGCGAACCGCTCTGAATCCAGCCACTGGAGGATGATTCTCTTTGGTGGCAGGGTGGAATTTAACTGCAAAAATAAGTTTCATTTAGGTATATGTGGAGAATTATTTTCTACATGTACGTGATTAAAATCTTTTCAGGATTCTGTCTCGGAATAACCCTTTAAATACTTGAAGTAGAAAAGAATTGACTAAAAGTTGTTGGAGTTATTTGTAATCTTTCTTTTGAAACTGATCCTGAAATGTAGGAGCTTGCATTTTTCAATCCATTAATGAAAATGCTCATTGTAATCCTTTTATATCAGACTGGGCTCAAGGAATACATTAGATTTTTCTTTCATCTCTCACCTTGAGCATTGATTCCTTGCTGGAATTAGAATCGACATGTCCCTGTGTTTGTTCACCCAACTGTCTGTTCTTCATCTTTGATCATGACCGTGTAAGTTATGAAACCAAAGAAGACATCACAGGTGACCCTGATCTTGTTTTCACTTTCCTAAGGTGTGGGGAGGAGCATTTGGACCAATCGTAGCAGCAATACTGTAGCCTAAGTGTTGTGATTTGATAACAATGCAGACCAAGGTTTAAATTTGGATCTTTTTAATCTGTGTGGTTTAGTGCTATATCAGGAAGTGCCTTTACCGAGAGTGGTGAACTACCCACTAGGTAAATTGGTTGAATCAATCTGGGAGCTGCTTGAGTCACTTCAGTTATTTGCTTCCAGTTAATTCTCTTTTTGCATATAGCAAGCTCATATTTGTTTAGAATAATATACACCATTCATCTCATCAAGACGGACTCCAGATCACTTTCACAAAACTACAATCAGGTGTAAAACAAATTAGCAACCCAATAAGTTTAGAGTAGAAAATGTAGTCAAAGCAACATCCTAAACGTTGTAATAGGAACAGGAGTAGGCAATTCAGCCCCTCTACCCTGTTCCGCCAATCAATTAGATCATGGCTGATCTGTATCTTTATTCCATCTACCTGTTTTGGTTCCGTAACCCTTAGTAATCTTGACGAACCAAAATCTTATCAATCTCATTTTTGAAATTTTCAATTGACCCCCAGCCTCAACAGCTTTTTGGGGAAGAGAGTTCCAAATTTCTACCACCCTTCGTGTGAAGAAGTGCTTCCTGACGTCACCCCTGAACGGCCTCGCTCTAATTTTACGGCTATGCCCCTTTGTTTTGGATTCCCTCAATAGAGGAAATAGTTTCTCTCTACCTACCCTATCAAAACTTTTAATCATCTTAAGCAGCTCAATTAGATCACCTCTTAATCTTCTATATTTGAGGGAATACGGGCCTAGTCTATGTAACCAGTGCTTGTGATTTAACCGATTTAACCCCGGTATCTGGTGAATCTGCGCTGCACCCCCTCCAAGGCCAATTTTTCCTTCCTGAGGTGCGGTGCCCAGAACTGAATACGATACTCCAGATGGGGTCTGATCAAGGTTCTGTACAACTGTAACATAACTTCTACCTCTTTGTATTCCAGCTTTCTTGAGATGAAGGCCAATGTTCCATTAGCCTATTAAATTATTTTTTGTACCTGTTCACTAGTTTTTAGTGCTTTTTGTACTTGGACTCCTAACGCTTTCTGCTCATCCACAGTTCTTGGCTGCTTGCCATTTAGAATATACTCTGATCTATTTTTCTTAGGTCCAAAGTGGATGACTGTACACTTCCCTCACACTGAACCCCACCTGCCACAGTTTTGCCCACTCACTTAATCTTTCAATGTCCCTTTGCAACTTTCTACTCCCATCTACACTTTTACTGTGCCACCTAACTTAGTATTGTTAGCAAACTTAGACATATGGCTCTCTATTCAGTCATCCAAGTCATTTATAAATATAGTAACAAGCTGAGGCCCCAGTACAGATCCCCGGAGGACACCACTAGTCACATCCTGCCAATTTGACTACATACCTATTATCCCTACTCTCTGTCTCCTACATCCAAACCGATTCCCTAGCCAAGCCAACAAGTTGCCTCGAATTCCATGTGCTCTCATTTTTGTTAACAGTCTCATGTGGAACATTATCGAATGCCTTCTGGAAGTCCATATAGAAAACATCCATAGACACACCCTTTATTTACCACATTAGTTACCTCCGCACAAAACTCAACTAGGTTTGTTAGACGTGACTTACCCTTTACAAATCCATGGTGGCTCTCTCTGATCAACTCAAATTTGTCCAACTGCTCAGTCACTGTGTCCCTAAGAATGAGGTTGAGGGGGGTGGGATTGTAAATGCTACAGGTTTAGGTTTAAGCTGATGTTTGTCTTTTTTGGACAAATTGATACTTTATTCAAGGTTCTTGTGGCAAATTGGATTTGTCTGTAGTAATTTATAAAAACTTTATAATAATTTTTGTAATACTAGATTCAGCATTTTTATGAACAACAAGGCTGCAGCCTGAAAGTTTGTTTTGGCTCTCTGGTGATTTGAAGTATTAGTTATTCAAAGGAAGAATTGTTGTGTATATTCTTTAACATTGCGTACCATTGCAATATGGTGGCTTGTTGCAACACAGGAGGAGGCAGGTGGTATTCTGTTCCATTCATTCAGCAGGAGTCTAAAGTGAGACCAATTCTTGGAACCTCCAGCTTCCATATCAAAGGGCAGGCGTTCACCACAGCGTAGTAACTGACTGAACCATCAGCAGACTGAGCCCCCATCTCATCGATTTAGGGGCAGGGCAGTCTACAGAGAGACTCGTGTGCGCTCTCACTGACTATCTTCGTGTCTCCCGCCCCCTCCAAAGGGGGGGTAATTGTTTTTGAAGCTGTCTGTATTTTAAAAGTCTGAACCAGCTTGACTCGAGGTGAGCCCTTGTTTAGGGAATTAGTATGTTACATCTTCAGTATTTTTAATAACTGAGGAGCCATGGGCAATTGATTGTTCGTTTGTGGGGGAGACCAAAACGAGGGGCCATAAATATAAGATAGTGACCAATAAATCCAACAGGGAATTCAGGGCAAATGTCTTCATCCAAAGAGTGGTTAGAATGTGGAACTCACTACCACAAGTAGTTGATGAGGCGAATAACATAGATGCATTTAAGGGGCAGCTAGGTAAACACGTGAGGGAGGGAGAAAGAAATAGAAGGGTATGCTGATAAGATTAGATGAAATAAGGTGGGAGGAGGCTCGTGTGGAGCATTAACACCGGCATAAACCAGTTGGGCTGAATGGCCTGTTTCTGTGCTGTACATTCTATGTATGTAAAAGATATATACCACTGGTTCATATTTTGGTATCAAGCAGTGCCTTGTCTCCATAGACTGTTTCTCTGTCATCCTTTTAAAGTAGAGAATTCACACGTTGGCACTTGTCATATTTCAGTACCAATGTGTGGAATAGGTGTTCTATGTTATGATCCAAGGGTCATGCTATTGTTGAACAGAAAAAAATGCAATACAAATCATGGAGGAACATGAAGTCTGCTTACAGGAGTGACCAGTGATGCTGAACATGTGAATATTGTGCATTTATAAAAAAAACAAATTGTCAGTTCTACACCATACTTCAGCTGTTTAAAATCCGACTATCTTATGTTGTAGGACACTAGGAAGGTTTTTGTGATGCCTGCTATATTTTTGCTTCCCCCTCCATCCCCAAAAGTACATTCAAACTCTTGAAGTCAAAAAACTGAGATTTTTAACGTTGCTTATATTTTCTCCCTTGTCCTCCTCCAGAGTGCTATTGAACTATTTGTAAACAGGCTGGACTCGGTGGAATCTGTGCTACCATACGAGTATGCTGCGTAAGTAAATTTACTTTCATCTAAAGCCTTCGGAATGTATTTATACTTAAAAAAAGATTATAGACTTATCACAATATTAACTGGTCAGGTGAGCAGAAAAGTGGCAAATGGAATTCAGTCCGGAGAAGTGTGAGGTGATGTGTTTGGGGAGAGCAAACAAGGTAAGGGAATACACCATAAATGGGAGGATACTGAGGTGTAGAGGAACAGAGGGACCTTGGAGTGCATGTCTACAGATCCCTGAAGGGAGCAGGACAGGTAGATAAGGTGATTTAAGGAGGCATACGGAATATTTTCCTTTATTAGCCAAGGCACAGAATATAAGAGCAGGGATGTTATGTTAGAACTGTATAAAACTTGAGTACTGCATACAGTTCTGGTCACCACATTACAGGAAAGAGAAGGTACAGAGATGTTGCCAGGGCTGGAGAATTTTAGCTATGAGGAAAGACTGGATAGGCTGCGTTGTTTGCTATGGAACAAAGGAGGCCAAGGGGAGATTTAATTGAGGGGCCTCGATAAAGTGGATAGGGAGGACCTCTTTCCCTTAGCAGAGGGGTCAGTGACCAGGGGGCATAGATTTAAAGTAATTGGTAAAAGGATTAGAGGGGAGCTGAGGAGAAATGTTTTCACCCAGAGGGTGGTGGGGGTCTGGAACTCATTGCCTGAAAGGTTGGTAGAGGCAGAAACCCTCAACTCATTTAAAAAGTACTTGGATGTGCACTTGAAGTGCCGTAACCTACAGGGCTACGGACCAAATGCTGGAAAGTGGGATTAAGCTGGATAGCTCTTTTTGACCGGCACAGACACGATGGGCTGAATGGCCTCCTTCTGTGCCGTAACTTTCTATGATTCTATGAATATATTTTCTACATGTGCAAACAATTTAAATACCTTGCATGGTAATCAAAGATGCACTTAGTTGATGAAAATGCAGTAGATAAGATCCTGAAAATATTTCTTCCTGATAAAGGTTTGATTTCTGTCAATTGAAAGAGGAAAAACGTCCCTCAGAAAACCTTGGCCAAGTACTGTTTGGTGAGAGGATTGAGCCATCTCCATACAAGGTATGATTTTGCCTACCTGGAATAATAAGGTTCTTATCAAAAAAGAACACTATTCTGTGCTGCTATTTTAATTTATAGAACTAAATGTTTTGCGTTCTAAGATATTAAAGTATGAAGCAACCTAAGCAATGGTGAGTTTGAAGGGCCCATATTGGTTCAGTGAGTTTATCAAAGTGGTGCCTGAGCTGTTCAAAAGCCCCAAGTTTAATCCCTGTTCTCTGCTGAGTTGGATAATTTAAGGCTGTTATAATGTCCACAGTGCCCCAGGTTAGGGAGGGGAAGATCAACCAAGATTACCAGTCCTAGAAAGTATCCAACAACTCCTTAATGTGTGGATATTTGATGACAACGAGATTGGGCTTGGCTGTGATTCCCTCTGAAGTTGAATAGCTTTCCAACACTTGACTATCCAAGCTAAAACATAAATAATCCACACTGTTGTGAGTTACCAGAGGCTTGTTGCTGGGCAGAGTATCAAATTGTTTTTTTTTTAAATTGCTTTTGAATCCTGCTGTTATCAAGCTTTCTCTGAGGATGCCGAGTGCAAGGAGCCTTGCCCATTGTCAAACCAATTCAACCGGATAGAAGTCATCGCACAGAACTGCCCATAATTGAAATGGCAGAAAATTATGCCAAATAAAAAAAGTCAAAATAAAAGAGAAGAATACAAAAACATTGAGAGTAATTTGAAAGTTTTTTGATAAATATTTTCTTTCTCCCCCACCCCCCCCCACCAAAAAAAATGACTGCCATACTATATTTCTTAGTTGATTCACACAAGTTTCCCTTAAAAAGCATCAATAGAGTTAGCAGAATCAAATCCCTTTTCATTAGACTGCTTGTTAATTGGTGCACTTTCCTGTTGCCGTTTGCATAGTGTCCCCTTCAAAAAAGTTACCCCTAATTAAGGAAGGGGTCAGGGGTGCATTTAGTTGTTTGGGGTACTGGGATACTGGAGCAAGGAAGGCTGCTCTCCCCATTCCTGCCACCCAGGGAAAGAAAACACTCGGTTACCCGATAAGAAAAGCTTTGAAACTCATAATATCTGATTTTTAAAAAGTTGGGAAAATCAGCACATGGAGGATCATGGCCGTGAAAGTGTCTTGTAATTCTGCTATTCAACAGCTGTGAGCCGTCGCACATGCCACTGTGCTGCCTGATGTCAGAAAACTTTAAAGCAGTGTCTCTTTCGGAGATAGTGGGGAAACCCAATTTGCCTTTCGCTTCTGTCAAACAGTGTTGTCATATTTTGATTATACTTTCCCTAGAAATTTGGTCAGTTTTTTTCAATGTACAAGTTCAATAGGGAAGTATATGGCAATAATGGAATGATTACAGTTGTTTTCATCGTATATATTGTACAGCAATTAGTGTGCTCTCTTTCTGTTGAGTACAAGAAAACAATTTGGTGCAATATTAATGCAAGATTGTATATTGTTTATTGGCTTCTCACTATTTTCTGGCTCTTAATTTTATTCATTTTTCTTTCTTACTTTCTCTGCTGATTTTTTTTTTGTTCTACTTTTTCTTATTTCTCCAGTTTTTCTCTTTCCCTCAGTTCCCATTCTCCTCAGTTCCTAATCACTCCCTCATATTCTTTCCTGGGACCGTGCGTTATAACAACAACAACTTGCCTTTATATAGTGCCTTTAACATGGGAAAACATTCCAAGGCACTTCACAAGAGAGTAATGAGACACACATTGACTCCGAGCCAAAGGAGGAGATATTGGGACAGGTGACTAAAAGCTTGGTCAATTACCCTGCTTTCACATGATTAATTTCATCGGCACCTATGTTGGATAGTAGTGAACTGGCACCTATATAGATCATAATTTTCATCTGATGTGGAGTGGCATGCTTTCTGAGCGTTTTCTGTGCGGCTTTGTATTATGGAAATGATCAAGTGCCATTACTAAGAGTGTGAAATTTGAGATTTTCCTTGCTGCTGAGCCTCTTGTTACATTGGACCCGAGCAGTGTCCCAGTTGATTTCCCCCCCCCCCCCCCCATCCTCCAACCTCCCAAAAATGCACCCCAGAAAGGCTACAAAAATTGTTCAGGGTAAGGGAAGAGAAGAAAATGTGAGCTGGCTTGACGATCAGATGCACTTTCACATGATATTGTGAACTGTATTGTAGTCCATTTGAACATCTCAGGGTGAGGGGCCCTGGATTATTGAAAGTGATTGCATGAAAATGACTGAAGAACTTTTTTTTAAAAAAAATTGCAGTTCCACTTCAAGAAGGAAGAAGTGTGTCAGCACGTATGTACGAGAGACTACAATATAGGGAAAGCAGACGACAAATCAAAGTTGACATTTTTGAAGAATGGCATGCATTTAAATTATCAACATCATTGGTGAGTAGCTAAGCAGAAGCAGTTTGCTGTTGCTTTTAGTTAAAATTTTAAGCTTCATTTGTTTCGGTTACTAACATGTCTGCTATAGTGTTACAATTCCATACTTTTGTCATATTGTTTCCAGGGGAATAGTTCTATACTTTCATGTAATGACCAGGTACTTTTTTTTAAAAAAAAGATACACAACCTCAGCTATAAATTACATTGTCCTACTTTGAATATTGGTGCATTTTTTCTTGCTGGTGCGTTCACAAAGGCGATTGTTTTTTTTAGCCAGCAATACACGTTCCCCTTAAAAAGAAATGAGGCAGCAAAATGCAGAATCGCTGATCAAGTGAAATGCCTGATAGGAATTCTACAATGCTTTTTAAGAAAAGCTGATGGAGAAATCATATTAACTTCTTAAACACATCCTTTGCATTATATGTATGGCTTCAAGACGCAGCCCTCTGGAGAGAATTAATGTAGCAATAGAACCTATACCACTGACTCAGAGCTAGCACTGCTTAGGCAAAGTGGATATAGATAGTCTGTTCGTAGCAAAACGTAATTATTCATATAAAAAGCAATGTTATACTTGTGTAACTGCCATTTAATGGTTACATAAAAGCTTACCTCTCAATGGGTCCTGTTAATCACTTTAAATACATGGTTCTTGATTACAGCATTGAGGGGGTACACTCTTAAGTATCAAAGGACTTGTATTTTTAAAGCATCTTTTACCTCCTTGGGATGTCCCAATGCGCTTTAAAACCAATTAATGACCTTTGAAGTGTAGCCACTATCATATAAGCAAACGCTGCAGCCAATTTGCACATAGCAAAGTCCCACAAACAGAGATAAATGACTAGTTGATCTATTTTGGTGTGGCATTCGTGGACGAATAAATGTCAGCCAGAATATCTGGAGACTTCCCTGCTCTTTGTATAGCTCCATGAGATCTTTTACATCTGGGGCTTCAGTTTAGCGTCTCATTCGAAAGACTGGTAATGTAGCATTTCAATATTTCTTAAACTCTTCAAACTTGAGCAGTGAAGTTCTTAATGGAGAACTTATCCTTAAACTATTTGGATTCAGCGAGGAAGCTAAATTTTGACTTTCCTAGCTAGTGAAATGGACTTTTCTATCCTGATTCTGTAATAGTGGAACTGCCTTCTGTTATGTGAGATGATAATCACATTTCCAAAAATTGTTTAAACTCAAGAATCTATTAGAATTGCAGCACTTAATAATTTTAGTAGGTGGAGAGGGAGTGGGCGACTACCAGACAGACTCGGAGGAAAAGGCAGGCAGCGCAGGAATCCCCTGGGAGTGTGGCACTCACAAACACAAAGTGTTGAATACCAGTGAGGGAGATGACGCCTCAGGGGTGTGCAGTCAGCAGCAAATCCATGACACCACGGGAGACTCGATTGCACAGGTGGGCACAAGAAAGTGTAGAAGTGCAGTTACAGGGAATTCGATAGGCGTTTCTGCAACCGTAGGCATGAGTCCCAAATGGCGTGTTGCCTCCCTGGTGCCAGGGTAAAGGATATCACTGAGAGGGTGGAGAACATTTTGAGGGGGTGAAGAGGAACGGTCAGAAGTCGTGGTCCATGTGGGAAGCAATGACATAGGAAGGAAAGGGGATACAGTCCTGCAGGGAGTGTTTCAGGCGCTAGGGAGGAAGTTAAAAAGCAGGACTTCAAAGTTAGTAATCTCTGGATTACACCCAGTGCCATGTGCTAGTGAATATAGGAATAGTAGGGTAAGACAGATTAATGCATGGCTGGAGAAATGGTGCAGGAGGGAGGGCTTCAGATTCCTGGGGCATTGGGACCAGTTCTGGGGCAGGAGGGACCTCAACAGAGCTGGGGCCAATATCCTCGGGATGGTTAACTAATCCTGTGGGGGAGGATTTAAACTAATTTGGCAGGGGCTGGGCACCAGAATGAAACATTGGAAAGGAGCAACAAGGGGCACAGAGGACTGGGAGACACAAATATTACTAGAGAAAAGAATAGTTCCGAAATAGGAGGAATCAAACCAGAGGAAAATGCGAGGCAGACTAGATGAGTTTGGAGTGCAGGTGTGACTGCACATAGCATGGTAAATAGGGTTGGTGAGCTGCAGGCACAATTCGCTACATGTGTCTATGATGGTGGCAATAACAGGACCTGGCTCAAAGAAGGGAAGGATTGGGTACTTAATATTCTTGGCTACAAGGGAAGATAGGGAAGGAAAGAAAGTGGGTGGGTGGCAGTATTGATCCAAGGACCTATTATAGCACTGGAAAGGTATGATGTAGTTGACGGCTGAAAGACAGAATGTATTTGGTTGGAATTAAGGAGCAATAGATGAGCTATTACCCTACTGGGTGTATACTATAAACCACCAAATAGTGGGAAGGAGATAAAGGAACAAATTTGCAAGCAAATTACAGAAAGATGCAAGAACTATAGAGTAGTGTTAATGGGGGACTTCAATTATCCCGATATAAACTGGGATAGTAACAGTGCAAAGGGCAAAGAGGGGGAGGAACTCCTGAAATGTATACAAAAGAACTTTCTTGTTCAATATGTTTCCAGCCCAACGAGGAAGGAAGCAGTGCTGGATCGAGTTCTGGGGAATGAAGTGGAGCATGTTTCAGTGGGGGAGCATTTCGGGATCAGTGATCATAATATCATTAGATTTAGAATAGTTGTGGAAAAGGACAAGGAACAATCAAGCATGACATGCCTGCTGCTCCCCTTCCCTTGCCTTCATTTCATCTTACATTTTCTGTTCAGTATGTGATATTAAACTTTAGAAAATAAGCTTAGTCATTCTTTGGAATCATTCATAGAATCATAGAAGTTACAACATGGAAACAGGCCCTTCGGCCCAACATATCCATGTCGCCCAGTTTTTACCACTAAGCTAGTCCCAATTTCCTGCACTTGGCCCATGTCCCTCCATACCCATCTTACCCATGTAACTGTCCAAATGCTTTTTAAAAGACAAAATTGTACCCGCCTCTACTACTGCCTCCGGCAGCTCGTTCCAGACACTCACCACCCTTTGAGTGAAAAAATTGCCCCTCTGGACCCTTTTGTATCTCTCGCCTCACCTTAAATCTATGCCCCCTCGTTATAGACTCCCCTACCTTTGGGAAAAGATTTTGACTATCTACCTTATCTATGCCCCTCATTATTTTATAGACTTCTATAAGATCACCCCTTCACCTCCTACTCTCCAGGGAAAAAAGTCTCAGTCTATCCAACCTCTCCCTATAAGTCAAACAATTAAGTCCCGGTAGCATCCCAGTAAATCTTTTCTGCACTCTTTCTAGTTTAATAATATCCTTTCTATAATAGGGTGACCAGAACTGTACACAGTACTCCAAGTGTGGCCTCACCAATGCCCTGTACAACTTCAACAAGACATCCCAACTCCTGCATTCAATGTTCTGACCAATGAAACCAAGCATGCCGAATGCCTTCTTCACCACCCTATCCACCTGTGACTCCACTTTCAAGGAGCTATGAACCTGTACTCCTAGATCTCTTTGTTCTATAACTCTCCCCAACGCCCTACCATTAACGGAGTAGGTCCTGGTCCGATTCGATCTACCAAAATGCATCACCTCTAAATTAAATTCCATCTGCCATTCATCGGCCCACTGGCCCAATTTATCAAGATCCCGTTGCAATCCTAGATAAGCTTCTTCACTGTCCACAATGCCACCAATCTTGGTGTCATCTGCAAACTTACTAACCATGCCTCCTAAATTCTCATCCAAATCATTAATATAAATAACAAATAACAGCGGACCCAGCACCGATCCCTGAGGCACACCGCTGGACACAGGCATCCAGTTTGAAAAACAACCCTCTACAACCACCCTCTGTCTTCTGTCGTCAAGCCAATTTTGTATCCAATTGGCTACCTCACCTTGGATCCCATGAGATTTAACCTTATGTAACAACCTACCATGCGGTACCTTGTCAAAGGCTTTGCTGAAGTCCATGTAGACCACGTCTACTGCACAGCCCTCATCTATCATCTTGGTTACCCCTTCAAAAAACTCAATCAAATTCGTGAGACATGATTTTCCTCTCACAAAACCATGCTGACTGTTCCTAATTAGTCCCTGCCTCTCCAAATGCCTGTAGATCCTGTCCCTCAGAATACCCTCTAACAACTTACCCACTACAGATGTCAGGCTCACCGGTCTGTAGTTCCCAGGCTTTTCCCTGCCGCCCTGCTTAAACAAAGGCACAACATTTGCTACCCTCCAATCTTCAGGCACCTCACCTGTAGCGGTGGATGATTCAAATATCTCTGCTAGGGGACCCGCAATTTCCTCCCTAACCTCCCATAACGTCCTGGGATACATTTCATCAGGTCCCGGAGATTTATCTACCTTGATGCGCGTTAAGACTTCCAGCACCTCCCTCTCTGTAATATGTACACTCCTCAAGACATCACTATTTATTTCCCCAAGTTCCCTAACATCCATGCCTTTCTCAACCGTAAATACCGATGTGAAATATTCATTCAGGATCTCACCCATCTCTTGTGGTTCCGCACATCGATGACCTTGTTGATCCTTAAGAGGCCCTACTCTCTCTCCCTAGTTACTCTTTTGCCCTTTATGTACTTGTAGAAGCTCTTTGGATTCTCCTTTGCCTTATCTGCCAAAGCAATCTCATGTCCCCTTTTTGCCCTCCTGATTTCTCTCTTAACTCTACTCCGGCAATCTCTATACTCTTCAAGGGATCCACTTGATCCCAGCTGTCTATTCATGTCTGTGGAATTTGCTGCCCCAGGAAGCTGTGGAAGCTACATCATTAGATAAATTTAAAACAGAAATAGACAGTTTCCTGGAAGTAAAGGGAATTAGGGGTTATGGGGAGCGGGCAGGAAATTGGACATGAAGCTGAGTTCGGATCGGTCAATGCCCTGTGGGTGGCGGAGAGGGCCCAGGGGCTATGTGGCCGGGTCCTGCTCCGACTTCTTGTGTTCTTTAGATTTGTGGTTGGGATCAGATCAGCCATGATCTTATTGAATGGCGGAGCAGGCTCGAGGGGCCGATTGGCCTACTCCTGCTCCAATTTCTTATGTTCTTATGTTCTTATATGCCTCCTTCTTCTTTTTGACTAGGGCCTCAATCTCCCGAGTCATCCAAGGTTCCCTACTTCTACCAGCCTTGCCCTTCGCTTTATAAGGAATGTGCTTACCCTGAACCCTGGTTAACACACTTTTGAAAGCCTCCCACTTATCAGACGTCCCTTTGCCTGCCAACAGACTCTCCCTTCACCACTGGCGCACTGTGGCTGCAGTGTGCACCATCCACAGGATGCACTGCAGCAACTCGCCAAGGCTTCTTCGACAGCACCTCCCAAACCCGCGACCTCTACCACCTAGAAGGACAAGGACAAGGGCAGCAGGCGCATGGGAACAACACCACCTGCACGTTCCCCTCCAAGTCACACACCATCCCGACTTGGAAATATATCGCCGTTCCTTCATTGTCGCTGGGTCAAAATCCTGGAACTCCCTTCCTAACAGCACTGTGGGAGAACCGTCACCACACGGACTGCAGCGGTTCAAGAAGGCGGCTCACCACCACCTTCTCAAGGGCAATTAGGGATGGGCAATAAATGCCGGCCTTGCCAGCGACGCCCACATCCCGTGAACGAATAAAAAAAAAACTTCTGAAAGTTCCTGTCTAATACTATCAAAATTGGCCTTTCCCCAATTTAGAATTTTAACTTTTGGGCCAGACCTATCCTTCTCCATAGCTATCTTAAAACTAATGGAATTATGATCACTGGTCCCAAAGTGATCCCTCACTAACACTTCTGTCACCTGCCCTTCCTTATTTCCCAAGAGGAGGTCAAGTTTTGCCCCCTCTCTAGTCGGGCCATCCACATACTGAATGAGAAATTCCTCCTGAATACACTCAACAAATTTCTCTCCATCCAAGCCCCTAATGCTATGGCTGTCCCAGTCAATGTTGGGAAAGTTAAAGTCCCCTACTATTACCACCCTATTTTTCTTGCAGCTGTCTGTAATCTCCTTACATATTTGCTCCTCAATTTCCCGTTGACTATTTGGGGGTCTGTAGTACAATCCTATCAAAGTGATCTCTCCCTTCTTATTTTTCAGTTCTACCCATATAGACTCAGTGGGCGAACCCTCGGATATATCCCCTCTCACTACTGCCGTGATGTTCTCCCTAATCAAGAACGCAATTCCCCCTCCTCTCTTACCTCCTGCTCTATCTTTCCTATAGCTTCTGTACCCTGGAACATTGAGCTGCCAGTCCTGCCCCTCCCTTAGCCATGTTTCAGTAATAGCTATAACATCCCAGTCCCATGTACCCATCCATGCCCTGAGTTCATCTGCCTTGCCCATCAGACTTCTTGCATTGAAATAAATGCAGTTTAATCTAGACTTCCCTTGGTCTTTGCCCTGCTTTCTCAGACCATCTGTCCGGTCATGTTCTGTACACTCTCCCTTACTGCCTTTTGTTTCTGTCACCACTTTATTTCCCACTGACTTCCTGCATCGGTTCCCATCCCCCTGCCACATTAGTTTAAACCCTCCCCAACAGCACTGGCAAACACTCCCCCTAGGACATTGGTTCCAGTCCTGCCCAGATGCAGAACGTCCAATTTGTACTGGTCCCACCTCCCCCAGAACCGGTTCCAATGGCCCAGGAATTTGAATCCCTCCCTCTTGCACCATCTCTCAAGCCACGTATTCATCGTAGCTATCCTGTCATTCCTACTCTGACTAGCCCGTGGCACTGGTAGCAATCCTGAGATTACTACCTTTGAGGTCCTACTCTTTAATTTAACTCCTAACTCCCTAAATTCAGCTTGTAGGACCTCATCCTCTTTTTTACCTATATCGTTGGTGCCTTTATGCACCACGACAACTGGCTGTTCACCCTCCCCCTCCAGAATGCCCTGCAGCCGCTCCGAGACATCCTTGACCCTTGCACCAGGGAGGCAACAAACCATCCTGGAGTCTCGGTTGCGTCCGCAGAAACGCCTGTCTATTCCCCTTACAATCGAGTCCCCTATCACTATAGCTCTGCCACTCTTTTTCCTGCCCTCCTGTGCAGCAGAGCCAGCCACGGTGCCATGAACCTGGCCACTGCCACCTTTCCCTGGTGAGCCATCTCCCCCAACAGTATCCAAAACGGTATACCTGTTTTGGAGGGAGA
The DNA here is from genome assembly GCF_035084215.1 of Heptranchias perlo. NCBI lineage: Eukaryota > Metazoa > Chordata > Chondrichthyes > Hexanchiformes > Hexanchidae > Heptranchias > Heptranchias perlo. The sequence goes on from NC_090330.1 coordinate 108,439,106, forward strand.
TGACCGCAGGGGACCCCTGCACTGCCTTCCTACTCTTCCTCTGTCTGTTGGTCACCCATTCACTATCTCCCTCAGTAATTTTTATCTGTGGTGTGACCAACTCACTGAACGTGCTATCCACGACTTTCTCAGCATCGCGGATGCTCCAAAGTGAGTCCATCCGCAGCTCCAGAGCTGTCAAGCGGTCAAACAGTAGCTGCAGCTGGACACACTTCCCGCAGGTGAAGGAACCAGGGACACAGGAAGGATCCCTGAATTCCCACATCCCACAAGAGGAACATGACATGGCTGTGGGATCTCCTGCCATGACTTAACCCTTAAGTTAGCTTAACAACAACTACAATGTCAAGAGAAAATAAAGGAAAGAAAAACTACTTACCACTCCTTTTAAGGAGTTTACTCCTTTAAATTGTTCTTAATTGAGAGAATGTTAACTACACTAGGGACATTGATTTACTAAAAAAAACGCTACTTCCTATAAGACCTGCAGACCTTCCCTTTCTTTTTACTTTAGTTACTGTAGGTAAGTAGAAATACTCACCTGAACCTACTCACCAATCAGGTGCCTCCCCTGTGTCGCCTCCCGATCTGATTCCTGACGTCACTTCGAACTCGGTCGCAGCTCCGCTCGGCTCCTCTCAGCTGTTCTCAGCGCTCTGAAATCCCGCCTTTTATCGGACACTCCCTCGGCTCGGCTCCTCTCAGCTGTTCTCAGCGCTCTGAAATCCCGCCTTTTATCGGACGCTCCCTCCGCTCGGCTCGGCTCCTCTCAGTGCAGTAGAACAGGAGCCAGCGCAGGGGTAAATTCTTAACTGAGTTTATTGAGGAAAAGCTGAATGCTTCTGTATCTTGCATTCTCCCTCACTTTTGTAACTTCTCAATTAGTATCTGTACTTTATGAACCAGCTTGCATATAATCTTCAGGAGCTGCTGGGCATCATTTAACACTTCAACATTTAATTGAAGAAGTGTGTAACGTCTGTGAAATATAATGTAGAATCATAGGTGTGATCATAGAATCATAATGTGATCAGGAGTAAGCTATCGGTCTCCTCCGCTCCATTTGGCTTCTTTTCTGCTGTGGAGGCTACGAGCATGCTTATGGTCGTAGCAACAGTGTAATTTCCTGTTTCCTCCTTTGTTGGTCTCGGTCTCTGAGTGGGATTGTGTGTGTGGGCAAGCACAGCTAAACAAAGAGCCCACAAAGATTGCACCTCAGCCACAAGAGAGTTTCATGTAGCTCTCAAGATGCTGGTTGTCTGCTCTGAGTTGGTTCCCCAGAAAGTCACTCATTCTTGTGAACGTGGGAAAGTGGAACACTTATTTAGTACACCGTGTATGATTTTCAACACGTACCGAACCTCATTGTGTTTGCAGGATCATTGATAATATGCCTGTCACATGGTGCTATGACGTGGAGGATGGACAGAAATTCTGTAATCCAGGATTTCCCATTGGTTGCTACATTACAAAAAGTGGTCGTCCAAAAGATGCTTGTGTTATTAGTGTAAGTTTGTACACATTTTTACATATTTAGATTCTAGCCCTAAAATTGTTCCAGTACTAATTAGTGAAGGCACATAGCTTTCTTGACCAAGAATTTAACAAAAATTTGGTGAGCAAATGTATGGTAAAGGTTGGGGCTAATCAATATCCTCACTTAAACTTCCTAGATACCCAAAAAAAGATTGTAATTATAAATATTACTTTCAAGTATAACTAACTTCTCAAAAGCTGGTCATGTCAATGTAGATTATGCTACCTCACTGACTGACTTGGAAATCAGTCCCATTTTTTTGCCAGGTTTTTCCCCACTTTTCACCTGAAGGTACTGATTCTTGCTGGGATATGTTTCCACAGGTTCCATGCCCAGTACTGCCACACCCAGTACTTTGCCCAATTGGCTGTCCTTCATATTTGTTGTTGGGCTATTGGACCATGGACAGGATCAAAGCTGAGTCCAATCTTGCTTTCGCCTGCCATCTGGGCACACATACTTCCCCAGCAGGACTCACTGAGTAGTGATCAGGAGCTGGGAATCTTGGCTGATGCTGTTTTTCCCTTCCTGGCCCAGGAGTACTGAGAAAAATGTTGGCACCCCAACTGTTGTCTCTTCTATTCTGTATGGCTTAGTCTAACGTTGGGCAGTGCTGAGCTGTCAGGGACGCTCTTTGATTCCAATCTAGGCTGCTGATAAGCATTCTCAACACAGTCGCTTTTCGTTTTTGTTCTATTTGAACTGTTTATAATATCATACGTTCTATTTGGCCTACCTGAGTTTGAGGTTCAGATACAGTGAGGGTCTGCCTCATTTGTCACTGTGCAAAACTCTATTGGAAAGTCTGGGTCATGCTGAATGTGCCTGGTTGTAGTATCCCTTTATTAATGTGGTTTGAAGATTCCAGTCCAATTGAAAGGAAGCTTTTTTTATGTAAGGATAGGTTCAAGTTTATATTGAAAAGAAATGTGCAATATGTTCTCAGTACACATACACACATTTTTGCTTTGAGGTACATATTTTTGTATGAACACTATTGTGTGGTGAGATGTTGAAATACATTTGTGATAGTTTTCCTTGTAATTGCTCATTTCAGTAATTAATCAATCATTTTGCATGTTAATGAATTTTAACAGCAATACTCACCAATTCAACTTAATAGAGGTCAGCTACTGAAAGCTTGTAAATTCATTTTCTTAAAGCAGACCTTGATTTTAACAGAAACAAATAAATTGCTTTCGCACAAAGTTAAGTGCATATTTTGGTTTTGTGCATAACTGTTTTTATTTGACTTATTTTTCCCCTTCCACTGTATAGTCTTCCTTCAACATGAAGGACACTTTTTATATCTTCAATCATGTGGATATCACGATACAGTTCCACGGTGAGGAAAATGAGGTTGGAGCAAGACTTGTGGCTGCTAAGTTAGAACCAAAAAGGTACGCAACTTAGTAAATGGTACGCAAATGGTTAAATAGAATAAGTGTAACATCTAAAAGAAGAAAAGTGATCAATGGATATTACACACTTCTTTATCAAACTATCTAGAAGCTATTAAAAATAATGTGCCTGAGTGCATCTCCTGTCAACTTTTTCCACCATAAATTCCTATGTCCATATTTTTAATGGAAACTGCTTATATAAAACTCGTCATTCTGTAATTCGACTCTCCTCCTCAGTAGGGATGCTTCCAGAAGGGTGTAATTACATCATGATCAGATTACATAGGGGGAGTTTCATTATAAATGTGGACTTATGATGTGGAAATACAAAAATAAGAACAAAATGTAAGAATTTAAAATGGGGACTGATTTAAGTTTGCATACCCTGGTCCAATTATCCCCACCTGATAACCCCATTTCACCCGAAGACTTCTCTTGATCTAAACTCCCTGTGTGAAACACCACAGGCAATCAACTAGTAATCTTTTATTTAAAAGATACTGGGTTTACGAGTTGACCTTTTAACTCATGTTGAACAATAATTTTATATTCACTACGTCCCCTCCCCATTTTTAAATGGGCACTGACTTTCCCGTAAGAAGATAGATAAGCAAAAAAGCTGCCACACAATGTTCTGTAAAAAGTAGAAGGAGCCATCAAAGTGTACCACAGAGTGATGTATGTTTTTATTTTTTTCCCCATCCCACTTCCTGCCAGACGAACTGGAATACAGAACTCTTTAATTTCTTTATTGCTCCTGGTGCATGCATAATTAATTCCAATTATTTAAAACATGCTCCCTTAAAGCATGCATAACATTCTTCACTTAGTAGACTCTTAATTAAAACTCTACAGCACACTGAGTCTGCTGTACTGTAAGTTTGTTTTCCTGTTCTTGAGTCAGGTCAGAAGTGACCTAGGCAGAAACACAATCTCCCGTAAAGACTGTAGGTAGACTGGGCTTCATATTTTGCAAGCTGCTTGCCCCAGTGTTGTGTTTGGATCTGGCAGTGCATGGTAAGCTCTGTCTATGTTGTAACATTGCAGCATTATGTTTGTAATTTGGTGATTAATCACATCAATAGTTTTGTCATCAGCGAATGAGTTTGGGATAGAGTGATTCTTTATTTTTTTTATATATTAATACACATTATTGGGGCGATAACATTTTAGTTTCAAAATAGGTGAAATGTTATGTTAGAAAAGGGAGGAATTCTAGTGCTTTTTGGTACCCTTCAGTGTATGAATTTCTCCATTTCCCATATCAACCATTCTGGCCTCTCTGCATGGGATTGCCAGCTAATGCTCAATCATGGGCAGTTCTGTGGTGTGCACCTGCATCCACTAGGACCTGTGTGGAGACTGCCCAATCTTGTTTCACACAGAATCTCAAGTAACAACGGATGTTAAATGGATCTCTCGTTCCCCCAAAAAGCTGTAGAGGCTGGGGGTCAATTGAAAATTTCAAAACTGAGATTGATAGATTTTTGTTAAGTACGGGTATTTAGGGGTATGGTACCAAGGCAGGTAGATGGAGTTAAGATACAGATCAGCCATGATGTAATTGAATGGCGGAACAGGCCCGAGGGGCTGAAGAGCCTACTGTTCCTATGGTTTCTTCCTGTCAGCCTAGGCCAGATTCAGTCTCTGGTAAAATGATGGTGTACTATCCTATTGTGTGGCCCATGCCCCAACAAAGTGGTGGTAGTTAGGGGTTCAATTTCACAAAAGTTTGAGCTTTTCCTCTGACAATTGAGGATCATTATTCAACATCACATGGTTATTATAATAAGTACATGTATATATTTATACAACCTAAGCATTTAGTCATATTCAATTTCCACTCAGAAGCTGATCAAATAGTTTTTTGTTGTTAGTAACTTTATAACATTATGCTTGTTTTGATCCTTAATTTATGTCTCAACAGCTTCAAGCATACACATGTTGGTAAACCCGACTGTTCAGGACCACCCATGGGTATCCCTAATGACTTTATAGAGACGTTTAGTATTGACTACACCTACTCTGTTAAATATGTCGTAAGTAATATTTTTACGCTGTTAACTTCTTGTATTGTGAACCAAGGTGATGGGCCAAGCTCCACAGTGGGATACCTTAAAGATTTTTTAAAAAGTAAGAGAGAATTCAGAGTAAATCAGTTGATGCCTTGCTTGGGTTTCAAAAGGCTGTAGATTGTAGAAGGAAGGAAAGACCAAGGGAGTTGGGGTTCCACTGCATTGAGCTCCCTTGAAAACATAGATTACAGCAGAAAATGACGATGATTTCAACTTAGGGAGGATGAAGAGCATGTAGGGTGCTGTATTTCCGGTTTGGAGGAACGAGAGAGGAAAATTCGGAGAAACACTATCCATGGTGATATCAGTGAAAAAGAAGCAAGAAAGTCTGCAAGAGAGAGAGATTCCCCCCTTTCACTGCAAAAGGAATGCAAATTTTGTGCCTGGAAGGTGTGAAGAAAGTTGATGAGCAGGATAGTGGATGGGATTTGATGATATGTGGAGGTGGTTATTCATGTCCAAAAGGGAATAAAGTTGGAGAGGACAGGCCCCTATTTGGACCCTGGGTTAATGAAAAAAGAAGCAGCGACAGCTATCAGTTACAATAGCTGTTCCACTCCAATTCAGCTTTCCTCCTTTTGGAGGTGTTCCTTTCCTAATGTTCAAGAAATGATCTTGTAGAGAACCCATGGTGTGAACTGGCATAGCATAAAGCTACAACTTTCAAAGGAATGATGCCAAATTTTATCACCACAAAACTGTTTGAAAAATAATTTGTCATTTCCTTATCTGTTAACTGTTGCAACTGTTCTCTAAAAATATCAGCTGAGAATCTGACAGATCATATCCTTTTTTATTTTCAGAAATCGAGTATTAAATGGGCATCAAGATGGGATTATATTTTAGAATCTATGCCTCACACAAACATTCAGTGGTTTAGGTAAGGAAATCATTTTAACTCTTTTTATTGTACTGCCTTTGTGAAATGTTGTGCAGACAAATAACCATTTGAACTTAAATCACAACCAAAAAATGAGAATACTTGAAATCTGCGTAATAAAAACTGAATTATCATTGTCAATAATGCGTATCTGAAAGTTTATAGGACAGTTGTGCATGAGGTAAGCTTTTCATGCCACCTGTCATTGAGAGATTCTTTCAGCACAACAAAACCAGTGTTAATTTTTTTTTGAGCAGTTTGCGTGGTGCCATACTGTAGGGCATGCGTGTTATTGAAGGACTTGTCACAATGATTACCATCTTTTGGTGTGCAGTGCAGTGCCACTTGGCACATGCACAGGAGAGGAAGATTAGGCAAGCGTCTTCTATGATTCCACTTTTTTGGATTTAAATGTGGGAAAACACAGATTGAGCATTTCATAGCCTTTGGGTCTGAAGGTTTCTCAAATCATTGCTGATGGCTTTGAGGTTTTTAGGCCTTTATTTAAATACTATTTAGGAGGGAAGCGACACCCTGGAGGTCGGGTTCCATGTGTTTTTGTGTCTTATTACAATATCCCCTTTTTAGAAACACTTGTTATCTTCACATTAACACAAAAGCAAAATTCTGCAGATGCTGGAAATCTGAAATAAAAACAGAAAATTCTGTGAGCACTCAGCAGGTGAGGCAGCATCTGTGGGGAGAGAAACGGAGTTAATGTTTGTCTTAGAGTTTATGGATGCTCAAAATTCCTTTTTAACGGGGTGAGGAAACCCTTTCATGTTTTCTATTAGAATATGAGGCCTCCTGGTTTTCCATGTTGCTCAACCAACCATGTCAAATGACAGTACATGTAGATACCTTAAATGATATTAGCCCGTAAACTGTTAAACGCTCCAAGAATATCTCGGCTTGGTGGTCTGGCTAAAGTTTTCAGCTTGCATGCTGTGACACTGCAAAACTGTTTAAATATAAAACAACAAAATCCAGGTCTTTTTTTTTAAAAAGAATTATACATAAATGTATATAAGAATTGCAACATCGAAATCATTGTAAAGAGCCATACAACAATAACTTGCATTTAACATAGTAAAATGTCCCAAGGTGCTTCACAGGAGCGATTATCAAACAAAATTTGACACTGAGCCACGTAAGGAGATATTAGGACAGGTGACCAAAATCTTGGTCAAAGAGGTAGGTTTTTAGGAGGGTCTTAAAGGAGGAGAAATAGAGAGGTGGAGAGGTTTAGGGAGGGAATTCCAGAGCTTAGGCAGCTGAAGGCACGGTTGCTGATGGTGAAGCGAATTAAAATCAGGCCAGAATTGGAGGAGTGCAGAGATCACGTGGGCTGGAGGAGGTCACAGAGATAGGGAGGGGCGAGGCTATGAAGGGATTTGAAAACAAAGATGAGAATTTTAAAATCGAGGCATTCCCGGACCGGGAGCCAGTGTAGGTCAGCGAACACTGGGGTGATGGGTAAACGGGACTTGGTGAGATTTAGGATACGGACAGCAGAGTTTTGGATGAACTCAAGTTTATGGAGGGCGGAAGATGGGAGGCCAACCAGGAGAGCATTGGAGTAGTAGAGTCTAGAGGTAACACAGGCATGGATGAGGGTTTCAGCAGCAGATGAGCTGAGGCAGGGACAGAGACGGATGATGTTACGGAGGCGGAAATAGGCGGTCTTGGTAATGGAGTGGCTATTTGGTCGGAAGCTCATCTCTGTCAAATAGGACGCCAAGGTTGAGAATGGTCTGGTTCAGCCTCAGACAGTGGCCAGGGAGAGGGATGGAGTCGGTGACTAGGGAACAGAGTTTGTGATGGGGACCGAAGACGATGGCTTCGGTCTTCCCAATATTTAGTTAGAGGAAATTTCTGCTTGTCCAATACTGGATGTCAGACAGCGGAGGGGTCGAAGGAGGTGGTGGGTGAGGTAGAGCTGAGTGCCGTCAGCATACGTGTAAAACCTTACATTGTGTTTTTGGATGATGTTGCCGAGGGGCAGCATGTAGATGAGAAATAGGAGGGGGCCAAGGATACATTTTTAAAATTTATATATAAATATATATCTAAGTGCAACAACGAATTCATAGTAAAGAGCCATCTAGTATCGGTCGACATCGGCTCATTTGCCTTGATTGAAACACACCAAAGGTGGCAGCCTTTGTTCATGCAGCATTGAGTTGGTTCCATTAAGAACTGAAGCCAAAACAATGCTCCAAAATTCCAGTGCATGTCATGATGTGCATTGAAGCTACCCATTGGTGTGATTCTGATCTTCATCAGACTGTGTGAGTAAGTGAGATAAAGCATGTGGGGCTACATACAGTTGAGCGCTGTGACCTCTGCCAAAACTCAAAACCACAATGCTTACACATGCCTACATATCTGCGGTGTTGCTTTGTGTTTTGCCAGAAGACAGAACATCTTAATTGTGTGCACCAATATAACGTGGATATTGCAGCTGAGATAGCATTATTCAGTAATTCCAGGGTTGGTAGATTAGTATAATAGTGAAAAGTGGCTACTTAAATCAATTTCCTTCCTATTGCCTCCCCTCCTCGACAACTATAACAACAACTTGCATTTATATAGCGCCTTGAACATAGTAAAACATCCGAAGGCGCTTCACAGGAGCAATTATTAAACAAAATTTGATACCAAACCATAAGGAGATATTTGGACAAGTGACCAAAAGCTTGGTCAAAGAGGTTGGTTTTAAGGAGCATCTTAAAGGAGGAGAGAGAGGCGGAGAGGTTTAGGGAGGGAATTCCAGAGCTTAGGGCCTCGGCAGCTGACGACACGGCTGCCAATGGTGGAGCAAATAAATATGGGGTAATGCAAAAGGCCAGAATTGGAGGAGCTCAGAGATCTGAGGGTTGTAGGGCTGGAGGAGGTTACAGAGATGAGGAGGGGCGAGGCCATGGAGGGATTTGAAAATGAGGACGAGAGTTTTCAGATCGAGCTTTGCCAGACCAGGAGCCAGTGTAGGTCAGCAAGCCCTGATTCTTGATGGGATATAATTCCATGGGCACAAGCTGCACTCCTGTACATTGCTCAAGTTGCCATTTGTGTGTAGGCTGAGATTGTAAAAAGTCTTGCATTTATATAGCTCCTTTCATGACCTCAGGTCGTCCCAAAGGGCTTTACAGCCAATCAACAGTAGTCATTGTTGTAATGTAGGAAAATGCGGCAGCGAATTTGCGCACAGCAAGGTAATGACCAGATAATTTTTTTTAGTGATATTGGTTAAGGGATAAATATTGGCCAGGACACCAGGGAGAACTTCCCTGCTCTTCTTCGAGATAGTACCGTGGGATCTTCTCTGTCCACATGAGACGGGCAGACAAGGCCTCAGTTTAATGTCCCATCTGAAAGACGGAAGCTCTGAAAGTGCGGTACTGGCACTGGGAGTGTCGGCCTGGATTTAGTGCTCAAGTCTCTGGAGTGGGGCTTGAACCCACAACCTTCTGATTCAGAGATGAGAGAGCTACCCACTGAGCCACAGCTGACACTAGTGTTGGATGGGTATTCAGCTGCCGGGGACTTTGTGGCTGAGCCTTAATTAAAGTTTGTCTTTGTCCACGGATGCATGTTTTCAATCAGGCATTACTGGATAGTCATCAGGATTGGGTATCCTGGTTTGAGTTCCCCCCGTCCCCCTTCCATTGCTGACTTCTTAAAGACCACATCAAAATGATTTAGCTAACCATGCACTGCATAGATCCACATAAAGTAGAAGAATTTGGTTGTCAACATTCAGTAGTACATCGAGTTAGCTTACAAACTCACTGTACCAAGAAGTAGTGGTATTAGGCGCCCCCCTTTTCTCTCTCTCTCTCTCTCACACACATACACACATATGATAAGTCCCTATGTTTGGCCAAGAGGCTACACATTACTTCACTGGGAGAGTGGAGAGAGAAAATTGAAGGGTGGGTTATTTAGCTGGTTCCAGCACATGCCTGGGAACAGGTCATGTTCCTGCCCAGTCTGCCAAGGAATGGTGTGGGGTAGGTGGAAGGAATGTGGGGGAATGAGGAGATCTATGTAAACCTAACTGGCGTGACATTCAAACCTCAGTAAATAGACTGTGATGTTCACAGTTACTGTGCGCTGTGTGCCACTGATACTTTTAGGCTGTTGGCCTTTTCATTTAAAGGGCAATTTGAAGCTGTGTGTACTTGAAAGGGCTGTCTTTCAGAACATTCCATAAAGGTCATTTTATTAAGGAGAACTTCCAGTTGATGAATTGAAAATGCCAGTTAGTGAATAAGTTAATTTGGCACTTCTGACAATTTAGCAAAACAAAAACTCTTAAATTTCATCCGTACAATTTAATGTAACTTGAAGGTTTTCAACTAATTTATCTTCTACTGTATGATAAAATCAAAAACTTTCTTTATGCTTTCTCCTGTACATCTTGTTTTTGTCTGGATTTCAACTGAGTTCCATGTCACTGCTCTGAGTAAATGTATTTTATAAATTTTCTAATGCCGACTTTAGCAGAGTGATTTAAAAAATGTAAATCCTTTTAGTATTGTGGGGCAACAGTAAATACTTATCACATTATTTGAAGCATAATTGCATGTTATATGTTATACATTGACATTTGAGGAAGATCTCCAGTGTTTTTCTATGCACTGTTAATGATTTTTATCCATTTTTTGCAGCATTATGAATTCCTTGGTAATTGTCCTGTTCCTTTCTGGTATGGTTGCTATGATTATGATCCGGACCTTGCATAAGGACATAGCAAGATACAATCAAATGGAGTCAGTTGTAAGTGCTGCATTTGACGTTTTGTTATTGAAATCGCTTGATATGTTTGCAGTCCCTAAAGAGGGAGGGGAGTCAAGGTCGTAAAGTAAATGGGAATACACCAATTGCTGGATGGTGTTTTTAAAGAGTGTGCATCATATCTAGAAATCAGAATGATCTGATCAATGTTTGAAAAATGATGCTTACAATTTTTGACAGCACTTAGAAACGTGCAAAAAATCTTGCCGAAAGCTGTTTGGAATATTCATTTCAGAGGTGCTACATTTTGGTCATCTCTAGTGTTCATTGCTAAAGTCAACCACTGACAATAACTTTTAAAGCTGCCACTAAATTAAACTGAGAACTGTCTGTACCAGTGTTTCAAGATCTCATGGCACTATTCAAAGAAGAGCAAGGGCTTCTGGTTTCCTGGTCAGTATTACATAGGAACAGCAGTAGGCAATTCAGCCCCTCAAGCCTGTTCCGCCATTCAGTTAGATCATAACTAATCTGTATCTCAACTCCATTTACCCACCTTTGCTCCATATCCCCTGATACTGTTACTTAACACAAATCTATTGATCTCGGTCTCAAAAATTTCAATTGACCGCCAGCATCCACAGCCTTTTAGGGTAGAGAGTTGCAGATTTCCTTTATGTGAAAGAGTGCTTCCTGATTTCGCTACCAAATGGCCAAGCTCTAATTTTAAGATTATGTCCCAATGTTCTGGATTTCCCCCACCAGTGGAATTTGTTTTTCTGAATCTACCCAATCGAACCCCTTTTGTATTAAACAATTCTATTCGGTCTGTATATTTTAAAATTGCAAGATCTAATGTTTTTAACTAATTGGATTCTGGTATTATGTAAACGATAATGTATTCTCAAACCTTGTTTAATTTTTTCCAGGAAGAAGCTCAGGAGGAATTTGGATGGAAACTGGTACATGGTGATGTCTTTAGACCACCTCGAAAGGGAATGCTACTGTCTGTTTTCCTGGGTTCTGGTGCTCAAATCTTTATCATGATGTTTGTTACCCTATGTAGGTATACAAATTGTATTTTTTTTAAGTCTTAAATGAGGATGCATTTTGAACAATAACCTCAATGTAGCCAATCAATTTACAATCAATATTTCCAGATGATTAGGAATTAACCAAATGGTAGAACTGATAGTTTAAAATAAAGTGAATTTCATACCTTTTTAGATTTTCATAATACAGTGCAACAAGTTTATCTTTGTGTCTCAAATCAGATTTAGAATTTGTAGATCATTATGAACTGTGCTTTTTCAAAGTTTTATTCCTATTTTACTTCAGTTATCCAAAATAAAATAGTTATGTATGTCTATGTACATTTTACAGAGTGTGTGTGTGTGTTACACGCGTGCATTTATAAGATATTCTTTCTGATTTTTGTCTCTTAATTTCCCTAGTTTTTGCCTGCCTGGGATTTTTGTCGCCTGCAAATAGAGGGTCTTTGATGACTTGTGCTGTTGTCTTGTGGGTGCTGCTTGGGACCCCAGCAGGCTATGTAGCTGCCAGATTTTACAAGTGTAAGTAAAAGAAATTTAAACTGACAGGATTTCTATTCATTAGTTTCAATTATCATCACCCTTTGGCAACTGAACAACTTAATTATTTTTGGAATAGCAATTTAATATCTAATTAAGTCACTACCACCTGCCTTTCTCAGTGAAAGTTGGAAAATATGCAGCATCATACCATTATTGAGGGTGCTTATTCAGTTGTGCTTTTTTTTTTGTTGAGACCCCGATGTATTTTTTTTTTCTTGATTCCTTTTTTGATTGCCATGTTTCCTTTTATACCAAAAGCGCAAGTTACCTGTTCCCACGCCTTTGCCAATGCTGGTGTTTGGAGGTATGCGGGAGCAGCCTGGCTGATTTCCCCCTGCCTTTTCCCTCCTTTTCCTATGGGCTAGCTTCTGCTTGGTGCCTCCTTTTTGGCAGCACAGTTGAGATCAGAAACTCAACATGTGTGGGATTGTGACCAACAAAGCCACATTTCATCACTCCGTTGCAACATGTTGGTGGAACGATGAGCTGTGACACGACTTGCCCTTCCAGTATTTTCTGTTCAATGCCCACCTTCTCTCTCAATCTTTTTAATGATGAAATGTTTCTAAATCCAAATGTCCGGCCCATGACTTTGACTGGATTCTCCAATCTCTACTTTTATCAAACTAGGATTGAAAAGAAGTCCTGAGATGGGCAGTTACATTTACATTCTACCATTAGTTGGTGTACCTACCACAGAGAGCTAAATATTTCTAATTAAGTATTTTACTTGTGCTTGTACAAGATTCTTTGAAGGAAAATGTCTGTATTGGTAGCATAGCTATAAAACAATTGTGCTTATTTTTGTTTGTGTACTCTTAATAGCATTTGGTGGTGAGAAATGGAAAACAAATGTATTATTGACTTCTTTTCTGTGCCCAGGGTAAGTCAATTACTTCATCCAAGTTTATAAAAACTTATTCAATACTTTTAATGTAAGGAAACGTCCCAAGGTGGAGGGGGGTGCGTACCAGTCACCAAGCAGCTGTTAAGAGATAATACATGGCTGGGGAGAGGTTTTGAGGAAGCTTTTGTTAAGGTGGGAAGAGATGGAGTGGAAGAGGAGAAATGTGTAGTTGGGAAAGGTTTGGGGAGCAGATGATATGGACTGCAAGACATTACAAAGGTATGGTGGGGCTATGGAGAAGTTTATAAATGAGGACATGGGTGTTGAAATCAGTGCCCTTGGGGGATAGAGAGACTGTATAGGTTGATGAGGGTAGAGTGATGGATGAGCAGAAGTAGTACAGGATAGGATTTGGACAGTGAAGTTTTTAACAAATTAGCTTATGCAGGATGGAGCTCAGGAGGGTTTGAGAGCTTGAGTCTAGATGACAAGAGCATGGGTGAGACTTTCAGCTGTGGTGGGTTGCGAAAGGGTTGGAGCTATCTGATATGGAAGCTACATGTGTTAGTCATGTAGTGTCTGTATAATGAAGTTGGCATTGATCTGATGCTGTACTGGTTAATGTGCTTTTAGTAGTTTTAATGACTTGCAGTCTCTCTTACAAGCAAAACATACTGCATATTCACAGATTAAAATTATCTGACTGTTTTGAATGAAGAGTACAAGTCGGTTGTCTATTTGTTGAATCTAAGTTTTGTAACCATGCTATTTTTTTTAAAAGAACGCAATTTTTGCAAATCTGTAAGTTTAAAGTGCAGGGAAAGGTTGAAACTTTCTGATGTTTAACTATGAACTTGTTTTAATTTCTCTAGCATTTTTGTTTTTCTTTTCTCGACAATTTTGTCCCGTATCCAAAAGGTGTTGACTTCTTGCTATCCTTGCTGGGGTATAGTTCCACAGATGTTGACTCCCCCCACCCCCACCCCCACGGTACCTCACCCGAGTTACCATAGTTCATATGGAGCCTTGACGAGGGCGCACCACAGCTGAGTTAATCCAACATCCACCTGAACTTCCAGCGAGGGCTGTTGGATGGCAGTCAGAATTGGGAATCCCAGCTGGCTTTTTCCTTCCAAATGCAGTTTGCTGAGGCTAATTGTAGACCCCTGTTGTGGCCAAGATCAGCTAACCCCCAGTACCAATTAGGCTTCAAACCTGAGACTTTTCTGACCTGTGTTGCTCGGGTACCCTCTGAGTAAACTTGCTGAGTCATCGAAGGAGCTATATCTTTCATATATGTATTGTAATCTTTCTCGGATGTTTAAATTCATTCACGGAATGCAACTACTAATACAATTGCACAGTTTCCTATTGATTGAAGTATAGAGCTTTTACCATGCATTGATGCCTGCTTGTTTTAACAAATGGATCATGTAACTTCTGTTATCTCCTGTAAACAGCAATATATTTGCGTTCAGCAGTAGAATGCATTCTTTGTGAAACCATATCTGCGTAATTTACTTGTGACAAACATGATGTGTTGTGTTTATGCTTTTTGGATGTGACATTCTGCAATTAAAATTACTAGCTTTTTATAAGGGTGGAAACAGGATCAGGCCTGATGCATTCATTTTTCACTTTGAAAACTGGGAAATGTGGCAAGGTGAAAATGAAAGAGGCTTCACGGTCACCAAATTTAATTTAACAGTTCCACATATTTTAGTGGTTGATTGTCTTCAGATCTTAAAATCACCTTCCCCCAAATTTGTAGCATTTCATTTAATTGGTTGAGATCCCTTTTTGATTGTGGGTTTATGTGTGAAAGTGTTACTCTCTCAAAACTACCCAAGCACTTTTTTTGTTTTCTTTATGGAGGAGTGGGAAGAACAGCTTTGAATATAAATCCAATATATTTGAACATTTTCTATTGCTAAGTGTTGGATATCTTCAACTCAGCAGGGAACTGGTGAATTTTCCAGATTTTTTTTTGTGTTTGAGGTGCTTTTTCTCAAGTATAATAACAGTGCCACTGTGTGTTGGAAAATGCAGCTCCATAACATTGTAACTCAACACTGCAATCCAAACAAAAGAAGTACCAGATTACATTAAAACTAAAACTGATAATCACAGGATTTTATAAGAGATAAAGTGAGCAAGTATGTTTCTATAAGAGCAGGAGAGTGGGACTAACTCTTTCAAAGAGCCTGCACAGGCACTTTGGGCTGAATGGCCTCCTTCTGTGCTGTATGATTCTATGTAGAATGAGGAAAGTGTACATGAAACGGAACTACCAGAAGGTATTTTGATGATAACATATTCAGGCAGTTGTCTTATACCCAGGTTTATTTGCGTGTGTTAAACCTTAAAGTAAAATCCTCTTTTTCAAAAAGTCATTGCATTTTCACATTTGATACTTAGAAAATGTGTACTAAGGTGGCTTGCGAGCTGCCTCTAATTAGTTTGCGAGGTGGGGGGGGGTAGGGGGTGGGGGGGGGGGGGGGGGGGGGGAGAAGAGACAGTGGCAGTCAAGAGACATGTTAAATACAATACATCGGAGAAACCACTTTTGATCCAATGATTTGAGTTTTTACGTGACAGGTACTTGCATTCAGAAATTCCAAAAGTTAATGCCCAATAAAAGATGTCCTGAAGTATAAGTCTTGATATCTGAAGATTCTTTCAACCTAAAAACACCTGGCTTTCCCTCTTACTGTACCTGTCAACCGAAATTGCAATTTGATGGCATGCATATGTATTTTTTTTCCCCCCAGAATTGTTTTTGCTGATTTCTTTGTCATGAACCTAATTCTGTGGGGAGAAGGATCTTCAGCAGCGATTCCCTTTGGTACACTGGTTGCTGTCCTGGCATTGTGGTTTGGCATTTCAGTGCCTCTGACCTTTATTGGTGCCTACTTTGGCTTCAAGAAACATGTAAGTTTCCTTATTGGTTTATCCTTTTTTTTTTGGGAAGGTTCTTCACATAATAGAGTTGAACTGAATAGGGTCCAGTCCAGAACCAGGCAGGTGGGGACCCTACTGTGCCATCCCCCGGGTGTGCAGAGTAGCTGTTGATTCTGTAGTACCGGCTCCCAGGGGTGATCAGCTACCTGATGGATTTCCTGAGCCTCCACACAGCTTGTCTGAATAAGTTGCTCCATTGGTGGCTGGAAATCTTCCCAGACTTCAAGTGATAACAGTCTGCTGTTTTCAACTTTCCAGCAACTTCTTGTCAAAATCTGTCAGCCTGTGCTTCTGTCTCTGTGTGCGTGCATTGTGCGTCTGTCTCTGTGTGCGTGCGACTGTCTTAGACTTTTTTCTTGTATCTGTTCTGGAATCCCCATCTCCTACCTAAAAGTGTTAAATTATGAGGAATAGTTGCATAGATTAGGTTTGTGTTCCCTCAAATATAGACGATTAAAGGGTGATCAGATTTAGGTGTTTACAATGATTAAAGGATTTGATAGATAGATCGAGAGAAACTATTTCCTCTGTTGGGGGAGTCCAGAACAAGGGGGACATGACCTTAAAGTTGGAGCTAGGCCGTTCAGGGGTGATGTCAGGAAGCTCTTCTTCACACAAAGGGTAGTGGGAAACCTGGAAAACTGTCTCCCAAAAAGCCGTTGAGGCTGGGGGTCAGTTGAAAAATTCAAAACGGAGATTGATAGATTTTTGTTAGGTAAGGGTATTAAGGGTTACGGAACCAAGGCGGGAAGATGGAGCTAAGATACAGATCAGCCATGATCAAATTGAATGGCGGAACAGGCTCGAGGGGCTGAATGGCCTATTGCTGTTCCTATTAAGGGATTTTTGGCGGTTTCTGGTGGGAAAAGCTGTTTCCATCCTCAGTATATGGAAGTACCTGCCTACCTCCTGAAGGGTCTTGATGACCATGCTGATTATTGAATATTTACATGCTGTGTGGAGGAGATCTCCAGGTTATGTGTGAAAATGAGAGTTTACTCCAGTGGGCCTGGAACTACAAGCGGTGAGGGCTTATCATAGAATGGTTACAGCACGGAAGGAGGCCGTTCGGCCCGTCAAGTCCGTGCAGGCCCTCTGCAAGAGCAACCCATCTAGTCCCACTCCCCTGCCCTATCGCCGTAGCCCTACAATTTTTTTTCCTTTCAAGTACATATCCAGTTCCCTTTTTGAAAGCCATGATTGAATCTGCCTCCACCACCCCCTCAGGCAGTGCATTCCAGATCACAACCACTCGCTGTGTAAAGAAGCTTTTTCTCAAGTTGCCTTTGGTTCTTTTGCCAATCACCTTAAATCGGTGTCCTCTGGATCTGACCCTTCTGCCAATGGGATCAGTTTCTCTCTATCTATTCTGTCTAGACCCTTCATGATTTTGAACACCTCTATCAAATCTCCTCTCAACCTTCTCTGCTCTAAGGAGAACAACCCCAGCTTCTCCAGTCCAAGCATGTAACTGAAGTCCTTCATCCCTGGAATCATTCTAGTAAATCTCCCCTGCTTATTGTGCTACGTTCTCTTACTGTGGTTCTCAGTAGTAACTAGTTAGAAGCCAGGAGCATCATTTTGACAGCTATATTTGCACCAACCTGGTTCAAGGTTGTTTGGGATGAATTTGGTGAAATTTAGCTCCCAGAAGGTGTTTTGTCACATCTGTAGGGGGAGCCTTAGGGAGGTATTCATTTCTAAGAAGTTGACCCTCCCAGGCACAATGAGATTGGTTCACATGTTAACGTTCTAGATGAATTCAGCATCTCAAGATACATTGCCTTGAATTGAACAGTAAGGGGTAAGATTAGATAGCTTTTCTTTATTTACTATAACTTATGCACCCTGAGATTGGGGGATGGGCTGTGGTGGCAAAATAGGTAAATTGTTCAACCAATTTACTAAATGGATGATATAACCCCATGTAGGATCATTCAGGTCCCCAATTACTGCAGTGAGCAGATTAATGTGGCTTTCCATGGCCTTGTGTAAAATGTTATGTCCACAGCTCCATGCTTACATAATTTCCTGAAAAGTAACTTTCAGAACATGGCAGGAACAGATTGATCAGGCCTGATGTCAGGCAGCCCGTCTTGTGTCGCAGTGACATTAACAATAGCACGTTAGTAGCTTTTCCTAAAACAACGGTTGGACTTGCTCAGCTTCAGCTTTGTTTGTACGAATCAATAATCGTTTGGTAGCATTGACTGTAGATTCCCTTCCAGGTGATAGAGCACCCTGTTCGCATCAATCAGATCCCACGGCAGATTGCTGAGCAGTCATTCTACACAAAGCCTGTGCCTGGAATTGTCATGGGTGGTATACTGCCCTTTGGGTGTATCTTCATTCAGCTATTCTTCATTCTCAATAGCATATGGTGAGTCCTATTGTGAAAACAAAAATCGGCAATACAATCGTATTCACAGATTTATTTTTGTGATCGGTGCGTCTGTTTGTATGTCACTTCACTTTTTAAAAGAAAAATACAAAGCAGCTTTGGCACTCCATATGTGAAAGGGGCCTTTTCCACAACCTTGAATTATTTGTGCTAAAAGGGGTAAATTATGAGGACAAGTTGCTTGGACTAGGCTTGTATTCCCTCAAGTATAGAAGATTATGGGATGATCTAACGAGGTGTTTAAGATGATTAAAGGATTCGATAGGGTAGATGGAGAGAAACTATTTCCTCTGGTGGGGGAGTCCAGAACAAGGGGGCATAACCTTAAAGTTAGAGCTAGGCCTTTCAGGGGTGATGTCAGGAAGCACTTCGTCACACAAAGGGGAGTGGAAATCTGGAACTCTCTCCCTCAAAAAGCTGTTGAAGCTGAGGGTTAATTGAAAATGTCAAAATTGAGATTGATAGATTTTTGTTAGGCAAGGGTATTAAAGGTTACGGAACCGAGGTGGGTAGATGGAGTTATCCCACAGATCAGCCATGATCTAATCGAATGACGGAACAGGCTCGAGGGTCTGAGTGGCCTACTCCTGTTCCTATGTTGCTCAATTAATGAGCATTTGTCCCCTGATGAAGTATACCTTCTATATCCCCTAATTTCACTATCATTGCAGGTCTCACCAGATGTATTACATGTTTGGTTTCCTGTTTCTGGTGTTTATTATTCTGGTCATCACCTGCTCTGAGGCAACTGTTCTTCTCTGCTATTTCCATCTTTGTGCTGAGGTATGTTCATAAGATTGTAATTAACACTTAGAAAAGTTTTGTGAAACACATTTTTGTTTTAATATTCCTCTTCTATGATGAAATGTAAAGTATATTTCATGGAATATATTATTACTTTGTAAACAGCCTGCTGTAAAATACATATGTGCAAGTTGATTCTACCCATGGCCTAACTGATTTGAATACCATGCATGTATTTCTTGTCACTTGCTACAAGGTCACTGTTTAAACCAACAAGAAATCAATTTTTAAAACTTATTCTTTCAATATGTTCAGTGCTCACATCTGAGACAGGTTTTGTACTGAATTAATGTATACGTAGGGAGTAAATGTACTCACGCACCTCATTTGAAGTGAGGAAATTTTAACGTG
Organism: Heptranchias perlo; assembly: GCF_035084215.1. Classification (NCBI taxonomy): domain Eukaryota; kingdom Metazoa; phylum Chordata; class Chondrichthyes; order Hexanchiformes; family Hexanchidae; genus Heptranchias; species Heptranchias perlo. The sequence continues at coordinate 108,458,700 of NC_090330.1, forward strand.
CAATTCATTTATAAAGCAAACTGCACTGTATAATCTCAGATTTCATTCTAGTGCATCAGCACATGTACGTTGATTAAACCGTATGTATAGAGTTGCAAGAATTTGAGGGAAAGCAAGAAGTTAAATTGTGCTAAATGTATACTGAATAATTCAGTAGCAGCAGTGAACTCAAATAGATACGCATTCCCCTGTCACTTTTTATTGCATCATTATTGTATGAGATTTGTCCTTTTGACATGAACCAGCCTTTTTTGCAACCAAATAAAATATTAGATTATTATATTTAATTTTAAAGAAAATTGAAGAGATGGCTCTGTACATTTCTGCAATTGTGTTTAAAAGTTACAAAACATGTGTGCTTTAATTAGAATATACTTTGAAAGTTTTTGTTGCAAAGCTGGGAACAATTTTAAATTTAAATGAATGAAGGTGATGAAGTGATATAAAGTTAATGTTAGATGCCTTTGAGAAATTTTTGTCCATCAAAAAAAAACCTTGAATTTTCTTGCCTAAGTTTTAGTTTTTACAGATTGATGCAAATAATATGCAAAATAATGTACAGTTATAGTTTTGTGGAAGTAAGGTAATCTCATTAATCTTTTAAAGTATCGATGAAGGGGTAATCATGCTATGAGGGAGAACTAAAACACTCTTAATTTTCCAACTCCCATCCAGTGTTGTGCTAAATATTTATCCTGACTAGAAACTAAAATTGCAGAGTTTAAAATAGCAAACGCCAATCATTTCAACAAGACACACTCCAGATGACTTTCACAAAACTACAGTCAGGTGTAAAACAATTTAGCAACCCAATAAGTGTAGAGTAGAAACCATGGTGGAAACAACATCCTAAATGTAGTAATGCACAGTAGACGTAAATAAAATTATACTTAGATTTCTGATCACTCAATGGTGCAGTGTTTTAAAGGGACCCATTTCCTGGAAAGTGAGTTCTTTCTCATTTCCCTCCATTTCATAATCTCAGCTCTTTGCTGCCTGGGAGATGATGTTTATCTCCTATGTCGCTGCTGGATTTGTTGCCAAATCGAGTGTTAGAATTTTAAGCTGTTATTGCAAGTTCTGTGACGGAAGTATGTGAAACTACTACAGCCTCAAATATCTTTTTTTTAAATTATTCTTTATCATTTCAGGACTACCACTGGCAATGGCGATCGTTCCTAACTAGTGGGTTTACAGCAGTGTATTTTTTAATCTACGCGGTCCATTATTTCTATTCCAAACTCCAGATAACTGGGACTGCCAGCGTCATTTTGTACTTTGGATACACAATGATAATGGGCTTGATCTTCTTCCTTTTCACAGGTAAGCTGTTAAGAACAATTCCATGCAAACTAGTATTTGCCTCCATGGAATGCCATAGTCTCTTTTAGTGTTTCCCATCCCCTCCATGGAAGCGTTGGCTCCTTTCCTGAGGCATGCTTCCACAAGCACTGGCCACAGTTCACAAGCTCTGAATCTCTTCCAACTATTGAATACTCTGTTCTATGGCAAATGATGAAACACAGGAATTTTATCGGCCAGAATGACGTGCCTTGTGAGGTCCTAAACCACAACCTAGATCACAAAAAAGTGTGGTTTTAGATGAAAATTTCGCTTTTTAAAAATGTCCGACTGGAGTTTAAGGTGATGATCAGTATATGGGTTCAGTCAGTAAACCACTTAAAGTTCACTTTCTCAATTGCCATTATCTAGATCTTTTGATTCGATCTCCTTGTAACAAACTGTCCCGCATTCAGTATCCTGTGTATAAATGCAAGCATAGTTTTATTTATCTTGTTTTTTTATTAAGGCTCTTACATTACAGGCTCTTGGATTAAAGTATTTATTTCTATAGGCCCTTTTGGTATTTATAAATGAGTTATGGAACTCAAATGAATATTTGAAGAAAATAGAAAGACTCGCATTTATGCAGCGTCTTTCGCGACCTCAGGACGTCCCAAAGTGCTTTACAACATTTCAAAAGTACTTCATTGGTTGCAATGTAGGAAACAGGGCAGCCAATTTGTGCACAGCAAGCTCCCACAAACAGCAATGTGCTAACGACCAGATAATCTGTTTTAGTGATGTTGGTTGAGAGATAAATATCGGCCAGGACACCGGGGAGAACTCCCCTGCTCTTCTTCGAAACAGTGCCATGGGATCTTTCACGTCTACCTAAGAGGGCAGACGGAGCCTCGGTTTAATGTCTCATCCCAAAGACGGCACCTCCGACGGTGCAGCACTCCCTCAGTACTGCTCTGGAGTGTCAGCCTAGATTATGTGCACTAGTCTCTGAAGTGGGGTTTGAACCCACGACCTTCTGACTCCGAGGCGAGAGTGCTACCCACTTAGCCACGGCTGACACCTCATTTGCATCCATCTCCAAACAAACATGATTTGAAATATTAAATTTGCTGTCGGCATTTATATGGGAAGAAAGGCTGCTTTATTTCCCCTACAGCAGGCTGTAATTACAGTGTAATTGTCTGAAGAATTGTAGTGAGAAAAGTGGTTACAATGTTATATGTGAGGGGAAAAAAGTTATCAACTGTAGTATTAACAATCCCAGTTGGATTGATAAGATGCTGAGATGACCTAGTGCAAATTATCCCACTCCATTGAATATCCTTGGGGTGTTGAAATAAGTTCAGATGGTTTCCTTTTTTTGTTCAAGGGCTCTGCGGCTGTCTTTACAGAAGCCTCCCTACAGAAGCTTGTTCAGAGAAGGAGGACTTATTTGTAGCTTCTGATTCCAGTCACAAATGCCACAGCCTGAAGTACATTATCTCTAAAGGAGAGAAAAGTCATTTGTAAACGTGGCCAGAAAATCATTTCCTATTTTACTCGTGGCTTCAATTAAAAGAAATCTCTTGATTTAACCTACTGTTGATGAAATGTGTTTGACCATCCAATAGAGGGGAGGGAAGGCTTTCCATTCAGAACTCAGCACGTTACCCTATAGTAATGGCTCGGAGATATAAAAAGCTACAAAGATAAATCTGTAATTCTACTCTTGTAGTAGTTGACAGTACACGAACCCGTGTCACAAATACTCTACATATGTTTATTCAGCTAAGAGGAAAAGACAGATTCAGTAAATGTCCGGTGCTGTAGTTTCTGATGGTGTCCTGCTGTTAAGTCAGTGATTTACTTGCTGTAGGCATCGGCATTCCTGTTGCATTCCAGGTCATCGGTCAGCCTCAGCAGGCAGAATGCCACTAGCTGCAAGATAGATCTCTTTGATTCACAGCTGGGTTGGTAGCCAGGTATCATAGGCAATGAGCTAGCAAAACATCACTGGTTTTGAAGAGCATGAAAAATTATGATATAATTTGTGTTTCTTAGCATGAGTGACTGGTGAGTTAGTAAAGCAAGCCTAAGAAATGAATAACAAAATTAAATTAAGTGCTACTTCCTTTTATGCACCTGAACATTACAGCTATATTACTGATGTCTGCAAACATTTTATTCTAAAAGCTTTGTATTTTCTTTCAGGAACTATTGGATTTTTTGCATGTTTTTGGTTTGTGACCAAGATCTACAGCGTTGTCAAGGTGGATTAAAAGAACTTTCTTTTTTGGGAAATGGACATATGTTTAACAGAACTTGTGTTTAGCGAATTGATTTAATAACCTGCACATGGAAGAATCTGGTTGAATCAGAAGAACTATTGTACAAAATATTGGCACAACATTTATATTTTGTATTCTAAACCTGTTAGGATATAAATCATTTTGGAACGATTGGACACTTGTTTGGTTCAGAAGAAAATCTGTCCAGTTTGCCTTTTTATGTTGAATCAGTTTTGCTTGGGATTTGTCTATAATTTCTATTGCCTTTTTGTTTATGTATTATACTTCTATTTGCACAGTTGCTTAGAAAAGTACGTATGACACAATAACGCTTTTGTAAATTGTGGTATACGCTTTCTACTGGGAATTGCGACTGCTAATATTCAAAATACCTGTATATTCAAGATAGCAAAACTCAGTACAATAAGCCAAAAATCTAGTTTCTAATTGCAAAACTGAAAACTTGTGTTGGTATTTGTGACTCTTTCCACTTTTCTATTTTCCTTGTTGTTTATTGGTTTCCTCATTGGTTTTGAAATTATAATATATTAAGTGTGCGAGCAATTAAGGAACTTGTGTGACGTTCCTTCTCTTGCCTTAAGGCGTTTACCCACTTTTAATGCCTCCATTACAGTAGCAGAGGAAGGCACTTCAGATGAACATGTTAACCATTCATACACTAGTATCCCAGGGCATAATTTCAAGACCATTGTTTTCCGATAGTAAACTAATTTATTGGTGTGGTGACGCTGGCACTGCTATCTCCTCATTGTAGGCAATGTCTTCATGAGAATGGCTGATCAGTTGCATAGGAGCACAATGAACAATATATAGGCGTCCAACGATCTACTTTTTAGACTTCAACCTGGAATGGGTTACCGAATAAGCCCCACTGGCCATATAGGCTGCAGAAGTTTATTTCTCATCAGAACCAAAATAAGATTATTTTTCCTGATTTACTTCTTCCATGCAATCAGTTGCCCCCTCCCCAACAATGCAAAAAAAAAAGGCCCCGTTTCATATTTTCCTAAAATAGCTTTAACTGCTTCCCCTCAATCCAACCTCCAATTAGTTTTGTTAACTTTTCTGGTTTCACCGAGAAGCAATTTTTCTCATTTAGTCTAGCCGTCACCCTGTGCTGCTGACAGAAGAGGAAAGAAGTTGTACCGATTTTCTTCTTTAAAAAGGCAAATGAATAAAGCAGATTGTACGCCGTAAAGGAAAGTAACGTGGTGGAGAAGCCGGAAGCCTCGTGCACGCTGAAGAAAATGAGAAGGAAAGAGGAGGGAAATAGAGTTGAAAATATATATCTGCCACAATAACCATTTTCTGTATTTGTTTCCTTCAAGTTTCACATACTTAATACTACACTAACAAATTAAAAGGAATAATTTTACTCTACATTGATTTGAGGTCTATATTCAGAGGGGGAGAGCCTATTTTAGTGATTCTTGATCATTTTGTGGTGATTATTTGAAGAATTTATTTGCTTTATGAACATTTTTTTAAGGTAAATAATGTTTTCTATGACTGGAAGCAATGCTAATTTGATTTGTGAAGAATGACTTGAATATTCATTATGATTGTGAAATGTGTTATGCTGTTTTTGTTTATAATTGGTAGCCACTTTTTTTTAATGGGATGATTGGTCACTGTTGAATGCTGTATCTTTGTATTTTTTTTTAATGAGTTGGGACAGCCTTTCACCTGGCTAACACTGTGCCTCTGAGAACTATGAACTCAGTTTGCAAATGTACAATCTCTTGTTCAATAAACCTTGTGTAAAAAAAAATGTTTTTTTTTCCTTTTGCCGTATTCATTTGGAAAATTCATTGTAAAAGGATTAATTGATTTAAGGGTTTGTTTAATCATACAGAAGAATATGTTGACTATAATTGGCTTTTCTAGTAATATGCTGACATATGGAGTTAATCAAAACTCTTAAAATAGTCATCCCTAAAACTATTAATTTAAGATGGGTTTTCGGTGGTAAAAGATTAAATCAGAGCTTCTGGTCATGAGAATTTGTCACGGTGGTAGTATTTGCTTGTCTGTTAAATTGCAAAAAGTAAAATTCTTGCAATTTTTTCAGACCTACTTAATATTTTTAAAAATGTAAACAAAAATTCTGGCAACAATTATTATACAGTTTCTGTGTCAGACTGTTTTGGGGTTCTCTACGTACACCATTCACTCTGGCATAAACTGACAGAATTTGCTCCAAAACCTATCCCACTTTGTAGTTCTTACTTCAATTCCAACCACCATTAAAATTTTAATTGACTGTTAAATTCTCTTGATCACAAACGTGCAGGAACAGAGGGACCTGGGGGTATATGTGCCCAAATCTTTGAAGGTGGCAGGACAAGTTGAGAAAGTGGTTAAAATAGCATACGGGATCCTGGGCTTTATAAATAAAGGCATAGAGAACAAAAGCAAGGAAGTTATGTTGAACCTTTACAAAACATTGGTCCGGCCACAACTGGAGCATTGTGTCCAATTCTGGGCACTGCACTTTAGGAAGGATGTGAAGGCCTTAGAGAGGGTGCAGAAAATATTTACTAGAATGGTTCCAGGGATGAGGGACTTCAGTTACGTGCATAGACTGGGGAAGCTGGGGTTGTTTTCCTTAAAGCAGAGAAGGTCGAGAGGAGATTTGATAGAAGTGTTCAAAATCGTGAAGGATTTAGATAAAGTCAATTAAGAACATAAGAAATGGGAGCAGTAGTAGGCCATCCAGCCCCTCGAGCTTGCTCCGTTTTTCAATAAGATCGTGGGCTGATAATGGCAGATAAAGAGAAAGTGTTCCCATTGGCGGAAGGGTTGAGAACCAGAGGACACAGATTTAAGGTGATTGGCATAAGAACCAAAGGCGACATGAGAAAACTTTTTTGCACAGCGGGTAGTTATGATCAGGGATGCGCTGCCTGAAAGGGTGGTGGAAGCAGATTCAATCATGGCTTTCTAAAAGGTATTGGATAAATACTTGAAGGGAAAATATTTGCAGGGCTACAGGGGAAGAGTAGGTGTATGGGACTAACCAGATTGCTCTTACAAAGAGCTGGCATGGGCTGTAATGATTGATTGATTCTACTTTAATGTATTTAGCATTAACTAAAAATAGAGAATATTACAATAGAGAAAGGACACACAAATTCCATGAAGCATTATAATCTGATGCACTGAATTCCTGGATATACTAGCTGTGTAAGCACCTTTGCCTCTTTTATTTTGTGTTCTGGAGCCATTTAATTCTTCTGTGTGCTCTGGTATATTGCATTTGCACCAGTCACTTTCCTAATGTTCCAATTCTTTACATCTGAGGTTCATTCATTCTTGATCTCCTAATGACACCGATTTTAATTTCAAATCTAGGTTTTGTTCTTGTACAGGATATTTTCACGCCCCTAATAATTGACTCTGATGTCACTTTCGATTTAACGGCACTAATTTTTGCTGAAAATTAAATTGATTAAATTCAATGGTCTACGCAAATATTCTATCACAGATTAAAGCCGCTGCTGGGTTTTTAAAAAAAAAATTAATCCAGTTTTATGAAGGATTCGTGTTAAGTCTTTTGCAATTCAACTCCCTGCAGTTTAACAAGCTTGATGTGTCCGTATTAGTATCAGTTCTATTAGTGTGGTTCTCTCTGGTGTGGTCCTCTTTACACTGGTAATGTAATGAACATCTTCACGACCCTGCATCAATAAACGGTGCAGAAAGTGAATTAATTGAATATTTTCTGTGTTTGTGTATTTTAACAAGTATTTCATGAGTTTTGCCAAAGGCAGGGGGTGGGAAGGTGGCATCAGTGGACATATCGGAGTAAACTCTTTTCCCTTTCCCTATGGCAATATATTTGATACCTGATTCGGGCAAAACCAAAAATAATCCTATTCGTACCCTTTGTTCAGTTCATTCAAACTGGTAAAAATACATAAGGGCATGATGCAAACTTTTATTTTACATAGAACACCCATTCCCTATGAGTCGATTTAAAAATAATAATTTATATACCCAATAAATTTTGCCTTACTGGATGTTCATTTCCTTTCTCCCCATAGGTCATGTATCAACTGCTGCTGAGAACAAGCAAGTGAAATGCTCCCAGGTGTCTGCTGTTGGGCTGTTTGAGCAGCACTCGCTCCCCGTGAGGACGTGTTTAGCCACTATTTGTATATCCTGCAGTAATACAGCTGTGTTCAGCACCTCGGTGAAGTTGGAGATTGGATGGAACCGTGCGCAAATTGGCTGCCGCGTTTCCTACATCACAACGGTGACTACACTTCAGGCGTACTTCATTGGCTGAGGTCATGAAAGGATCTATATAAATGCAAGTTCTTTCTTGTGTCTCCAAGAATTGATCCCAATTTTTGGACAAATAAAGACGATCTGGAATTATATTTAATAAATATTGTTAAAGTAAGAGCTACAATAACTTGTTTTCATTTAAACTCATATTTTCAAGTGTCAGTTTTGCTCAGTTGGCAGCACTCAAACTACTGAGTCAGAATGTTGTGGTTTAAAGCCCTACTGCAGGATTTGGTTAAATGGCCTTTCCTTGTCCTTGAACGTTCTCATTAGAGCCTTTAAAGAACTGATATATTTAGGCTTTGCAAGTTGCAACTATTTTTGTTTAACTGTTCTTTTGCTGGGAATATAGATATTGATTCTTCATAGTTTACATCATCTTTCTTACAGAAGCAAGCTACTCAAATGGCAAGCCATTAAATGTGAAATTTTTCACACTGGTGTGTGGACCTATACAACTCTGTGGGAAAACACGAGGCGTTCTGGACATATTTGTAGGAAGATTAGTCATCCCGGATATATTACAGGCAATGTGGGTTATCTAAAAAGGTTGATCTTTACATTGGAGGAAATCCTAGACACAGACAAGGGTTCAAACATCCTAGAATTGACAGATGTTTCTAATTAAGACTGATTAATGTCTGTGGAAAGCTAAGTTTGGTGATTTAAGAAGAACCTTAACCTATGATCGAATTGATCATCTTGGTCGGTCATTAATGGCTATATCCCCTATGTGGGATTTCCTCACTTTCCAGAAGGTTAAAGGAAAATATGGAGAATTTTGACTGCGGGTCTTCAAAAACCCTGTGTCAAGTGGAAGTTGGAAGGTTAAGAAATTGTTTAATCAAACGGAATTAAACCACAAAGAGCATCAAAACTATTAATTAATAGCTTCAGTCTCTGAGCCAAGGGGGCAACATTGGCTCAGTGGTAGCACCCTTGCCTCTAAGCCAAAAGGTTGTGATTTCAAGATGTACTCCAGAGACTTGAGCATGTAATCTAGGCTGACGCTTCAGAATATTACTGGGGGAGTGCTGCACTTTTGGAGGATCTGCAACTCCAAAGTGCTGCCCTTCGGTTTTTCTGCCAGTTGAGCTCAAGTCCTAATGGTTCAGCCTCACCTTTGAGGATGCTCGGTGCCAAATTTACTACATCTATCGTGACCACAAGAAGGGGAATGTTGTCCACATAGTCAACGTTGGTGAGTGCTCCCAAACCCAGTTCGGGGCCGTTGATGCTTTGACCAACTCCAAGATCCAATCCAAGGGGAGCAGAAACAGATCAGGGCCGATGATGCACCTGTCGAACTCCAGACCAAGTTTCGACGGTGGGCTGGTATCGTTGCCTATACGCACGCGATTGGTCGTACCTTCGTATAGGAGGCGAATGAGTCGGACCAATTTATCCGGAGCACCCACTCGCTATAGAAATATCCAAGTTGAGTTCCTGTGCACCGAGTCAATGCTACTTTGAGATCGATGTAGGCCACCCATAGTGGCTTTTCGTACCCATAGAATTTCTGGTCAGTGTGTAATATTTCCGTCTATCTGAATAAACTGCACATGGAGCGGGAATCCTATGTAAATTCCAATATGCAATTCGTTGCAGTTGGGATAATTGTTAATCTTGTGATCTATGGGGCAAAAATATTCTTTTGTTTCTTTCTAGTAGAAAGCTGGTAAATTCATTGAATACTTTGTCAGCCTTTTCAAGACAAATATACTTTGCTATGCAGATTGGATATTGGTGTGTTTTCGCTAGATGTGCTTTCTTCATTCGTGTTCCTAGATGCAGCTACTGTTACAGTCAGTTTGGGACTCAGTAATACTATGAAATGTTTCCATGGCAACAGCTCCGGATGATTTAAATTGTTACCACAATCACACTTAAGCTCGCTGCAGGATGACAAATCTCCTTTAAAGGACAGCTGTCTACCATAGCGCATTAATACAAGTGTAAGTTTTAACCCCCTGTTAACACCCATGCTACTCTGCAGTGTATGTTCTGCCACGTATTGGATTAAACTATTCCAGGGAATCCCTGCGTATTTTCATCAAAGATTTCATCCACTTACACATTTTCCTATAGTCAGTCAAATTTCAGGAGTTTTGTGCCAGGTAAAATATGGACATCAGGACCCTTTATTTCATTACCAAAAACTAATTTTATCTTGAATTATGGATTCTAAAAGTTTTCACATAACTGACGTTAGACTTACTGGTACCCTTTACAACAACAGCAACTTGCATTTATTAGTGCCTTTAACGTTGTAAAATGTCCCAAGGCGTTTCACAGGAGCGTTGCCAAACAAAATTGGACACCGACCCACATGAGCTATTAGGACAGGTGACCAAAAGCTTGGTCAAAAGAGGTAGGTTTTAAGGAGTGTCTTAAAGGAGGAGAGAGAGTTAGGGAGGGAAATCCAGAGCTTAGGGCCTATGCAGCTGAAAGCACGGCCGCCAATGGTGGAGCGATTAAAATTGGGGTTTGCGCAAGACACCAGAATTGGAGGAGCGCAGAGATCTTGGAGGGCTGTAGGGCTGGAGGAGGTTACAGAGATAGGGAGGGGGGCGAGGCCATGGAGGGATTTGAACACAAGGATGAGAATTTTAAATCAAGGCTTCGCTGGACCGGGAGCCAATGTAGGTCAGCGAGCAGTGGGGTGATGGGTGAACGGGACTTGGTGCGGGTTAGGATATGGGCAGCAGAATTTTGGATGAGCACAAGTTTACGGAGGGTGCAAAGTGTAAGGCCGGCCAGGAGAGCCTATTAGTGATATCTACAAGGAAGTATGGATAAATTATTGAGGTTGTGAACTTTCATATGCTTTTTACTTACGCCTACTTTTTTTGCTGAAATGATCAGGGATTTTGGCAACCTTGTGACTGTTAGAAAATGTGAAAGATACCAATTCAGTAAGTCAGTAAAATAGCGTCAGAATCATACTGAGTGGGATATACAGAAGAGCAGAGAAAGCAAGAGACCAATGGAGAAATGCAGAGACAACGAAGTGGAGAAAAAAGTAGACACAAAAGTGAAAGACATAGAAACATAAAAAATAGGAGCAAGAGTCGGCCATTCGGCCCTTCGGGCCTGCTCCGCCATTCAAAATGATCATGGCTGATCGTCTAACTCAGTACCCTGTTCCCGCTTTTTCCCCATATCCCTTGAACAGAAAGACACAGGCAGGGTCACGAGCATCAGGGAAGGAGAGGCTGGCCATGTACACAAGCAGCCTCTCTTGCCTATTACTTGTATCCCTTCATTCAACTCAGCAAAGATGCACCAAGCTTAGCAACTTCAAACTGCATTCTCGAGACTGTCACATGCTCTTCTACTTCTCAACAGCAAGAGCCTCCTGTAGAAGATCAGACCTCTGTTGACCGGAGGTCACCGGTTACGGTTATTGGCTTAGTACAAAGAGGAGAAGAGTCAATTCTCTCTTAACTCTCAATTTGCTTTATTCACGTCGTTAGGTCATAAGGAAAGCTAATGAACTAGCCAAATGAGGTACTGTAAGTGGACACCTCGCAGCCTGGAGAAGCACAGCCTTTTCCTTCACTGCTCCTCAAATAAAGAAAAGAAAGATTTGCATTTCTGTAGCACCTTTCACGACCTCAGGACATCCCAAAGCGCTTTACAGCCATTTTGAAATGTAATCACTGTTGTAATGTACGAAACTCGGCAGCCAATTTGCGCACAGCAAGGCCCCACAAACAGCAACGTGAGAGAGCAACCAAAACGTATTGGGATGAAAGTGGGTACTGGAGCTAGATGGGGAAAGGCCATTTAAGGGCTGTAGGTGGGAGTGGTGGGGGGATCATACCAAGAAGGGGTGTTTATGCTCCACACGAGCCTCCTCCCATCCCCTCTTCACCTCACCCGATCAGTATATCCTTTTATTCCTTTTTCCCTCATATACTTATCTATGCATCGATGCTATTCGCCTCAACTACTCCATGTGGTAGCGAGTTCCACATTCTCACCAGTCTCTGGGTAAAAAAGTTTCTCCTGAATTCCCTATTGGATTTATTAGTGACTGTCTTATATTGAAAGCCCCTAGTTCATTGCAAGTGGAAACAGTTCCATGTCTAACCTATGGAACCCTTTCATAATCTTAACAACCTCTATCAGGTCACCCCTCAGTCATCTCTTTTCTAGAGAAAAGAGCAGCAGTGTACTCAGTCTTTCCTGTTACAACTGGTATCATCCTTGTATATTTTTTTTGCAACTTTTCCTGTGCCCTTTCCATTCCCTCGCTGACATAATTTATAGTAAGGAATCTTACAACACCAGGTTATAGTCCAACAAATTTATTTTAAAATCACAAGCTTTCGGAGATTATCCCCTTCGTCAGATGAATGAATGGAAAGGTTCTCAAATCGCATATCTTATACTAGGCTGGGACAGCATCACACCAATCAAAAGGTGTCGTTGTTATTCAAACAGGCCAGTCACGGAGAACAGCACATCCCAGTACACTGGATATACATTGTGTCAATTACACAGACAGGCAGAAAGAAACCCAAAATGGCAGAGAGAGAGAGAGAGAGAATATTAAAAAGGACATTCAGCCACTGATCTTCGGGTAAGCGTTCTCCAAGGCGGCCTTCGAGACACACGACAACGCAAAATCGTCGAGCAGAAGTTGATAGCCAAGTTCCGCACCCATGAGGACGGCCTCAACCGGGATCTTGGGTTCATGTCACGCTACACGTAACCCCATCAGCAAAAAGGGGAAAAAAATTATATGTTTTTTAATATTCTCTCTCTCTCTGCCATTTTGGGTTTCTTTCTGCCTGTCTGTGTAATAGACACAATGTATATCCAGTGTACTGGGACGTGCTGTTCTCCGTGACTGGCCTGTTTGAATAACAACCACACCTTTTGATTGGTGTGATGCTGTCCCAGCCTAGTATAAGATATGCAATTTGAGAACCTTTTCACTCATTCACCTGACGAAGGGGATAATCTCCGAAAGCTTGTGATTTTAAAATAAATTTGTTGGACTATAACCTGGTGTTGTAAGATTCCTGACATTTGTCCACCCCAGTCCATCACCGGCATCTCCACATCATAATTTATAGTGTGCAGTTACGCGTCTTTTTTTTTAACTATAATTCAATCCATTGTGCAGTTTTTTTTTCTGCATGGCAATGTTCAGCAACAAACTGTGGAGGATCGTGCACACCAGCCCATGCACGCTGCAGTACGGGCAAGGCAGGATGCACAAGACGGCAACTGTTTCTGCAGCGCCCTGCAAGCCTCAACACGTGTCGAGGGGCATGCAAATTACATGCATTAAATTAGACGCCACATTTTGACATTGGTGCAACGCAAAAAATATATATATATATATATAGCGTCAATTGCAACGATGCACCAGTGCATCTGCAGCGCGGCTCCCAGGGAATCCAGGCATTTGCTTCAGAGTGACAGCGACCTGTCAATCAACTCGCGCACCAACCAATCCGCTGGCGCTCCGGTTCGCACCAATCAGCTCGCGCATCAATCATTAAGCACCAATCATCCCGCGCGTCTCTCCGCACCAATCGCTAAGCGCCAACCGTCGAAGCACCAACCAATCAGCTGGCGAGTCTCTCGGCGCCAATCAGTTGGCGCGTCACTCCGCACCGATCATACGGCGCGTCTCTCCCGCGCGTCTCCTCCGCACCAATCAGCTGGCGCGTCTCCTCCGCACCAATCAGCTGGCGCGTCTCTCGGCGCCAATCAGCTGGCGCGTCTCCTCCGCGCCAATCAGCTGGCGCGTCTCTCGGCGGTGCGATGGCGGCGCTGTTTGGCGGGAGCTCGCTGCCCCGGGCTCGGTCCCGGTCGCTGCTGTAAGTTGGTGAGAGGCCGCTCCGACACCACGCGTTGTTTCTATAATACAGGAGTCGCCGGTTAGCCCGGCGCCGAGAGGGTTCAGCGGATCGTTGACCGAGCCCGGCTCTGGGGAAGGTTAACGCAAAAAACTCGGCCCTCCGGCTGCTCATCTCCCCCCATTCCCTGCTCCCCATAATTGCCCCCCATTTCCCCCCATCCCTGCTCCCCACAATCGCCCCCATTTCCCCCATCCCTGCTCCCCACAATCGGCCCCCCATTTCCCCCTATCCCTGCTCCCCACAATCGGCCCCCCATTTCCCCCTATCCCTGCTCCCCACAATCGGCCCCCCATTTCCCCCCATCCCTGCTCCCCACAATCGCCCCCATTTCCCCTATCCCTGCTCCCCACAATCGGCCCCCCATTTCCCCCTATCCCTGCTCCCCACAATCGGCCCCCATTTCCCCCTATCCCTGCTCCCCACAATCGGCCCCCATTTCCCCCATCCCTGCTCCCCACAATCGGCCCCCCATTTCCCCCCATCCCTGCTCCCCACAATCGCCCCCATTTCCCACCATCCCTGCTCCCCATAATTGCCCCCCATTTCCCCTATCCCAGCTCCTCTCAATCGCCCCCATTCCCGCTCCCCATCCCCCCATCCCTGCTCCCCACAATCGGCCCCCATTTCCCCCCATTCCCTGCTCCCCACAATCGGCCCCCATTTCCCCCATCCCTGCTCCCCACAATCGCCCCCATTTCCCCCATCCCTGCTCCCCACAATCTTCCCCCATCCCTGCTCCCCACAATCGTCCCCCATCCCTGCTCCCCACAATCGCCCCCATTTCCCCCCATCCCTGCTCCCCACAATCGCCCCCATTTCCCCCATCCCTGCTCCCCACAATCGTCCCCCATCACTGCTCCCCACAATCGCCCTCATTTCCCCCCATCCCTGCTCCCCATAATTGCCCCCCATTTCCCCTATCCCAGCTCCTCTCAATCGCCCCCATTCCCGCTCCCCATCCCCCCATTCCTGCACCCCACAATTGCCCCCCATCGCCCATTCTCTCCCAGCCACCCATTTCCCATTCCCCGCAATCACCTGTTCCCGCTCCCCCCTCCCCATCGCCCGTTCCCTCTCCCGCACCCCCAAGTCACCCATTCCTGCTCCCCACAATTGCTTATCACCTCCCATTCCCGCTCCTCCAAATCACGCCCATTCCTCCCTCCCTATTCCCCTAATTCCCCCTCCCCCTCCCCCTCCCCCAATTGCCCCTCCCCCTCCCCCAATTGCCCCTCCCCCTCCCCCAATTGCCCATCCCCAATCCTCCCTGCCCATCTCCTCCCCCCCCAAATCAGCTCCCCCCCCCAATCAGCTCCCCCCCCCCAATCAGCTCTCCCCCCCCCAATCAGCTCTCCCCCCCCCCAATCAGCTCTCCCCCCCCCAATCAGCTCTCCCCCCCCCCCAATCAGCTCTCCCCCCCCCCCCAATCAGCTCTCCCCCCCCCCCCCCAATCAGCTCTCCCCCCCCCCCCCCCAATCAGCTCTCCCCCCCCCCCCCCAATCAGCTCTCCCCCCCCCCCAATCAGCTCTCCCCCCCATCAGCTCTCCCCCCCCCCCCCATCAGCTCTCCCCCCCCCCCCAATCAGCTCCCCCCCCCCCCAATCAGCTCCCCCCCCCCCCCAATCAGCTCCCCCCCCCCCCAATCAGCTCCCCCCCCCCAATCAGTTCCCCCCCCCCCCCAATCAGCTCTACCCCCCCCCCAATCAGCTCTACCCCCCCCCCCCCAATCAGCTCTTCCCCTCCCCCCCAATCAGCTCTCCCCCCCCCCCCCCCAATCAGCTCTCCCCCCCCCCCCCAATCAGCTCTCCCCCCCCCCCCAATCAGCTCTACCCCCCCCCCCAATCAGCTCTACCCCCCCCCCCCAATCAGCTCTTCCCCTCCCCCCCAATCAGCTCTCCCCCCCCCCCCCAATCAGCTCTCCCCCCCCCCCCCCAATCAGCTCTCCCCCCCCCAATCAGCTCTCCCCCCCCCCCCCCAATCAGCTCTCCCCCCCCCCCCCCCAATCAGCTCTCCCCCCCCCCCCCCCCCAATCAGCTCTCCCCCCCCCCCCAATCAGCAATCAGCTCTCCCCCACTCCTCCCCCAATCAGCTCTCCCCCACTCCTCCATCCCACCCTTTCCTCCCCCATTTCTCCTCATCCCTTTCCCCACCCCTTTTCACCCCATTTTAATAGAAACAAAAGCTAAGCAAGTGGATTTAAAAATGGAGATTTTTTTGTGCTGATGCAGGTGGCAGCTGTTGGTGCTGGGCATTCTGATTTAGGGCAGTGTTCAGCATCAAGCACTTTAAAACAACTGCAGACTTGTGAACTTCTGCGCCGTTACCACAAATTTATCGATCAGTCACGATCCCTGTATTGTGGAAAGAAACTCCGTACGGGCGAACGAGAACTAAGGTGTATTTCTTACCTGTGTGATTAGATTGAGCCCTCTGCCCACCTGCAGTCGAGCAAAATTTCAAAGTTGGTGTACTTTTACCGCTGCCAGCATTACACGCCGAAATTTCCTCAACGGTTCTCCCGGGCTTCTGCCGATCTTCCGCCAAAGTTACTGTGGCGTTTTTGGAAGAACCCCAGAGGAAATTCCTGCCTTACGTCTTCAGAGGAACAGTGAATTCTATCTCCTGAGAAAGTTTTTGTTCTCCCGTAGCCACATAAGCCGTTTAGAGTTGCCTCTGATTTTAGTCTGGGGAGCAAAGATAACCCCAGGCTTCTTTTCTCCACTACCAACTGACTCCTTAAACCCCTCTCTGTTGCCCCTTCACGTGTGTGGAGCTAATGGACTTGTCCCTAAGATTGAGACCATTTGTTCAGCTTTTTCTGCGACTTCTGCCCCCCCCTTTCCTTTGCCAAACCTCCACCCTGCCATCCCAGGCTCCCCTTGCCCTGGACCTGATCCTATCCCTTCTCTAGTTTCTATCCTAACTTCCCTCATGCCCTGTCCGAGCTGATCTTGTCCTCAAGACCCACCCATTCTCCCACGAAACTGCCAACCACCCCACTTCCCTTCCTGGCCTCAGTGTTAGCTGATATTCCCTTTCCTCAGGTATTATCCGCCCCTGCACCATTGCATGTGGAGTCCACCAAGGATCGGTCTATTTTTCCTCATGTACATGCTGCGCCTCGACAAAGTCACCCGTAGGCATGGGGCCATCTTCCACATGTACGCTGACCACATCCTGCTCTACCTCTCCACCCCTCCACTGCCTCTGCTTGTCCATCATCCAGTCACAATCTCCTCCAGTTAAACATTTGGAAGACCGAACCCATCATCTTCAGCCTCTGCTACAAACTGTACCCTTGCCACTGATTCCATCCCCCTTCCCGGCCACTGTCATAGGTTGAACCAGCTTGTTAGCGATCTTGGAATCCTATTTGACTGCAAGCTGTGCTTCCGTCCCCCATATCCTCCCCACGACAAAGACTGCCTACTTCCACCTTCCAGCGTTTCCTGCCTCCGTCACTCCCTCAGCTCATCTGATGCTGAAACTCATCCAAGACTGCTGCCTATCTTGCACCAAGTCCTGCTCACCCATCACTCCTGTCCTCGCTGACCTACACTGGCTCTCGCTCTTCCAGTCCCTTCATTTGAAATTCTCACCCTCATGTTTAACTCCTTTCATAGACTCACCCCTCCCTATCTCTGTTACCTCCAAAACCCCCCTCCCACAAATCTCTGTTCCTCTAGACTGGCCTCTTGTGCATCCCTCCTTTCATTGGCGGTCTTGCTTTCAGCCACTTCAGCCCCACGCTCTGGAATTCTCTCTAAACTCTTCTGTATCCATCTCCCTCTCCTCCTTTAAGACCATCCTTAAAACCCACCTCTTTGACCAACATTTTTGTCACCCACCCTAATATCTCTTTGCCTCGCCATTAATTTTGTCTGATTGCACGTTTTTCTATGATAAAAACACTATAGAAATGCAAGTTGTTGATGTCTTGCTTGCTGTTGAGGGAAGTTCTGTAAGGTGGGCAGTTACCAATTTGTCAAACATAATGTATTTGCCTGATGAGCATATGTTAAAGAAGCAAAAAACTGCAGATGCTAGAAATCTGAAACAAAGACCGAAAATGTTGGAAATATTTAGCAGGTCAGCGGTGTCTGTGGCGAATTAACAAGTTAACAAAGTGGACTCTTCCTCAGAATGTTGCTGTTTTTCACAGGTCTATAGCCTGCTGTACTCCAGCTACATAGCATACCTGTTTCTCAAGGGGTCATTTATTCACTACACAATTATATGTAACGCACAATGCAGAAAAATATAGGTCAGTCATTTTTTATGGCTGTATATTGATTTACTAAATTTGTGTTGTGTGTACAGTACATTCTGTATTGCATTAAAATGCTCATTTATTGCACTGTGGGATAAACTTTGAATTCATTATTTTGTAGTCCATTTTCTCCCCTCTGTCTGTCCAGATGATATTGACTGCTGTTGGGATACAGTCCTAGTAGCCAAGCACCCCTCCCACGTGGCCATTCTTTGTGCCTGTGCCTGGACACTGGGTGTTAGCAGGCTATTCAACTTTGGGTCGTATCACGGCCAAGTCTGATCCCTTTTGCTCACTCAATGTCTCACTCACTCCACTCTACTTCACTCACTCATTCACTCTCACTCTTTCCAGCTGGATAGGATTGGGACCCAAGAATGATTTCCCTCAGCCCGCAGCTACTCAGGCCAATTTTACTGGTCCGACTGCCATACTGGCTAAGATCATTCAGCTCAGCCTGCACTTGGACTCACGTTTAGGACCTTCTGGCCAGCGACACATTGACTTTGCCGACTGAGCCATCGGGGACACTTCCAGGCAGCACAATGAAATAGAATCAGTCCGGGAGATAAAGAACGCAGCGTATTAAGCGTACACTTGCATTTTCCTCCCTGCTGCATTCCTGTTCTGAAGGTGTTGACTTGTGCTGGAGAAAGAAAGAACTTGCATTTATACAGCGCTTTTCATGACCTCAGGACGTCCCAAAGCTTTACAGTCAATGAAGTACTTTTTTGAAGTGTAGTCACTGTTGTAATATAAGAAACACAGCAGCGGATTTGGGCACAGCAAGGTCCCACAGACAGCAATGTGATAATGACCAGATAATCATTATTTTTAAGTGACGTTGGTTGAGGGATAAATATTGGCCAGGACACCGGGGAGAACGCCCCCGCTCTTCTTCAAAATTGTGCCACAGGATCTTTTACGTCCACCTGAGTTGGCAGACAGGGCCTCGGTTTAACGTTTCATCCGAAAGACGGCACCTCCTACGGTGCAGCACTCCCTCAGTACTGCACCGGGAGTCTAGATTTTGTGCTCATGTCTCAAGTGAGATTCAAACCAACAAGCTTTGGACTCAGAGACAAGAGTGCTACTCACTGTGCCATGGGTAGTTCTGTGGTCGTTCACCAAATGTTGCTATTTCTTATATCTGTGCCCAAACAGTGAGTGTCAACAGGCTATTTGACTGTGGCGGCATCACGGCCAAACTGTTCCCCATTTTTGCCCGATGTGCACTTTCCACCAGGGGTCAGTGGTGGGTTTTTTTTTCACTTCCCTAACCTGGGAATTTAGGGCAATTGCAGCTTCTCTGCTGAGATCAGTTAACTAAGAACAGACCTCAGATCAAACCTGGACCTGCTTGGTCCAAATGACTCACTTCATTTACTAACTAAGTCAAATGGGCTAAGCATTAACTAAGTAAAGCCACCAAGGAGCCTTAATCTGAGTTCTAATCTGAGCATGATACTATAATGCACCCAATCGATAAATTCCAGTTTTTTTCTATTTTTAGCTTTCTAATTTAAGTTTGCCAGGATTAGTTGTCATGCTTGTAAACTTTATTCTTTGTTGGAACACATGAGTGAAAATGTGTCCTCAAGTTAATAGTTTGAATAATTAAAAATATTTCAATTTGAATCAAGATTAACAAATAAAATATAATATCGCTGTTATATTAAATAGACTAGTAATTTGGTGCAATTATTTGTGAACTAAATCTCTCTTGAACTGTACTATTGGTTCCTCTCCTAATGGCCTTAGATGAAATTAAAGGTAACTGTTTGGTCAGGGTGTATATTTTTCAAATACTGTATACTGATTGTCCTTCTCTATATTAACAATGACTACATGGATTTATACAGCGCCTTTAACGTAGTAAAACGTCCCAAGGCGCATAATGAAACAAAATTTGACACCGAGCCACATAAGGAGATATTAGGATAGGTGAGGTAGGTTTTAAGGAGAGTCTAAAAGGAGTGAGAGGCGGAGAGGTTTAGGGAGGGAATTCCAGAGCTTAGGTCCGAGGCAGCTGAAGGCACGGCCGCCAATGGTGGAGCGATGAAAATCGGGGAGGCCAGAACTGAAGGAATGCAGAGATCTCGGAGGGTTGTAGGGCTGGATGAAGTTATAGAGATAGGGAGGGACGAGGCCATAGAAGGATTTGAAGACAAGGATGAGGATTTTAAAATCGAGGTGTTCCCGGACCGGGAGCCAATGTAGGTCAGCGAGCACAGGGGTGATGGGTAAATGGGACTTGTTGCGAGTTAGGATACAGACAGCAGAGTTTAATCAATTATCGATTAACATGCCATAAATGTACATTATGTACATGATAATTGATAGTGGTTGTTAGTAAACATTTGCTGATATCTGCCATTACATCTACTGATGCAAAAAAAATCCAAAGTTCAATAAAACTATGTAGAAACTTCACAGTATAAATAAATATAAGAACAGTGACATGTTACTCATTTTTAGACTGTTATTTTGAGTTTTGTAATCACAGCTTATGACATCAGAATTCTTTAATGCAATTTCAGCTTTGTAATCTCTCCAGGTTATTATCATTATATAATACTTCTAATTTGGAACTACTTTTTTTGAATTCTGGCTTCAGTTTTCATTATTTTAAATGATACTGTCATTTAAAATTCTTTCTTGTTCTGCAAATGTCCTTTTCTGTATTCTGTACTTGTGCATGTGTGTTTTTGTTGGTCTTTCCCATTTTCTTTCTTTCTCCTGTCTCATCCATTTTTGATATTTATCTTTTGTCTCCCTCTCACTGCAGTCATCCATTTTCTCTTCTGCATATGCAACAACTACATGGATTTATATAGCGCCTTTAAAGTAGTAAAACGCCCCAAGGCGCTTCACAGGAGTGATTATCAGACAAAAATTGACACCGAGCCAGAGGTGACCAAAATCTTGGTCAAAGATGTTTTTAAGGAGGGTTTTAAAGGACGAGAGAGAGTTATATATATACTTTGTCCTGGATGAGGAAGGTCCCAGGTTCAATGATCAGCCTTTGCTGAGTTTCTTTATCTGATAGAGGCACTACCGTTGGTCTCAATGGACATGCATCATGCTTTAGGAAGGATGTCAAGGTCTTGGAGAGGGTGCAGAGGTGATTTACTAGAATGATACTAGGGATGAGGGACCTCAGTTATGTGGAGAGTCTAGAGAAACTGGGATTGTTCTCCTTAGAGCAGGGAAGGTTAAGGGGAGATTTAATAGAGGTGTTCAAAACTATGAAGGGTTTTGATAGAGTAAATAAGAAGAAACTGTTTCCACTGGCAGGAGGATCAGTAACCAGTTGACAAAAGAACCAGAGGGGAAACGAGGAGAATTCTTTTCACGCAGCAAGTTGTTATGATCTGGAATGCGCTGCCTGAAAGGGCGGTGGAAGCAGATTCAGTAGTAACTTTCAAAAGGGAATTGGATGTAGACTTGAAAAGGAACAATTTAGGGCTACGGGGAAAGAGCAGGGGAGTGGGACTAATTGGATAGCTCTTTCAAAGAGCCGGCACAGACATGATGGGTCAAATGGCCTCCTTCTGTGCTGTTTGATTCAATGATTAAGTAAGCGAGATCAGCCAGGATTCCCTTTCCTGATCACTTTCCAGTAATTGCCACTGGAAGCATCCACCTGTGAACGTCAGGTGAGGATTGGATTGGGCTAAGCCGTGGTGTCCCTCACGATAAAACAGCTTGCCAACAGTCACTACAAAGGCTTAGATGTGAAGCTTAGCCACTTGTGTGAGGTACCAGAAGGACATACTCCAGTAATTGGCGGAGCAGGCTCGAGGGGCCAATTGGCCTACTCCTGCTCCTATTTCTTATGTTCTTATGTTCTAATCAGTGCTTTCAGGACAGGAGGGGAAAAATTGGCAAGAAAAAAATACTTTGAAGAAAATTAAAACTCACAATATCTCTCTACTTCTGATTATTGTAAATGCCTTAATAAGAATGGTAATTTTATTTAAAATCTGTTCAAGTAACCTTTTACAACCCACATTATACCTATTCCTCTAAGTAAATCATATTACGTGCATGGCAGTTGTATTGCTTATTTTCAGTAAATGGTTGAGTGGCATCTCAGACGAGATTAACGCCAGTTAAGATCACTGATATCCTGATTTCTAAAGATAAAGGGTTAAAAACACATTGGTATGTTTTATATCTACCAACGATCACAAAAGTAAGATTTATTGGCAAAACGAAGTCTAACTTAAAAAATTATGTGCAGAAGATGAACTGATAACAACTCCTTGCATTCCACCTTTTCAAATTTCGGGACTTTTTTCCCCAGTTAAAACAAAACTAAATTAGAGTGTTTTTCCTGAGTTTAGTGTGCTTGTGTAGGTGGAGTTGATCTGCGAGAAAGGAATGGATTTGATTTGGCCTAAACCTTTTTTCCTGACAGTTCTTACGTTATTACATAAATGTAAATATTAGTAAGATTATTTTCCTCCCGTTTGATTGCCTTAATCCGAGCTGGTGGCTGTTGGCATG
This sequence comes from Heptranchias perlo, assembly GCF_035084215.1. Lineage (NCBI taxonomy): Eukaryota > Metazoa > Chordata > Chondrichthyes > Hexanchiformes > Hexanchidae > Heptranchias > Heptranchias perlo. The sequence goes on from NC_090330.1 coordinate 108,481,249, forward strand.
ACCCAAAAAGCTGGAGTTAATGCTGTAATCTTTTCCTACAGGATCTTCAGGAATATAACAAGGTGGTTTTCTGCACAACATGGCCACACCTGCCTCAGAACAGTTGACAGAGGAATTTATTTGTGAGTAAGCTTTTTAAATTGAACATTAAAAAAAGTAGAATTTACCATTCACTTGCCAGTTGTACAAGGTTAGCCCAAGTTTGTGTTAACATCTCTCAAGCTGCTCGTAAAAGTCCTGTGTTTTTGTCATTGGATCATCCAGAACAGAAGGAGGCCAATCGGCCCATCATGCCTGTGGCAGCTCTTTGAAAGAGCTATCCAATTAGTCCCACTCCCCCGCTCTTTCCCCATAGCCCTGCAATTTTTTCCCATTCAAGTATTTATCCAATTCCCTTTTGATATATCCAATTCCCCTCATCGCTGAGTTTGTCGCTATATTTCTCATGTTATTGAACTTTTCTCTCAAGTTTTCCTCCAATATTTTTTTTCCTCCGGCTCTTTGCTGGGGGTATGGTTTCACAGACATTGATCACTCTCAAGGTGTGAGCCCTGGCAGTCCTTGCTGGCAGGACATACAACATGGTGAGTATCACCTTCAAGCTCGACGCTGTCCTCACTGAATAAACTCGCTGACCCATCAGAGGAGCTGTGTGTTACTGACTTCTCACATCTCTTAAGTTTGATGTCAGTGTTTGATTTAGTGCTCGAAGTCCAATGCACTGAGTTTGATTGCACCTTGATCTCAGAAATACTCTCTTTTGTTTTATGCTCTTTTCTTATTTAAAAAAAAAACAATAATCACTTAGGAACATAGGAACAGGAGTAGGCCAAGCTTGTCCACCATTCAATTAGATCATGGCTGATCCATATCTTAATTCCATCTACCTGCCTTGGTTCCCTAACCCTTAATACCCTTGCCTAACAAAAATCTATCAATCTCAGTTTTGAAATTTTCAATTGACCCCCAGCCTCAACAGCTTTTCGGGGGAGAGAGTTCCAGATTTCCACACCCCTTTGTGTGAAGAAGTGTCTCCTGACATCACCCCGAACAGCCCAGCTCTAATTTTAAGGTTATACCCTCTTGTTCTAGACTCTATCACCAGAGGAAATAGTTTCTCTCTACCTACCCTATCAAATCTTTTAATCATCTTAAACACCTCAATTAGATTACCCCGTAATCTAGATTAACTCCTGGTATGAGAAGGTTGTTCTGTGAGGAGAGGTTGAGTAGAATGGGCCTATTCTCTCTGGAGTTTAGAAGAATGAGTGGTGATCTAATTGAAACATATAAGGTTATTAGGGGGCTTGACAGGGTAGATGCTGAGAGGTTGTTTTCCCTGGCTGGAGAGTCTAGAACTAGGGGGCATGGTCGCAGGATAAGGGGTCGGTCATTCAAGACTGAGATGAGGAGGAATTTCTTTACGCAGAGGGTTGTGAATCTCTGAAATTCTCTACCCCAGAGGGTTGTGGATGTTGAGTCATTGAATATATCCAAGGCTAAGATGAATAGATTTTTGGACTCTCGGGGAATCAAGGGATATGGGGATCGGGTGGGAAAGTGGAGTTGAAGTTGAAGTTCAGCCATGATCTGATTGAATAGCGGAGCAGGCCCGAGGGGCCAAATAGCCTACCCCTGCTCCTATTTCTTATGTTTTTTTTGTTCTATATTTGAGGGAATTTAAAACTTCTGTTTGACTGTTTTCTCTTGTTTCTCTGGGAAACCTTTGTGACACTGTATTCCGATGAATTGCCTTATGGCAATGCCGCAGGTTGGTTAGTGAGTTGCAGTAGCAAAACTGTCCAAATTTCCGATTGACCAGCACTATTGGAATTAGCTGGAGAAAGGGTGCAAACTAGATAGTATTCGTTTTAACTGTAAAGTTATAAAAGTATTCCTTAACTGACAGAGAATTTTGAAGAATTAATTTGGTTTTATTAGTTCAAATTGAGCAATAGATCAGATAATATCAGTCAGAATGTCAGGAAACTTGAATGCATGAATTGACAGTCAATTCACAACAGTCACAATTAATCTTCTGAGTGTGAAGTTAAATTATGTCATTGAGACTCCCTTCCGAAATTGTCTGCATAATTGATGCATAGGTGTTGTTTTGACTATTCTCCCAAATTATTATTCATTTGATTTTTTTATTTCTATGTAAAGTGAGATACAACCAAATTGTGTCCAGATAGATGTTATTAAAAATGTCATCAGTACCTGTTTTACGCATCTTGCCAAGAATACTGTAGAAGTTAATGAGGATTATGACTACTTTCAGGACCCTAAGAAATCCTGTGCTGAGAGAAATGAGTTGAGCACACAGTTCATGTGGCAGGCATCAAATTTGTTCTTAAACATTTGTCATATAGATCCTTTTCTTTTTTTTCAAACACTCCACAGTTTGGTTAATTTAACAAACAGGATGGTGATTTCTCAGACAAAAGCAAAATACTGCAGATGCTGGAAACCTGAAATAAAAACAGAAAATGCTGGAAACACTCAGCATCTGTGGAGAGAGAAACAGAGTTAACGTTTCAGGTCGATGACCTTTCATCAGAGCTGGAAGATGTTAAAGATTTAACAGTTTTTAAGCAAGTACAAAGCCAGGGAAAAGGAGGGCGGGGGAAGGAAAGAACAAAAGGGAAGGTCTGTGATAGGGTGGAGGGCAGAAGTGATTAAATGACCCAAGGGATGATGGTGCAAGGCAAAAGGGGGGTGGTAATGGGACAAGTACTAGTTGAAACTTATAACAAGTTTTTTTTTTGCCAGATTTTTTGTCCATTTTCTCCCGTTCTCTCCGGACTCCTTACTGGGAATGTAGTTGCCCTGTACTTTGACCAAGTGGCCATTCTTCCTTGTGTGAGCTTTGACAGAGAGTGCCAGTAGACTATTTGGTCATGGGGGAGTGGAGAGGGTGGGGGTATGATTGAATATAGCCGAGCCAGGTCCTTCTCTCACTCAACAATCACACACACACGCTTCCGGCAGGAATCGCTGGATGGTGATCAGGAACAGGAAATCCGCCTTACTTTTCCTTCCTTAACCCATGTGCGCTGTGGTCAGTTGTGGCTCCTCCCACTGCTGCAGCCGAGAGCAGAGTAACTCAGCATGGACCGTGGATTAAACATGGGGCATTCCTAGTCTCTGCGGCTCAGCTACTCACTGCATTAACTCGCTAAACCATTGGAAGAGCTATGTTACTGCCTTTAAAGGTTTAAGTAAGTACTGTTAGAATTTACTAGAAGGGTACCAAGGATGAGGGACTTCAGTTATGTGGAGAGACTGGAGAAGCTGGGATTGTTCTCCTGAGAGCAGAGAAGGTTAAGGGGAGATTTAATAGAGGCGTTCAAAAACCATGAATGGTTTTGATAGAGTAAATAAGGAGAAACTATTTCCAGTGGAAGAAGGGTTGGTAACCAGATGACACAGCTTTAAGGCAAAAGAGCCAGAGGGGAAGATGAGGAGAAATATTTTTACACACCGAGTTGTTATGACCTGGAATGCGCTGCCTGAAAGGGCGGTGGAAGCAGATTCAGTAGTAACTTTCAAAAGAGAATTGGATAAATTCTTGAAGGGAAGAAAATTGCAAGGCTACGGGGAAAGGGCAGGGGAGCGGGACTAATTGGATAACTCTTTCAAAGAGCCGGCACAGGCACGATGGACTGAATGGCCTCCTGCGCTGTAAGATTCTACGATTCTAAGTACATTGCTGATGTGGGAGTGGGGTTAAATTTCATTCATACTGTCTTTTGTAAAAACACGATGCAATGCTTTTTAACAAGTTGATTCTTTTATGTGTTGCGGTGGGGGTGGGGGGGGGAAGGAATATTCCAGATTACTGCATGTTGACTAAGTGAAACTTGTTGAAAATTGTATGGAGATAGTGATCCCCCATCCCACATTTTCTTTCCTCCTCTCCTGAAGGTGCTGACTCATGCTGGAATAACAGCTTCACTCGCACCTGCTGGCAGGAGGACTCAAATACATCACCTAGAGGTTACTCTGCATATTTGAGCTAGACAGTGAGTGTCGGAAGTTTATTTAATCACAGAGGGCGTAGTAACTGAGCTCGAGCCTGCACTCGCACCTGTGCACTTTCCAGTAGGCTTTTGACTGAGAGCGAGAACCCTGGATGATTTTCCCCCTTCTTCCAGCTGAAGGGGCACTTGAGGCCAATTTTAGCCCTTCCACTGCTGCCCGGCTGCGATAAGTTAATTCAGCATAGAGAGGATACCGAACCTGGGACTTTCAAGGCTGAATCCCGCAATGGAAAGTGGATCCATCAGGGACCCTAAGAGACAGTGATGTTCAGTTATAATGGAGATATGTTTTTATCTTTATCATTACTTTGATTCTTTGAAAATAAGCGAATTGATCCTAAACTGTTGGGAATTTGCCTACACTCAAGGATAAAACGCACATCCATGCAAGAGTGCAGAGCTCTGAATTTTAGGATTCTTTAGCATCGAAAGAGTTAAATCCACTGGTGCGGGATTTTAAAAAAATTGTGATTCAACCATCAATTTTCCTTGTACTGTACACGTTAAGTTATATACATCTGCACTTAATTTGTAAAAGAACTTAATGAGAAACTTCAAACAATTTAAATGTCAATTACAAAGAAAGCACAGTTTGAAAATTCCAGTAATCTGTCCATATTGGGCATCAAACCATGTTCCCAGGTGTATATAATTCAAAGCAGATGACATTCCAAAGACCCAATTACAGAGGTTCTGCTAATCCTCAACACGGAATTGAGTGCAAGAGCACACTGAGCATCTGTCACGCCATGTTGTGGTTGCATTGAGACATGTGCTAGAAGATATTACTGTACATAAACTTTACGTCACATTGATAATGAAGTTGAGCATCAAAGATATTACTGTCTTTGACAGCTGAGGAATGTGAACTTTGGAGTGATGCTGTAGTTCTGCGACCATATAAAATGTGAGAGTTTGGATATAAAAGAAAGAAACGGGTAATAATTTAGGTTTTACAGATTTATTCATTCTTTCTTCAAACAATATTTGTTTGCATTTATATAGAACTTCACGTCAAAACCTCTCAAAGTGTTTCACTAGTAAATTGTCTTTGAAGTTCACTGACTGCTGTTCTGTAGGCATGTTCGGTGAAGGCCTCAGTTGAGAACGGTTTATTTTCTTTCTCTGTAAAGTTGAACGTGTTGCCTGCTTTCTAGTGCGGGGCTGCATTATATCAGGAACACCATCATGCCAAAAGATTAAGTAATATCCCAAAGAAAAACAATTGACTGCAAGTATGAAGTTGACAAGTGATGAAAGTAGCCCTGAGGTTGTCAATTAAAAAGGCAAGGCCTGGGACTGATAAGTTAATGGGCAGTTTCCCCTTTTTTAGCCTGCAAAAGCTTTAAAGTACAGGTTATAAAAATCAGAAGTGTAATCTATTTCCTACAACATATCCAATTAAGCCTAGCCAGTTAGACTCGTGCAGATTTTTTTCTCTTTCGCAGTTTTGGTTAACTGATAGAGTGCTAAGTTTGCACTGTGGCTTGTGGCACCACTCAGTTTGCAAAGCTGAGGCTTATTTGTTTTAATTATTACAAATTCAAAAAGTGGATATTTTGAACTCTTGTACATCAGTTGGATTACAGTTTAACCTATTTAAGTCAATTATGTATAAAATGGTAATCTATCATAATAGCTGCTTAGTCTAGGTGCACCAATAAATTATATATACTTTTACCAAAAGGCAGTTGCTGGATTTGTTGAATTTTAACTTTACTGTGCTTCCTTGAAGAATTAACAGTTGAAACATTACACTGATCTCTTCTACATGAACAACTAATGACTGGGAATTTACTCAGCAATGCTTTTATAGAGGATAATGGATAAGTGAATTACAAGGCAGTAATTCAGTTGTGTGCTTTAAATGGCATAATAAGTTGTGATGCTGGATTATTCCTTCAGATTTATTTCAGAAGGTCGTGGGTTCAAGTCCCACTCCAGGAACTTGAGCACATAATCCAGGCTGACACTCCAGTGCGGTACGGAGGGAGCGCTGCGCTGTCGGAGGTGCTGCCTTTCGGATGAGATGATAAACCGAGACCACGTCTGCCCTTGCAGGTGGACGTAAAAGATCCCACAGCACTACTTCGAAGAACAGGGAAGTACTCCCTAATATTCTTGCAAATTTTTTTCTCTCAACCAACATTACTAAAATAGATTATCTGGTCATTAGCTCATTGATGTTTGTGGGATCCTGCTGTGCACAAATAGGCTTCCTACATTACAACAGTGACAATGATTCAAAAGTATCTAATTTGCTGTAAAGTGCTTTGGGACGTCCTGAGGTCGTGAAAGGCTCTATATAAATGCAAGTTCTTTCTTTCTTTCTTATATGCATCTTTATTATTTAGAATACACAGCAGATACTAAATCGTCTAGCATTGTAACCTTTCTTCACGATGCACATTTGTAATTTTGTTTCGGCATCATTAGCTAAAGAAGCTACAGTGTGGAGAAATTGAAATTACGATAAATAAAACTTTCAATGTATTAACTTAATTAAATGATAATAAATATTGACAAACCAAAAAATTGGATGTATCTTTTCTTATTGCTAAATACACAACTTTGTGAAGAATTCTTTGCCTGTTCTCTGACATGCAATAGTATTTTTAATGTCATGTTTTTATGTTGGCTTCCATTACGCCAGGGACGTACAAACTATGGGCCCTGATCCCTGGCAATATGGCCCATGAAAGCACAGGCAAATTAATTTCTATTTGTGCTTATGTTTCTTATTCATTGGTTTATCCTGTTTGGATTTCATGGGCCTGGACATCTGGAAAGGTGTGGGTCTCAGCAGAATTGTCCCATTAGTGGATAAACCGTTAATTAAAACATTAAGATTTGTTAGTTTTGGCAGCTTCAACAATACGCTAATTAATGGGAACATTAATTCAAACTTTATATGGTACCAGTGAATGAGGGACTTCAGTTATGTGGAGAGATTAGGGAAGCTGAGATTGTTCTCTTCAGAACAGAGAAGTTTAAGGGGATGTGTTCAAAACTATGAAGGGGTTTTGATAGAGTAAATAGGGAGAAACTGTTTCCACTGGCAGGAGGGTCGATAACCAGAGGACACAGATTTAAGGTAATTGGCAAAAGAACCAGAGGGGAGATGAAGAGAATTTTTTTACGCAGTGAGTTGTTATGATCTGGAATGCACTGCCTGAAAGGGTGGTGGAAGCAGATTCAATACTGACTTTCAAAAGAGATAAATACTTGTAAAGGAAAAATTTGCAGGGCTTTGGGGAAAGAACAGGGAATGGAACTAATTGGATAGCACTTTCAAAGAGCCAGCAAAGGCACAATGGGCTGAATGGACTCCTTCTATGCTGTATGATTCTAGGTAGCCCACAAAACTTCATGATAAGCAACTAAGAGGGTGTAAACACAAAAAGTTTGGACATTGTTGAATTACACTAATCTGTTTCTTTGATGCAGAGGCTTCCTACTGTAATTTGAAGATGAAAATAGTGCCATGTGATGTAAAAGAAAAGCTATTGCCAATCTTAATGGCATAGGATACATTAGACCATGTAACAGAACTCCAATAGTCGCAGTATTCCCTCCCTTCCACAGCAGATTGTGGGAAACAACAGCAATTTGCAATTATATAATACCTTTAATGTAGTAAAATGCCCCAAGGCGCTTCACAGGAGAGTAATCAGACAAAATTTGACACCGAACCGCATAAGAAGATATTAGGGCAGGTGACTAAAAGCTTGGTCAAAGAGGTAGGTTTTAAGGAGCGTCTTAAAGAAGGAGAGAGAGGTAGAGACGCGGAGAGGTTTTGGGAGGGATTTCCAGAGTTTAGGGCCCAGGCAGCTGAAGGCACGGCCGCCAATGGTGGGGGGGGAAGGAAGTCAGGGATGCGCAAGTGGCCGGAATTGGAGGAACGCAGAGATCTCGGAGGGATGTAAGGCAGGAGATGGTAACACTCTTATTGTGCTGTAAAAAAAATTTTTTTAAAGCTTGTGCAAATCATGCCTGTGGTTCATATCTGGTCTGTGCAAATACTTCATTGGTTGTAAAGCACTTTGGGATGTCCTGAGGTCGTGAAAGGCGCTGTATAAATGCACGTCTTTTTTTCTTTCTGTGCAAGTTTTATTAAAAATAGTTTGAAATACAAATGTATAAATTGTAACTTTCCATACTTTTATGGGAAAAAGAATCACCTCTACAAAATTAGATACCGTATTCATTTTTCTGATATGTTTTCATTGTACATGTTACACTTCTAACACAAAAGTCATATATTTAAAGCATCCTTGATTATCTTGTTAAATGCTTTTTCTATTATTCAGTTGAACAAATTATCAGTCAATCTACTCAGCAATCATTTCTTGCTAAATACTTCCAGAAGTTATTAAAGCTGCTCATTGAAGGTGTCAATTCCTTTGTTTATGTGCAAATAGGATTGAATGCCTATTGTGAAACTTGCTTCAAGGTGCTACATGGTTGTTTGTTACAGTAAAAGACCTTTTAAGCACTTTGCATTTGTGAGATAAATTTCTTGTTTCACAGCGTCACCGCACGCCTGATAACTGCTGGGTTTTTCTTCTTGGTTGCTTGATAACGGCCCAGAATTTGCTGGAGTGGGGTATCACGCGGACATGACTGACTAGTTAGACTTTGTCCCGCACCCTTCAGCTCGGAGATTTTTGCACTGTAAGTTGCTGAAAGTGCGAACTGATAACAATGGGGCAACTGGGATCTTAGTGAACAGGGCAAGCAACTGGGTTTCTCCTTCACCAGTCAGATCGAAGGATTGTGAAATAAACAACACAAGAACTGAGAAGGAAGTGTAAGTTAGAGTGGGTGAATTCAATGTCAAATCAGGTACAAAAAGAGAAATAAAGAGAGGGAAAGAAAGACTGCATTAAGAGAGAGAGAAAAAGAGACAAAGGAAAAGTAAAAAAAAATTTTAAATTTAAATTTGACTTTATTAAAATCTCCAACAACAATTAATACCTGAAGGAATGATACACCACACTTGTAGTCGTTAATTTTCAGTTCCAGAGAGGTTGATTGGCAGTAATTAACACTTATCACGTCATTAAAAGGATACTTAGACTTGAAATGACTTGACTTAACTTTCTGTGGCAAGTTTTGTTCGTATCTACTGGTCAAATACACCATCTTCACGCCGTTCAATGTGTTTCAACAGTGAGTCAGACAGCGAGATGCTGTTTTCACAAAGCTAATGGTGGAGCGGCGCAACTCGGACAGCAACTTCTGGATATTCGAGTTTAGCCGCACATCTGCCCCTCGCTGAAGTTGCTGTACCATTTACATATGAATAACGGCAAGAGCTATTAGCCTCACCGTTATTTTGACAACGAATTCTGTCCCAACATTGCCCTAGAAGGTAATGCCCAATGTAACATGAGCCTCAAGGTGGCTTAATGGGTAAATGCACCATTCAGTGCTCCGAATGAGTCTCCTAACCAAATGTTTCCCTCTCCCGAGCAACAACAGTAACTTGCCTTTGTATAGCACCTTTAACGTAGTAAAACGTCCCAAGGTGCTTTGCAGGAGCGATTACCAAACAAAATTTGACACCGAGCCACATAAGGAGCTATTGGGACAGGTGGTCTAAGAGGTAGGTTTTAAGGAGCATCTTAAAGGAGGAGAGAGAGGCGGAGAGGTTTAGGGAGGGAATTCCAGAGTTTAGGGCCTAGGCAGCTGAAGGCACGGCCGGCAGTGGTAGAGCGATGAAAATCGGGGATGCACGAGAGGCCAGAATTAGAGGAGCGCAGAGATCCCGAAGGGTTGTAGGGCTGGAGAAGGTTACAGAGATAGGGAGGGGCGAGGCCATGGAGGGATTTGAAAACAAGGAAAAGAATTTTAAAATCGAGGCGTTAGCACTGTCCAGGTACTTTGCACAAGGATGCTGAGCACAGTTACAGCACCCCCACGACCACCACAGGCAAGATCAGCTACCCAGCTCATGCCAGGGACTTTCTCGTGCCAATGATCCCAGAAAACTACGTCCAATCGAATGTTCCTCTTTTCAATTGCAAACTGCTTCCCTCTGATCCCTTCCTCTTCATAAATCCCACCCCCCCCTCATCTCCCAACTTCACTGACAACACCAAATGATGAAGAATGAATGGATTTCATTGCTTCAGAAATGGAGGTCCATCTGGTTGGCTGCCTCAGCCACCTTCTCCTGTCCTGAACCCATATCACTCTGCAGTTTCTGTCCCATCTTCCCCCCCATGAGCCCCACCTCCTCTGTCACCGAGCCCATATCGACCCAACTCCTTAATCACACAATTTCCCTGATGTGGAGATGCCGGTGATGGACTGGGGTGGACAAATGTAAGCAATCTTACAACACCAGGTTATAGTCCAACAGTTTTATTTGAAAATCACAAGCTTTCGGAGATTATCTCCTTCGTCAGGTGACTCACCTGACGAAGGAGGTAAGCTCCGAAAGCTTGTGATTTTCAAATAAAACTGTTGGACTATAACCTGGTGTTGTAAGATTGCTTACACAATTTCCCCTTCTTGGACCAGTGCTCATTGACTCAGTCAGTGGCTCCCTTTCATCTGGCTTTGTGCCTGCACCCTTCAAAACTACAGCAATCACGACTCTCTTCAAAAATAAAACACCCTTGATCCTATCTCCAACCTCCCCATCCTCTCTGAAGTTTTTGAACGTGTCAGCACTCAGTTCTGTGCTCACCACTCCCATTAATCTGACTTTGAATCACTTAATGCAGTTTCCAATCTGTCCACAGCACCAAGACCACCATGGTCAGTGTCCGAAGGGCCTGTTTCCATGTTGTAACTTCTATGATTCTATGATTCTATATACTTTGTGATTGCAACAAGACCACTATCCCTCCTCCTTTTTCGTGACCTCTGCATGGCATTCAACACAGTTGACCACTCCATGCTCCTCAAACATCTCTCCTTTGTGCTCCCGATCTATGGTACTGCCCTAGCCTAGTTCCACTTTTACTTGTTCTAACCTGAGTAACTAAGGTTCTTTAAGGCTAGTAATCATTCTTATAGCTCTCCTCTGAACCCTTTTTAAGGCCACTAGAACACCCATTATGTTAGTGGACCAAAACTGGGCGCAGTAAAAGAAAGAAAGACTTCGCCTTTCACGACCTCAGGATGTCCCAAAGCACTTTACAGCCAATGAAGTACTTTTGAAGTGTGGTCACTGTTATAATGTACTCCAAATGTGGTCTGCCCAACGACCTGTATAATGACAATGGTCTCCTTTGATTTGTACTGAATGGTTCTATGTATACAACCCAATCCCTACTTGCTTTGACTATGTCGTCTTTGCATTGGTCGTGAGCCTTCAATGATCTGTGCACAATAACATCTAGATCCTTTCCCTCTCTACTGCTTTCATATCATTCCCTGTAATTGATAAGTATATTCTGTGTTGGTCCTACCTGCACTGCATTTATCTAGGTTAAATGCCACTTGCCACTGTTCGGCCCTTTCCTCTAGTACATCTAAATCTTTTTTGCAGTGGATTGTACTCCTTGCACAATTTTTAGTACAGTTGTGTTCGGAAACAATCATTTATTATATCTGCATTCAACATTAAATGGGTCACCATTAGAACAATGAATGCTTTGGAAATTAAAATCCCCCGTTACATAGATGTTTCCAAATCCAGACCCTTTTGTAATTTGTAACAAGAACTGAGTGTGCCTCATCATAACGGGCCCTTTGAGTTGGAGATCTAGAACAAGTGCCAGTGATCAATTTGTGGCCACTAGAAGGATCCACTTCAGCTTAAATGGCTTCAGTAGTAACTTGTGCACCAACATCGTCCCTTTCTAGAACATTTCGATTCTCATTAGCAAATATAGCCAAAGCTCCTCCTTTCTGCCCCACTCTTTCCTTCCTGAATCCCTTATAACCTTTTAGTTGGATTTCGGATCCATCATTAATATCCAACCATCTCAGAAATATGTATAATATCCAATCTCTCGATTGCTGCATATGCTTGTAGTTCTACCATTTTATTTATGATACTTCTGGCATTGACCTAGAAACATTATAAGGGCATATCAGCTTGCTGTTTAATGGTTATAACCCCTTTCTTATAATCTTTAACTGGGCGATGAACTGTAGCATTTATGAGTGTTATACTGTTGACTACCTGCCCCAAATAAAGCCAATATTTATCTCTCAACTATCACTAAAAAGAAACAGATTATCTGCTCCTTATCACATTGCTGTTTGTGGGACCTTGCTGTGCGCAAATTGGCTGCCACATTTCCTACATTACAACAGTGGCCACATTTCAAAAGTACTTCATTGGCTGTAAAGTGCTTTGGGAAGTCCTGAACTTGTGAAAAGTGCTATATAAATGCAAGTTTGTTCTTTCTTTTTACACAGTTAGTTAATACATCCCCAGACTCAATTAGTTTAAATCTTTTCTGATAGCTGCCTCTATATTCTCAGAAGCCTCAGACTGGAAAAACATCAACCTGGGATATACTGTTCAAGTTCTTTGAAGATATACAGAAGAAAGGAGATTAAAAATTGTGTTTCATTCAACTACACTGATGGACAGGTCGTCAATTGTTTTGGATGTTAGAATTGAATGGAATAGTTTGATTTATTAAATTAAGTGTCAGATACTTTGGATGACCGATTACAGAGGTCTCCATCCAAGTACAGTGGCAGCAGTCAAACCACATAGTCCAGTGCCTTCTTGAACTGTGCCCTTCCTATGTAACGTGAATATTAATGTGTACTCCATGGGACACCTAGTGAGCCAGAGCTGTTGATTTGTTTTTCCAAAAGAATCCATATCCCACTTTTCGACCATCTTTCTTGAGTCTCACTGTGCCTTTAATAAGTAATGAGTACTGGGAGTACTGGACATTACCTTGATAAAGATGGACCAACAGACCAGGAATGGGAAACAGACATCTGGTACTGATTTTGAACTACGTCAGTGCCGAAGAATTTATTTAAAAGGATAGCTATTTAGGAAAGGTAAATAACAGAAGCAATAACATTACAGTGGATATCTAGTAGAGTTGTGGTGGCAACAGAGCAGTCTATTGTTCTAATACGAGCCAAAGGAAAATGTACAGAAATCAAGTGAATGATATTGGTTTGTGGCAAAATAAAAGCCTAAAGTTATGTCAAGACAGACAGTAATCTATGCAGACTTACCCTATTCCTCCCTTGGGTCAGGCACGTCCAGTTTTATTGTGTTTTTCTACCAAGGCGTAAATTAAGAACAGGCTAGACTGGCATTAAACAAAGTTGGAAGAAATACACAACGTGAACAGTTTGCTATCAAATTTAACAGGATGATTTCAGTGTCCAACACTGACCTATCTTAAGTAACCTTGTATATTTTACTGACATGCAGTGGTTTATATTGACATATTTTCCATGATAGTATGTCCTTAATGCATTAAGAAATCATGGGAACACTTCACTTTGATCAACAAGATTTTACAATGCTTGGCAAGAATGGAGTAGAACTTTAGTAGCAATGTTTGAAGTCCATTTATAGTTGTTACCTTTGATGCTGCTTAATTTTTTGTGGGGTGAATAGGTGAACTACCAATTTCCACTGCTATTGAGACCTGTTTCTGTCAGCTAACTGCGGGGCCTGTGTAAACTGATTTTACTATATGAAACTATAGGAAACGTGGCAGCCAATTTGCGCACAGCAAGGTCCCACAAACAGCAAATGTGATAATGACCAGATAATCTGTTTTACTGATGTTGGTTGAGGGATAAATATTGGCCCAGGACACTGCAGAGAAGTCCCCTGCTTTTCTTCGAATAGTGCCATGGGACCTTTTACGTCTACCTGAGAGGGCAGGCAGGGCCTCAGTTTAAGAAGAGAACCAGATGATAAAATAAAGGAAGACAGAAGCAGAAGAGAGCTAGGGGAAGAAAAAAGAAGAGGAGAGAAAGAAACAGGAACACGAAGATGACAGAGACAGGTAAGAGAGAAAACATATTATTTGGCTTGCCTTGAGCAATGCTTTGGAAAATCCACTAGTATAACAGGCTATCGGGACCACTAACTTACTGACTAACTAAAATTGGTTTCTTATTAAAAAAAATATTATGGGAATGTTCGCAGTATTGTTCAGTTCAAATTATGTGATTATGCCCACATTTTCACACAAGTTGTAAATCTGTGGCCTTCATTATTATGGTTTCATTGTTTAGCTGTGTAATGAATTTTTATCTCTTACCTTTTTTTTCTAAAGTCCAGAATACAGAGGAAAGTGGTGGAGATATGCTAGGGTTGCAGATAAGTATGTAGAACGACTGAGGAGGGTGATGTGGTTTTAGTACTGTTGGGAGGGTAGCCTAGGAATTCAGGAGGATTGGGAGAGGTGTGAGAGGAGCAGAGGAGTGTTACATCTGAGAGTATGAGAATATTGGGGATGAGTGGGGCCCTACCAGTACTGCGGTTAATCGGAGGGGGATTTTGGGGTCCGGGAGTGGTGTGCTGGATATCCCGTATCCGCTGCATCACCAAGACCGCCAACTTTCACCTCCACAACATCGCCCGTCTCCGCCCCTGCCTCAGCTTATCTGCTGCTGAAACCCTCATCCATGCCGTTTTTACCTCCAGACTGGACTATTCCAATGCCGCCTCCCACCTTGCACACTCCATAAACTCGAGCGTATCCAAAACTCTGTTGGCCGTATTCCAACATTCCACATATCCCACATAGCCAGCAACAACAACAGCTTGCATTTATATAGTGCCTCTAACGTAGTAAAACGTCCCAAGGCGTTTCACAGGAGCGATTGTCAGACAAAATTTGACACCGAGCTACATAGGAGATATTAGGACAGGTGACCAAAAACTTGGTGAAAGAGGTTTTAAGGAGCATCTTCAAGGAGGAGAGGGAGGCAGAGAGGTTTAGGGAGGGAATTCCAGAGCTTTCTGCCTAGGCAGCTGAAGGCACGGCCGCCAATGGTAGAGCAAAGGAAATTGGGGATGCGCAAGAGGCCAGAATTGGAGGAGCGCAGAGATCTCAGAGTGCCGGAGGGGGTTACAGAGATAGGGAGAGGCGAAACCATGGAGGGAATTAAACAGAAGGATGAGAATTTTAAAATCGAGGTTTTGCTGGACCGGGACTCACTGTAGGTCAGCGAACACAGGGGTGATGGGTGAACGGGACTTGGCACGAGTTAGCATATGGGCAGCAGAATTTTGGATGAGCTCAAATGTACAGACGGTGGTAGGTGGGAGGCCAGCCATGAGAACTTTGGAATAGTCAATCTTATCATGTACCTCTCCCATGCTGAATTTGAACCATCTGGGAAATTGGCTGTACTGTAGACATTGGATACCAAGGTAATATTATCTTTTTTGGTGAATACTTCTAGAAAATATAATTTTATGTTTCAACTATTTTATCCTTAACAACACTACTACTTTTATATTTTAAAATTCTAACTTACTCTCTAACTGCTCTTTTACAGTTATGAGAAGAAAGAAGAAAGAAAGAACTTGCATTTATATAGCACCTTTCATGATCTTAGGACGTCCGAAAATGCATTACAGCCAATGAAGTATTTTTGAAGTGTAGTTACTGTTGTAATGTAGGAAACGTGGCAGCCAATTTGCGCACAGCAAGCTCCCACAAACAGCAATGAGGTAATGACCACATAATCTGTTTTTAGTGAAGTTGGTTGTGGGATAAATATTGGCCCAGGACACTGAGGAGAACTCCCCTGCTCTTCTTCGAAATGGGATCTTTTACATCCACCTGAGAGGGCAGACGGGGCCTCGGTTTAATGTCTCATCAGAAAGATGGCACCTCTGACAGTGCAGCACTCCCTCAGTACTGCACTGAGAGTGTCAGCCTAGATTATATGCTCAGATTGTAGAGAACTGTGTCTTATGTCCAACCTGCTGCCAGGCATCCAACAATCTTACATTGAGCTCATCGTTGGGATGTATATAAATGCAGCATGGAAATAATTCTTCTGATTCTTTTTCCCCCTCTGCTGTGGAAGGATTTTGGTCGCTGTTCTCAACAACACATCTGAGATCAGGAACTCTGCGTCCCGCAATACTGTACTTGTGTCTCCTGCTGCTGTGTTGTCGCCGTGTGCTTTGTATTTATTCTTAAAATAAAAGCACTTGTTTGCATTTCATACTGAAAGATCGATAATTATGACTGGTTCATGACTGTCGGCATTTTTGTCTTATTGGAGCTGTGGTTTGAATGGTTTTTACAACTTTTTTCTGTCGACACTGTTTTGAAAGATGGAATTTTGTAATTCCTCTTCACATTTCCACTTTTGCTGCACTGTGATTTCCTGCCCCCCCCCCAACCCTCCTATAAAATAAGGCGTCCTACAAAGCTTTTTACCCTCAGACAGTGAAATATAATATGGTGTCACCAACAGACTTGCGTAGAAGGTTCATATGTCGTGAGTTCTCAGTAGTTGTTTGGATTGTATTTATCTTGATGCCCAACTCTGAGGAGCGCTCATCGCCGTCCCTAGGAGCAACATATTGTGCACACTTGTATTGGGTCCAACAGAGTTAGCTTTCATCCGATGCGTGTTTGTTATCCTCAAGACTGTTGCACTTTCAAGTAACTGAGCAGACTTATGCCAGAGTGACAGCTAGAAGGCTCAGTCTTGCTACTTTTCGAATATAGTAAATGATCTGTTATTGCCTCATGTAAAGTTCGACAAAGAGAGTTGTCAAACCAGCTGAATAAACTAAGCTGTTATATAGAGGCATTTGAGCTGCTATATTGGACTGTAGGGTAACCCAGAATACATAAGGATAGCAGATGGAAAGTTAGGCCTGGAGTCCTTTCGAAAGTTCTCGTAGCTCCAGAGGGACAATTTACCCAATTCCAGCGCAGAATCTTTGACCTACAGAACAGACCTGATCGAGATGGACACGAGGCGGTGGTGGCTTTGCACCTGTATAAACAAAGCCAAGCAGAAAGGTATAGAACTGAATGAGAACTTTGAGGGACAATTGTAGGTTTATATGTTTGGTCTTTTGCAATAGGCATCAGTCATGTTTTTTTGATCTTTCAAGAAAGCATCTGGCATGTAACAGTAGTTGCACAGTGTGTAATGAAAAAGCAGAAGTGATGTTTAATGATATTCTGTTGTTCCCATCTCTCTTCCCCATCCCCTCCCCCCGATTTTCTCTCGTTATCTCGCCTCTCTTGAAGGTGGTGGCTTTTGCTGGTGTAATGGCCACTTGAGGCCTTGCCAAAAGCAGTCTTTCTTCATAAAAGTGAGCAGGGGTGAGAGAGGCCCTGTCTGACCCCTTCACCTCACTCTTCCATAGAAATCCAACATAACAATCTAGAAAAGTGACAGAAACTTAAAAAAAAGCTTTAAAACTGCCCTGAATTACAGGTCTTGCGAAATGAAAAGAGAAGTCAGACTGTAGTGGGGACAAGTGTTAGACACAACGTAAGCTGCAGGTACATCCTATATTGGGCCTGAATTTGCTGGAAACTTGTGCCATAATATTGATGTATTAATGGCACGCGCCATTATTAATATGCGAAAGTTCCAGGAAGTAATGGAGTGAGTGAATTCTGCCATTATTTGCGTTGCGCTATAATTTGCTGGGACATTTATGCCGTTCCACCGATAGTCTCGCCTAAGCCAAAGAAAGAAAGAACTTGCATTTGTAGAGTGCCTTTCACAATCTCAGGACGTCCCAAAGCGTTTTACAGCCAATGAAGTACTTCTTGAAGTGTAGTCACTGTTGTAACGTAGGAAACACGGCAGCCAATTTGCTCACAGCAAGCTCCCACAAACAACAATGTGATGATGACCAGATAATCTGTTTTAGTGATGTTGGTTGAGGATAAATGTTGACCAGGATACCAGGGAGAACTCCCCTGCTCTTCTTCGAATAGTGCCATGAGATCTTTTACATCCACCCGAGAAGGCAGACTAGGTTTAACATCTCATCCGAAAGACACCACCTCTGTCAATGCTGCACTCCTTCAGTACTACACTGGATTGTTATGTGCTCAAGTCTCTGGAGTGGGGCTTGAGCCCATGAGCTTCTGATGCAGAGACGAGAGTGCTACCCACTGAGCCACAGCTAACACACTAATCATTAATTGGACCAAGGCACGGGAGGGGGCGAGGGAGGAGGCAGTTGGGAGGGGGAAGAGAGAAAAGAGGGAAAGGGAGAAAAGGCATGAGATGGAAGGAGAAAGCAGGTTAGGCAAAAGGGAGAGGAGAGAGAGTTGGGGTAAGGGGAGGGAGGAGAGGACAGAAAGGGGTAAGAGGAAGGGAAGGGAGTGAGAGACAGAGG
This sequence comes from Heptranchias perlo, assembly GCF_035084215.1. Classification (NCBI taxonomy): domain Eukaryota; kingdom Metazoa; phylum Chordata; class Chondrichthyes; order Hexanchiformes; family Hexanchidae; genus Heptranchias; species Heptranchias perlo. The sequence goes on from NC_090330.1 coordinate 108,499,588, forward strand.
ATGAGGAAAGGGGATGGGAGCGATCCAAGGGAGGGGGCGGGAGGGAAGCAGGGAGGATGGAAATATGAAGAGGATGTGACTGGCTAAGGATCGGGATACCGGCCTGAAAACACATTCAGCAAAGAAGGGTTGCAGCTACAAGATTCGACTAAAAATGCTCATTGGAAGGTTGCAAAGTATTGCCTAAATTATTGAAATAAGGCCCGAGTCCCAATTTCAGGCCGGCCTCAGGCCTCCCAGTCAGGCCCAGACGAATTTCAACCCCAATGAATGTCTGCAGCTTATTTGACCATGTGGGGAAAGCATCCCAGCCGACCCAGATCTAACACTAACACTAACACACACACACACAGAGGTGACTGTATAGTGATCGTCAGCAGGAACCCTGAATGCTTTCCCCCACTCCCTAACCCAGAAGCACTGAAGCCAATGGTACTACCCCAAGCTGAGACGACTTCACTCAGCACAGACTAGGGTTGGAATGGCGCTGTATAAATGCAAGCGCAAATGCTGTCTTTTCAGAAAGCCTTCAATGAACTTATAAAGGAAGAAAGAACTTGCAGTTTTTTTAATAAATTTATTGAAGGCTTTCTGGAAAGAAAGCACTTGCATTTATATAGCGCCTTTCACAACCTCAGGTCGTCCCAAAGTGCTTTACAGCCAATGAAGTAGTTTTTGAAGTGTAGTCACTGTTGTGACGTAGGAAACGCGGCAGCCAATTTGTGGATTGAGTGAGCGTTGCACTGTTGGAGGTGGCGTCTTTCGGATGTGACGTTAAACCGAGGCCCTGTCTGCCCTCCCAGGTGGATGTAAAAGATGCCATGGTACTACATTGAAGAAAGAGCAGGGGAGTTCTCTCGGGTGTCCTGGCCAATATTTATCCCTCAACCAACCTCACTGAAAAACAGATTATCTGATCATTATCACGTTGCAATTTGTGGGACCTTGCTGTGCGCAAATTGGCTGCCGCGTTTCCTACATTACAACAGTGATTACACTTCAAGAAGTTTTTCATTGGCACTTTGGGATGTTCTGCGATCATGAAAGGTGTTATATAAATGCAAGTCTTTCTTTCTTTAACCATTGCCTTATAATCCTGCTTGACACAAATCCTACACTTGATCTTGATTTCCTCTGTGCAGTGTCACAGGAGATTGACGAGTGGATTTTTAAATTTACTTTGGATTATATTTGAACTTCCTGGGAAACACCAGAATCTGTTTTGAAATTGTATTGATTAAACTTTACTTTTTGTGCAAGCATGAAACTGTTACCTGGCAAAAAATCCAGAGGGGAGATGAGGAGAATTTTTTCTAACACAGCGAGTTGTTATGATCTGGAATGCGCTGCCCGAAAGGGTGGTGGAAGTAGATTCAGTAGCAACTTTCAAAAGGGGAATTGGATAAATACTTATAAAAGGAGAAATTTGCAGGGCTATGGGGAAAGAGCAGAGGAGTGGGACTAATTGGCTGCCTCTTTCACAGAGCCAGCACAGGCACAATGGGCCAAATGGCCTCTTTCTGTGCTATATGATTCTGTAACATAGACCCTAGTAGTCATGTAGCAGTAAATTTGGTATCCAGAGGCTTGTTGGGCTGTTTTAACATTTTAATGACTAGTTTGCTGAATTAGTTGACACAGTACCATATGATAGTTTAATTGTCAAATGTTTTGTCAAAAGAAGATGACCACTGATTTGTTGACATGGTACTGAAAAATCAACGATACTAGGGGCTAAACTAATCAACACACTTTTATTGGTAGACATTTGTTGGTTGCTTTCTGGCTTTGTGTACACAACAGCTGTCAAAACTCTTACTTAATTGATATTCCAAAGACTTGATGGCAAATGTAGGTAAATCTTTTGAGAACACACAGCTAGATGACAAAACATCAACGGCATCTAATTGGGATTCTCTCAACGACTCGGTGAATTTATTCAGTGAGGAGTTGAACCATTCGGAGCAGGGGGGTTCGAATGGAATGCTGGCCTTTATCTCAAGGGGGCTGGAATGCAAAGAGGTGGAAGTTATGTTACAGTGTGCAACTCTGGAAATACTGCGTTCAGTTCTGGGCACCGCACCTCAGGAAGGATATATTGGCCTTGGAGGGGGTGCAGCGCAGATTCACCAGCACGATGCCGGGGCTAAAAGGGTTAAATTATGAGGACAGGTTGCATCGACTAGGCTTGTATTCCCTCGAGTATCGAAGACCAAGGAGTGATCTAATCGAGGTGTTTAAGATGATTAAAAGATTTGATAAGGTAGATAGAGAGAAACTATTTCCTCTGGTGGGGGGAGTCCAGAACAAGGGGGCAGAGCCTTAGAATTAGAGCTAGACCGTTTAGGGGTGATGTCAGGAAGCACTTCTTCACACAAAGGGTAGTGGAAATCTGGAACTCTCTTCCCCCAAAAAGCTGTTGAGGTTGGGGGTCAATTGAAAATTTCAAAACAGATAGATAGACTTTTGTTAGGCAAGGGTATTAAGGGTTATGGAACCAAGGCGGGTAAATGGAGTTGAGATACAGATCAGCCATGATCCAATTGAATGGTGGAACAGGCTCGTGGGGCTGAATGGCCTACTTCTGTCCTATGTTCCTAGATTTGATTTCCTATCTATGCTGTGTTCATTGATGATGTGGAGATGCCGGTGATGGACTGGGGTTAACAATTGTAAACAATTTTACAACACCAAGTTATAGTCCAACGATTTTATTTTTAATCCCACAAGCTTTCGGGGGCTTTCCCCTTCCTCAAGCAGTGTGTCTTTTCCACACTGCTTGAGGAAGGGGAAAGCCCCCGAAAGCTTGTGTGTTCATTGATGTCAGCCAGGTGATAGTATTAGAGTAATAATTGGTTCCTGCACCTTTGGATTAGAAAGGGGAAAATTGGCCTGGGTTCTGTTCTTTGGTCACTATCCAGCAACCCCTGCTGGAAGTGCATGTATATGAACATAAACTGAGGGCTCTGAGGGGTCAGTGGGCTCAGTGGGGTTGACTCATAAAGCTTCATAGTTTCCAAATAGCTTACCAATACTGCTGAGTCTGAAGGGTTATAGAATTATTCCACACAGGAGGAGGCCATTCGGCCCATTGTGCCTATGCTGGCTCTTTGAAAGAGCTATCCAATTAGTCCCATGCCCCTGCTCTTTCCCCATAGCCCTGCAGATTTTTCCCCTTCAAGTATTTATCCAATTCGCTTTTGAAAGTTATTAATGAATGTGCTTCCACCTCCCTTTCAGGCAGGGCATTCCAGATCATAACAACTCGCTGCTTAAAATAATTTCCTCATCTCACCTCTTTTTTTGCCAATTACCTTAAATCTGTGTCCCCTGGTTACTGACCCTTCTGCCACTAGAAGCAGTTTTTCCTTATTTACTCTATCAAAATCCTTCATGATTTTGAACTCCTCTATTAAATATCCTCTTAACCATCTCTGCTGTATGACCAACAACCCTAGTTTCTCTAATCTTTCCACACAACTGAAGTCCTTCATCCCTGGTACCATTCTAGTAAATCTCCTCTGCATCCTCTCCAAGGCTTTGACATCCTTCCTAAAGTCTGGTGCCCAGAATTGGACACAATACTCCAGCTGGGGCCTAACCAGTGTTTTATTAAAGAGTTATAGGAACAACTTAGATGTTTGACTAATACAATATTTATGTAATCCTGCAGTGCCGGTGATTCACCTTACTGTGATTTTTTTTGATGCAATATAGCTGAAGGCCTTAGAACAGATTATCCTCTCCTTAAATCAGATTTGGTAATGTCAATAATTATTGTACCTGCAAGCTAAGAGATTCTGTTTGATGGCAGAGGGCTTAAGCGTCAGCTGTGGCTCAGAGGTAGCACTCTTGCTGGCCGGCCTCCCATCTTGCACCCTTTGTAAACTTAAGCTCATTCAAAACCCTGCTGCCCGTATCCTAACTCGCACCATAGACTCATGGGATGATACAGCACAGAAGGTGGCCATTCGGCCCATTGTGCCTGTCCTGGCTCTATGAAAGAACTATCCCACTCCCCTGCTCTTTCCCCATAGCCCTACAAATTTTTCCCTTCAAGTATTTATCCAAGCACCAAGTCCCGTTCAGCTACCACCCCGGTGCTCGCTGACCTATATTGGCTCCCGGTCCGGCAACGCCTCGATTTTAAAATTCTCATCCTTGTTTTCAAATCCCTCCATGGCCTCGCCCCTCCTTATCTCTGTAACCTCCTCCAGCCCTACAACCCTCCGAGATCTCTGCGCTCCTTCAATTCTGGCCTGGTCACATCCCCGATTTTCACCGCTCCACCATTGGCGGCCGTGCCTTCAGCTGCCTGGGCCCTAAGCTCTGGAATTCCCTCCCTAGACCTCTCTACCTCTCTCCCCTCCTTTAAGACACTCCTTAAAACCTACCTCTTTGACCAAGCTTTTGTCCACCTGTCTTAATATCTCCTTATGTGGCTCGGTGTCAAATTTTGTTTGATAATCGCTCCTGTGAAGCGCCTTAGGACGTTTTAGTACGTTAATGGCGCTATATAAATGCAAGTTGTTGTTGTGAGGTCAAGCTCGAAAAAAAATACACTAAAAGGAAATATGTGGTTAGACTTGCAAAAGAAGGAACAGATCTCAGGGCACAGATGCATAGATCTTTAAAGACGGGAGCGCAAGTAGGAAATTCATAAAAAAGGCAAATGGGATTCTGGGTGTTATATTACATGATTGGAATGATGGTGGCACCATGGAAAGGGTACAGTTATGATTCATTAGAATGATACTAAGCATGAGCCGTTAGTTATGATAAAGGGCTTTACAAATTGGGTCTTTTTTCAATGGAACCTAGAAGGTTAAAATAGAGGTTTTCAACATTATGAAATGGTTTGAGAGAGGAAATAGTGAAAAATTGTTTCCAGTGTTTAGTTAGTTGGTAATAAGGGGATATATACTCAAGATCATCACTAGGAGAACAAAAAGGGGAAGTTAGATTTTTTTTCCCACACATCGGGTCATTAGATCATGGAATGTTTTACCGTAAGTTGTGTCAGCTGTCCCACTCTGGAGACTTGAGCAAAAAAAATTTATGCCGACACTCCCAGTGCAGTACTGAGGGAGTGCTGCAATGTCGAAGGTGCTGTCTTTCGGATGAGACGATAAACCGTGTCCCCGTCTGCCCTCTCAGGTGGAGGTAAAAGATCCCATGGCACTATTTCGAAGAAGAGCAGGGGAGTCCTCTCCGGTATCCTGGCCAATAATTATCCCTCAATCAACACCACTAAAACAGATTATCTGATCATTATCACTTTGCTGTTTGTGGGATCTTGCTGTGCGCCGTGTTTCCTACATTACAACAGTGACTACACTTTAAGAGTACTTTATTGGCTGTAAAGCGCTTTGGGACGTCCTGAGGTCGTGAAAGACGCTATATAAATGCAAGTTCTTTCAAGTGCCTGTTGAGGTAGAGAATACATCATCATTTTAAAAAGGATAAGTATTTCAAAAGAAAAAAGGCAAAGGATTTGGGAGGGAAAGGATGGGGAGATGGGGATTAGAGTATATAGCTTCAGCTGATAACTAAGCACTGGCACAAATAAGAGAGAGTGAATGGTCTCCATTAGTGCTGTAATTGCTATTGATTTCATGCATATAACTTTACTATTTAATTCTAAACGCTCTGACTAGTTGGTGTTAATTTTTACTCAGAATTTAATGTTGTTAAATCGATTACTCTATCCCATTTCTGAATTCCTCTTCCTCCCTGAGACCTTTGAACTTATTGTCGCCTCCCAGATCCCTGTCCATCCCTCCAGTAACTGCCTGTTTGAATCCCGACAATCAGGTTTCCACCCCTTCCAAAGCACCAAAGTATTCCGTCACCAGTCTCGTCATTCTCAATCTTCGCTTAGAAGCACATGTGTATTTACAATCGTTGAGTAGTTGAATTTACGGTATAGAGTAAGATTGATAATATACCCAGTTTATCAGAGGGTGATTGTATCTAATCAATACAGTGTGCTGTATGTCAGATAATTCCTCTTCCTCTGCCCACCATACATGTGTGCATACACATGTTCTCTCACACTCTCGCTTTCTCTCACACTCTGTCACATACTTTCACTCTCTCATTCTCTCCTCTCTCTATCTCTCACACTCTCTCTCACTCTCTTTTTCACACACTCTCTGTCACACACTCTCTCTGTCACGCTGTCCCTCATTCATTCTCTCTCTCTCTCTCACACTCACACTCACACACACACACACTCACACCTCAGCTTTGGTTGATAAGAAAGATGATGTCTTTACAGAGAGGGTTTTGAGCTACTGTCTATTGAGATGCTCGATAATAATTTGCTAATGGTGATGTTACAATTACTTGCATAGAAGTAACATGATTCTGCCAAGACAAAAGCTGAGTACTGACTCCGGTGTTAGCTCAAATCACAAAGATTTAATTATAGTGGTATCGCCATCTGGCTGATACTGTTACTGTTATCCAGGCACACGATTAGAAACAACATTTTGTAAAAAAAAAAGCAGTAAATGAAGAATCAACATTAGGTTTCGATTGTTCACATTGGAACAATTACACCAGTGTGAGTCTAGATGTTGTCCTTGAGGTTAGATTGGGGAAAGTCTTTGTGCATTTTCGCCAAGACAAGAGGCAGCAGGTACAAACTTAATAACTCAATCTAAAAGGCTCAGAAGCTCTGGGGACCTCCTTTGACTCAAAAGCTGGGAGGTGGTATAGATGGGGGCCAATCTATAATTTTTAAAAAATGGCCATTTGTGGTGCAAATTGACTTTATGGCTTTTTCTCACTGAAGTTGTATTTTCAAAGGGTTGGAAGAAATGTGGTCACTTGCAACACTTTGTGATTTCAGTGGAGAATATTAAAAAAAAGCGACAAAATGCATTTCAAATGAAATAATTAAATAATGTTTTTTATTGCAACTGGACCTAATTTTTTCTTAACACAAAAGTTATGTAGATTTGATATTGTTAATTGCAGTGACAAAATTGGAATGCACACTTTTGAATTGGGAGGAAAATATCAGTGCTGTGCATAGATCTTTTATTGTACTGCTTCTGGTCTACACGATACAAAGTGCAGCACTGTAGAGAATAGTGAATTCCAAAATGTGAAACAGAAACTTGTTGATCACATGAGGTCATAAAAGCAAGATTATAGTTGAATCATGCTTGGCTTTTTTTGTTTATTTCCAGTAGGGTTAAATTACTGTTTGGTGACCTAGATATGGAGAATGTTTATTTACCTTAGTAATAGGTGCCCGAGAACCCGAGCGTGTTTCACAGTTGTTGAAGGCAGTCTGACGAGTCATAAACTGTCAACACATTTGGGCCAGGCAGCAACATTGGTGTTATTATAGCCACTTTTTAACAGAATGGAAAAATCAAGTAATAATTAAAAATGTAAACTGCATTATGGTTAAAATTAAGGACAGTAGGAATTTCTGTTACATAGAATTACATAGAGCTTACAGCACAGAAACAGGCCAATCAGCCTAATGCCGGTGTTTATGCTCCACACGAGCCTCCTCCCACCTTACTTCATCTCACCCTATCAACATAACCTTCTATTCCTTTCTCCCTCAGGTACTTATCTAACTTCCCCTTAAATGCATCTATGCTATTCACCTCAACTACTCCTTGTGGTAGCGAGTTCCACATTCTAAACACTCCCTGAGTAAAGAAGTTTCTCCTGAATTCCTTATTGGATTTATTAGTGACTATCTTACATTTCTGTCCCTTAGTTTTGGTCATCTTCTCTACGTCTACCCTATCAAACCCCTTCATAATTTCAAAGATCTCTATTAGGTCACCCCTCAGTATTACTCCAACACTGTCTCTTCCCCCTTTTCAGTGAGACATCGAGCAGCAAAACATAGGCGACATAGTAGGAAAAATACTGTCCCCTTCAGTCACAGTATGTCCCACCAAATTCCATCACCATTCTTTAATATAATTATGCACATATTTTGTTTTTCTTCACTTTTTCACACAGGGAATTCGGAGATTTTGACATTGGAATCGAAGTGAGGTGGGCCAGTAAGTGGGAGAGTGATTCCTGTGCACCAGCTCCCCACGTTTATAGTGCAAAGCTAAAAAGGGAAGACTACAGTTTCATAATCAATTATCCTTCTGTTGGGACAAGGGAGCTGGTTTTAGGAATGTGGGAACAGGAGGAGGCCATTCAGCCCCTCGGGCCTGTGCCACCATTCAATTAGATCATGGCTGACCTGTATCTTAACTCCATTTACCCGCCTTGGTTCCGTAACCCTTAATACCCTTGCCTAATAAAAATCTATCACTCTCAGTTTTGAAATTTTCAATTGACCCCCAGTCTCAACAGCTATTTGGGGGGAAGAGAGTTCCAGATTTCCACTCCCCTTTGTGTGAAGAAGTGCTTCCTGACATCACCCCTGAACGGCCTGGCTCTAATTTTAAGGTTATGCCCCCTTGTTCTGGATTCCCCCCACCAGAGTAAATAATTTCTCTCCATCTACCTTATCAAATCCTTTAATCATCTTAAACATGTCGATTAGTCTTCTATATTCAAGGAAATACAAGCCTAGTTTATGCAACCTGGCCTCATAAATTATACCTTTTAGCCCAGTATCATTCTGGTGAATCTGCGCTGCACCCCCTCCAAAGCCAATGTATCCTTCCTGAGGTGAGGCGCCGAGGTTAGTAAGAGGTTGATAAACAACTAAACAAGTGTCGGACAGAGAAGAAAGAACTTGCATTTATATAATGCTGTATCACATCCTCGGTATGTTCGAAAGTGCTTTGCAACCATAAAATTATGTTTGAAGTGCAGTTATGTAGTGTTTCGGAGTGTTAAGAAAGAAAGAAAGAAATTGCATTTATATAGCGTCTTTTGCAATGCCTTTCAGGATGTCCCAAAACGTTTTACAGCCAATGAAGTACTTTTGAAATGTAGTCACTGTTGTAATATAAGAAATGCAACAGCCAATTTGCACATAGTAAGATCCCACAAACAGCAATGTGATAATGATCAGATAATCTATTTTTAGTGATGTTGGTTGAGGGATAAATATTGGCCAAGACACCGGGGCGAACTCCCCTGCTCTTCTTCGAAATAGTGCCATGGTATCTTTTACGTCCACCTGAGGGGGCAGATGGGGCCTCGGTTTAACGTCTCCTCTGAAAGACGGCACTTCCGACAGTGCAGCACTCCCTCAATACTGTACTGGAATGTCAGCCTAGATTATGCGCTGAAGTCTCTGGAGTGGGGTTTGAACATACAACTACAATTTGTATTTATATAGCCTTTACCATTGTAAAACGTCCCAAAGTGCTTCACAGGGGCGATATCAGACAACGTTTGACCCCGAGCCGCATAAGGAGATATTAGAATAGGTGACCAAAAGCTTGGTTGAAGAGTTGTGTTTTATGGAACGTCTTAAAGGAAGAGTGGAAGGTGGAGAGGAGGAGAAGTTTAGGGAGGGATTTCCAGAGCTTATGGCCTTGGCAGCTGAAGGCACGGCCGCCAATGGTATAGCGTAGGAAATCGGGGATGCACAAGGTCAGAATTGGAGGAACACAGAGTTTTTGGAGGTTTGTAGAGTTGGAGGAGGTTATAGAGATAGGGAGGGGCGAGGCCATGGAGGGAATTGAACACATGGATGAGAATTTTAAAATCAAGGTGTTGCCGCACCGGGGGCGAATGTAGGTCAGCGAGCACAGGGAAGATGGGAGAACAGGACTTGGTGCGAGTTAGGATACGGGCAGCAGAGGTTTGGATGAGCTGAAGTTTATGGAAGGTGGGAGGCCGGCCAGGAGCTTCTACCTTGGGCAAGAGTGCTCCCAACTGAGCCAAACTGACACTTATCCACCTTTAATGGCGCCCAGTTTTCCGTTCCCAAAACCTCATTGATCTGCTGTTGCCATTTAAATGAATGGATATAATATATAGTGGATACACCATTTACTCTTAATGAACTGCCAAGTATATCTAAATGAACCTGCAATTGTGCTGTTGTGGTCGTTAGTTCTTTTGTGCGGATTGCATCAACGCATGGAAGAAGTGAAGACGACATGGAACACACTGATAGCCTCCCTCTGCATTCAAGGCTACATGTGACTCAAACACCAAATAAAAAAAAGAAAGAACTTGCATTTATATAGCGCCTTTAACAACCTTGGGACGTCCCAAAGCGCTTTACAGCCAATGAAGTACTTTTTGAAGTGCAGTCACTGTTGTAATGTAGGAAACGCGGCAGCCAATTTGCACACAGCAAGGCCCCACAAACAGCAATGAAATAAATGACCAGATAATCTGTTTTTACTTGTGGTTTGAGGGATAAATATTGGCCAGGACACCGGGGAGAATGCCCCTGCTCTTCTTTTACATCCACCTGAGAGGGCAGACATGGTTTAATAAAACCCTAAATTGAAAATAAGCTCCCCCGATGGCTTATTGTGGAATTGAGCCACACATCCAGGAAGCTCCACAAGCACCGGCCTTCCTCTGATACCTCTGCCTAGCGGCCGATCTTCATGTGTGAGCCTAGACAGCAAATGTCACCGAGCTATTGAACCTTGGGGGGGGGGGGGGGGGGTAGGATCACAATGAGGCACAACACACACACACGTACACACACACACACACACACACACACACACGTACACATTTCCAACAGAAGTCATTTGGTTGGCGATCAGGAGGATTCAATGAAGATTAGTCGCTTTGGCGGGGTAGCAAGAGTGCTACTACACCCCTGGAACAATACTGAAGGATGACTCCTTCAGGAGAGAAGAGGCGAGAGACAGCAAAGAGCCAACTCGACCATTTGTTCTTTTCTAACGTTAAAAGCCTCATAAGCACTTAGAAGCCCGGTGAATAGAGCTGCATTCATGTACTTAAGTACACAGCAATAAGATTTGTTTTGCTCAGTTCACGATTACCCTCAGTGGGTATTACAACCATGACTGCCTGCTCGCATCGCTCTTAGAAATGCTTGGTTCCTGCACTGTTTAGTACAGTATATTTAGAGCATTAGATTAACTGAATTTAATCTCAATGCGTCCGACAACACTCTGGTGTAATCTGACTCCGCTGTCATTCAGGATTCGCAGTACTGATGTTTAAAATGGCTTTGTGTTATACATTTCTTCATGTCCGGTTTCTCTTTCAGTGGTGCACAATACATGAATCAATTCTGACTAATATATCCAAATTACTTGTAGGCTTGTAATCCTCGGCATATCACTATTGAGTAAATACTATATATTGGGCTGCACTCTGTATTGTGATATGAAAAAGAAGTCTGCATTCTGGATTTTACTGTTTTCCTTAGTGAATCTTGGTAAATTAGCCAGCTGATATTGTAGACCGCGCGAAGATTCAGAAAATGAATAAGCTGAAAATTAATTTGTTTCAAACAATGGACAAATTTAGCTCGGTAGTACAAATGGCATTTGAATGGGCGTAAGTGTCATTTTCCAGATAGTTTATTGGTATCTTTTGTGCTGTCACTTCTGTCTTTGCTTCATGTTTGAGTTTGGTCGTAGTCACTGGTTGGGGAAGGTCTCATTGTGAGTCTGTCCCATGTGCCACTGAGGTTGTAGTCCCACCTGTATTGCTGTGGGGAGGCCTGGTATCTTGCCATAGAGAGGGTTAGGTGAAGAGGAAAATTGGAGGAAAACTCGGTTGCTGTTGTACACCTCCAAGTGCCAATTTCAGAGCAACAGTGTCCAACCTATCTCCCAACTGCAGTTCCCTAAAAAAAAGTCACTATTTCTTATAAACCTGTCGTATAGGAGTAATTTTAAATACTCCAAAAAAGAAAGAACATGCATTCATATAGCACCTTTTACGACCTCAGAACGTCCCAAAGCACTTTATGAAGTAGTTTTGAAGTGTAGTCACTGTTGCAATATAGGAAACATGGCAGCCAATTTGCGTACAGTAAGATCCCACAAACCAGATCATCTGTTTTTAGTGATGTTAGTTGAGCGATAAATATTGGTCAGGACACTGGGGAGAACTCCCCTGCTCTTCTTTGAAATAGTGCCTTGGGATCTTTTACATCCTCCCGAGAGGGCAGACGGAGCCTTGGTTTAACGTCTCATCCGAAAGATGGCTCCTCCGACAGTGCTGTGATTGTCAGCCTAGATTTTGTGCTCAAGCCTCGAGAGTGGGACTTGAACCCACAACCTTCAGATTCAGAAGCAAGAATCCTACCCACTGAGCCACAGCTGATTCACCCAGTGTGTGCTCCCTGGGACGATATATGGATCTCTTCCCCGGTGATTCTATGGCTAAATTAAATTGTGAACTTGGATATGGCTTGATCTCTGCTGTCTGAGCAAAAGACGAGAAGGGAGTTTACATCCTCTCTTAAAATTTTAACTCAGCCTGGGATGAAAGCCCACGTGAGCCTCGGTAAGAAGTGTTGACGTGCGATTTGACCGTGGGCACATCACTGCCGATCCCCAATCCTGTCCACAGATGCACATGTTCTAACACAGTAGTGAGCAAGAGCTGATTTTGAGCTGGAGCTGATAAGGTAGATTTAGAGAAGATGTTTCCACTTGTGGAGGAGATCAAAACTAGGGACAATAAAAATAGGATAGTCACTAATAAATCTAATGGAGTATTCAGAAGAAACTTCTTTACCCATAGAGTGGTTAGAATGTGGAACTCGCTACCACAAGGGGTAGTTGAGGCGAATAAGTCTGCATTCAAGGGGAAGCTAGATAAACACGGGGACTAGAAGGATATGGCTGAGGGTTAGATGAAGTAGGTTGGGAGGAGGCTCATGTGGAGCATGAACACCAAAATAGAACTGTTGGGCAGAATGGCCTGTTTCTGTGCTGTAGATTCCATGTAATTCTATGTAGTTGTTGTTATTGGAGGGTTGAGGCGGAGAAGGAGGCTGGCAAGGAGACTGTTGGAAAATTTGAGTTTTGAGGTGATATAGGTGTAGATTAGCGGTTCAGCAGCAGTGAGGGAGAAGGAGAGGTGGAGGAGCTGGATGTTTTAAAGGACATCTGTTTGATGAGGATGATTCATTTGGAGAATGGTAGTGCAGTTGGAGGTGGTGCTTCAGTCGTGGTTCCGCGCATTATCCTTTTGGTTCTTACCGTCTCCTTCACGCACTCGTCAATATTTGTAAAAATGTGCTTGATGTTCTTCCTCTGTTCTCTTCATTTAGGAAGTTGCTTTTGTTTTAACAGCAGCTTTCGTCCGGACCTTCTGTGCGTACGATACTGCTCTTGGTATCTGAGAATGTTTCACTTTGTTCCTCAGTGTCACCTTTGCATGGAGGTCAATTTCTGCCTTACAGAAGTGAGCACTTTATTGTATCAAGCCACCATTTTGAACTACTCCATTTGAACAAAACATTTAAATAAGACCACGTCTCACTGGCGCATAAATCCCCTCGTTTCCATGTGAGGCTCAATGAAGCAACATTTGTCTGCAGTAGAACAATTTTCACCAATAACGATGAAGTTATTGGTGCGGAATTTGCCGAAATGATAACGGCGTGTGAACGACGCTGTTATCATTGTGCAACTTGTGGCGAGCTAGAGATACCCCGTGAATTTTGAATGGCCACAAGTTGCAAGTCTATTTACGCCACTCCGCCATTAGGTTTGTGAAAACGACATCTCGCCCTCAACCTCCCCGTGAGTTTCATGAAGTTGCTGCATTTGCGCATTAATTGTCCATTAAACTCGGCACAGAAAGTTAAGTCTAATAATTAATAGCGTAAGTACGCTTTTAACGAGATGATAATTGTTAATGACTGCCAATCAACCTATCTGGCCCACAAAGTGAACAATTAAAAGTGTGGAGTCTCATTCCTTCAGGTTATGAATTATTGGAGATTTTAAAAATGTCAAATTTAAAATGTTTAAATTTTTTTCTTACTTTTCCTTCCTATCTTCTTTTTTTTCTCTCCCTCTTAGTCCAATCTTTCTTTCCCTCTCTTTATTTCTCTTTCTGTATCTGATTTGACTCTAATTCACCGTATTTCCTTCTCAGTCCTTCCTCTGTTTATTTCTCAGTCCTTAAATTTCACTGGTTAAGGAGATAGACTGTTGGTCCCGTCATTCACTGAGGTCTCAGATGCCCCGTTGTCCTCGTCACCACTTCCAGCAAGTTACAGGGCAAAGAATTTCGAGCTGAAGGGTGCAGGAAAAAGTCTAACTGAAGGGCCACATCGCGAGATGCTCCACTCCAGCAAGATCCAGCCCGGTATTTTTTGTGATAGATACAAACCACATGCATATGAGGTTGCTCCAATGCCTAATATGGTTTTGTTTTACAATTATCTAAGAGATTCAAGAGTATATTTTATTTTGCTTGCTGCATCAGTACTAATATAACGATGCATTAATATGACGATGTTTCGCTGTAACTATATCAAATCGGATCTGCTAAAATCAGCCGTGCCAGTAGATGGTGCTGCAAATTGCTAAATTTGCCTTGGATCGGGTCAGTCTTTACTGAGAGGCTGCTCCACGATCAAGTAATTGGGGAGATATTTATATGGAAAGAAAAACTTGAATTTATATAGTGCTTTTCACGATCTCAGGATGTCTCAAAGCACTTTACAGCCAATGAAGTACTTTTGAAGTGCAGCCACTGTTGTAATGTAGGAAATGCAGCAGCTGATTTGCACACAGCAAGATCCCACAAAAAGCAATGTCACAATGACCAGTTAATCTGTTCTGGTGATGTTAGTTAAGGGAGAAATATTGGCTAGGACACCAGGGAGAACTCCCCTGCTCTTCTTCAAAATAGTGCCATGTGATCCTTTACATCCACCTGAGGTTTAACATCTCATCCGAAAAACGGCACCTCCGACAGTGCAGCACTCCCTGAGTACTGCACTGGGAGTGTCGGGCCTAGATTATGTGCTCAAAGTCTCTGGAGTGGGATTTGAGCCCACGATCTTCTGACTCAGAGGCGAGAGAGCTGCCACTGAGCCACGGCTGACATCTAAGGAGGTTGAGGTTACTTGTTTATATTGTCATTTCCAAACCACAGCACTTCACATTGACGGTGCAATCCAATTTGTAAAAGATTGTAAATGAGTTGGGCTTGAAACAGAGCAGTTCAAATGCATTCTCTTACATCCCATTTCTTGCTGGTCACTTATTCACTTATGGAGAAATTGATTATGGTAAAACTGTTGCCGGTTTCTCTGCACTAGTTTATTTCCCATGATGTACTGCATTTGGTCATGCAATCATGTGATAATATCATGCGATAATATCATGCATATCAATATGGTAACATTGTCATTGGCATCCCACAATATGCCTTTATTCGTGTATGAAACTAGCATGCATGTATGCATGGAAGACGTCATAAAAGCCCAACAATTTCACCCAGCTAGTTTTACTTTCATTTTACAGGCGATCTACTCAATATGGACTAGATTTTAATGGTGATGTTTCAAAAGGGAGATAAAAATTTACAGTAAAACAAAACAATGTTTTGATGTTGGGTTTTTAAGCAAAGTGTATTCTCACAAGTTTTTTTTTTAAGATGAAAGGTGGTTAATATGCTAAATGGAAATTGATTTCCCCGGAGAATAAATAAGAATATCCTTAGGTGGTTGCCCTGGCTCAGTGGGGAGCCCTCTCGCCTCTGAGTCAGAAGATCGTGGACTCAAATCTCACTCCAGAGACTTTGAGCACATAATCTAGGAAGACACTCCCAGTGCAGTACTGAGTGAGTGCTGCACTGTCGGAGGTGCCGTTTTTCGGATGAGATGTTAAACCTCAAAAGATTGTAAAAGGACCTATGGCACTATTTCAAAGAAGAGTTCGGGAGTTCTCCCTGGTGTCCTGGCCAATATTTATCCCTCAACTAAACATCACTAAAACAGATTATCTGGTCATTATACCTTGGCTAGGTAATTGGGAAAACACCTCACACCCATTGTATTGGAAAGTCGTTTGATTCTGGTCCGTCTCTGAACAGAGGGATGTAAAAAGAGAGAAAGCTGACACAGAAGACTGGCTTTTTGGGAAAAGGAGACTGCAAGGGCAGACAGGTTTGTTAAAGGGAAAGGTGCAAGTTGCAGTGAGGTTAAAAAGGTTAGATGCTGAAGGATAGTGTTGATTTTTTAATTATTTGTTTGAACTTTTCAAACAGTCAAATCAAAATCTGGCGTGAAGTTTTTGCAAACGTTTAAAACCAATTTTTTCTCTTACTGGTTGAAGTAGTTCTGTACAGAGGCACTTTTCGTATTTGATTTAAGTTTATACTCTAGTATCTTTTTTTTTAATCCTCAGTTTTTTCGCCCTCTTCTCTCCTGAAGACTGACTTGATCCTGTGGTTGGTTTCTCTAACCACCGACAGCTCTCTGGAACTTTGCTCGTGGTAATTCTCCGTGCATCGGCCTTAACGCTGACCAATGGCAGGCAATTTAACTGGAAGGCATCACAGTCAAGTGGATCCTTGTCACGACCGAACGTCACGTGTTGCACTTTCTGTTGGATAGTGTTTAGGGATGAGAACCTTGCCAGATTTGCTCCCTCTTTACTCCGGATTTGCCGAGGCAATTGTAGCACCTTTTACTGCCGTCCTTGGCACAGATAGGATATTGAACTTGAAACTTCTGGCGTTGTATGGGGTAGTTACGCAGTTGTCTTCACAAAAAGGGTAATTACGGGAGCTGGGGCAGCAAAGTTTGAAAGTATTTAATGGTAGTAGGGATGAGGGACTTCTATTATGTGGAGAGAGGAGAGAAGCTGGGATTGTTCGACTTAGAGCAGAGAAGGTTAAGGGAAGATTTAATAGAGGTGTTCATAATCATGAAGGGTTTTGATAGAGTAAATAGGGAGAAAGTGCTTCCACTGGCAGGAGGGTCAGTAACCAGAGGACACAGATTTAAAGTAATTGGCAAAAGAACCAGAGGCAAGATGAGGAGAAATTTTTTTACACAGCGAGTTGTTAAGATCTGGAATGCACTGCCTGAAAGGGTGGTGGAAGCAGATTCTATGATAACTTTCCAAAGGAAATTGGATAATTACTTGAAGGAGAAAAATTTGCAAGACTATCAGGAGAGGACAGGGGAGTGGGACTAATTGGATAGCTTTTTCAAAGAGCTGGCACAGGCATGATGGGCTGAATGGTGTTGTATCATTCCATGATTACCTTTCATACTCCAGCTGAGGTTATCTCTTACTGCTCTATCGAAATTCCCAAAATAAATCAAATCTGCCATCTGTACTGTAGGACTTCATCAAAAACTGTATCATAGTTTATTTGTCTAAGCTTTTGTGTAATCCTGTTTGAATGAAGGAGAAACTGAATAATTACAGGTCTGTGATGGGCATTAAGGCTACATTGGCATTGAACAAATATCATAGCAAAAGTAGGATGCTAAAGCAAGCGTTGTCATGAGTTACAACTCATTACTGAAAGTGTATGTTACATGGCAGTTGTAAAAGATCAGTGCTATTGTAAAAGCAATCCAAATTGCCATTATTAAAGTTACGTTAGCTCACACTGACAATTTGTGTTATTCATATGTCAAGCCCGTCAGTCTGTGAGTGCACTCGTGGTGTAGTACTTAGAAAGCCTCGGCTGAAGTAGATGATCATAGGTGGGGCAATGATATGTTGGGCCTCCATGATCCACAGCTAGAGAGGGGAAGATATCCACCAGGATTTCACTCCTGCTCGCTCTCCAGTGATCCCTAGTGGACGGTACACAGGTGCAGATATTGGAGACAGGATAAGGCTGAATTGCAAATGCCTTGCGCAGTCAGATTGCCAACTGATACTCACTGTCTAGGCTTCCACATGAAGAATGGTCACTTTGATGAGATTCCCAGATGGCTGCCAACACTCCAGGGCCCCATGTCCCATAATGAGACAACCTTCAGGAGGGATGGAAATAAAAATCCACGCTTACAGTTAGTAACAAGTACATTTCCAATGATGTTGCTTGTGGAAAAAGTTTATTTTTAAAAAAAAAGTTCTCTCTTTCTCCCCTTTGAAATAAATTGATGTGACCTTGCTGGGAATTCATTAGAGCGTTGTGGTAAATGTAAGGGTTGTTACGTTTTTTCTCCCAACAAATATGCATATCTCACGTTTTGTGATTTTTGTCTTTCTTTTGGTCTTCATGGAGAGGGTTTGGGAATGAGTTGTGTTTTAAAACAAAAGGAAATTCATGCGTTCTTCGGGCTGTTCAACTGACAACACAGCCGGCCCCTCCACTATAATTTCCTGAACCATTGCGGACCCTCATCCACTTTATGTAAATGCCTTGACCTCAAGAATTCTGATGGGGCTAGCTGGTGGAAATCCCATCCCACCCTGCCATTGGTCTGACTGTCGTACAGTCAAGGGGCCGAGTGAAGTGGTGGGAGAGGTCAGTTTTGATCTGATCAGTCTACAGCTGAAAATGCACTTCATGCCTGTGGACGGTGGTGGCATCGTGCACATAGGAAGATGAGGAGACCAAAGATAGACCCTTGAGGGGATGCCAGAGACCCCTGGAGAAGGGAAGAAAAGTTATTGCTGGAGATGCACAGTCTGTGTTTGGGTTGGTAGGAATAGAAGCGTGCAAAGGCAGGTCTACAGAGCTTGAATGATGGAGGAGAGGCGTTGGAAGAAGATGACATAGTGGACAATATCAAACACTGTGGAAAGGGCAAGAAGGGATAAAGCACCACAGGTACGGTCACATAACTTTGGTTAGGAACTTTCCGGTGCTGTGAGAAGCGTGAAAGTTGGACTGGAGGAATTTGAACAAGGAGTTTTGGAAGAAATTGACATGGAGCTAGGACCTTGGAGAGGAAAGGGAGGCTGGTAATGATGGAGAGTGGATTTTTTAAGGAGGGGGTGATAATGGTAGTTTTGAAGGGGAGAGGGATGGGGCCTGAGGGAAGGGAACTATTGACGTCAGCTAGCATGGGGGCCAGGAATGGAAATAAATTGAGTGGTTAGGAACTGAGGGAATTGAGGTGCAGGAGGTGCGTCTCATGAATAAGCTAAGCTTTGAGTGGGTGGGGGAGCGATGGGTGTGAAATGGCAATGGCATGTGGGTTTCTGGGCTAGAATTGGTGGGAGGGGTGGTGGACAGAAGGACATACACACACACTTCCAGCAGGAATTACTGGATACCAATTAAGAACTGATACTCTGGCCGATATTTTTTTTATTCCTTCCTTAACCCAGGGACCCTAAGGCCAGTTGTAGTGCTCCTACCCTGCCTAGCGGAGATAAGCTAATTCAGCACGGTCTGGGTATTGAACTTAGGATCTTCCCAATCTCTTTAACCTCCTCCAGCCTTACAACCCTCCGAGATCTCTGTGCTCCTCCAAATCTGGTCTCTTGCGCATCCCCGATTTCCTTCGCCCCACCATTGGCGGCCGTGCCTTCAGCTGCCTAGGCCCTAAACTCTGGAATTCCCTCCCTAAACCTCGCCGCCTCCCTACCTCCCCACCTCTCCCTCCTCCTTTAAGACGCTCCTTCAAACCTACCCCTTTGATCAAACTTTTGGTCAACTGTCCTAATATCTCCTGATGTGGCTTGGTATCAAATTTTGTCTGATAGTCGCTCCTGTGAAGCGCCTTGGGACGTTTTACTACGTTAAAGGTGCTATATAAATGCAAGTTGTTGTCATTGTTCTGCTTGGCTCATTGCCTTAATCGGGTGAGTCAACTTTATTTATTCAGGTATAAGGAATATCTCTTGGTAACTTACTTACTGTAACTTGCACTGTGCAATCACTTGGGGGCCCATTTCATTCCCTATATCTCAGAACTATGGCCTCAGACTACGAGTGGTGCATTATCTTGTGGTTTGTCGTGTTTATTACATTTTCATTTTAAAATGGAATCAGTATCTTACTTAATGATCCGTAATAAATTTGGACAGTGCATTTGTCAATGAACTACGAGGAAACGTCAGGTCCTTTAAGAATGGTTTTCCTGATAACTAGAGGGTCAAGAGGGAAGGTAAAGCAATAAGTCATATTGATTATTTATATAGAATTACATGGAATTTACAGCACAGAAACAGGCCGTTCGGCCCAACTGATCTATATCGGTGTTTATGCTCCACACGAGCCTCCTCCCTCCCTACTTCATCTAACCCTATCAGCATATCTTTCTGTACCTTTCTCCCTCGTGTACTTATCTAGATTATTTATTCTGTTATTTTCCTGGAAGTTTCAAAATAGCTGACTTAAATATTAAAAGGCAGTCACTTGGCGCCCATCCACCATGTAGCAAAACATCAGCGGTGTTATTTCATGAAAATGTCTTTCCGATGATATGGGCAAAACAGTGTACATTTTTAATTTTCAAAAAAAAGTCTCTTGACATGTTTAATTGGACTTTAGGGTGTAATACAGGAACTTCCGCCATCTGATGGATGAATTGTTTTCCTATTAGGCTAAGGCTGCGGTCCAAAGTTTTTCCATTGATGTGCAAACTTTTAAAGCACTCATGGTGTACTGTTTCATTTTTCTTTTCAATTATAAGTTTTGCTTTCCCAACACAATTACACAGTTATGTATTAAAAAGAAAGGTTTGTGCTCAGTCACCCTTATTAGTAGCAGCTGGATTACAAAGCTGTCATTGAAAACTGTCTAACCAACTGTATGCAGTACCGTCTGTGCCACATGTATAGGTGTTTGATTGATCAGCATCCATTTCTTTCATATCCAATTAGTTTCACATGTATATTGATGGCGTGTTACAGTCCCTTTGTAGGAAATTTTTGTGGTAAAATGATAAGGAGAAGTGATAGGCAAATAATACACTTGAGCGATGGCTACATTTTATCACTTCCCAATTAGGATTGGGACCTTCGAATATTGTTGTATACCTTAACTTTCGACAAAACAAATACTTTACAATGATTAAGAACTACTTTAGAACCAAAATGTCAAACATAATTTCTCTCTCTCTCTCTTTCTCTCTCTCTGTGTGCTGGGCATTTTCTGGTACGTATCTCACCCAAGTGACCATTATTCATGTATAACCCTGACAGCAAGTATTGGCAAGCTATTTGACTCCAAGGGGGGTTCACACCCAAGCCCTATAATGTCTTAACCTGACATATACTCGCATGTACTTCCAGCGGGAGTGGGAACCTGGACAATTTGCACCTCCCTAACCCGTGTGCCGAGGCCACTTGTTGCATCCCTTGTCTCAGCTAACTGAGGCTTGAGGATCAAGCCTGGGAACTCGTGATCTGTGTTGCCCAACTACTGTGTGGATACAGTCCCGAAGTCCATTCACAATTTTTAGGCAATTGATTGCCTGTGTGCAGTTGCTTGTTGCCACTGCTGCTCTGGAATCCACTCTGTAATGTAAGCTGGGTACATTGCACAGCACTGAGCCATATCAAGCAGAATCATACAGCGCACGATGAGGCCGTTCGGCCCGTCGTGCCTGTGCCGGCTCTTTGAAAGAGCTATCCGATTAGTCCCACTCCCCTGCTGTTTCCCCATCGCCCTGCAATTTTTTCCTTTTGTCCAATTCCCTTTTGAAAGTTACTATTGAATCTGCTTCCACCCACCCCAGGCAGTGCATTCCAGATTTCCAGATACAGAAGTGGTTCTATAATATAAAAAAAAAAGGATATATTATATATGACTTTTTAATCATGAAAAAGATATGCTTCTGCACATAAATTATGTAGAAATTGAGAAGACTTGTACTGCATGACTTACTTTACAACCACAGTATTGAATGTGGAGGAAACGGTTTCCCGTTACCATGGGTACACCAAACTACACGGCAGTTATTTCTAGTGCCGCCACTGTGAACATTTCCAGTTAACCCCCCCTGCTGCTGCAACACAAGTTATCTTTTTTATTAGCGGTTGAATCCTGAACTTTTTACAACAAATTGCTGTGGCCCGGCTGCATTGAACAGTGTTCAGTATGTTCGTTGCCCTGGTTTTCGAACAGAAAATGTTATTGCAGTACCATTCTGCCTCTTTCCCAGCAGGGTTCTGTACCTTCCATGTATTAATAGCTCTTGATGGTCATATCAACTTTTGTGTTTTTTGAAAATGGATCGGACCAATGGGCCTAGATTATTATGCCATCTGGTACGTTGATAGTAATGTGACCCAGTGTGGCTTAGCTTTATACAGTAATACAGAATCATAGAAAGGTTACAGCAGGGAAGGAGGCCATTCAGCCCATCGAGTCTGCGCCGGCTCTATGCAAGAGCAATCCAGCTAGTCCCACTCCCCCGCCCTTTCCCCGTAGCCCTGCAAATTTTTTCCTTTGAAGTAGTTATCCAGTTCCCTTTTGAAGGCCATGATTGAATCTGCCTCCACCACCCCCTCAGGCAGTGCATTCCAGATCCTACTCACTGTGTAAAAAAGTTTTTCCTCATGTCACCTTTGGTTCTTTTGCCAATCAGTAGTTGAAAATATTCTTCTATTTGGACAATACCAACACAGAAAATTCCCAATTTCAAAATTCAAACTGGAATATATTTAAATAACTTTCATAGTTTGCTGGTAATTTAAAAAAATCTTGCAGCGCTGCCATCTTTCGGATGAGACGTTAAACCGAGGCCCCGTCTGCCCTGTCAGGTGGACGTAAAAGATCCCATGGCACTATTTAGAAGAAGAGCAGGGGAGTTCTCCCCTGTGTCCTGGCCAATATTTATCCCTCAACCAACATCACTAAAACAGATTATGTGGTCATGCAATTTGTGGGACCTTGCTGTGCGCAAATTGGTTGTCGAGTTTCCTACATTACAACAGTGACTATACTTAAAAAGTACTTCTTTGGCTGTAAAGCACTTTGGAACGTCCTGAGATCATGAAAGGCATGATATAAAGTCTTTCTTTCTTACCCTGATGATTCAGTTGGTAGGTATACTGCCACATATGAAACTGAGCCATAGATATCGGAAAGATCTCAGCTGGCATGATGATAGGAGCTTTACAATTGACCTTAATATGTCCGGGCTGGGTTGGTGGAAAAAATGAACTAGGGTCCCTACAAACAAAAACAGATGCTGGAAACTCTCCGCAGGTGAGTCAGCACCTGTGGAGAGAAAATACAAGTTAATATTTCACCTACCCCTTCATCGGAACTGGAAGATATTACAGGTGAACAGCATTTTAAAAGGGAACAGAATAAAGGGATTGAGGGAAGAAAAACACATGCACCCCCCACCCTATACACACACACACACACACACACACACACACGAGGGAATAAATAGAATGATCTCTAAGTAGTTAAGTGAGAAACAAGAGATGGTTAATTGGCAGGAGTGATATTAGCGTAACAATAGGAGGCGTAATATGAGAAATCAACGAAATGAACGACATTTACGAGACACATAGAATGTGTGAATAGGCGAGGAGGTGGGGAATAAGGCGGGCAGAAGTGGAAACACGAAAAACTGTAGCAAGCTGCAGTGGTCCGGGAGTCTGGGAGAATAAAAAAGGCAGGCCGACACCAAGAATGGAGGCCAACCTGCTTGGACGTTGTACCAATGGAGGGGTCTGCACCTCAAGCACCAGCCTGTCCCTATTAAAGGCTTCAAAGTGCCTACTAGAAAGATATGGTGCTGTTCCTTAAGCTTGCATTGAGCTTCATTGGACCAGTGTAGAAGGCCAAAGACAGAGAGGTCAGAGTGGGAGAGGGGCGTGGAATTGAAGTGGCAAGCGACATAAAGTTTTGGGGTCACACTTGTGGACAGAATTTAGTTGTTTGGCAAAGCTGTCACCTAATCTGAGTTTGGTCTCCCCAATATAGAGGATGCAATATACTAGATTGCAGGAAGTCCTGTCTCAGTTGGCATTCATTTAAATATTGCTATTGCTCAACTTATTCTGTTTAGATAGAAAGAAAAGAAAGACCTTGCATTTATATGGCGCCTTTCACAACCTCAGGACGTCCCAAAGTGGGTCGCAGCCGATGAAGTAATTTTGAAGTGTAGTCACTGTTGTAATGTAGGGAAACACAGCAGTCAATTTGCGAACAGCAAGCTCCCACAAACTGACCAGATCATCTGTTTAAGTATGTTGATTGCCTAGATTATGTGCACAAATTGAACAGGCTGGGGCCACTTGTGTGTCCCCCTCCCTCTGCCCCACCTTTGGCAGCCTTGCTTTTAGCATTCTAGAGCCCAAGCTCTGGAAGTCCCTCCATAAAGCCCTCCACCTCATTATCACCCTCTGCTCCTTAAAACCTACCAAGTTTTTAGTCAACTCCTCCTAATATCTCCTTCTTTGGCCTGGTGTCCATTTTTTTTTCTTACAACACTTTGAAGCGCCTTAGGATGTTTTATTTTGTTTTCAAATCTCTACATGACCTCGCCCCTCCCTATCTCTGTCACCTCCTCCAACCCTACAACCCGCCAAGATCTCTGCGCTCCTCCAATTCCTGCCTCTTGCGCATCCCCAATTTTCATCACTCCACCATTGGTGGCCATGCCTTCAGCTGCCTCGGCCCTAAGCTCTGGAATTCCCTCCCTAAACCTCTCCGCCTCTCTACCTCTCCTCCTTTAAGACGCTCCTTAAAACCTACCTCTTCGACCAAGCTTTTAGTCACCTGTCCTAATATCTCCTTATGTGGCTCAGTGTCAAATTTTGTTTGATAACCGCTCCTGTGAAGTTCCTTGGGACGTTTTACTATGTTAAAGGCGCTATATAAATGCAAGTTGTTGGTGTTGTTCCTATTGCATTGTTGTCACCGGAATGTTCTCTTGGAGCTAACGGACATTTAGATGCTTCCATTTTATTTAAAACTCAACTGTAATAAATATTTTCATCTTGCTTTAAACACTTGGGCCTCTAAATGCCAAAATTCTAATGAATACAGGAAATTGTTTTGTTCTCATGGGAAAATGACATCAGATCAAACGGCCAGGATGAAAGAATTTTCTTCTAATGTAATTAACACCTATTAGAGGTTGTGGAAGAATTTGTACCAGTAAACAACTCATTATGCATTGATTTGACTTTCCTCAGATGAGGGCGACA
The DNA here is from genome assembly GCF_035084215.1 of Heptranchias perlo. NCBI lineage: Eukaryota > Metazoa > Chordata > Chondrichthyes > Hexanchiformes > Hexanchidae > Heptranchias > Heptranchias perlo. Next base: position 108,524,553 of record NC_090330.1, read on the forward strand.
GATGATTTTAACACTTTGCAATGCCTCTTTCGCATCAGCTTTTTCAAATGACCCAATGTTGACGCAAATCCTTATTGTGGTTTTTCTTTTACTCTTTATCAGTTAATTTTGTTTTTTGATATTTGCACTCTGATAAAGTTGGAATTGAAGTCACTTAAGACTGTGAGAAAGAAAGCATCCAATGCTTATCCACTCTCTTGCTAGCAGCTGGGTGGCAGATACAGTTTATATTGTATTAGTCTTGTTGTTAGGTGTAATAGTGTGGCCCTTAACGTCTAAATGAACTTTACCACCAGACTGCTTGATCATGACTAAGTCTAGGAGCAATGCAAATGGAATTGCCCCCTGATGGTAAAGAATGGGGCCCAGCTGGCCCCTTAAAAGGTGATAATTAGAAAATACAGTACATCTATATAGCTAAATGGAGCCTACTTGTTACAGACATTTGATCTCTTGAAATGACCATTTAAAATATTTTTCGATTGGGGGCCGTTGAATGTTGGAAAGAAATAACTTGCATCTACGTAGAAAAGGAAAGCACACGAATAAATGTTTAAAAAAAAACTTTAATGATCAAAATAAACAGCTGTAACAAAATAAAAAGAGAGAACTAAAAAAAAAGACTTTAATGACATGTTGTTGGTATGCACTGAATTGACAGTTTGACGTTCATCAGAAACAGCCCGGGCTTATGAAACAGTGCTCGGTCCCTGCCGCCTTCTTCCTTCCTGCTCGACACATCCTGCAGGAGGGGTTCGCTGGTTTTTCCTGGCTCGAGGGGAGGGGGAGGCATCAGCCTGCCACCTAGCCACTTGTTGACAGGTCTCTGGGGTGCTTTATTCCCTTCATTCCCACAGTCCAAAGCCAAATAACTAAATCTAGTCTGGCAATCCTCAATCAGCTACTTCCTACCTTTTCTTTGACCGATGTGTTTTTCCTTTTTACTGTTCACATTGAAATACTTACATCAGTTCATTCCCTTTTTTTCTCTTTTTGGAAATTTGTTTTATGTCTTCCTTCCTCTGGATTTGTCTGACTGGAAAAGAAGTGATTAAGTGAGTAAATAGCAGCAGTGATCATCAGTAACATTACAACCATTTATAGAAGAAAAGAATTTATGTCAACCAGGAGTAACTGTTTGAATTGCAATTCATTCTACTATAGTTATTTTTGAACATAGTATAATAACAACTCGCATTTATATAGCGCCTTTAATGAGGAACAAAGTCCCAAGGCACTTCACAGAAGTATAATCAGACAAAAATCGATGCTGAACCAAAGAAGGAGATATTAGGAGGGTTGACTGAAAGCTTGGTCAAAGAGGTGGGTTTTAAGGAGAGTCTTAAATGAAAAGAGAGAGTTGGAGAGGATTAGGGAGAGAATTCCAGAGCTTAGGGCCTAGGCAGCTGAAGACATGACCGTCATTGGTGGGGCGAAGGAAATTGGGGGATGCGCAAGAGGCCAGAGTTGGAGGAACGCAGAGTTCCCGGAGAGTTGTAGTGCTGGAGGAGTTTACAGAGGGAAGTGGGGAAAATCCATGAAGGAGTTTAAACATGAGGATAAGAATTTTAAATTGGAGGCATAGGGGGACCGGGGGCCAATGTAATTCAGCGATCACAGGTGGTGATGGGTGAGCAGGACTTGTTGCAGGATAGGATATGGTCAGCAGAGTTTTGGATGAGCTGGTTTATAGAGGGTGGAGGATGGAAGGCCACTCAAACCATCTGGTATATCACCAGGATGCCCACCTCCACCTTCAAAACATTCATCCTTCCATCCATACTTCACCTTCAACGCTGCTGGAACTGTGAGTGCTCATTTGACGGAAAAGGAAAAAATTCTTTACCATACATGTCAAGTGTCAGGAGTGGCTCAGTGGGTATCACTCTCGCCTCTGAGTCAGAAGCTCATGGGTTCAAGTCCAATTCCAAGGACTTGAGCACAGAATCTAGGCTGATGCTCCCAGTGCAGTACTGAGGGAGTGCTGCACGGTTGGAGGTGGTGTCAAATTTGGTCTGATAATCGCTCCTGTGAAGCGTCTTGGGATGTTTTACTATGTTAAAGGCGCTATATAAATGCATGTTGTTGTTGAATCCCAGTGAATAATGTTGCATGTCACCACTTAGCTAGAAGATATTTGCTTAAGGTGGAAGAAACGTGTGCATTGACCAATTAGTTGGAAGGAATTTGATTGAGATGAAAAACATTTGTTATTGGCCAATTATCTGCAAGAAGTTTGAATAAATTTATAAATTGTTTATTATAACTTTATAAATAAATACACTTATTGTGAAGGTTGAGCCAGTCAGGATTAAGCAGAAAAAGTAGCTAAAAGTAGCAAGATTTAAATGTGACGAAAATGTCTCTGGCCCCGGTTTTAACTCTGGGTGGGTGGGTGGGTAGTGAGGCTTGTGCAAAACCCACCCACTGCTGGAGAAATCAGGCCCGGGCTAGTTCAACTCCTGGTACAAAATAGCCGCTTTGCCATCCTCCTCCCTCTCTCTTCCAGTTATCCCTTTCTAAACCCACTTGATCTAAAAGCTCCACTTGGTATTGGCTCCCTGTTTCCCGGTGTGTGTGTATATATATATATATATATATATAAGAAAACACCATTCAGACCACCAAATCTGCTAATTCCGCAGATTATATATGATCCACCCTATCCTTGAGATGACTTTACATGACACTGTGTAATCTGTGGGTGATGTGTTTGCTTTGGTGTCTCATTAACATGTTGATAGACACATACACGAAGGGGATAAAATCTCCAATTTACTCAATAAACTTGCAGTAAATCAAAGGGTATACTCATCAAACATTGGATGGCATTCACCAAGAAATATTCATCACCTTTAATTTGACTTTTTCCCATGTCTTTAAGGAACATAGGAACAGGAGTAGGCTATCCAGCCCCTCGAGCCTTTTCCGCCATTCAGTTAGATCCTGGCTAATCTGTATCTTTACTCCATCTACCCTTCTTTGTTCCATAACCCTTAATACCCTTGCCTAATGAACTCTCACTCCAGAGTATAATTTTTTTATTATTTCCTTCAAATAGTTTAAAGAGCACAGTATGCTATACTTTGTTTATTGGAGTGACATTTCCAACCAAGCTCTCTTGAACCTGCAGATGTTGCACCTCTGCTAGGTTAGATTCTGAACCCTTCCTTTTCCAGTTTAACTTCATTGCGCCATTTCTGATGTCATTTTGAGCAGGGCTCCTGGACCTTTTCTAAATACCCGAGTGAAATAGAATTGAAAGTATCACTTACACAGCAACAAAAGACAAAGGGTATTGCATGCAAGAAAGAAAAGCACGGGTTTAGCAAAGGAAAGCTCCTGATATTTTGGGCAGCTTCTTCAGCGGATGATGTATTACCAAGTCTCACACGGTATAATAAAACCGGCTTGACTTCCAGTTCATGGACTGTTCACTTGGATAATGTTACATGAAGGTACTAAATCAGTATAAAACATTGCATGCCACGTCAAGCTCACAAAGATGTCAACCCCGTCATGTTCTAAACTGAGCCTTGTTCATTCCTAAAATGGCATTGGGGAGCAAGGTGGAGAGGATTTTATGGTGCTGTATCTTCTGTGGTTCAAATTCATTTAGTTCTATCCAGGCAGTAAGGGACACCAGTGTGTTGGCATGAAACTATTCCATTGACAGCTATTTCAAGCGCCCAATATACCATACATTTTTTGGTTATCTCAGTTCTGCCACAGTGTAAATGGAGTCTTGTAGATTGAACTCACGTTAGTAGTTTAACTAGAGTTTTAGTCTGCTTTTCACCTCTGGAAACCAAGATATAGTTGCATCTTGAAATATGTGGTACAGAGACAACTGTATGTTTCTCTTGTGGCTGTGGCAAGTTTTTGATAAAGCAAGCTCGTTTTAGAGTTACATAGAATTTACAGCATAGTAACAATGGGTCTATGCTGGTGTCTATGCTCTACACGAGCCTCCTCTCACCCTATCAGCATATCCTTCTATTCCTTTCTCCCTCTAGCTTCCCCTTAAATGCATCTATGCTATTCGCCTCAACTACTCCATGTGGTAGCAAGTTCCATATTCTCACCACTCTGGGTAAAGAAGTTTCTCCTGAATTCCATATTGGATTTATTAGCGACTGTCTTATATTTATGGTCCCTAGTTTTAGAGACTTCTACGACATTTCGATTCAAATGCTGCTGTTGGAAGCAGCACTGACTCTGGTGGCAGGGAGTTGGTTTGTCCCTTTTGTCACTGATAGCTACATCTGCCATTGCTGGACATTTTGGCCACCATTATCCCTTTCCTGACTAGCTCCATGGTTTTTGTAAATTGAGGGTCCTTAAAAACCTACCTCTTTGACCAAGCTTTCGGTCACCTGTCATAATATCTCCTTATGTGGCTCGGTGTCAAATTTTGCCTGATAACGCTCCTGTGAAGCGCCTTGGGAAGTTTTACTACGTTAAAGGCGCTTTATAAATGCAAGTTGTTGTTGTTTGGGTGCTATGCTTTTCCCCCCATACTCTGGACTTGACAGGAGCAAAATCAGGTAGGGTTCCCATTCCCTGCAGGAAAATAGGCATCCATGCATGTCAGTTCACAACAGAATTAGTGTCATCTGTTAACCCCCACCCCCAGCCCCACATCCCCCCCCCCCCCCCGACGTACCCCCATCCACCCCCACCCAAAGTTGAGTAACCTGCTGAAACCTGCAACCTATAATCCACACGGAAGGATCATGCGGGAGATCTAGCGGACAGTTGCTAGCACCTTTGCCAACAGGTGTGTGGTCTTGAATGTAATGATGTGGAGATGCCGGTGATGGACTGGGGTTGACAATTGTAAACAATTTTACAACACCAAGTTATAGTCCAACAATTTTATTTGAAAATCACAAGCTTTCGGAGGCTTCCTCCTTCCTCAGGTGAATGTGGAAATGAAATCCCACATTCACCTGAGGAAGGAGGAAGCCTCCGAAAGCTTGTGATTTTCAAATAAAATTGTTGGACTATAACTTGGTGTTGTAAAATTGTTTACAATTGAATGTAATGCACAGCACTTCTTGCTCAAACTTTCATGATGTGTGTGTGTAACACATTGTCGAACACTAAGTGTTCAGCATACTTTCATGCAAAGTAGTAAATCATTTTTTTTTTGTTTTCCTGTTCGTGTCTATTACGATAGTTCATTTTAGCAAGTGTCTTTTTTCTCTCTTAAATTTTTTTTCTCCAATACAATTAACATTTAGTCCGCGATCTTCAAAGATTGCACCAAGTGTTAACATAAATGCGAGAGCTTTATTTCCCTAGTGTGTTGTCTTCTCGCTCTGTTGTTGACATGGTTTACATTTGATAACATTGGAATGCAGTGTGTTGACATGTATATTCATATCACTGATTAAATGTCTGGAATGTGCCATCCTGCAACTAACCCTGCTGCTCTTTGTATCACTATTGTTGTTCAGCTGCCACTTTTAAAGACTGATTAATGAATGAATGGAGAAAAACAATTCCTAACTGTTTTGTAGTGTAAGAGTTTCCTTACACTCCCTTTGTGACTTTATGCATTGATACAAGATGTGTATATACACAATGACTGACTTATTTCTATCCTCTCTCGAAGGCACTGACTCCTGCTGGGGTAGAGAATCATAATCATAGAGCATGGAAGCAGGCCAGTCAGCCCATCGTCCCTGTGCTGGCTCTTTGAAAGAGCTATCCAATTTGTCCCACTCCTCTGCTCTTTCCCCATAACCCTGGAATTTTTTCCTTTTCAAATATTTATTCAATTCCCTTTTGAAAGTTACAAATGAATCTGCTTCCAGCGCCCTTTCAGGCAGTGCGTTCCAGATCATAACAGCTCTGGTCGAGGAGTAGTAGTGAATGTGCTACAACCACCTGGGCTAGAAAAGGGGAACACCATCCAGAATTCCTGCTATTGCCAAAAAAAATGCTATCCGTGAAAACACTTTTGACTCCTAATGTGCTATTTCCGGGGAAATGGACTCGTCTTAAACCTCATTAGTGTGGCTTTCCCAACAGCTCAGCAAGTTCATCTGACGATTGGAAGACATAGGTCTCAATTTTCAAATGGTGGTGAGTTGGCAGCGGGGTGGGGGTGAAGGTGCGCGTGACAAACCCGCATAAACAAAACTTACCGTTTCCGACGTGATCGCATCGTAATTGATGGTGATTGACGTGCTCTCCAGGTTTCGCGCCCGGCAGCCAGCCTGATTGACAGGGTAGCTGCCGTCAGGAGCAGCAACGCGAGGTGGGGGTGGGGGGGGGTTGAGGGGAGAGAGAGCGAGACGTCATCCGGCGCTGGAACGGCAGATCGGGGTGGGGGGGGGGGAGAGAGGGGAAGATTGGGGGGCGGTGAGAGAGGGGAAGATCGAGGGGGGTGAGAGAGGGGAAGATCGGGGGGGTGAGAGAGGGGAAGATCGGGGGGGGGTGAGAGAGGGGAAGATCGGGGGGGGTGAGAGAGGGGAAGATCGAGGGGGGTGAGAGAGGGGATGATCGAGGGGGTGAGAGAGGGGAAGATCGGGGGGGTGAGAGAGGGGAAGATCGGGGGGGTGAGAGAGGGGAAGATCGGGGGGGGTGAGAGAGGGGAAGATCGGGGGGGTGAGGGAAGGGAAGATCGGGGGGGTGAGAGAGGGGAAGATCGGGGGGGTGAGAGAGGGGAAGATCGGGGGGGGGGTGAGAGAGGGGAAGATCGGGGGGGGTGAGAGAGGGGAAGATCGGGGGGGGTGAGAGAGGGGAAGATCGGGGGGGGTGAGAGAGGGGAAGATCGGGGGGGTGAGAGAGGGGAAGATCGGAGGGGGTGAGAGAGGGGAAGATCGGGGGGGGTGAGAGAGGGGAAGATCGGGGGGGGGTGAGAGAGGGGAAGATCGGGGGGGTGAGAGAGGGGAAGATCGGGGGGGTGAGAGAGGGGAAGATCGGAGGGGGTGAGAGAGGGGAAGATCGGGGGGGTGAGAGAGGGGAAGATCGAGGGGGGTGAGAGAGGGGATGATTGAGGGGGGTGAGAGAGGGGATGATCGAGGGGGGTGAGAGAGGGGATGATCGAGGGGGTGAGAGAGGGGAAGATCGGGGGGGTGAGAGAGGGGAAGATCGGGGGGGTGAGAGAGGGGAAGATCGGGGGGGGGGTGAGAGAGGGGAAGATCGGGGGGGGTGAGAGAGGGGAAGATCGGGGGGGGTGAGAGAGGGGAAGATCGGGGGGGGTGAGAGAGGGGAAGATCGGGGGGGTGAGAGAGGGGAAGATCGGAGGGGGTGAGAGAGGGGAAGATCGGGGGGGGTGAGAGAGGGGAAGATCGGGGGGGTGAGAGAGGGGAAGATCGGGGGGGTGAGAGAGGGGAAGATCGGAGGGGGTGAGAGAGGGGAAGATCGGGGGGGTGAGAGAGGGGAAGATCGAGGGGGGTGAGAGAGGGGATGATTGAGGGGGGTGAGAGAGGGGATGATCGAGGGGGGTGAGAGAGGGGATGATCGAGGGGGTGAGAGAGGGGAAGATCGGGGGGGTGAGAGAGGGGAAGATCGGGGGGGTGAGAGAGGGGAAGATCGGGGGGGTGAGAGAGGGGAAGATCGGGGGGGTGAGGGAAGGGAAGATCGAGGGGGTTGAGAGAGGGGAAGATCGGGGGGGTGAGAGAGGGGAAGATCGAGGGGGGTGAGAGAGGGGAAGATCGGGGCGGTGAGAGAGGGGTAGATCGGGGGGGTGAGAGAGGGGTAGATCGGGGGGGTGAGAGAGGGATAGATCGGGGGGGGTGAGAGAGGGGTAGATCGGGGGGGTGAGAGAGGGGTAGATCGGGGGGGTGAGAGAGGGGTAGATCGGGGGGGTGAGAGAGGGGTAGATCGGGGGGGTGAGAGAGGGGAAGATCGAGGGGGTGAGAGAGGGGAAGATCGAGGGGGTTGAGAGAGGGGAAGATCGGGGGGTGAGAGAGGGGAAGATCGGGGGGGTGAGAGAGGGGAAGATCGGGGGGGTGAGAGAGGGGAAGATCGGGGGGGTGAGAGAGGGGAAGATCGGGGGGGGGTGAGAGAGGGGAAGATCGGGGGGGTGAGAGAGGGGAAGATCGGGGGGGTGAGAGAGGGGAAGATCGGGGGGGTGAGAGAGGGGAAGATCGGGGGTTGAGAGAGGGGAAGATCAGGGGGAGGGGGAAAGATCGGGGGGCAGAGAGGCAGATCAGGGGGGAGAGGGGAAGATCGGCAGGGGGAGGGGGAAGATCGGGGGGGAGGGGCGAAAATCGGGGGGGGTAGGGGGAAGATCGGTGGGGAGAGGGGAAGATCGGGGGGAGAGGGGAAGATCAGAGGGGAGAGGGAAAGATCGGGGGCACGTCAGGAGTTGAAGAGGGGGAAATCAGAGAGGGAGACATCGGAGCAGGATGGAAAGGTAGGTTGATTTTGTGTTTTAACTTCATGCAGTGGTTTTTTATTCAATTTATTTTGTTTCTTTTGGCCTGATCTGGCCCTTCACGCCTGATTTCACCAGGCCTGAATCAGAAGCGGTGGGCAAGCCGCCCAGGTAAGTTAAAAATCGTTCCAACTACCTAATATGTCACAAGTAAAGTGCCTTAAGTACCTCAATGAGGTACATTTGGCTCTTTAACTATCATAGCAATTAAAGCCGGCGGGATTTCCGGACTTGGGACGCCCGCCTGCACACAGCTGTCTGTGGGAAACTCGAAAGTCCGTGAGTTGGAGCCGGCTGCCGAACCCGAACGGGATTTCCCCAATTTTCGCTCTCAACGCACTTGCAATTTCCCGGAAAAATTGAGCCCATACAATCTGCAGGGCAAGAGATGTCAGATTTTAAACCGATGTTGCCAACCTGGGAGACCACCGGTCTAACTTAGTCTAAAGGGTGAATATTAGGGTGCCGGGATACGAATGATAGCTCTGGCTTTGTTGCCAGTTTATACACGTTACCCAAGTCCATTGAGGGTACCAGAGAGTGCTACTGTTTACCATAATGGCAGTAGAGAGAACTAAAATCTGTTCCGTTGGTTATGCGGTCAGAGCAGCTGGCTTGTGGGCTACACACTACAGGGACCTTATGTTTGGCACTTCATTCCTTGGTCTTGCTGGAGTCAAGATTTAAATTAAATTAGCCTCCCAAGGTGGAGCGCAGGAAGTGGTGAACAAATCAGAAAAGCGGAGGTTATGGTTCGGTAAATAGACTAAAAAAGATTGCATAGGTGGGGCCTGACAGCAGCCTTACAGGCCAGGTATTCTGCTCTCGAAGATTTCCTGACACCAGGCACCTGTGCAAACAACTATAGAAGATGAGTCTGCAAACGTGGCCCTGAGCTGCCGGTCCCTTGCCATTTTAATTCCCCGGCCCATTCCCACTCTGACCTCTCTGTCCTCGGCCTCCTACGCTGTTCCAGGGAAGCTCGAGGAACAGCACCTCACCTTTCCATCATGGAGAGGTGATGGAACAAGCCATCTAAATGGTTCGCTCCCTGATACGGTACAGTCTTCTGCTGTCAGCACAGATGGTGATGAGGACTTGCTGGGTTCGGGAGCAGGGTTCTTGCTCCTGATTGGTATGCAGGCTCCGTCTGCCCTCTCACATGGATGTAAAAGATCCCACTCCACTGCACTATTCGAAGAAGAGCGGGGGAGCTCTCCCTGGTGTCCTGGCCAATATTTATCCCTCAACCAATATCACTTCTAAAACAAAAACGGATTATCTGATCATTATCGCATTGCTATTTGCGGGATCTTGCTGCGAGCAAATTGGCTGCTGTGTTTCCCTACATTACAACAGTGATTACACTTCAAAAGTACTTTGTTGGCTGTAAAGCGCTTTGGGATGTCCTGAGGCTGTGAAAGGTGCCATATAAATGCATCCTTTGCTTTCCTTTTAGTGTGGACAAATTCAAGCCTGGCTGTGGATGTCAATAATGTCATGAATAATGGGCACTTGGGTAAGATGGCATTGGAACTGTACCAGAGAAGGGAGTCAACATTTTGAAGAGGAGAAGGAGGAAGGTGAAATTTGGCAGGAAAAGCAAAAAATATAAGTAAGCACAAGTAGGGAGCCGACCATAGTGTAATAAAGTTGACATAATTTCCATTTGATCTCAAATGTGTCTTAAAAGTTCCTGTCATGGCAGATGGCCCTCTTGATTGATGACTGTTAGCTCAGCAAGGAGGGTTAATGGATTACAGGACTTAATAATTGACAGCCTCTCCCAGACCTACAGCTGTTTAAAGACAGACACTTAGCCGTGCCTCTTTTTTCTTTTAATTTTATTTGTTTCAAGAAATATCCATTATATCATTGTATTTCGTGCTGCCTCTGGACTGGTACATCTGAACCAAACTAGATTCATTGGAGGATGCCTCTTGTTGCCCAATGTTCTGCATCACTGTATCTGCAGAAACATACCCACCCTGCTACAATCCCTGGATGCAGAAAAGACCTTTCATCGGTTAAGGAACAGGAGGAGGCCATTCAGCCCCTTGATCCTGTTCCACCATTCAATTGAATTATGGCTGATCTGTATCTTAACTCCATCTACCCACCATGGTTCCATATCCCTTAATACCCTTACCCAACAAAAATCTATCAATCTCAGTTTTGAAATTTTCAATTGACCTCCAGCCTCAACAGCTTTTTGGAGGGGGAGTGTTCCACATTTCCACTACCCTTTGTGTGAAGAAGTGCTTCCTGACATCACCCCTGAACGGCCTAGCTCTAATTTTAAGGTTATTCCCCCTTGTTCTGGACTCCCCCACCTGTGATTTGAGTGGAGATTCCTATTCGTGCTTGAGTGAGTGGTCTTTGAAACCGAGTTTAGAAGATAAATCAAAATCTTCTGCTCCCACCCCTCATTCTCCATAAAAAGCTAATGGCTACACCTCTCCAGCCTTCCCCTTCCAATGAGAGACCAGACAAGGTTATCCTCTGTCCCCCATTCTCTCTGCACTGATTATCAACAACAACAACAACTTGCATTTATATTGTGCTTTTAACATAATAAAACATTCCAAGGCGCTTCACAGGAGCGATTATTAGACAAAAGTTTACACTGAGCCACATAAGGAGCTATTAGTACAGGTGACCAAAAGCTTTTCAAAGAGGTAGGTTTTAAGGAGTGTCTCAAAGGAGGAGAGAGAGGTTTAGGGAGGGAATTCCAGAGTTTAGGGCCTAGGCAGCTGAAAGCACGGCCACTGGAGGGAAGAAAATCGGGGATGTGCAAGAGGCCAGATTTGGAGGAATGCCGAGATCTCGGAGGGTTATAGGGCTGGAGGAGGCTACAGAGATAGGGAGGGGGGGGGCGAGGCCATGGAGGGATTTGAAAACAAGGATGCGAATTTTAAAATCAAGGCATTGCTAGACCGGGAGCCAATGTAGGTCAGCGAGCACAGTGGGTGATGGGTGAGCAGGACTCGGTGCGAGTTAGGATACGGGCAGCAGAGTTTTGGATGAGCTCAAGTTTATGGAGGATGCAAGGTGGGAGGCCGGCCAGGAGAGCACTGGAATAATCATGACTGGAGGTAACAAAGGCAGGGTTGAGGGTTTCAGCAGCAGATGGGCTGAGGCAGGGGCAGAGACGGGCGATATTATGGAGGTGGAAGTAGGCGATCTTGGTGTTGGAGAGGATATAGGGTCGGAATTTCCGCTCACGGTCAAATAGGATGCCGAGATTGCGAACGGCCTGGTTCAGCCTCAGACAGTGGCCAGGGAGCGGGATGGAGTCGGTGGCTGGGGAATGGAGTTTGTGGCTGCTCAAGCTGCAGATATAAAAATGAATCCCTGACTACAGAAGTATATAAAATATTCCGCCGTGGAGATGCCGTCCTGCTGTACATCACTAACTACTGCTGCACGCCTCGCTATCTATTAGACCATCAAAAAATTCAGCCCACTACCAAGCTGCACATTCAACTACTCAAAAATGGTGGGCACGGCCCCGAGGAGATGCTAATGGAACTGTGACCACAAGGGTATGCTCAAGCACACATTCTGGTCTTGGCCCACTCTCCAGCCCACTGGAGCTAAGACAGACAAACCATCTCACTGGACCAGGGCCCAGGCGCACTAGACCTGCTACCCCAGGGCAAGGAACACCTACCACTCAGAAGTTCACACAGATCTCAATCCTGGAAGTAAGAAGAGTGGGTAATATATGTGCTGCACACTGAACTGCAGAAATACCAGCAGATAAGGGGCTCCCTTCTGTGGGCTAGTATCTTGGCTCAGTGGGTAGCACTCTCGCCTCTGAGTCAGAAGGTCGTGGGTTCAAGTCCCACCTCAGAGATTTGAGTACATAATCCAGGCTGATACTCCAGTGCAGTACTGAGGGAGTGTTGCATTGTCGGAGGTGCCGCCTTTTAAACCGAGGCCCCGTCTGCCCTCTCAGGTGGATGTAAAAGATTCCTATGGCCACTATTTCAAAGAAGAGCAGGGGAGTTCTCCCCAGTATCCTGCGCCAATATTTATCCCTCAACCAACATCACTAAAATCAGTATTACATTACATTGATATAGCACCTTTCACAACCTCAGAACAATCCCAAAGCACTATTACAGCCAATGAAGTACTTTTGAAATGTAGTTATCGTTGTAATATAGGAAACACAGCAGCCAATTTGCACACAGCAAGCTCCCACAAACAGCAATGTGATAATGACCAGATAATCTGTTTTAGTAATTTTGGTTGAGGGATAATTATTGGCCAGGACATTGGGGAGAACTCCCCTGCTTTTCTTCGAAATAGTGCAATGGGATCTTTTACGTCCACCTGAGAGAGCAGATGGGGCCTCGGTTTATAGTCTAATCTGAAAGACGACACCTCCGACAGTGCAGTGCTCCCTCAGTACTGCACTGGAGTGTTAGCCTAGATTATGTGCTCAAGTCTCTGGAGTGGGATTGTGAAGCCATGACATTCTGACTCAGAAGCAAGAGTGCTACCCACTGAGCCACAGCTATTGGGTGCTTAATATAGGGAACAGATTGTTAGTGCAGGTGGTGGAACAAGAAACCTTAATGGATTTCAAGAAGAAATTAAACAGGTTCTTGTAAACAAATGGGATTCAGGGGTTTTAGAAATGCACTAAGGGAACACTGTGGTTAGGTGAGCTAGATGGACCGACAGTCTTCTCCTGCCTGAAACTGTTATTATTCACAATTACTTTACTTCTTAAAATGCTTTTCTTCACAGGACAAAGATTTATGGTAATTGGCAAAAGAACCAGAGGGGAGATGAGAAGAAATTTTTTTACGCAGCGAGTTGTTATGATCTGGAATGCGCTGCCTGAAAGGGTGGTGAAAGCAGGTTCAGTGGTAACTTTCAAAAGAGAATTTGATATACACTGGAAAAGGAAAAATCTGCAGGGCTCTGGGAAAAGAGCAGGGGAGCTGGACTAATTGGATAGCTCTTTCAAAGAGCCGGCACAGGCATGATGGGCCAAATGGACTCCTGTGCTGTATGATTCTATAAGAGTGGCAATATTTCATTGTTGTGAAAATGATTGACATATTTCTTAAAAATTTAGCGGCTTGCTAAATTATCTCATGATGTATATATTTTTGACCAATAGAGATTAATATTAAATCCCATTTTGTTTATTTAAAAAAAACTGTTAAACTTAAATATCATTACGCAACTCTCGGGGGAAGCTTATACGCAAATTTAATTAAGGCTTCCGACTTTTTCTTTAATACCAAAATTCAATATTAATCTGTGCTGGTTGAAGATGAAGGCATCTTAGATTTTTGATAGATTTCACTCTATAAAGAGTTAATAGTGAACCAGAGGGTTTTGATTCAGTAATGGTAGAAGCTACAAAGAGAAAGGTACCTATGTCTGAAATGACGAGGAGGGGAAAAAAACCCCCCCACCTCTGCATTGATTAAGAAGATAGAATATAATGGGACCATTTAGCTCTCTTCTGTTGCAATTTTACAACTTGATGTATGAAGGTGAATTAACAAGCAGCTTCCATAACGGTTCCTGTCAGTTTAACACACAACATTAGCAAAAGAAAAGACAAGAAATGCAGAGCACAGGAGACCGGGCAGTCTGCTTACTGGAACTGCTCTGCTCTTTGATGGCATTATGGCTGCAGGCTATCATTTTACATTTTATGTCAGCTACCTTTGTCAAGCGATCATTATTGATGCTGAACTCGGATTTAATTCCCACTCCTCTGCTAATCAATTACAGCATTTATCCATTAATCAGGTTTCCTGGCAGGCTTTCATAAGCCTAATAATAGCTCTTTAGTTACGACTCAACCCATTGCAGGGTGTGATCCAAGTATTAAAGTTTCAGCAGATTTCTTACTTATTTCTGTGCTGAGTTGTGTTATTTTGTTTCCCTTGGCCCACAGATTATCATTGTACTTTGCTATAAAATGCAATGGATTAAATGTCTTTAAAGAAGCTGTTTAAAGTTAAACCTAGAAAACTTTATGCCATGTAACTACATGTTCTATATAATGTACCCTGCTACAATCTCATAGAATCGTACAGCACAGAAGGAGGCCATTTGGCCCATCATGCCGGGTCTTTGAAAGAGCTATCCAATTAGTCCCACTCCCCCTGCTCTTTCCCCAAAGCCCTGCAATTTTTTCCTTTTCAATTATATGTCCAATTCCCTTTTGAAAGTTACTATTGAATCTGCTTCCACTACCCTTTCAGGCAGTGCATTCCAGATCAAATTTCTTCTCATCTCCCCCTCCTGGTTCTTTTGCCAATTACCTTAAATCTGTGTCCTCTGGTAATCGACCCTCCTGCCCAGTGGAAACATTTTCTCCACTGTATCAAAACCCCTTGTTATTTTGAATACCTCTATCAAATCTCCCCTAAACCTTCTCTGCTCTAAGGAGAACAATCCCAGCTTCTCCAGTCTCTCCACATAACTGAAGTCCCTCATCCCTGGTACCATTCTAGTAAATCTCCTCTGCACCCTCTCCAAGGCTTTTTACATCCTTCCTAAAGTGTGGTGCCCAGAGTTGGACACAATACTCTAGCTGAGTTATAAAGGTTTAGCTGAACTTCCTTACTTTGGTGCTCAATGTCTCTATTTATAAAGCCCAGGATCCTGTATGAAATTTGAAATTACTGTTCATCTTTTTTCACCATTTTGAGTAGTAAACATTTGTTTTTTTGTTAGTTTTTTTCCCCTGATCCTCTCCTTAAGGTGTTAACTCCTACTGGTATTCCATGAGCACGAACAGCCCTCAGGCACCTTACCTTTCTGTGTTGTCAGACAGTAGCCTTAATTTAACTCGTGGGTGCGGAGGGACTGAATTACATAAATTTTACAGCACAGAAACAGGCCATTCGGCCCAACTGGCCTGTGCTGCTGTTTATGCTTCACATGAGACTCCTCCCACTTTACTTCATCTCACCCTATCAGCATAACCTTCTATTCCTTTCTCCCTCATGTATTTATCTAGCTTCCCCTTAAATGCATCTATTCTATTCACCTCAACTACTCCTTGTGGTAGCGAATTCCACATTCTCACCACTCTCTGGGTAAAGAAGTTTCTCCTGAATTCCCTATTGGATTTATTAGTGATTATCTTATATTTATAGCCCCTAGTTTTGGACTCCCTCATAAGTGGAAACTTTTTCTCTACATCTACCCTATGAAAGCCTTTCATAATCTTGAAGAACTCCATCAGGTCACCCTTCGGCCTTCTTTTTCTAGAGAAAAGAACCCCAGCCAGTTGAGCCTTTCTGAAACGGGCAGCAATCGGTCAGGCCACCCTACAGCCCGAGGCCTGGTCGATTTTAACAGACAGGCGTCGTGTGTGCGCCCCGACACTGGCTCCTGCCTGAGTTTGGCGGGGATGAGGTCAATTTTGGCATGTGGGAGTGGAGATTCGGTGGGGGGTGGGGGGGTGGGGTGGGGTGCAGGCCATCGCCGGGTACCCATGAGAGGTAAGTGATGGGGGCCGGTGTATAGATAGCGTTCGGGTCGGGGGGAGGCCCGAGGTGTCCTTGTCAGTCTCCTGCGGCCAGGATGTTGCCTTTTGCCAGCTTGTGCTGGCAGGTCAGGGCCAGTTGGCCTGTTCGTCCCACTGAGTAACGGCTAACACCTTAAGAAGTGAAAGGCACCAAATCTTATCCTCACCTGACATCCTGCCGCAGACATCTTTCAGCAAGAGCAGGAATCCTGGTTTGACTTTTTCCCTCCACGTTGCAAGGATGTTGAGGTGTCAAGTTTTAGCACTCTCGCCTCTGAGTCCGAATGTTGTGGGTTCAAGTCCCACTCCAGAGACTTGAGCACATAATCTAGGCTGACGTTCCCAGGGCAGTACCGAGGGAGTGCTGCACTGTCGGAGGTGCCGACTTTCAGATGAGAGGTTAAACCGAGGCCCTGTCTACTCTCTCGGGTGGATGTATAAGATCCCATGGCACTATTTCGAAGAAGAGCAAGGGAGCTGTCCCCGATGTCCAGGCCAATATTTATCCCTCAACCAACATCACTTAAAAAAAAAACAAATTACCTGGTCATTATCACTTAACTGTTTGTGGGATCTTGCTGTGCACAAATTGGCTGCCCCGTTTTCCTACATTACAATAGCGACTACACGTCCAAAAAGTACTCCATTGGCTGTAAAGCGCTTTAGGACATCCTGAGGTCATGAAAGGCGCCACAGAAATGCAAATCTTTCTTTGTTTTAATAATGGTGCCCCAACTGCTGAGATCAGCTCACACAACACAGACCAGGAATCGTTCCAGTTAGACAAGTTCGAAATCGGATCAAATGTCTAGGGTCCATTAATACTTCAGGTTAAATCGAATGGATGGGCACAAAAGGATGAGTTTTGGCTTGAAGTGGATTGCAGCACCATCCTCTGATTGTCCAGTGTAGCCAAACAGATCAGAAAGTCACAGGATCCAGCAGTTAAAAGCAATAAAAGTGGAACATCATTTCTTTTTCCTTTCCTACCCCAAGCAAGGACAGGTAAAATTTAACCGCAACCTCGTTTCCAGAGTAGGGAGGGCAGAAGTTTCCTCTGATGTATTGGCAACATCATAAAGACGATGTGAAGATTTTATCTGACCATTATTTCTAATGTTCTTTTAGAATATCTGTAGGATTTCCTTAGTAGTGGTGATTATAATGTAATAGCTGACTTTCATTGGCTCCCGGTCCGGCAATGCCTCGATTTTAAAATTCTCATCCTTGTTTTGAAATCCCTCCATGGCCTCGTCCCTCCCTATCTCTGTAACCTCCTCCTGCCCTACAACCCTCCGCGATCTCTGCGCTCCTCCAATGCTGGCCTCTTGCGCATCCCCGATTTTCATCACTCCACCATTGGTGGCTGTCCCTAAGCTCTTTAATTCCCTCCCTAAACCTCTCCGCCTCTCCACTTCTCTCTCTCTCCTTTAAGATCCTCCTTAAACCTTCCTCTTTGACCAAACTTTTGTTCACCTCTCCCCAAATACCTCCTTCCTTGGCATGGTGTCCATTTTTTTGAATCCACTTCTGGGACATTTGTCTATATTAAAGGAGCTGTATTAATGCAAGTTGTTGTGGTTAATTTGTTTTTCGTCTTTCAGATGAGATGTTAAACCAAGGCCCTGTCTGCCCTCTCACGAAAACGTAAAAGATCCCACGGCATTATTTCGAAGAAAAGCAGTTATTTTGGCCAATATTTAGCCCTCAACCAACACCACTAAAAAAATGATCTGGTCATTATCACATTTCTGTTTGTGGGACCTTGCTGTGCGCAAATTGGCTGCTGTGTTTCCTACACTACAACGGTGACTAGACTTCAAAAGTACTTAATTGGCTGTAAAGCGCTTTGTGTCGTCCCGAGGTCGTGAAAGTCGCTATATAAATGCAAGTCTTTCATTCTTTCTTTTGTTTAATGAATATATTTGACCCAATCAAGTGCAAATGTGAAGGAAACTTTGAAGCATAACAGATGCTTTCCCTTGCCCTTTGGCTGCACACAAGCGTTTCAAGTATATAGGTATATTTTGTGCAGCTGTTGGTTGGTAACATCGCAATCTGTGCAGACTCCAGATTCTGATAATTAGATCTTTGTAAACAGGAGACTGAAAGTATCATTAGATTCCCTGATTAGGTTGCAACCATCCATCTTTATTTTATAGTTTAAATTTGCTTTAATGTGTTATGTGATAGTAGAATCATCTTATACCTTCATTTACTGATATCACAAACATTAATTCATATCACTCAGTTTAGTAAATGCAAGTGTCTTTGCAAGTAAATGCAAGTAAATGCAGCTCCTTTTAAGAGCCATTGTTATCTATGTCCAGATTTTTTTCCCCTTCATTTCTCTTGCATCATATTTCTGTTGTGACCAAGTTCTTCTATTTATACGCATGGTTTTGTTCAGCTTCATTCCATCATTCTGTATATAAAGTACGCACTGTCATTTGCCTAATAATGCAGTTACTGTAAAACATCAGGCTAGAAATGGGGCCGTGTAGCGCCCGTTGTTTTGGCGCTACGTGGCCTCCCGAAGTGCCAAGATGGCGTCTTGGCTTCGCCGCACGTTTCCAGCGTGACGTATACTGGACGCCATCTTGGTATAGGTATTAGCGCGTGTGCAAATACCGAACGCCGGCAGCATGTAAAGTGGGGAGAAAATGCATACAGTGTGCAATGCTGATTTAAAGTGTTGGACACCATTTTGGGACTTAACGCTCAACTCAACGCACAGTCTTAACCACACACACCTGAACATGTCTGAGACAGACTGGAGGACCCCCACCAGTGCTATTTAAAGGGACCATGCAGGTGTTGCAGGTCAGTTGCTGGATTATTGCTTCTGGCTGCTGGTGGACTAGGAAGTGTTTTTTGAAGCTCCCTATACTTACTGAGAGTTCCTAGCGTACATTTGAGAGTGGTTTGGCGGGTACTGCCTTATGGTTCGGAAAATTACAACCGTGGTTGAACAACATTCCTGCCAACCATGAGCAGTCTGCTAGGGCTCCCGCTGGGCATTGAGCATGCAGAGAGGCCACGCACAGCAGGTCAAGCTGCGAGGAGAGAGAGGAGGAGGCGGCACAGGGCACTGAGCAGAAGGCAATATCCAATGAGAGCCTTCTGGGACCAATTCGCCTACCTCAACATGAGCAAGGAGCATTGCACCCAACGGCTGAGGTTCCCCGAGGAATCCGTGATGGAGATCTGTCAACTTGTGCGTCCACAATTGCAGCCTCAGAGCAGGGCAAGGACAGCTTTGCCTATGGCTGTCGTGATGCTGAACCTCTATGGCTCAGGATCATTTCAGGCCTCTGCTGGCGACATGTGCAACATCTCGCAATATGCAGTGCACTGCTGCATAAGTGAGGTCACAGACGCACTGTACGACATGAGGAACAGGTTCATCACGTTCCCTCTTGACAGAGACAAGCAGAACGAGTGAGCACGGGGGTTCGCTCGCATTGCTGGCTTCCCCATGGTGCAGGGTGCCATTGACTGCACGCACATTGCCCTGTGTGCCCCGTATATCAAGTCGGCCGCCTTCATCAACTGAAAGAGCTTCCACTCCCTGAGAATGCAGCTGGTGTGCGACCACACGCATCGAATCATGGAGGTCGATGCTTGCTACCCTGGGAGCAGTCACAATGCCTTTGTTATGCGGTGATCCAATGTGCCAGCTATCTTTCATCGGGCTCGGCAAGTCAAAGGCTGGCTACTGGGCGACAAGGTCTATCCCCTCACGCCGTGGCTCATGACTCCGGTCAGGAACCCACGCACATGTGCAGAGCAGGCCTACCGTGAGAGCCATGCTGCCACACGTAATGTCGTGGATCACACCATAGGGCCTCCTGAAACAATGCTGCCTGGACCGTTCTGGAGGAGCCCTGCAGTACCCTGCTGAGT
Source organism: Heptranchias perlo (assembly GCF_035084215.1). NCBI lineage: Eukaryota > Metazoa > Chordata > Chondrichthyes > Hexanchiformes > Hexanchidae > Heptranchias > Heptranchias perlo. The sequence continues at coordinate 108,544,370 of NC_090330.1, forward strand.
GGGTGGGAAGATTCGTGGTGATATGCTGCATGCTGCACAACCTCGCCACCATGCGGGACCAGCCCTCGCCACTGATGATCGGAGAAGACCCTGAGCCAAAGGTGGAGGAGAAGGAGGAAGATCCTGATAAGGAGGAAGAGGCTGAGGAGGAGGAGAAAGTGGACGACGCAAGGGTGCAACAGGGAACACGCGCCTTGCCTGCAAGGGCTCTGCGTGCTTGCATGATCCGTGCCCGCTCTCAATAATGTTAGCTACAACCCACAACTCACCAACACTCCCCACCTGTCCACTCCCACATGACCACCAAATCGCCTTCCATCTGATTACACATTGGTTTCCCCCTCAGCTCATTGCACAAATAAAAACCACCACCAAATGCAAGTTAAAAGTCGCATTTATCAATTGACAAATCAAATTATGGAAACAGAACAGAACTATCCACCTTTGTGCATTCCCTTAGTGCCTGTTGTTCGTGTGCCTTTACCTATCCTAGTGCTCCTATGAAGATACCTAAGAAAGGATATACTTGCCATTGAGGGAGTGCAATGAAGGTTCACCAGGCTGATCCCTGGGATGGCAGGACTGTCGTATGAGGAGAGATTGGGTCGACTAGGCCTATATTTACTCAAGTTTAGAAGGACAAGAGAGGATCTCATTGAAACGTATAAAATTCTGACAGACTGGATGCAGGGAGGATGTTTCCCCTGGCTGGGGGGGGGTCCAGATCGAGGGGGTCACAGTCTCAGGATACGGGGTAGGACATTTAGGACTGAGATGAGGAGAAATTTCTTCACTCAGAGGGTGGTGAACCTGTGGAATTCTCTACCACAGAAGGCTGTGGAGGCCAAGTCACTGAATATATTTAAGAAGGAGCTAGATAGATTTCTAGACACGAAAGGCATCAAGGGGTATGGGGAGAGTGTGGGAATATGGTATTGAGATAGAGGATCAGCCATGATCATATTGAATGGCGGAGCAGGCTCGAATGGCCGACTCTTGCTCCTATTTTCTATGTTTCTAAGTGCATCCCCAGCGACTAGAGCATGGGTGATGGGTGGCTGCTGGCCTTCAATGGAGGAACGCGGAGATGGCCTTGGAGGACGACCTCGAGCAGCTCTGGGCCAGGAGGGCCCGGCTTCAGATTGCACCATCTCAACATTGGCTGCTGCAGTCTGGCCTGGCTGGCCGATAGGCAACAACAAGGGCACTGGCAGAGTGGCAGGGGTGGGAGCAGGTATGCTGTCGTTCTGAGAGAGGACAACAGGTCCGACTGCCCTGGCGCCACTGCCACTCTCCCGGGGCAGCGCCTCAGCAAGCCTGATGATCAGCTGGAGGATAGATTGCTGGAGTGCTGTGACGCCCTGGAAGCTCTGTTCCACAGAGCCATGATACAGCAGTCCGAGCTTCCATTGCAGCAGTCTCAGCTGCAACCATAGCTGGCAGACCTTTGATGACATCGGTCTGTGCTGCAGTGGAAGCCGTGACATCGGCCATCAGGCGCTGCGTCATGGTGGGTTCCACAGGTGCGCTGATGGAGGTGACCACCCGTTCCATGTTGGAAAGGATGGGCTCCAAGCTGTGCACAAAGCCCTGTGCCAAGTTGGAGCTGGACTCCTCCATGCCCCTTGTCATTGTGCGCAGGCTTTCTGGCAGGCTTTCCAGTGCCCCAAGCATTTGGTGGTGTACGCCCATCGAAGTCCTCACCTGACTCCTCTGCAGCAGAACTAGTGAGCGACCTCGTCCTCCAGCGAGCTGGCACCTGTGGTATCCGTTCCCCCCGCCCCGGCTCCTGGCACTTGTACTTGGTGTCTCACCATGTGCAGATCCCTCCTCTAACCTACCCTCTAACGGACGCGCAGTGTCAGTGTCTGAGCTGGTGGATGCGAGTGTCAGATCGAGAGATGGTATGCCTTCAGTGTCTCCCTCGTCCTCCTCCTCGGACAGTGCCACCACATGTGCAGTGACAAAGGGAAACAGGTTGAGTTGTGGAGCGGGGAGAGGAGCAAGTAAGACGTGCGTGCCGCACCTGCAGCACGTGAGTCAGAAAAGATTATGGGAGGAGGGAGATGTGGGAAACGAGAAGGAGCATTAGATATGCAGAGACCCCCTTCATCGATACCTCCAGCACAGCATGTGGTCACGGCTGCAGCGACGGCCCGCCCAATGATCCGAAGCACAGCCTCCTCCAAGGCGGACGTGTAGGCCTACATGTCCTCCCCCGGGTCGCTCCTGCTGCAGGCTGTTATGCGTCACCTTCTCCTGCTGCAGGCTGTTATGCGTCACCTTCTCCTGCAAGACAGAGGGCAGTATGTCAGTGAGTTTCCTGCAATGTGTCTGAGTGATGTGCCTATCATGGAAGAATAGCTGCCAGTCTGTGTGGCCTGTGAGTGGTGGTTGTGTGGCCTGCAAGTGTGTTACTATGTGTGGGTGAGATGCAGCATGCCGAGTGCCGCATTGCGTATGGATGGGCAGTGTTAGTTGGTGGGTGGGTGGGTGTCGGGGGGTGTGATGCATGGAGCAGTGGTGCAGTTGGTAAGATGTGCCACTTGACACTTGCATTTACTCACCTTGACCACTCGTGTCAAATCATTGAACTTCTTTCGGCACTGCACCCATGCTCCTGGCGTTGACTTCCTGGGCCACAGGCTCCCAATGCCTGCGGAGCTGCAGGCTGGAGGGTCTCCTGCCACCCTGCGGGTACACGTTGGCCCTCCTTTCGTCCACTCCTTCCACCAGGGCCTCCAGTGCATCATCGGAGAAGCCTGGGGCCCTTTCTCCCGCCGGTCCTGCCATCCTTCTGGCCATCGATCCCTCCATTTAAAATGTGCACCTGCGCCTTTAAGAGGTGCAGGCTGCCGATGACGTGCGCTGAGCACACCCCATTTCGGGCTTCCTCATCCTCCATGCAGCCTGCACGGAGCTATTATGGTAAGTAGCCGCTCGAAATTCACGTACTGCCTGCGTAGGGGCCGTCAGGTTACCCACGCCCGGTAATAGGCCTTATCAATTTTTTCTCCCCCTTTGTATCTAATATGCACCTTCTCTCCCCCCCCCCATATCAAAATTGTACCAAGTAGTTATCATATGGAATGCACTGCATGAAAGGATGGTGGAAGTAAATTCAATAGTAACTGAGTCCCTAAAAGGGAATTGGATAAATACTTGAAGAGGAAAAATTTGCAGGGCTATGGGGAAAGAGCAGGGGGAGTGGGACTAATTGGATAGCTCTTTCAAAGAGCCGGCACAGGCATGATGGGCCAAATGGCCTCCTTTTGAATTGTATCATTCTATGATTCTATGAAATCGTGAGGGGCTGAATATTATGCACAGATACTAAAATGAAAACTATTTTCGAGAGACTAAGGATCAGTGAAACCAGCCTTTATTGAACTGCTTGAAGTGGTATACATGAATTAAATCGGTATACCTGCAAAAGGTTTTGCAAAAAAATGATGAAACCATAACAGTAATGGTGAAATAAAGTATTTGTAGATACCCTCAAATTCAGAATCATTAGATTCATCGAAAAGAGCACATAATTCTGTGTCACCTAAGCTTTGCTCAGTGTTTGGATTGTAAATGATTGGTATCATCACCTTCTGTATGGTCAGGCTGGATCGCATCTCTCTCTCTCTCTCTCTCCCACAGAACATCATTTTCAATCCCATAGATGGCGTTAGATGTGCAGCATTTCTTAAACACATTCATAATAATCTCTAGATCCATGTGGTCCACACTCCAGAGTTCAGCTCAACAACAACAACTTGCATTTATATAGCGCCTTTAACATAGTAAATCATCCCAAGGCGCTTCACAGGAGCGATCATCAGATAAAGTTTGACACCGAGATACAGAAGGAGATATTAGAAAAGGTGACCAAAAGCTTGATCAAAGATGTAGGTTTTAAGGAGCTACTTAAAAGGAGGAGAGAGAGAGGTAGAGAGGCGGAGAGGTTTAGAGAGGGAATTCTGGTGCTTAGCGAAGGAAATCGGGTATGCACGTGAACCAGAATTGAAGGAACGCAGAGTTCTCGGAGGGTTGTAGGGCTGGAGGAGGTCACAGAGATAGTGAGGGGTGAGGCCATGGAGGGATTTGAACACAATGAGAATTGTAATGACCTCCAGCGGTGAAGGTGCGTTATGGTGAACTGTGACTTTTCAAGGCTTGGATTGGTGATAGGAAACAATTTGGCATCTTTGTGGCATTTGTAGGGCATGTTAAATTCGAGTGGAGTCTAATGGGCATTTCTAGTAAAGAACAGTTGAAATTGTGCTTTTTTTTTTGCGCTGCCCTTCATTACAACAGTGAGTACATGTGTTGGTGTCCTGGGGACAATATTTCTCCCTCAACCAGCATCACTAAAACAGATTATCTGGTCATTATCACATTGCTGTTTGTGGGATCTTGCTGTGCACAAATTGGCTGCCGCGTTTCCTACATTACAACAGTGAATACACTTCAAAAATACTTCATTGGCTGTGAAGCGCCTTGAAATGTCCTGAGGTCGTGAAAGGTGCTGTATAAATGCAAGTTCATATGTTCGTTCTTTCGTGCACCATTCATGGGTACTAAAATCCAAGGTCCAGAGTGGGGAGAGTGGTATTATAGTCACAATATACATCATAAAAGTTAGTAAGGTAGATTGGGAGAAACTATTTCCTCTGGTGGGGGAGTTCTGAACAAGTGGGCATAACCTTAAAATTATAGATGGGATGTTCAGGGGTGATGTCAGGAAGCACTTCTTCACACAAAGGGGAGTGGAAATCTGGAACTCTCTCCCCCAGAAAGCTGCGGAGACTGAGGGTCAATTAAAAATTTCAAAACTGAGATTGATAGATTTTCGTTAGGCAAGGGTATTAAGAGATATGGCACCAAGACGGGCAAACGGAGTTAAGATACAGATCAGTCATGACCTAATTGAATGGCGGGACAGACTCAAGGGGCTACTGCTGTCCCTATATTCCTAAGTGGGTTACATTATCTAAGAGTTAATGGTTTAAGAGATCTTTACCACTAGGTGTAAAATAATTGAATTGTCAAATGGAATAGAAAGTTCTGAATTTTTAGAAAAACTTGAGGTGAACACAAGCTCCTTTTGTTGGCAAGACTAGCTTCACTGCCGATAGCCCATAACCGTACAAAGATTGGAGGAGAGCTTAGAATTCAGATAACTTTGGTGAACCACTGTAAATTTCTTGAAGTTTAGGTTGTTACCTGAAACCCTCAATTGGGTTACTGTCTTACAGCACACTTCAAAGAATCTACTATTCACTGGAGAGGATAAGAACAGCTCCAATTCAGGCAGAGTGTTCCCTTTATTTATAATTGCTGCAATAAAGCAAACGACGTCAAACACTGTACATTAGGCAGCCTGGGGGTCGGGGTCGGGGGCACAGGGCGTTAATGAACTGGTGCTATTCCTCCAGCCTGCCATTTTCCTTGACTCAAGCAGACCATGAACAATACGCTATAAGTAGAGTGTCGTGCTGCCCCACGAGACGGGACAGAAAATTGCCCTTCGCACTCCTTCCACTGACCGGATAAGCAGCATTAGACGCCAGTTGCGAGGAGGCTTTTTTTCCCATCAGTGCCACGTAATGTTTTCTTTCAGGTAGAAAATGATAAGCAATAAAACTAAATGGTACAATTTTACAGGGGGCGCAGGAACTGAGAGACCTGGGGTTGTACGTACACAAACCTTTGAAGGTGGCAGGACACGTTCAGAAGTTTGTTATAAAAGCATTTGCGATCCTTGGCTTTATAAATAGAGGCATGGAGTACAGAATCAAGGAAGTTATTGCTAAACCTTTATAAATTACTGGTTAGGCCTCAGCTGGAGTGTTGTGTCCAATTCTGGGCACCGCACTTTAGGAAGGATGTCAAGGCCTTGGCGAGGGTGCAGAGATTTACCAGAATGGTACCAGGGATGAGGAACTTCAGTTATGTGGAGAGACTGGAGAAGCTGGGATTGTTCTCCTCAGAGCAGAGAAGATTAAGGGGAGATTTAATAGAGGTGTTCAAAATTATGAACGGTTTTGATACAGTAAATAAGGAGGAACTATTTTCACTGGCAGGAGGGTTGGTAACCAGAGGACACAGATTTACGGTAATCAGCAAAAGAACTAGAGGTGAGATGAGGAGGAATTTTTTTAAGCAGCAAGTTGTGATGATCAGGAATGCGCTGCCTGAAAGGGCGGTGGAAACAGATTCAATAATAACTTTCAAAAGGGAATTGGATACATACTTGAAGGGGAGAAAATTGCAGGACTATAGGGAAAGAGCAGAGGAGTGGGACTAATTGGATAGCTCTTTCAAAGAGCTTGCACAAGCACAATGGGTTGAATGGCCTCCTTCTGTGCTGTATCATTCTATGATTCTATAATATGGAGAAAACAACAAAAAAAAGAACAAAGAAACCTAGAAGTATGGGTCTAATCCCAATTGGCAGTGAAGTGTTTTGTAAAAATATCTGCCCAGAACTAACTTAGCTAATCTACATCAAAGACTGATTTTTTTTTTGGGGGGGGGGGGCAGGATGGTGGTGGGGATGGAGGTGTCCTGAATTCTATAGGATTCCATGTTTTGTATGATACAAGGATAGGGTTCTACAAATTCAGGTCACAGTAGCTGTACCTCATCTGTTTATGAGGGGCATAATCAGCATTTGTGCCTCCCTATCTCTGTAACCTCCTCCAGCCCTACAACCCTCTGAGATCTCTACGCTCCTCCAATTCTGGCCTCTTGCGCATCCCTGATTTTCATCGCTCCACCATTGGCGGCCGTGCCTTCAGCTGCCTAGGCCCTAAGCTCTGGAATTCCCCCCCTAAACCTCTCCGCCTCTCTACCTCTCCTCCTTTAAGACAGTCCTTAAAACCTACCTGTTTGGCCAAACTTTTGGTCACCTGTCCTAATATCTCCTTATGTAGCTCGGTGTCAAAACTTTTATCTGATAATCGCTCCTGTGAAGCGCCTTGGGACGTTTTACTACGTTAAAGGCTCTATAAAAATGCAAGTTGTTGTTGTTTACTACATTCAATTGAAACACTTGTTTAGTACTTTAGAATAAAATAACAAGTGCTGATCTAATAATGCATCCTTTGCACCTTTAGCAATTTCTGTCTAAGCTCTATATAAAAACCAGCAGTTTTCCAATTTTAAATGAATGTTACCATTGTTGCATGTTAATCTATGTACGTTGTGATGCATAGAGTTTCATTTCATTTGTAGCAAGACGCAGGTCTTAACTTACCAGTTTTCCAAGCTGCTTGCGATCCTTGTGGAGCAGCACTGATGGATCCGTATTGAGGCACTTGGTGATGTAAAGAAATGCATGGACATTGACCGCCTGATAGGTGAAAGAGTATTCAATTATGTGTCTTGAAGCAACTTACTAGATAATTCACTGTTTGGTGTGCATGTGTTGTGTATGTTACGTAAATGTTAGTAACCTTGCATCTAAAGAAAGAACGAAAGAGCTTGCATTTGTACAGCGCCTTTCACGACCTCAGGACATCCCAAAACGCTTTACAGCCAATGAAGTACTGTTGTACTGTAGGAAACGCAATGTGATAATGACCAGATAATCTGTTTTAGTGATGTATGATCCCATGGCACTATTTCGAAGAAGAGCAGGGGAGTTCTTCCCGGTGTCCTGGCCAATATTTATCCCTCAACCAACACCTAAAAACAGATGATCTGGTCATTATCACATTGCTGTTTGTGGGATCTTGCTGTACACAAATTGGCTGCCGCATTTCCTACATTACAACAGTGACTACACTTCAAAAGTGCTTTGGGACATCTTGAGGTCATGAAAGACGCTATATAAATGCAAGTCTTTCTTTCTTACTGCCAGCCCAGCTGAGATCAATTTACTCAACACATACCAGGAATTGAACTGAGGGCTTTCTGGTCTGTACAGACAATCTAAAGATATATAGCAACAAAAGCAAAGTACTGTGGATACAGGACATCAGAAATAATAACAGAAAATGCTGGAAACACTCAGCAGGTCAGGCAGCATCTATGGAGAGAGAAACAGAGTTAACGTTTCAGGTCGATGACTAATCAACGCAATGAACTCACCAACATTTTAATTTTTCCTATGCTTTTAGAAAAAACATTAATTAGACTACCTATTATGGAAGCAAGTGATTAGGAAGCATTGAAAGAGCAAGGTGTTTAGGATGCGGGACTTCAGTTAGGTGGAGAGTCGAGAGAAACTGGGGTTGTTCTCCCTGGAGAAGAGGTGGTTAATGGAAGGTTCAATAAAGGGGTTCAAAATCATAAAATATTTTGATAGAGTTAATAAGGAGAAACTGTTTCCAGAGGCAGGAGGGTCGGTAATCAGAGGATACAGATTTAAGGTAATTGGCAAAAGAAACTTGAGGGGGAGATGAGAAGAAATTTTTTACACAGCGACTTGTTATGATCTGGAATGCGCTGACTGAAAGGGCAGTGGAAGCAGATTCAACAATAACTTTCAAAAGGGAATTGGATAAATGCATGAAGGGGAAAAGTTTGCAGGGCTTATGGGGAAAGAGCAGGGGAGTGGGACTAATTGGATAGCTCTTTCGAAGAGTCGGCACAGACACAGTGGGCCGAACGGCCTCCTTCTGTACTGTATAATTCTATGATTCTATTTGTTTTTGAAAGCTCTGGCATGATTGTGGCTTGAGTGCTTACTATTTTGTGCCAAAGATCTCTCAGTCCAGCATTGGCAACTTGTACCATGCATTGGGAATTGGTTTTGTTGTTGAGTCATTCCAAATTGGGTTCATGGAGTATTGCAGAAAAGTACAGCAAGATTTGATTAGAGCTATTTGAACTGAGCTTGCTGTAGATATGTCCACACACTGTATCGTGTCGGTACTGTAGGAACAAATTCGACTTTTTTTTAAACCAAAGGACTTTGACGTGCATTATTCCCCATTAAGTTATACCACTATAAAAGAAGCATTGCTTCTGTGTATTTTTACAATTTTTCTACATGTCACTTAGCTGTCCATGCTATTGTTTGAGCTTCTTTCTGTCTCCCTTTCCACAGCAACGAGTTGTGTCATTCCCTCATGATCAGCACTTTTGTTGCCTTTGTTTTTTTTCCGTACCTCAGAAGTCTATTTTTTCTTTTATCTCTCTCCCATTCATGCATGAGGGAACAGTTGTGCTGTGTTGTGGGGATGTTCCGCTGGATTTCAAACAGTGGGGTTTCTTTTTATTCTCTTCAAAGTAGTACAATGGGGACCAAAGGGATTGAATGTGTGCTGCAGAATGCACACTATAATATGCCAGGTTATTCTGTATCTCAAAGTCAATAAAAATGCTAAGTTAACAGCCCCTTCCTAGTTTACCATCCATAATGATTTCTTACAATTGGCCAAACATCATGTTTCAGGTAAAAGTTGTTTTATTTCTGGTTGCTTGTGTTTGGTTTACAGATTGGCCATCTCTCTTAAGAGAAGTTGCATTTTACATAACTAACACTTAACTATTTGGACTCGGACAGAAAATCCTTACTAATGAGGTCATAAGGAATAAACAGACACAAGTGGTACTTGGCTAGCTCTTGAGATCAGTTATTGAAACTACTGGCCGCTGGTTTATCCCATTTGATGAAGACAGGGACATTCAATCAGGTCTTGTGTTGAGGAGAACACTTTGATTCGTTCCTTCTCCATTCTTTTGTGCTCCAGATAATTTCAGTACATTTTTGATTTGTCCTTCTATTGTTAATGCTTTACTTTGGGAATTCTTTGCCTTTAATGACTTGGTGTTTCATGCTGGGTATTAACTTTTATTGCACTAGTTTGCTCTCTTGAGTTCGGCTTTAGGGAGAGTCACATGATCCAAGCAAAATGCAATCTGTGACAATAAACAAAATGTCTTAAAATACACAGTAGCTTAACAGAACAAGCGCAAAATTGAATCATAAAAACTATTTTGAAACCATTTCAATTCTTGTGTTTATTGTTCTGTGCGTTTACAATCTACATGTTTTGCAATGTATAATTATAGGGTCAAATTTTGCTGTAGCAAGGTATCTAACAGCGTTTGCTGTTAGTTAGACTTGAAACTACACATTTAGGTTATAAAATCTTTTGTGTGGCAAGTTGCTGAAAGTGTGAGCTGATGTTGGCACAGCGAGGGAAACAGGGCATCTGGGACCCGAGTGAACAGGGCAAGCAACTGGGTATCTCCAGATTGAAGGAATGAGAAATAACCAGCGCAAGGACTGAGGGAAGGAAGTATAAATTAGAGTGGGTGAATTCAAAGTCACATCAGGTACAGAAAGAGAAATAAAGAGGGAAAGATTAGATTAAGAGAGGGAGAAAAAAGAGACAAAAAGGAAAAGTGAAAAAAAATTAAAAATTTTAATTTGACATTTTTAAGTCTCCAACCACGATTAATACCTGAAGGAATGAGACTCCACACTTGTAATAGTTAATTTTCAGTACCAGAGGGGTTGATTGGCAGTAATTAACACTTATCACATCGTTAAAAGGGAACTTAGGCTCGAAATGACTTGACTTAACTTTCTGTGGCGAGTTTAGTTCGTATCTACCGCGCAAATACGGCAAATTATCGCCGTTCAACGGTGAGTCAGACAGCGAGATGCCATTTTCGCGAAGCTAATGGTGGAGCGGCGCAACTCGGACAGCAACTTCTGGATATCCGAGATTAACCGCGCATCTGCCCCTCGCCTGAAGTTGCTGTACCATTTACGCATAAATAATGGAGAGCGCCATTTGCCTCACCCTTATTTTGACCACAAATTCTGGCCCATAATTTCTGTGATGCTAATTATTTATCATCACCACAATGAACTTCTGATCCAAATTGTGCAATTGCTTCACTTCAAACATAGTAAAGACATTTAGAATCCCCTACAGTAGTGCAATTACAGTATTAACTTATAATCTTCAATACTCAAGTCACAGGTAGCTTAATACATTTCTTAACGCAAATGTGTATCAGCGGGTCAATTAATCTCTGTGTACTTGATAGAAAAAGATAATTATTTTGAAATTGTTAATTATTGCACATTTTTGGTAATAGTTCTGGTTCTTGGAAAGCAGGACAGTGCTTTAATTGTTTGTTCCCCTTCCCATCCTCCCGTCCCACAATTTTCACTCTCTTCGCCCATCCTGTGTGTTAGCCATGGCTCAGTGGGCAGCACTGTTGCCTCTGAGTTAGAAGGTTGTGGGCTCAAGTCCCACTCCAGAGAGTTAAACATGAATCTACGCTGACCCTCCAGTGCAGTACTGAGGGAGTGCCGCACTGTCGGAGGTGCCGTCTTTTGGATGAGACGTTAAACCGAGGCCCCGTCTGCCCTCTCAGGTGGACATAAAAGATCCCATGGCATTATTTTGAAGAAGAGCAGGGGTGTTCTACCCGTGTCCTGGCCAATATTTATCCTGCAACCAACATCATTAAAAAAAAACAGATTATCTGTTCTTTGCTGTTTGTGGGACCTTGCTGTGCGCAAATTGGCTGCCGCGTTTCCTACATTACAACAGTGAAATTACTTCAAAAGTACTTCTTTGGCTGTAAAGCAATTTGGAACATCCTGGGGTCGTGAAAGGTGCTATATAAATGCAAGTTTGTCTTTCTTTTTCTTTTGTAAAGTTTTATATATTTTACAGAAAAAGATCATTTTTTTTGAAATTGTTAATTATTGCACATTTCTGATAACAGTTCTGGCTCTTGGAAAGCAGTACAGTGCTTTAATTGTATAATTAATTGTTCCTCTTCCCCCACCCCCCCCACAATTTTCACCCTCTTCGCCCTTCCTGTGTGTCCGCCATGGCTCAGTGTGTAGCACTCTTGTCCATGGGTCAGAAGGTTTGTGGGTTCAATTCCCATTCCAGAGACTTGAGCACATAATCCAGGCTGGCACTTCAGTGCGGTACTGAGGGATTTGAACACAAACATGCCTAGGATATTGCAGAATTCCCCGGTACTGTCTGATAACTTCCATTTTCTGACTTGTTAGAAATTTTCAGTGGAGTTTTGCTTTTCTTTGGAGCAGGTATTCTTTCACAACACATCCATCAGCATTTTGCTCTTCCATTTGACAAAAATAGCACTGTGCCTTTCGTTCCACCACCGTTTATGATTGTTCTGGTACAGAGTCAACATTTTTGATCCAGTGACTGAAATACCCATTTCCAGCAACCTGTGCCTTTCCGTATTGTCTCCAAATTATTTTGACTTCGATCTTGAGATAATATTTTTAGAAACCAAATGCTCTGAGGTGAGATGATGTACACTGCTGTTTTCTTCATAAATAAAAAGAGCCAATTTGCGCACAGCAAGATCCCACAATCAGCAATGTGATAATGACCAGATAATCTTTTTTTTCAGTGATCTTGGTCGAGGGATAAATATTGGCCAAGACAACGGGGGAGAGCTCCCCTGCTCTTCTTCAAAATAGTACCATAGGATCTTTTATGTCTGCCTGAGAGGGCAGATGGGGCCTCAGTTTAACGTCTGATCCGAAAGACGGATGGCGTATTTTGCTAAGTAATTATTTGACCTTTGACTTTAAGAAGCTTTGTATTTTATGAACCATTACAGTGTCCCCCCCACCCCCAGCTCATTTCCTTAATGTTTTCCTGTATGCTGAACTCTTCTTATCCAAACTAATTTTGTATCCTCTTTTATAGCTGGCAGTAACCCATACCGTGTTAATATAACCTGAGAATATATCACATAAAATAAATTTCAGTGGCTGCAATAACATGTTTGAATTTTAGTGATTTGAAAAATGTCGTGGAATCTTTTTAATGCAAGTGAGGATTACGGAAATCGTTCAAATGTGATTACAGTAATCATCGTTTAGAAAAGTTTGAAAAGACTCCCCGATATCTCAGTGAGCCATACAGATCAGGGAAGTCCCAGATTTCCTCCCCAGTCTTTACTAAGCAGCTGATCTCAGCTGGGCATTAGTCAAGACACTATAGTAGCCTCGGGATCCATAGGTTAGGGCAGTGAACATTGGACAGAATTTCTACTCCTAAACACTATCCATTGAACCCTGCTGGAAGTGTATTTGTGTGGATTTTGATTAAGGACAGGATTAGACTTGGTAGTGATGCCTCAACAGTGTCAAATAGCCAGCTGGCAATCATTGTCGCAGCTTATACATGAATAATGGCCACTTGGGTGATCTACCAGAGGTCCACTGTGCATATTGCATGGAATTATGTGGAATCTACAGCACAGAAACAGGCCATTCAGCCCAACAGATCCATGCCGGTGTTTTTATGCTCCACACGAGCCTCCTCCCACCCTACTTCATCTCACCCTATCAACATAACCTTCTATTCCTTTCTCCCTCATGTACATATCTAGCTTCCCCTTAAATGCATCTATGCTATTCACCTGAACTACTCCCTGTGGGAGCGAGTTCCACATTCTCACCACTCTCTGGGTAAAGAAGTTTCTCCTGAGTTCCTTATTGGATTTATTGGTGACTGTCTTATATTTATGGCCCCTCGTTTTGGACTCCCCCAAGGTGGAAACATCTTCACTAAGTCTTACCCTATCGAACCCCTTCTTAATTTTAAAGACCTCTACCAGGTCACCCCTCAGCCTTCTCTTTTCTAGGGAAAAGAGCCCCAGCCTGTTCAACCTTTCCTGATAGTTATAACCTTCATTATAATAGACCCAAAGAGGTTGACAGCACAAAAGGAGGCGATATGGCTAATTCCGGGTAAAATTGAACCTCGTTTTGCCCGTTTTTCGGGTGGGAAACGGGTCCCCGACGTATGATATGGATCGTAGATCGCACATTGCTGAGACGCGCCAGAAGTGCGTCGGCCATCATTTTGATGTCGGCGTCCCAGACACCCCGTGCCTACATTAAGCCCGGAGCCAATTAACTTTATTGTAACGAAGGTCCTTGCATTGATTTAGGACCCGTTTGGGAAGTTGGTTGGTGCCAGCACCTGATTTGTCAGTTCCTAATCCCCGCCCAGTAGATCATGGAGGGAACAGTCAGGAAGCAGTCTTCACATGAGCTATTTAAAGTGATCCTCAACTCCACAGTTAACGTCAAGGGTAAGCAGTGAGAGATGAACGGCTGCTGAAAGCAGCTGCATTTGGTCATGCAGAGTGTGTCGGGTAATATTGAAATGGGAAGGGAAAAAGAGGGTAAGGTGCATTAAAAACCCCCTGCGTCACGTGTCCTTCAGTGGCCGTGGGTTTGACCTACTCCCTGCCCACGATGTCCGGGATCTCCAGGTGTCAGCCGTGGCTCAGTGGGTAGCACTCTTGCTTCGGAGTCAGAAGGTTGTGGGTTTAAGTCCCACTCCAGGGACTTGAGCTCTTAATCCAGGCTGATACTCCCAGTGGCAATACTGAGGGAGTGCTGCACTGTCAGAGGTGCTGTCTTTTGGGTTAGATTTTAAACCTCTCTGCCCTCTCAGGTAAAAGATCCAATGGCACTATTTCGAAGGAGAGCAGGGGGGTTCTTCCTGGTGTCCTGGCCAATATTCATCCCTTAAACGACATCACTAAAACAGATTATCTGGTCACTATCACATTGCTGTTTGTGGGACCTTGCTGCGCGTAAATTGGCTGCCACGTTTCCTACATTTCAACAGTGACTACACTTCAAAAGTACTTAATTGACTGTAAAGCTCTTTGGAACATCCTGAGGTCATGAAAGGTGCTATATAAATGTAAGTTTTTCTTTCTTTTAAACTGTGCAGTAGATGCAGAAGACAAGAACTGGGTCAGATGGATCTCTTTGATTGTCGTCTGGTAAAGCACCATATATAAATCTATTGTGCAGAACCCTGTATTTGATGATTTGCTCTATGCATTTCTAGAAATTAAGTGGTGTGTTTTGTTCAGACCTGTTAGTACATGGTAATGTGTTAAGTGAACAGTGGTGTTGTGGGAAAATACACTGGTTTGTAGCCATCTGCAATCTTGTCACACAAGCACAGATGTCCTCCCTGTCTCTCTAACGTTCTCCAGTCCTGCAACCCTCCAAGATCTCCGTGCTCCTCAAATTCTGGCCTCTTGCGCATTCCCGATTTTGATCGCTCCACCATTGGCGGCTGTGCCTTCAGCTACCCAGCAGAGCTCTGGAATTCCCTCCCTAAACCTCTCCGCCTCTCTACCTCTCTCTCCTCCTTTAAGATGCTCCTTAAAACCTACCTCTTTGACCAAGCTTTTGTCACTGTCACCTGTCCTAATATCTCCTTATGTGAGCGGTGATAACATAAGAACATAAGAAATTGGAGCAGGAGTAGGCCAAACGGCCCCTCAAGCCTGCTCCACCATTCAATAAGATCGTAACTGATATCAGTCCTGTGAAGCGCGTTGGGACATTTCACTACGTCAAAGTTCCCAGTCGGGGAACACTTCAGCAGTCAAGGACATTCAGCCACCGACCTTCGGGTAAGCATACTCCAAGGCGGCCTTTGAGACACACGACAACGCAAAATCGTCGAGCAGAAATTGATAGCCAAGTTCCGCACCCATGAGGACGGCCTCAACCGGGATCTTGGGTTCATGTCACGCTACACGTAACCCCACCAGCGAACAAATGTTATCTGTTTTTAATATAACGGGTCATTTGCTGTCTTTTCTATGTTTCTGCCTCTCTTTTTTGGTGGTTTGTATATTCGGTGGCCTTTTAGGTAACACCTCTCTGTCTGCACACTGTGATTGCCTTGGCAACGGGCAGTTGGAAAGACTGTCTGTAATCACCAGGTATTGTTCTGTGATTTATAAATGCGAAGGGTTCGAGGATTTCATTTCCACAACATTCACCTGAGGAAGGAGGAAGCCTCCGAAAGCTTGTGAATTTCAAATAAAATTGTTGGACTATAACTTGGTGTTGTAAAATTGTTTACAATTTACGACGTCAAAGGTGCTGTATAAATGCAATTTGTTGTTATTACAGAAATGTTTCACTGATTTAATCTCTCATTTAGGTTCCCTTCCTGGCTAACGTCGCTTCATTAATTTCTGTTTTTTTGCATTGGCTTTCTCTTTCTCGTTAATATGGAGCAGTTTGTACCCCCCCCCCCATGCCATCTTTCACTTGTACTCTCTAGATTTTTGCAAACTCTGTTTCTCTCCCCTTGTTTCTGATTTTTTTTTGTTCCTGATCAATACAGTAGCTGTAGGGTTTGTTTTGGTCCTTGGAGATTGGTTCCTCCTCCCCTTTTTGCTGTTTTACAATCCATATAAAGTAAAGCCATGTATATTCCTCCCCTTTCTTATTCCTCCTCTTTTCTCAGAGATATTGTCACTGACTTTTTTTTAACAAAAAACTACAGTATTTAAGTTCCCTGTTGAGCTACTGTATGTATTCGTATGTGAAAAGTGCCCAAAGGCACAACTACCTGAATTGCTTTTAATTACACCACATAGCGGTGCATCATCTGTGTTCTGCTTCTGTTTGATTGATGTTTCAAGGCAATTGTCAGTGTAGATGATGGGATTAAGTGCCTCTTGAAGTGACTTTACATTTTTGTGGGAACAAAGAGAAAAGAGAGAGAACACTTAGTCATTCACTTTCATGAGTAATCTCTTCTCCGTTTCTTTAAACTAGTCACATATGTGTGTGTGTGTATATATATACATATATATATTTTAAAAAATGCTTTGAAGCCCAAAGGACTAGTTCCTAAAAAACTGTGAGAACAGTCGATTAGACATATATGATCGGTGCAATTTTGTTCATTCATTAGTGTTAATTGCTTGAGAAACAAGACTATCGAACCAATAGTGGGAAGTGGGGGCCGTAACAGTGATCATTAGCATCTTTGATAAAATGTGTGGTTTGCAGCTGGAATAGTAAAACTGTTTGGACAACTGTACTGATTAGGCTGAGTGTCGGGAACTGAATTTCAGTAGCTGTGAACTGTAAATGTTTGTGCAAGCCTTGCCGATGTTTACAACAAACATCTCAAGTCTTCCAGTTTTAATTAGAAGGCAGTTCTATGTAGATTTTTGTCCTTGTTATTTTTTTTAGGATTCTTAATCTGTTCCCCTTTGCTCAATTGTGCTTGTTCTTGAATGGATTTATTCAGCTGGTATCTGCTAAGCCTCACAGAAGGCTGACTAAAGTGCGGAACAATTGCATCTGATCTGGCTTTGATAGACTATTGGGAACTGCTGGCCCACACTGCAAACCTTGTTGAATGGGCAGCTCAAGTGAAAACAAACTTTACAAGGGAGAGTTGATGTTTGGGAAAGAAAGACTTTCGCACACCCCTTTCTTTGCGTTCTGTTCAAACCTGATTTGGCCAAGATCTCGCAGAACCTGTTTGTCGTTCGCAAGTGTCATCTGAAGTCCGATTCCCCACGTTCTATATACGATTGGCTCCAACAACAAACAGGCTCTTTTCGCCTGGTGTCTCATGTCTGCATTTGCAGTCCGATCTTTCAGCCTATCCATGCAGAGCAGCAGTGTGGTTTTACGTGGCTAGCCTGTATGGACCTTTCTCTGCGCAGTTTACAGGCAAAAGAGGAAGAAAGAACTTGCATTTCTATAGCGCCTTTTCACGACCTCAGGATGTCCCAAAGAGCTTTACAGCCAATGAAGTACTTTTGAAGCGTAATCATTGTTGTAATGTAGGAAACACGACAGCCAATTTGTGCACAGCAAACAGCAATGAGGTAATGACCAGATAATCTGATTTTTCAGTGATGTTGGTTGACGGATAAATGTTGGCCAGGAGAACTCCGCTGCTCTTCTTCGAATAGCGCCATGGGATCTTTTACGTCCCCCTGAGAGGGCAGACAGGGCTTCGGTTCAACATCTCATCCGAAAGACGGCACCTCCAACAATACAGCCCTCCCTCAGTACTGCGCTACCGTACTTGTATGCACAACTTTGCAATAACTGCATAGGCGTGAGATTTGCACAAGTGCATTTATCAATTAAAATATGCACTGTGGTGTAAAGTTGGCAGATTCAGCATCAAGGAAACCAGGTTATATTACAGAAGGGCTTCCATTGGAAGCAATTTGCATTATAAATGCGGGTACAAGAGAGTGATTAAAAATACTGTAGCCACCTTTCTGTCTATTGGGACATAGATTTGCTTCGTGCTTCTAAAACAAGAGGTAACTAACTATCATCTCTTGTGATCATCTTTGTTTAACACATGTATTTAAGCTATTGCATAACTTTCAAAAGCTCAGTTTGCAACAGTGAGTGAACCTTATCTTAATCGGAGGTATTTCTTTTACAGTTCCTAAGAGTCAAGAAGTTCCTGTTTGCTTGGCTGTGGTTTTGACTCATTATTTGGATTAAGGTCTGGTGTTCCCCAGCAATTTCCTGTTTTTAGCAAATACACCCAGGAAAAGAGTGGCAGCTGGAAAAAACTGAGCATTAGATGTTTTACCAAGGAAAATAAATGGGAAATTTGTGCTTGAATTGTTTGTTTCCATGGAAATAGGCTTTCAGATTTTGACACTTGGAAATTTTACTCATATTTTCTGGAGTATATATATCTTAATTGCTTTAAAGCATATGTTTTGGAATATTAGCTTGGCATCAGAATAAACGTTAAAGAAAGAAAGCTTACATTAAAAAAGGAAGTGCTAAATCTGGGCTATCTGTTGCCATAGTTACAATACAAGAGCACTGGATTCTTAATTCAGCGTGTAAAAGAAAAAGAAAGACTTGCATTTATATAGCGCCTTTCGGACCTCAGGATGACCCAAAGCGCTTCATAGCCAATGAAGTACTTTTGAAGTGTAGTCACTGTTGTAATGTAGGAAACGGGGCAGACAAATTGCGCACAGCAAGATCCCACAAACAGCAATGTGATAATGGCACAAAGGAAGATGGTAGTGGTTGTTGGAGGCCAATCATCTCAGCCCCAGGATATTGCTGCAGGAGTTCCTCAGGGCAGTGTCTTAGGCCTAACCATCTTCAGCTGCTTCATCAATGGCCTTCCCTCTATCATAAGGTTAGAAATAGGGATGTTAGTTGATGATTGCACAGTGTTCAGTTCCATTCGCAACCCCTCAGATAATGAATCAGTCCATGCCCGCATGCAGCAAGACCTGGACAACATCCAGGCTTGGGCTGATAAGTGGCAAGTAACATTCATGCCAGACAAGTGCCAGGCAATGACCATCTCCCACAAGAGAGAGTCTAACCACCTCCCCTTGATATACAACGGCATTACCATCGCCGAATCCCCCACCATCAATATCCTGGGGGTCACCATTGACCAGAAACTTAACTGGACTAGCCACGTAAATACTGTGGCTACAACAGCGGGTCAGAGGCTGGGTATTCTGCGGCGAGGGACTCCCCTCCTGACTCCCCAAAGCCTTTCCTCCATCTACAAGGCACAAGTCAGGAGTGTGATGGAATACTCTCCACTTGCCTGGATGTGTGCACCTGCAACAACACTCAAGAAGCTCGACACCATCCAGGACAAAGCAGGCTGCTTGATTGGCACCCCATCGACCACCTTAAACATTCACTCCTTTCATCACCGGCGCACAGTGGCTGCAGTGTGTACCATCCACAGGATGCACTGCAGCAACTCACCAAGGCTTCTTCGACATCACCTCCCAAACCCGCGACCTCTACCACCTAGAAGGAGAAGGGCAGCAGGCATATGGGAACACCACCACCTGCACGTTCCCCTCCAAGTCACACACCATCCCGACTTGGAAATATATTGCCGTTCCTTCATCGTCACTGGGTCAAAATCCTGGACCTCCCTACTCAACAGCACTGTGGGAAAACCTTCACCAGATGGACTGCAGCGGTTCAAGAAGGCGGCTCACCACCACCTTCTCAAAGACAATCAGGGATGGGCAATAAATGCCGGCCTTGCCAGCGATGTCCACATCCTATGAACGAATAAATAAAAAATGACCAGATCATCTGTTTTAGTGATGTTGGTTGAAGAATAAATATTGGCCAGGAAACTGGGGAGAACTCCCCTGCTCTTCTTCTGTACTGCTGTCTGTACTTGGCCTTTGCCTTGGGAAGGTTTCTATCAGTCTCAGCTGAATCATCTGGTGGAAGATTTGGGAGTTATCCGTTTCTGCAACATTCCAGTGCACATACCCCCTGCTATAGGAACATAGAAATTTACAGAGCCGGAAAGACCATTGCAGTCCATCTGGCAGTCTCAGTGTCTAGGGCATATCATACCCCATAACCTCAGTATTAGGACCTCTGCTCTTTTTGATATATATTAATGACCTGGACTTGGGTATAGAGGGTAAAATTTCAAAGTTTGCAGATGACACGAAACTTGGAAATCTAGTAAACAATGTCGGGGATAGTAACAGACTTCAAGAGGACATAGACAGGACTGGTGATATGGGCAGACACATGGCAGATGAAATTTAACGTATAGAAGTGTGAAATGATACATTTTGGTAGGAAGAATGAGGAGAGGCAATATAAACTAAATGGTACAATTTTAAAGGGGGTGCAGGAACAGAGAGACCTGGGGGTGCACATACACAAATCTTTGAAGATGGCAGGACAAGTTGAGAAGGCTGTTAAAAAAGCTTATGGGATCCTGGGCTTTATTAATAGAGGCATGGAGTACAAAAGCAAGGAAGTTATGCTAAACCTTGATATAAAACACTGGTTAGGCCTCAGCTGGAGTATTGTGTTCAGTTCTGGGCACCATACTTTAGGAAGGATGTCAATGCCTTAGAGAGGGTACAAAAGAGATTTACTAGAATGGGATGAGGGACTTCAGTTATGTGAAAAAACTGGAAAAGCTGGGGTTGTTCTCCTTAGAACAGAGAAGGTTAAGGGGAGATTTGATAGAGGTGTTCAAAATCATGAAGGATTTTGACAGAGTAAATAAGGAGAAACTTTTTCCAGTGGCAGAAGGGTCAGTAACCAGAGGACACAGATTTAAGATAATTGGCAAAAGAGCCAGAGGCGACATGAGGAAACATTTTTTTTACACAGCGAGATGTTATGATCTGGAATGCGCTGCCTGAAAGGGCGGTGGAAGTAGATTCAATAGTAACTTTCAAAAGAGAATTGGATAAATACTTGAAGGGAAAAAAGTTGCAAGGCTATGGAGAAAGAGCAGGGGAGTGGGACTAATTGGATAGCTCTTTCAAAGAGCCGGCACAGGCACGATGGGCCGAATGGCCTCCTTCTGTGATGTATGATTCTGCTCCTCTCATTATACAGCCCAAGATCCTATTTGTTCTCTTTACTGCTGCCGCATTATGTGTTGATGGCTTCAATGATCTATTGACCAGTGCCCGTCCGTCCCAAATCTCTTTCGTGTGTCATGTCCTGCTACAATAATATAATTTAGCCTCACTATTTATTGCCTCTGCTTATTATCCTTTCCCAATCTCATGACCTTACAATTAAATTACATCTCATACAAGAAACACAGAAAGTTAGTGTGCAGGTACACCAAGCAATTAGGAAAGCAAATGGCATGTTGGCCTTTATTGCAAGGGGGTTGGAGTACAAGAGTAAGGAAGTCTTACTACAGTTGTACAGGGTTTTAGTGAGACCTCACCTGGAGAACTGCGTACAGTTTTGGTCTCTTTATCTAAGGAAGGATATACTTGCCTTGGAGGCGGTACAATGAAAGGTTCTCTAGATTAATTCCTGGGATGAGAGGGTTGTCCTATGAGGAGAGGTTGAGTAGAATGGGCCTATACTCTCTAGAATTTAGAAGAATGAGAGGTGATCTCATTGAAGCATATGAGATTATGAAGGGGCTTGACAGGATAGATGCTGAGAGATTGTTTCCCCTGGCTAGAGAGTCTAAAACTAGGGGGCATAGTCGCAGGATAAGGGGTCGGTCATTCAAGACTGAGATGAGGAGGAATTTCTTCATGCAGAGGGTTGTGAATCTTTGGAATTCTCTACCCCAGGGGGCTGTGGATGCTGAGTCATTGAATATATTTAAGGCTGAGATGGATAGATTTTTGGACTCTAGGGGAATCAAGGGATATGGGGATCGGGCAGGAAAGTAGAGTTGAGGTCAAAGATCAGCCATGATCTGATTGAATGGGGGAACAGGCTCGAGGGGTCATATGGCCTACCCCTGCTCCTATTTCTTATATTTTTATCTGCCACTCACCAGGGAGCTCCTGAATCTATCCATATCCTTCTGATTTATTCAGCCTTTGCCCATAGTTTGCAGTCCCTCCCAGTTTGGTATCGTCTGTAAACTTAGAGATATCTTTGTTTCTGTCTCCATTTCCAAAGAAAGACTTGCATTTATATAGCGCCTTTCACAACTTCAGAACGTCCCAAAGCGCTTTGCAGTCAATGAAGTACCTTTGAAGTGTAGCCACCGTTGTAATGTAGGAAACGTGGCAGCCAAATTGTGCACAGCAAGATCCCACAAACAGCAATGAGATACTGACCAGATAATTTTTTTTTGGTGAAGTTGGTTGAGGGATAAATATTGGCCAAGACATGGGGAGAACTCCCCTGCTCTTTTTCGAAATAGTGTTATGGGATCTTTTACATCCACCTGAGAGGGCAGATGGGCCCTCGGTTTAACATCTCATCCGAAAGACGGCACCTCCAACAGTGCAGCACTCCCTCACTGCACTGGGAGTGTCAGCCTCGATTATGTGCTCAAGTCTCCGGAGTGGGACTTGAACCCACGACCTTCTCTGAGGGAGTGCAGGGGAGTTCTCCGCGGTGTCCTGGCCAATATTTATCCTTCAAACAACATCACTTAAAAAAACAGATTATCTGGTCATTATCACATTGCAGTTTGTGGGACCTTATTGATCAAATTGGCTGCTGTGTTTCCTAAATTACGACAGTGACTACACTTCAAAAGTACTTAATTGGCTGTAAATGCTTTGAGATGTCCTGAGGTCGTGAAAGGTGCTATATAAATGCACGACTTTCTTCCTTCCTTTACAAGAGCAGAGAGGTAATGATATTTTTGTATAAGGCAATGGCAAGGCTACGATTGTAGAAAGAACAGTAAAGCTATCGAGATCACATAACTTAGATTCATCAAGATAAAAGAAGGAATGAGAACGTATAGTTATGAGGAGAGACTCGAGTTACTGGGATTACTTCCATTGGAGCAGAGAAGGACAAGCAATTTAATAGAAGCTTTTAAAATTATAAAGGGTTTTAATAGGGTGAGAAGGGAAAAGGCTATTTCCTGTACTTTGGGAGTCAGTGGTGAGTGGTTTTCAATTTAAAACTGTTACTAAGAGAGGCTAGGAGAGATGTCTTTCTGTGGAAAGTTGTTAGCATAAATTGTTCTGCCACTGGGAATATTTGAGGCAGAGACCATTGTATCTTTTAATGGAAAAGTGGATAAACATTTCAAGTAGGGGAAAATACATTGCTATGGGGAGAAAGCAGGGCAGTGAAATTAGTTTTGGATTGCTTATTCTGTGCTGTAAACCTGTGGGGTTCTATGTGTAAGCCTAGACAGTGACAGAAGACTATTTGATAGCAAGGTGCATCACAACCAAGCGCAAATCTGTTGCCATCTGATAAAGCGGATTTCTCATGCTGTTGCTTGTGGTAAATCAGAAGTTTTATGAGAACAGGGCTGTTATTTCCTACATTAAAACAGTGACTACACTTCAAAAAAAAAAGTATTTAGTTGGCTGTAAAGTACGTTGGGATTTCCTGAGGTCATGATGAAAAGCGCTATATAAATGCAAGTCTTTCTTTCTTCTATGGCAAGTAGTATTACCAGGGACGTAAGCATTGTGAGCAGATATGGGATCTGGGAGCGCTGGGATGGGATGTCTAGAAGCATTTTGAGGAGGATCCCAGGGCCTGGTAATACCGAGGCAGATTCTGGGATCACTGGGAGAGGTGTCCTGTGATTCCCACCTGACACGTGTTCCGAAGCTAAGCTGCCCAGTCAGCAAACTGTATATCTCAAGTACAACAGCCGTGGCTCAGCGGGTAGCACTCTCGCCTCCGAGTCAGAAAGTCGTGGGTTCAAGTCCCATGCCAGGGACTTGAGCACAAAATCTAGGCTGAGACTCTCAGTGCAGTACTGAGGGAGTGCTGCACTGTCGGAGGTGCCGTGCTTCAGATGAGACGTTGAACCGAGGCCCCGTCTGCCCTCTCAGGAGGATGTAAAAGATCGCATGGCCACTATTTCAAAGAAGAGCGGGGGAGTTCTCCTCAGTGCCCCGGCCAATATTTATCCCTCAACCAAAATATCACTGAAGTAGATTATCTGGTCATTATCACATTGCTGTTTACATATTTAAATTTTGACCATTACCATTTTTAAAGTTGAGATTACACGGCAAGGTGACATGCAAGCTGTACCATTTTAGGGTCGCCAATCCTCCAGGATTGCCCTAGAATTAAAGATTAATCTCCAGGACACTGCTGTGAGCAAAAACCCAGGAGAAAAACCATAGGGGCATTAAAAAAAATTGTGTTTTTTTTTTAGTTTTCTTTGAATACTTTTGTTTGTTAGTTATAAAAATATTGGACATAGGGGGATAAAAAAGGCTGTTTGACTGACAGTCAAGAATCATCCAGTTGGGGAATGAAGAGTCTTTTCACTTTCCAATCAATGTGAGAAAGTGGGGCTCCACGAGGATGGACGTGTCGGGCGACCAATGGCAGGAATATAAGGGCGAGGTCATGTGAGGGGGAGTGGGTCACCCTGGGCTTTGACAGCACTCGGAATGGTCCTGGGCTTTGGTCGGACTGGGGTGAAAGTCCTGGAATTTGACAGCACTGTATTAAAGTGGAGTTTGGGACAGGGGTTGGGTGGGTGGGAGGTCCTTTGTTCTGGCATCACTTTGAAGTGGGAAATTGAGCTTTGACAGAGCTGTGAAAGGGAAAACATGAAGTTTGGCACAACTGGGTTTGGAATATGAGATTTGGCTTACCATTGGATTCCTGGGGCCCAATGTTAGCAGGGCTGCGGGTTCTCGGCGGGGGGGCTATCCGCGCCCGGTGAAATTAGTCAGCTTCCCGCGCGATTGTAGCATCCAATCCACTAATTGGAACCACTTACCTGCTCCTCCGGGTTCCCCACTGCTGATCTGCGCGTCGGGCGGGCTGCACATGCGCAGTAAGATCTGTCAACTGGAGGAGCTCTATTTAAAGGGGCAGTCCTCCACTGACAGATACTGCAACCAATAGCAAAGATGACTGCATGGAGCAGCCCAGGGGGAAGGCTGCTCCCAGTTTAATGATGCCTCACTCCAGGTATCAATACATGGGGTGAGGAGGAGGGGGAGGACAGAGATCTTCCTCCCGGCGTGCGGGAGGAAGCGGCCTGCCTCTGCCACCAGGAAGGCCTGGCTCGAGGTGGCAGAGGAGGTCACCTGCACCACCAACATATCGCCCACCTGCATACAGTGCAGGAGGCGCTGCAATGACCTCAGTAGGTCAGCCAAAGTGAGTACACGTAGTCTTTCCCCTACACTCCATCTGCCACATCACTGCCCCCACCCCACATCTCCTTCCGCACTGCCAACACTACTCTGTCACATCACCCCTCATACCCACTCAAACCTCATCCTCATCTTACCTGCACCTACTCACCTCGCCAGTACTCATCCCGCCACTACCACTCAACCCAATCCTCATACAATCTCATGGCTCTATCTCATCCTCACCCTCTCGTGCATCTCCCTCACGGCCAGCCTCACTCAACCTGCCACTACCTGTGCTGCAGCCACAGGGCATGCATCACATATGTGCAGTAGACAGCGTAAGACAAACGTGTCGTGAGCATGAAGGGGATGCACAAGGGTGTTTGAGGCTTTGTCATGGGTGTTACTTATATTTAATTTCTGACCAACTCACATTACATATTATATTGGCACCACTACTGCCACGTCTTCGCTAATCCTGTCTGGTTTGTGCAATAATGTCCTCTCCTGAGGATCACTATGTGGACCCACAACTGATGCCACCCATTGTGTCACTGCAGAGTGGGTGTAGGTGTATTTGCAGGGCTCTTTTGCGCAGACGACTGAGAGACATCGGCGATGTCCCCCGTTGCACCCTGGAAAGATGCGGAGAAGTTGTTGAGGGCAGTGGTGACTTTGACAGCGACAGGTAAGAAGATGGTGCTCGGGCCAGCCAGGAGCAGCTCGGCATGAAGGAGGCTGCAGATGTCCACGACTATATGTCAAGTGACTCTGAGCCTCCGTGTGCACTGCTGCTCAGAGAGGTCCAGGAGGCTGAGCCTTGGTCTGTGGACCCTGTGGCGAGGGTAGTGCCCTCTGCGACGCATCTCTCTCTGCGGTAGCCCTCCCTCCTGCTGTACAGGTGGATGTGTCACAGCACTGTGTTGTGGAGCTCCACGTGTCAGAGGTGGACGGCATGGATGGCGAGGCTGGTGATGCTGTTCGCCCTCCGAGGAGGTCATGACTGCAGCTACGGCGGCCCCCATCCGCAAGATGTACATCTGAGGGGGTCCGCAAGGTAGGTACATGTCTCTGGACCCCGGGGTAAGTGTGCAGGTTGGTGACTTTGACTGTCAGGAGGAGGGTGGTGGAGGCCAAACTTTGTCCCAAGTGACAGAGTGGCCTCCTGCAATGAGTGAGGGTCTCCGCCCCACACCTGTCAAATGGACCTTTGCAGCTGCCACAGGCTGACAGCTGCAACACGTCCATTTGACCTGGGAGTGTTTCCCCCAGTGTGGGAAACAGTCCCAGTTTGCTCTAAAATCCCACCCCTCCTCACATAATCCCTTAATCAGGTCAGTTAATGACCTGAACAAACAAAATAAATACTTTCAAGTGACATCCCGCTGGCTTTAATTGCCTGCAGGATTCCCACCAGCGGGGGCTGCGCGCGCACGCCGGCGCGTCAGCGGGGAACCCGGAAGTGCGCGGGTTCGGGGCGGGCTCCGGTCCCGCTCCGGAGTTCTCCGATTTTCGGAGCAGCCCCTCCCCCGCCAGGAACGCACCCGATAGCGGGTGCTAAAATGACGCCCCTGGTATCCGACAGCAGTGAGGAGAGGGACAGAGCAGGACCTGCCCGATAGCTCAATGCTGATCCTCTCTCACTGAGCTGAACTCAGGGCACTCTCACCCCACCACCCACACACAATCAGGAACAAGCTCAGTGGATAGCGCGCTCGCCTCTGAATCAGAAGGCCTTGGGTTCAAGCTCCACTCCAGAGACTTGAGCGTAAAAATCTAGGCTGACACTCCCAGTTCAGTATTGAGGGGAGCACTGCACAATCGGAAGTGCCGTCTTTCGGGTGAGACGTTAACCCGAGGGTCCCGCCTGCCCTCTCATGTGGACGTAAAAGATCCCATGGCACTATTCGAAGAAGAGCAGGGGATTTCCTTCCGGTGTCCTGGCCAATATTTATCCCTCAACCAACATCACTTTAAAAAAAAAACAGATCATCTGGTCATTTAACTCATTGCTGTTTGTGGGATCTTGCTGTGCGCAAATTGTCTGCTGTGTTTCCTACACTTCAAAACAACCTCATTGGCTATAACACACTTTGGGACGTCCTGAGGTCGTGAAAGGCGCTGTATAAATGCAAGACTTGCTTTCTATACCATCATCTGCACATTAACTGTCTCCCCAACTGAGCAGAAGTACAACTATCCATCTTAACCACCAATTGGAAACACTCTTACTGACCCCTCCCCATGTACCAGCAGTTAGCCCAACCATGCTTAGAACAAATTTGGGCCTCTTCCTGACCCCCTGTGAGCATTAACTCACCCCACCCAATGAGAAGCTAATTCCCCCTGCCCCATCCCACCCCCACCCATCTGCCGGGCAACAACTCATGCCTCTTAAAGCCTCTCACCAATTCAGCAGCACTCCCCACGCGGAGCTGAAAACCAGCAGTCTGTAGTGTTCCCTTCCTCCACGAGAAAGTAAATACTCCACCCCCCCCTCCCAACTGGGATGGAATTATGCGCGTCCCACTGAGAAGAACATAGGAACAGGAGTGGGCCATTCAGCCCCTCGAGCCTGTTCCGCCATTCAGTTAGATCATGGCTGATTGGTATCTTAACTCCATTTACCCGCCTTGCTTCCGTAACCCTTAATACCCTTGCCCAACAAAAATCTATCAATCTCGGTTTTGAAACTTTCAGTTGACCCCCAGCCTCAACTCTTTGGGGGGAGAGAGTTCCAGATTTCCACTCCCCTTTGTGTGAAGAAGTGCTTCCTGACATCACCCCTGAACGGCCTAGCTCTAATTTTAAGGTTATGCCCCCTTGTGCTGGACTCCCCCACCAGAGGGAATAGTTTCTCTCTATCTACCCTATCTTTTTTTTTCTTTATTCGTTCATGGGGTGTGAGCATCGCTGGCGAGGCCGGCATTTATTGCCCATCCTAATTGCCCTTGAGAAGGTGGTGGTGAGCCGTCTTCTTGAACCGCTGCAGTCCGTATGGTGACGGTTCTCCCACAGTGCTGTTAGGAAGGGAGTTCCAGGATTTTGACCCAGCGACGATATATTTCCAAGTCGGGATGGTGTGTGACTTGGAGGGGAACGTGCAGGTGGTGTTGATCCCATGTACCTGCTGCTCTTGTCCTTCTAGGTGGTAGAGGTCGCGGGTTTGGGAGGTGCTGTCGAAGAAGCCTTTGTCGAGTTGCTGCAGTGCATCCTGTGGATGGTACACACTGCAGCTACTGTGCGCCAGTGGGTGAATGGAGTCAATGTTTAGGGTGGTGGATGGGGTGCCAATCAAGCGGGCTGCTTTATCTTGGACGGTGTCGAGCTTCTTGAGTGTTGTTGGAGCTGCACTCATCCAAGCAAGTGGAGAGTATTCCATCACACTCCTGACTTGTGCCTTGTAGATGGTGGAAAGGCTTTGGGGAGTCAGGAGGTGAGTCACTCGCCGCAGAATACCCAGCCTCTGACCTGCTCTTTTAATCATCTTAAACACCTTGATTACATATAGAAACTTGACTCTGACTCAGTGGCTCCCAACCCTTCTGCTCCACCCTTATCCTCCTCCTCTTCCTCCCCTCCTCCCAATCATTCCTCGCCCTCTATCCATCCCCACCCCATTCGCTGTGGCCCAGTGCCCTACACTTGTTCACCTTTCCTCTGTTGCTCTCTCTCCTCCACCCCTTTCTCCTCTCCCTTCCTGTCCCCCACACCATCTACTTTCCTCCGTTCCCCTCTCTGTATCTCTACCCTCCCCTCTCTTCCTCCCACCCTCCTCTCCTCTTTCCCCCACTCGCCACCTCCATCTATCTCCTCCTTCCCCCCCGACCTCCCTCCTCTAACCCCACTCCCCCACCTGGCTCCAAGTGTCCAAACGCCTTCTGAATACTGAAGTCGGCCTTGGGATAGCGACAGGTTATATATTAAAATCGTTGTGTGGGTTTCCATATCAATATCCTGTGTTATACTATTTCAATGGGAAAAACCATACTAAAGATGTCAACATTTAACCGTGTACCAAGCACCCAGCCTGGGTTCAATGTCACAATTCAACACGCACACGCACGTGTGAACTCCTGGCCTCTGGGTTGCGAGTCCATTCCCACAGCCGCTAAGTCACCATATTCTGACCCACCCCTGACTGACCAACATTTCAGCCTCA
This sequence comes from Heptranchias perlo, assembly GCF_035084215.1. Taxonomy (NCBI): domain Eukaryota; kingdom Metazoa; phylum Chordata; class Chondrichthyes; order Hexanchiformes; family Hexanchidae; genus Heptranchias; species Heptranchias perlo. The sequence continues at coordinate 108,573,867 of NC_090330.1, forward strand.
CTGCGCAGCAATATTGTCGCTGACGCTCTGTTAACCCACCTCCACACCACCCTCTGGGAAGAGGTACCACCTTAGCCCAGTCTATCAGCCCCCTCTCCTCCAAGCAGGGAAATTATTCCTGACCCACTACTCCCCCTCTTCCACAGAGGTCCTGGGAAACTGTTCTTCCCCCCCCACCCCAGCACTAAAATGCCAAGCATTTTCCACCCTTCAACCCCATCACCAAGGCTGCCTACTTCCACCTCCGTAACATCGCCCGTCTCTGACCTTGTCTCAGCTCATCTGCTGCTGAAACTCTCATCCGTGCCTTTGTTACCTCTAGACTCGACTATTCCAATGCTCTCCTGGCCGGCTTCTCATCTTCCACCCTCCATAAACTTGAGCTCATCCAAAAATCTGCCGCCTATATCCTAACTCGCACCAAATCCCGTTCACTCATCACCCCCGCCGTGCTCGCTGACCTACATTAGCTCCCTGTCCGACAACGCCTCGATTTTAAAATTCTCATTCTTGTTTTCAAATCCCTCCATGGCCTCACCCCTCCCTATCTCTGTAACCCCCTCCAGCCCTACAACCCTCTCAGATCTCTGCGCTCCTCCAATTCTGGCCTCTTGTGCGTCCCCGATGTCCATCGTTCCACCATTGGCGGCCGTGCCTTCAACTGTCTAGGCCCTAAACTTTGGAATTCCCTCCCTAAACCTCTCTGCCCCTTTCTCCTCCTTTAAGACGCTCCTTAAAACTTACCTCTTTGACCAAGCTTTTGGTCACTTGTCCTAATATCTCTATTTTTTTGCTCGGTGTCAAATTTTGTCTGATAATCGCTCCTGTGAAGTGCCTTGGGAAGTTTTACTACGTTAAAGGTGTCCTAGCCCTCTTCTTCCCCCCTCACCTGCCCATTCTTCTCACATCATCCCCAATCCCCTACTATCCCCGTTCTCTCCTGCCCCCTTTCCCCTCCTCCTTCCCCATTTAGCCCAACCATATAACTGTGCCTGACCTAGTTGGCTTGTTTAGTGAATCATTTTCTGAATCCAGTACCCACCAGGATACACTGAACATTGTCCTTAGCTTAACTTATACAGTAACCCAAGTTGTACCGATAACTTCAGCTCTGGCAGATTCACATCCTGGTATTGATATTAATTGCATTTCCCCATAAAAAGAAAGCAGACGTTTTAAAAAAAAAAGTAAAAACAGGAAATGCTGGAAACACTCAGCAGGTCAGGCAGCCCTCTGTGGAGAGAGAAACAGTTAACGTTTCAGCTCGAGGACCTTTCCTCCACCCTTACTCGAGGAAGATGTTCGAGATTTAACATTTTAAATGCAAGTACAGAGTCAGAGAAAAAGGGGGGAGGAGGAAAGAGCAAAAGGGAAGGTCTGTGATAGGTTGGAGGGCAGGGGTGATTAAATGACAAAAGGAATGATGGTGCAAGGCAAAAGGGAGTGGTAATGGGACAAGTGAAGAAACAAAAGATGGGTCCAGAGGAGGTCTAAGTGGCAACAGTAGAACCATTACCAGCACCCGCTGTCTGAAAAAACAGTGGTGGTTATGATCTGAAGTTGTTGAAATCAGTGTTGAGACCAGAAGGTTGTAAAGTGTCTAATCGAAAGATGAGGTCCTGTTCCTCGAGCTTCCGTCGAGCTTCACTGAAACAGTGTAAGAAGCCGAGGTCAGAGTGGGAGTGGGACGGGGAATTAAAATGGCCAGCGACCGGAAGGTCAGGGTCACGCTTGCGGACTGAAAGGAGGTGTTCAGCAAAGCGATCACCCAATCCACTGTAGTTTAGACTCCCCAATGTAGAGGAGACCGCATCGTGAGCAGCAAATGCAGTGTACTAAATTGAAAAAAGTATAGGTTTTTTTTAAAAGATCTGCTTGCATTGTTTTGAAGCCTGTTTTTTTTTTGTTTTTAGTTTTACACCTAGTTTGCCTTTGAATCTTCAATGACACTCACCCTTGTTTTTTTCAGCGGAAACTCTGCCAAGACATGCACTGCTTTTGGACCTGTGCAGTGTTGTCGTTACGCCTCCAGTACACCCACCGATCGCCAGTACGTGCCTCGGAGAGCAGTGCTTTATGTACCCGGAAATGACGAAAGGAAACTCCACAAGATTACCAGTCTCCGTGTAGATTGTGCTGTCCTTGACTGTGAAGATGGAGTTGCATTAAACAAGAAGGTACTGCATAATGCACACAAATAATCATGCAAACACACAATAGCACACTGTATCACAGTGAACTTACTGGAAGAGCAGTATTACAAAGGACTAGTACACCTGGACAAAACTAGATTCATTGGATCATGCCCTTGTGTCCAGTATCCTGCATCATTGCAACTGCACAAACATACCCACCCTGCTGCTATCCCTCAATAAAGACCTTTCATCGGTTTAGGAACAGAAGTAGGCTATTCAGCCCCTCGATCCTGTTCCGCCATTCAATTGGATCATGGCCGATCTGTATCTTAACTCCATTTACCCGCCTTGGTTCCATATCCCTTAAAACCCTTGCCTAACAAAAATCTATCAGTCTCAGTTTTGAATTTTTCAATTGACCCCCCAGCCTCAACAGCTTTTTGGGGGAGAGAGTTCCAGATTTCCACTCCCCTTTGTGTGAAGAGGTGCTTCCTGACATCACCCCTGAACGTCCTGGCTCTAATTTTAAGGTTATGCCCCCCTTGTTTGAGTTTCTGTGCTCCTGGTGTTTACATGGGCTCTCAATGCTGCTTCTTCCGGTCAAGGAACTGCAGCTGCAGTTCAGACCAAAGCCTTGAGATGCTTTTTACATTGCAGGACCAATATCTCCTTACATGGCTCAGTGTCAAATTACGTCTGATAACCCTCCTGTGAGGGGCCTTGGGACGTTTTACTGCGTTAAAGGCACTATATAAATGCAAATAATTACTGTTGATTCTGTGAGCATTTCCACATCCTTCAGCCTTCCTTCGTAGTGGCCCTGATGTGACAATTTATCTTTACTTGTTTCTTTGGCACAGAACCATAAAAGAAAAAAGAAAGACTTGCATTTCTACAGCGCCTTTTACGACCTCAGGGCGTCCCAAAGCGCTTTACAGCCAATGAAGTTGGAAATGTAGGCACTGTTGTAATGTAGGAAACGCGGCAGCCAATTTGCGCACAGCAAGATCCCACAAACAGCAAAGCGATAGTGACTGGATAATTTTTTTTGGTGATGTTGGTTGAGAGATAAATATAGCAGGACACCAGGGAGCACTCCCCCGCTGTTCTTTGTGAGATCTTTTTACATCTACCTAAGAGGGCAGACGGGGCCTCGGTTTAAAGTCTCATGGCACCTTCGACAGTGCAGCACTCCCTCAGAACTGCACTGGGAGTGTCAGCCTGGTTTATGTGCTCAAGTCCCTGGACTGGGACTTGAACCCACAACCTTCTGACCCAGAGGCAGGTGTGCTGCCCACTGAGCCATGGCTGACACATAAATCAATAAGTCATTTACGAAATTTCTGCCACCCTATTGTTGGTTAAAGTAGCTTTTAGCTGCCTGGTTATTTCCTCCCAGGCTTTCTTGCTACTCTGTGGATTTGGGAACGTGAGGTCCAAAGGCAAGGAGCGCTCCTCTCCTCATGGTACCTCCTCTATAAGGTCACCACCTGCCTCAGTAAAATGTGCCACCTTTGTTTTCCGGACAGACAGTTTGAGGTCAAAGATCAGCCGTGATCTGATTGAATGGCGGAGCAGGCTCGAGAGGCCATATAGGAACATAGGAACAGGAGTAGGCCATTCAGCCCCTCGTGCCTGCTCCGCCATTTGATAAGATCATGGCTGATCTGTGATCGAGCTCCATATACCTGCCTTTGGCTCATATCCCTTAATACCTTTGGTTGCCAAATGTCCTACTCCTGCTCCTATTTCTTATGTTCTTATTGCACGAGTCCAATCAGCACATGTGGATTACTGCCCATTTAGTGTCCTACTAGGGGTCAACGGGCCTATTTCCAGCTTGTAAAGGTGTGATTATTGTTGCCATGTGCTGATAGGGTGCTTTAATTTCCCACTGACAATATGTGACGTTACTCTATGTGGTGCCCCTATGTAGGCTGTAGCTGATGGCATTGAACAACAGATGTTGTAACTCCGTCAATGGCCATAAAGCCCACAAGACAAAAAAAATATTCCATTCCCCAAGACTCCAGAGTTCCTACAAAGTTACCCTCTATTTTGAAAGATGTGCTGATAGAGTTAGATGAAGAGGGGTGGGAGGAGGCTCATGTGGAGCCTAAACGCTGGCATAGACCAGCTGGGCCGAATGGCCTATTTCTGTGCTGTAAATTCTTTGTAATTCTATGAGTAAACAAAAGCGTTACCACTGAGCCAAGGCTGACAATACCATAAACCTTTATATTTGTAACAAATCTTTTATATGGCATCCTTGGTGCCTTCAGTCATCTAGACCCTAAGCTCTGGAATTCCCTTCCTTATCCTCTCTGTCTCTCTCCCTCTCTCTCCTCCTTTAAGACGCTCCTTAAAACCTACCTCTTTGACCAAGCTTTTGGTCACCTGTCCTAATATCTGCTTATGTGGCTCGGTATCAATTTTTGTTTGATAATCGCTCCTGTGAAGCGCCTTGGCACGTTTTACTACGTTATATAAGGCGCTATATAAATGCAAGTGGTTATGAAACTACTTCTGAAATCCGTATCGACAGTATCCATCCATTCCCTTTACCGATACACTCTGAATTCCCCAAAGATACCATCAAATTAAGCCAATGTGACCTGCCCTTTCCAGATCCGTGCTGGATATCCCTGATTATTCCAAGCCTTCCTAAGTGATTGCTAATTTCATTGCATATAATGAATTCTAGGGGACTGATTTACAACCACAGAGGCTAATCAGTTCTAAGCAGGTAAGAACTGTTTTGCCAGAATGGGAAACTGCTAATAGCAATCAATTTTCTGGCATCAGCTGATTTGCATAATTTTTCACTGGCCCATCAGGGGCACAGTGTCATGTCCCTTCATTCCAATTAGTCCATCAACTGTTATTTCTAAAACTTCGCACATTTGCAACCCTGTAACCCTTTGACCTGTTCATACTCCCCAATACCCTTTCTTCTCTTTTTTAAAGAAACCTTTCCTTCACTATCCTTTTCCTTTACTCTCTTCTATCTGCCCTAAGTTGCGTCTATCTTGCTCGCCCTCCCCCGCCTCCCAAAAGCGAGTTTACTATTTTAAACTGCTCTGTCTCTTCACTATACTTATTCTTAACTCCTTCCCATCTGCTGTAAGATTTGTCTCTATCCTGCCTCAATCCTCTCACTGCTTTGTCTGTCCTCTCTGTGAAGACTTTGGCACTGGTTCAGTTTAGGTGAAACCCATAGAATTACATAAAATTTACAGCACAGAAACAGGCCGTTCGGCCCAACGGGTCTGTGCTGGGGTTTATGCTGCATACGAGCCATCTCCCAACCTACTTCATCTAATTCTTTCAGCATATCCTTCTATTCCTTTCTCCGTCATGTGTTTATCTAGCTTTCCCTTAAACGCATCTATGCTATTCGCCTCAACTACTCCTTGTGATAGCAAGTGCTACATTCTCACCACTCTCTGGGTAAAGAAGTTTCTACTGAATTCCCTATTGGATTTATTAGTGACTATCTTATATTTATGGCCCCTAGCTCTGGCCTCCCCCGCAAGTGGAAACATCTTCTCTACGTCTACCCTTTTGAACCCTTTCATAATCTTAAAGACCTCTATCAGGTCACCCCTCTGCCTTCTCTTTTCTAGAGAAAAGAGCCCCAGCCTGTTCAATCTTTCCTGATAGCTATAACCTCTCAGTTCTGGTATCATCCTTGTAAATCTTTTTTGCACTTTTTCCAGTGCCTCTATATCCTTTTTATAATATGAAGACCAGAACTGTGCACGGTACTCTTAAGTGTGGTCTAACCAAGGATCTATATAAGTTTAGCATTACATCTCTGCTTTTTAATTCTGTCCTGCTAGAAATGAAACTGAGTCCTTTGTTTGATTTTTTTTCTGGCCTTATTAATCTGTATCATTACTTTTAGTGGTTTGTGTATCTGTACCCCGAGATCCCTTTTCTCCATTACCCCATTTAGACTCTTATTTTCCAAAGAGTATGTGGCCTCCTTATTCTTCCTACCAAAATGCAACACCTCACACTTATCTACAGTATGTTGAAATTCATTTGCCGATTACATACCCATTCTGCAAGTTTATTAATGTCTTCTTGTAATTTGTCACAGTCCTCCTCAGTATTGACCCTACCCCCCCATCTGTTGAGCTGTTCCCTCATCCCAGTATCGTATCTATCTAAAATCCTTCCTTCGACCCCATCTGTCAAGTTATGCATTGATTTCCCTCCCCTGTGTTGCCGTGATTCTCTGCATCATAGGTATCAAGCACTGTATCAGGCAACTTCAGACCATAGGATTTTCCTCCACTTCCTCCACAGGTGTCAGTGGGTAGCGCTCTCGTCTCTGAGTCAAAAGGTCGTGGCTTCAACTCCCACTCCACAGACTTGAGCACATAATCGAGCACAGGCTGATACTCCCAGTGCAGTACTGAGGGAGCGCTGCACTGTCGGAGTTGCCGTCCTTCAGATGAGACATTAAACCGGGGCCCTGTCTGCCCTCTCAGGTGGACGTAAAAGATCCCTTAACACTATTTCGAAGAAGTGCAGGAGGGTTCTCCCTGGTGTCCAATATTTATCCCTCAACCAACACATAAAAACATTTTTTGATCAACATCTACAAATTGACAATCCTCTTCTCTCAGGGGTCCCACCTCGCTTTTAACAATTCATCTTTTTACTGATGTCTATTTTGAAAACACTACAACCTCAGGACGTCCCAAAGCACTTCACAGCCAATGAAGTACTTTTGAAGTGTAGTCACTGTTGTAAATGTAGGAAACGCGGCAGCCAATTTGCGCACAGCAAGCTCCCACAAACAGCATTGTGATAATGACCAGTTAACCAGTGTTTTAGTGATGCTGGTTGCTTAGTTGATAACCGTGCTGCACTGAATAAAGTCAGTTTTTTTTTAAATGGGCATTTGTTTTGCGTTATCCTGAAGCGGAGGGAGTCTCCCTTCACAGGGGAAATAACAGTGTCTACCATACATGTAGATGGCAGATTCAAGTGTCAGGCAACACTGGCAAAAAAAAAACCATGACCCACACTATTGTAATTCAATCACTAAACTATGGAATCCTGCTGTGCGGTGCTATCATCTTCATGCACTCCCATTTGAAAAACTGAAACAATGTTCCATCCTGTGACTGTTTAATATTCTTCAGTCAAACAAAAGACTTAATCACTTTGTTCAGTAATAATGATATTGATATTTTTTTTTTTGGTTGTGGGGGGGGGGTTGGAGGGATATACACTGTTGTACTCTGTACTTTCAAAACAAGTCCTAGGATCCCCTCTCCCTGGTTGTTCCAGTCCTCCTTGAAGTTTTTGCATTCTGTCCATCTTATCCCATCTGACAGCAGAATAGATGCCGGTCTAATCCCTGGAAGTTTGGAACTAATGAACTAACTGCTGAGCTGCCGCCACAGAGCTTGGTCCCAAACTATACTGTACTTCACACTCGATTTATTCTCCAGATGGCGAGACTGTGCAGCCCTGCCGTGAGGGACCACCATTTCCACTGGAGTGTGAAAGTGGACGGATGTTGTTTTCTTTGCAGTTTTGATGATTCGGGAGCTCGGAACGTGCTAGGATGATTGGCTAGCGGGTCCAATGGCTGCTGTTAATTTCCCCCCCCCCCCATCTTCACTCGTGTGTGGCTGCGCTCAAGTTTTCGTCTTTTTTTTTTGCCGTCTTGTGTGTGTGTGTGTGTGTGTGTGTTTGTGTTGGGCAATTCAGCTTTCCTTCGACAGCAGCCCGGTCTCATTCTGCTGCAGGTGTTGGTCGCTAGTCAGTAGCAGAAATCATACCTTCTCCTGGCTTTTTTTCATCAGGTCACAGCTGTACGTGAGAGTGAGCACAATAACATGTTTATTAGTGGCCGGGTCCTCCTGTGCTGTTGGATGGCTATGAGACAGAGTTAAAAATTGAATTTCACAGTGATGGTCTGTGTCTGCAACATCTGACTCTAAAACGAGAGGTGACGGTGGAACACGTTGATGCCGTCCATCGGTGGAGGCTTATTGTGTTTCTTAGCCTCGACCCTGAGAGCATTGCATTGTGGGAACCTGACATGTTTATCAGTAATATGAGTAGGAAAACACTATTTATTTTTAGAATCACAGAATGACACCGCACAGAAGGAGGTCGTTCAGCCCATCGTACCTGTGCCAGGCCTTTTAAAGGACCTTTTCAAAAGAAAGGTTGCGGAGGTTTTTAGAAACCCACAGTTCTATATTCTTACAAAGGAACCATGGGTTGATAATGTGACAAATCAGTGGAAACCTGGCGAGCAATTTTGTGATGCAGAAATAACTGATGGAAAATTTAGGTTTTTATATTTGAAGTGCATTTCAGAAGCATAAAATTTTACGCTTGGATATTGAGGAATATGTGGTGCATATTTTGAGTTGCTTTATTTTGAAAGGAAGTTTTGTTAGAGTAGGGCAGTCCTGTGTCACATAGATTGTTTGGAGTACAGCACCAGATTGCATCGCTGTGGGAATAATATCATCTGCTTTGGGAGTCTGTGGCTGGCAATGATGGAAGTGTCTATGTGGCTGAAAATCAGGATCATTCCTAATAAAGATGACCATTTGAGATAACCTCCAACTTGGAACATTTTCAGCTGCTGTTCGAAGCAGACAGACCGATAATTCAGTGTAACCCTGTTACTGTCAGGTCCCATTAGAAACCATAAGGATCTGATGGGGATTTCAAATCTATTTTGACATGTTTATATCCATCTTATGCACAAATGAATAGACACAAGATCAGTTTTCAAGGAAACCTATTTAATACAGTGCCTTTAGTAGCAAAGTATTGCTGAGGCTATGTTTGGGACTAATGCATCCTTACTAATTCCTTAGGAAAAAGTACATTCTTAGCAGTTCAAACACTTAAGCAGCCTTTCAGGGTTGTTCGAGTGGGGACTCCTTTCTCACTGTGAAATGCACTGTTTGTTATGCATGTAAAATATACTCCACTTAATCAACCAGAGGGGAGATGAGGAGACATTTTTTTTAACGCAGCGAGTTGTTCTGATCTGGAATGCACTGCTGAAAGGGTGCTGGAAGCAGATTCAATAGGAATCTATTGCAGGGGAATTGGATAAATACTTGAAAAAGAAAAAAAAAATTGCAGGGCTATGGGGAAAAGAGCAGCAGGGGGTGGGGGGGGTGCATTTGGACTAATTGGATAGCTCTTTCAAAGAGCCGGCACAGGCTCGATGGGCCGAATGGCCTCCTTCTGTGCTGTACGTCTCTGTGATAACTGGTTTTGAGTGTAACTCTTTCTGGGCAGTTCTGAGATAAGTCACTATAGCGGCTAATGAAGATGTTTGAACTTTAAAGGGTTAAATGTCTGGTATGGAAATCCTGAGGAACAAGATGCCTAACTGTGTCCCTTTTAAGTTCATCTCCCTCAGCATGATTTATATTGGAACTGGAAGTGTGATTTGATTGGTCATGTAGGTAGACGGCAGTGTGCTATTTCATCTGCAGTAAGCAAGACAAACAGCTGTCTGTTTGGTCCCACCGTTATGTTTTTTTTTTACATTTTTGTAAAGTAGCATCTGGATTTGTCTGCAGGTTCATAAATGCATTTTATTTATTTAATTTTTTTTTTTACTTGCAGCATTTTGTGCATTATAGTAATGATCTCCAGACGGGTACAGCTTCACCCTCCTACTGACTGGCATGTGTTAGCCCTTCATGAAAGTGTGATGATACCAGGCTGAAGGCTATTTGATTCAGGTTTCATTAACCTTGGGGTTCATTATTCTTTCACTTGAACTGCAGAGAGCCATCACTTCATTCTGTCTTTGCTTACTCTAATTATCGCCAGCCCAGACCCCGTAAATCAGTAGCACTGCAGAGCTGTCTTAAGCTGCTTTATGTGCCCATTTCTGATCTGATCTGACAACTGTAAGCTACTGTTTCCTCACGCCATTTAACTCGGACCAGATTTTTGAATCTTATTGCCATTTTTTTTCCTGTGGCAAAGTCTTGCATGGATCTGTTTTAAATCCGTGATTTTGCCCGCTCTCCTGACACAACGTTTGACTTAATTTCCTTCTTTTCCTAATCAGCAGCACTTTTTATTTGCAAATAGAGACATGGTGTTTAACAAAAGTAATATCACTTCAGACTTGTAACATAACTTAAATAGAACAGTAACAGTGTCTGATCCGTTAGCAAACATCCAGCAACAGAGATATGTTTAATCATTGAAACAGATGTCACTAAATTTAATACAGCAGGCCTGAAACTACTGATTTTTTAATATATTATTTTACAATGCAACGCACTTCATTTTAATGCATGTCATTACCAGATAGGCATGTTCAAGTTGTAATAAAAGAGATACTGATCATTTTTAAGCAGTGGTTGCTGCTGGCAGTGTAAATTGCTGAATGCCTTCTTACTCGGCAACACTACCGTCGCTTCGAAATTGCAGTCACTGCTGAGAAAAGTTTTTTGTCTTTTGGTTAAAGGAAGAAGCGAGGCTGACGATTGCAAAGATGCTCGAGCAACTTGACGTCGGCCGCACAGATCTGTGCGTTCGAATCAACTCTGTGTCAAGTGGTCTTGCCGAGCTGGACATGGAAGTAATCTTGCAATCTAAAGTCCTTCCTCCGACCCTGATGCTCCCTAAAGTTGAAAATATTGAAGAAATAAAATGGGTGAGTAGGCCCACATTTGGCACAGCGTTGGCTTTGATCACAGACCAGATCATTTGGACTAAACGGAGGGTCAGGTCAGAAGAGCCCGAGCCACCCACACCTCCCAACACTTGGAGTTCTGGTCGAAAGTGGACTCCGGTGATGGGAAAATAAAGTATGAATTCAGGCTGGGGTATTAATAGAGGAAGAGAGAGAGAAGGGTTAAATGAAAAAGAGGAAAAGAAATATGAGGGGGGGGGGGTCGTGCTTGGGGCAAACCAGAGAAATGAACAGGAAGCTTTTAACCACTGTTTTTAATTACTACAGATATTATTTCCTGAATAGTTCTGTATTTCTTCCTTTTTAATTGCTGGCAGGTGTGTTTTTGTGTCATGGCTGGGGTTTTTTAAGCCTATAAAGTCTTGAAATAAAAACAGGAGACACATCAAATTACTTAAGTCAACTTTGAAATAGCCCTCATTACCTTAACATGCTTTCAATAAATGGGGCGATTATAAAATATAGGAACAGTTAATCTTAAATAGGGTCGAAGCAGACCTATTTATAAAACTTTAAGAAGCATCTTTAACTATGATTTTTATGACTAACAAGTAAGTATTTCATTCTGAAGTGTTTACTGCAGTTGTTTTCACAATGAGAATGTAAATAAATTCACCCACTATAACTTGACTCTGGAGTGCAATATTTTCTTTATTTTTAAAAAAAATTTTGCAATGTCCACAGGACTTGAAGATCTAAATGTAAATGTTCTATAGCTGGGAAAAGTGGTTCGCCTGCATGTGCGACAATAACGACAGCGACTGTAATTAAATAGTCCCTTTTTCCCCTCTCTGCTGTTGAGGTCACAACGTAACGAGCTTGTAGATAACTTTGTTTGACTGCCCTTCGTTTAATTTCCGATTTCTCACAGGGATTCCCGGTTTGTAAGAGCCTTGAACACGCCCATTTTCATTCTCACAGATTGTAAGCATAACCGAAATCCCTTCACTGTTTATTTTGCCCATTTTTAAAAAAAAAAAAATTATATTAAGAATAAACCTGGAGGCTGATTTGTAACTAAAAGATGGACTTACTTGTTGTCTATTGTGTGAGAATCTCTTGCTTTCCTTTGTTCTGGCTATGGGTACTTGTTTGACTGGCATGGCTTATTGGACTATAACAAGCGGAACTCTCCCTCTTTTGTTGTGAGACAATTCCCCCACAAATCCTGAACAGTGTGCATTCTCGCCAACGTGCTATTGGGTGCGCTTTGGAATTGAAAGAATTGCTGGGGCTTGCTACTTCTCCTCCCCAATTTCTCTTTCTTTTACTTTAGTGCAGTGAACACTGGACCAAGCCGGAAACTTTTAATCGTCTCTTTGAGAGAGAGAGAAAAAAAATAATTGAAACCTGTTTACCAGACATTTTTTTTTGTGTTAATATTCACTGTAGATAATTTATGGTTCAAAAATGCAATTTTCCCAAACAAATATATTTCAGGGGTTGGGGGGGGGGGTGGGGGTTGCAATTGAAAACAACACTGTGTATCATAAAATAAAGTAATAGTTTGTTTCATAAAAAGGGAAACCTTTGTGAATCCAAAACTAATTACACCGACAATATGTAATTAATAGGAGCATTGGGTTTTTGCACAGCTGAAAGTGAAATACAGGTGTTGTAGTATAAGTTGGCTTTTCATAAAAGGCATTTCTGTCACTGCACTTTTCCATGAGCAAGAATATTATGTTAAGCCTGTCGCATTAGTTTTTTATGTTGCCATAGCAGCCCTACTCCTGCGGGGTTGTGACCTCTGATGATTACAGTACAAAGCTTATAAGGCCCCGAAACCCCCTTTGAAGATAAAAAGGCTTTGATGGGTTATATTTATGCAAATCTCTTAGATATGATTTACCCAACTGAGATTGAATGGAGAGATGATTAAAATTCCCCTTTTTCATTTGAAATCCTTCAGTAAATGAATATTCTTTCAATTTTTAGACGTGTGCTTTTTGTCTGCACTCAGATAACTCTGGTTTACCTGAGATACTTTTTTTTTTAATCAGTTATAGAACTATGATGATTACAACTTAAACGTAGTACCTTTTATACTCTAATCCTGTCTCTGAAAGAAAATAGTAGTGTGCAAAACCTTTTGTATGTTTCCAGATGATAGATTTTGGAATTTGGGCATCCCCACTGACAGCCCAGTACTGGCTGTGAACTGGAAACAATTTTTTCCAAGTCTTTGGTGTTCAAAGAAAGAAACTTGCTTTCTTTATGACTTCCCAATGAAACTCGAAGTATTAGGAAAATCATATTGCATAAAAGCTGAAAAGAAAGCTTGCTGGCCTGATAGGCCGATTCTTCGTTCGGGAATTACACCACCGGCATAATAAAATGGCAAAAGGCTTTACCCATTGTAATCCCTGCCTTTCAGAACTCTGGATTGTTAGACTTTGTGTCATAATATGTGTATTAATAACTTAGTCCCGTTTAATTCGAACCTGCTCAAGAAATTGCATGAACTACTATGAGAGGTAGTGCAGCCTCAATGTAAATTGCACGCAAAAAATAAAATATACATAAAGGTGTTAATTTCTGTGTGTATTGCTAGACTCAAGTATATTTATTCATTTAAGTGCACATTTTTATTTGTACATGTTTTGAAATTCTCAAACTACCGCATTAATAAATTAAAACTGAATATTTAACTACTCTAAGTTTTAGATCAAAATCGATCCGAGTGATGTGAGACTTAGAAAATCTACATGCAATTTTTATTTTAAAAAGCTTTTAAAGTATTTTATAATCTCAAAGAAATGTTTTAAAAAACACCTCAATTTTCAATGTCTCCTAAAGAGGCCATGTAAATGCAATAGTACTTAACACAAAATCTAAAATTATTTTGCATGTTGTAGAAATTAAAATACTGAAGTACAAGTCAAATCCTGTTCAGGCGCTAATATAAAATTATTTCCATTTATTTCTCTAGTTTGCAGATAGATTTGCAAAATACTCAAAGGGTCGGACATTAAAGGAGCCGATGAACTTAATCACTTTCGTTGAGACAGCCGTAGGATTGCTGAATTTCAAGGTAAAAAAAGATTATTCAAACAAGACCCTTTGTTTTAATCATGGATGAAAAGAGTAAGGTTAAAAAAAGCAGTCAGTATTTTTGAATATGGTAAAGTTTCTATTGCCATTATTTCATAACATAAAAAACTGAAGCATTACGGTATTTAAATACAGTTGATCATATGCCCTTTCATAAAAACAAACAACAAAATTCAAATAAATATTTAATTTTATTTACAACAAAGCATTCGCATTTCAATGAAAATGTTGGCTGTGTATCATATGTAAGTAAACCAGTTGTAAAATTATCCAGTTAACATTTAGTAATAAATTTTAGTTACAATTTTATAAGTAACTTTATGACCCAAAAAACTTTGTTTTATTTTGAAAAACATTAAAAATAAGAATGTGTGAAATTAATGAGATGTTCAATAAAAAATATAAATGCGCGATGTTATACCCAGGCTTCTGACACCCTTATCAGTTTATACTTAAATAGCAGTGATGTAATAGCATGCTGATTCTGGATATAAATCCAAAATACATAACAAAATGTTCATAAAGTATTCCTATTTTTTAATGCAAGTTTTTTTTAAGGTTACAGCAAGGTAATTGTGTTGCTGCGCCACAAATATGTAATTTTCAAAAAAGTTCTTGAAGTTTGCTAAGCAGAACACCACAAGAAAAATAAGTGGATAAACTGAATTTTGGAGGGTTATATTTGTCTGAATTTTGTCTCTCACAAGGACTTTATCAGGAAAAAGCTACTGATACACTTTTTATTTTAAAAAAAAATTTCCTTTTTTCTGGTAATCCAAAAATATTCCAAAGTAGAATTTTCACATTAACTTAACACATCAATAAGAAAAAAGTCTAAGGCGCCCCTCATTCCAGTTGAATATTGCTCATATGGTTATTACATGCTTTATCACCCTTGATAGTGTTAGCATGATTGAAACCCAGTTTGTAAGTTACAAGATGAAAAGAATTTTCCATCGACATTGGTAATGCGAAATGTTATTTTCTTGAAGGCTGAATGTGAGGAAGCACAGCGTCTCGGAGCACATGCTGGTTTCCAGCTTGATGGAGCAGTATTTGGATCAGATGATTTCTGTGCCAGCATAGGTGATAAAGGGGCTTTCCCTCAATTTTTCTCTTTCCCTTCAGTTGTGGTCTACGTTTTACTAAAGTCACGTTCATTCTTTGTATTTTACTTTTCAGAATGTGTTCAGAAGTCTTCCACGTTTTACTTCTTAATCAAAATAATAATTTAGTTAGTAGCAGGATCAACCTTATTTTTGTATAACTGAAATCAAGCTTCAGAACCCAAACTAAATATATTTCTATGTCTTTTATTTTGTTTTGATGATTGTAGTTAATAGCTAACTTTAAAAACAAATTAATAAAATATTTACATGTTCCTAGTTTCTGTTTCAAACTGAAGTTTTTAGTTGTATTAGATTTTCTTCAGTTTTAAAATTGTTAATTTATTTGACTGTTGCTGATAGTAGCCAGAAAAATAAAAACCAAGTATGGGATCAGTTAACATTCACAAGAATATTTTCATCTAGTTTTTAGCACAAAGAGTAAATGTCTTTCAAGGTTTTCATGGTAAATCGTTTTGCATGTATCAGTTGTTTTAAAATTTGAAATGTTTCTGTGATGTCCAGCGAAAAGAAACCTGTTTAACTTACTTGATATAACTATTTCATAACCGATTGGTGAAATAATTTACTTGCGGAAATGGTGCAGTCGTGCTTTCACTACTTTTTGTTCAACTGTACCAGGTGCCACAAGAACTGAAGATGCTCGAGAGCTTGTTTATGCGAGGCAGAAGGTTGTTGTTACAGCGAAGGCTTTTGGTCTCCAAGCCATAGACCTTGTCTATATTGACTACAAGGATGACAAGGGGCTTTGTAGGCAGTCAAGAGAGGGAGCCTTGATGGGTTTCACTGGTATGATCTCCAACTGATCGTGCCCTTATTTTAATTTTTTTATAATCTTTTTTATAACACTGGACGGAACAAAAAGTGCATCTGTTTATTGCTCTAGACATAGTATTAAAAATATTTTTTATATTTTTGATGCATTCAGGGAAGTTAACAGATGATAAAAAATCCTAATGTGCCAGGAGTTTGAAGTGGTAAAACAAAATGTTTAAAAGTGGACCCTCATATTTTAATTATTTAACAGGAAACCATTCTTTAATAAGGAATCAACACTGATATATATTTCCATAGGTGTTTAAATTATTACAAATGATATCAAATTGATTATTCATAAATTCTATTAAAAATTAAGCACAAAAAATAATTGGTTTTGAATAGTTCGTTGTCTGACTCAATTATACAGATGATATTGTAAAGTGCGTTACAGGCTTCAAGTCCCCAATTACTCCTGGTTGTGGTAGCTTTCATTTCTGACATTCTTTAAGTAACTAAAATAAATATTATTAAAGAACTAATTTATTCATTGTTACTTAAAAAATGTAAAATAGCCTCCAAGACAGTAAAGGTTACAGAGATATTATGCAAATTCTGTCCAATAAGTAATAACCGATTTAACAAAAAATGAACTCAGTCTTAGGTAAAATATAAAATAAACCAGAAAATTCCCGAAATACACAGACGGTTGATGTTTGAAAGACGAAGATAGATGTGACCCACCTTCGGATCCCAAACTGTTAACCTTTCACTTTCAGATGCCGATCAGAGAGTCATAGAATGTTCGAGCACAGAAATAAGGCTATTCGGCCCATTGAATCTGCTCCTGCTGTACATTTACAGTATTTTCTGACTTTTTTTTACATTTCAGATTTCCAACAATTTGTGGTTTCCCTCTTCCTCTATTAAACAAAATGTAGTGCATCAAAACAGAGATATCCCACTTGTCCCAAATTGTGTATACAAGCGAATTAGATCAGAAATAAACACTACTGCTTAAATGGGCTCTAGTTTTACTGCGCCTAAATTAAATGTATTTTTTTCAGAAAAAAAATATTTATTTGCAGAAGAGGAAATGCTTTGCAATAAAATCTTAGCAGTTTCATGAAACACGTTAAATTCCCCCCTAAACCTACAGTGCATTCTCTGCAATATTATTTCTTTTAAAATAAAAAATGAACACTTATGTACCGGCAGCATAAACTTTAAAAATAAACTAGTTTCCAGTTTGTACGGGAGACTGCTTACTTTGGAATGATGGCCTAGAACAGCAAAAACTTAGCCTCACGCAGAGAAGAAAGCCATAAATATGAAATGACCATATATGTTTTAGCATTTTTGTCCTGGACACGAAATAAAAAGGGCTGTTATGTCATCCTCTTAGCATGGATCTGACAAGCATTGATCTAAACCAGGACATATTAAATGGTGTTGTACAGTGACACATTTTCATGGCTATAAATAATCCTGCTTTTGCAATCTTTTCTGTTTTTCATGCTCTTAGCTTACGATTAACACGCATAATTTTTGTCAGTCAGCAGCATAAATATGTCACCTCACTGCCCTAAAAAATAACATTTTCTTTATAGAGAAGAATAACATTCCTCTGAATCCCGTTTGTATTATGAATTTTCATTTTTAAACATTTTTGTAGATCCTGTAATTAAACAGTGAGAAACTAATTTGAAACGTGTTTTAAAAATGTTATGTTCTGCTGATTACTGTTTTTTCTCAACCTGTAATTCTGTGCAAAATTAACAATAAGCTCTTTTTTTCGAATTCACTGTCTATGAATATGAATATAAAATTATAACAAAAATTATAACAGTAAATTTAGAAAAAACAACAATTTTTGGAACTGCACCCAGTATTTTAATCCTCTGGGGAAATTATTCTTGAGTTCACTTCAAAAGTGCCACAGTTAAATATTTTAAGTTCCTTGCATGTCTGTCATTCCACTTTAAAACAGTATTCATTTTGACAGAAATTCACAGATATTCTTGCTGTTGCATAGAATAGTTTTGAGTGTTCCCAAGAACTGAAACGAATCTTTCCCTATTTACTAATAATGACACGTTATTTGGATTATCCATTCAGGTGGAGACAAATTTGTAAATAAATCTTTGAAATGTTCTAAAGCCATGCAGTCGGTAGCAGGTCATTAACATCCAAGAAAACAAGTGGATATTGACACTAAATTATCAGTTTGTACGGTGCCTTTTTGCAGATGCTTATTAAAGAACCTGCTCTGTGTCAGCCAGCACAATCTGTGATATGAACTCGCAGGAGAAAGTTTAAGTAACAACTATTTTTGAATATTTCGCACACTATTTATTTGGCGGTATCCAGTTTAAGGAATCAGACACAGGAGCAGAATTTAACTATAGAAATTGACTTAAAATTTATTTTTGAAGTTCACATACAATGGTCAAAATAATGACAGTGATGAAAGAGAATATTGCCATTAACAGGCTCAGAACCCAGTGATTATAGCCTCTCACCTACATTCAGATGTACATTAGGGATGCAGCTAATTCATGTTTCATTTTTTAAAACATGATTCTCACCCCCTGCACACACAAACAAATAATTGCCTCATCATGCCCCACTGCTGACTGACTCCCAGTACGTTCCCTCTTTGACTGGGAAGACAGCATAATCTGAGGACACAGAAATTTCCAGGACGTCCGTCAATGCTGTCCCTTGGTCAGCAGATCGGAAACGTTCTGTCGCAGGACACAATTGATCCTGCCAGTTTTTTTGTTTTCCTTCTCTTATTTTCCCCGGAGATAGAAGATTTCTGCTGCCATTATGACTGGTAGCTGAAAGAAACTTGGCCAGTAAAGTCAGGTATGTTTGAGTGTCTAATAAAGCTTAGCATTCAAACTTGAGACTCTGATCTAGAAGCTTACAGGACAAAATCCATGAATTTATATATTATTATATAATCTGCATCTAACAGTTTTCATGTTAAATATATATATATATATATATATAGAAATATATATAAAGCTCACTTACTATTATATATATATAAAATAATACATACCAACTATTATATATAAATAAAATAATAAAGCATACTAACCAGTGTGTATATATATAATATAATAAAACATGCTTACTATTATACATAATACATACTAACTATTATATATAAATAAAATAATAAAGCATACTAACCATTGTGTGTGTATATATATAATAAAGTATACTTACTATTATACATATATAATAATATGTGCTATTATATATATAAAACAACTAAGCATATTATATATGGATATATATATATATATATATATATAATACATACTAACTATTATATATAATAATAGATACTAACTATATATGAACATAGTAACTATTGGGATTCTAATAATGTTGCTTACATAGTTCTCAAAAATGACCCGCATCTTATCATGTAAATATCTTGCATCTAATCAAACACATTTTATCTTTTATATTCTTATTGATAGCAACTTGGAATCTCTAGTTTAGAATGTTAAATGTTTACAATTTAACTTGAAGCTATAATAAATGTTTTAATTACTTCTATCATGCTGCCTAGTAACATACAATATTTTGAAAATGTGTCAATCCACTCCTTCTATGAGGCTGTCTTCGGAACAGGGCACAGTCATGCTTTACCTTGTGGGTATTACAGAATCGTAGTGTGAATGTAGGGCACAATGCATTTCAACCAAATGTATTCAATTAGATAATAAACATTAGATATATACTACATAAAGCAAGCTCAGTAAATTGCATATACAACATTGAACTCAACATAAGTAATTTTAGAAGATTTACCTACAATTTAAAAATAAATTAGTTTATAGAAAGCTTTTCTGTTTATCAATAGTCTGCGGAAGGCCAGAACTTTATATCTAACACTAAGGTATCTATTTGCATCAATCATGACACACCTTTTTTTGACCGCAAAGTACAAAATAATAATATTTAAATAACTAAATATAAAGTGCACAATTCTGCAAATATTAATTGAAGGGTTAATTATGATGGAAATGACAGCCTTCTGCTAAATAACTTACTTATTCAATACTTTCATTGCTAGCAAAGTAGACATGTTGAAGAAAAAATATACCTGTGTGAGCATAAATAAAATATAAACAGACCTTATAGAGGATGACTGATGTGGCAAGATGCAACAGCTGGTTTGACTAATGATCCATGCAGGATATTATTCAATATTTCACAATTAATAAATTTGTTGTTTATTTTTGAAAACTTATCTTTGTGAGTACTGTGCAGAATAATAAATTGTGATGTGGTATCTGTGTTCAGGTAAACAAGTGATTCACCCCAGTCAGATTGCAATTGTACAGGAAGCATTTTCCCCAAGTCTTGACAGAGTGAAATGGGCTCAGGAGCTGATTGACGCTTTTGGAGAACATCAAAAACTGGGAAAGGTGAACTTTCGTATTTTCACAGCACATTCTTACACGTTAGGTCCACACTTAATTATTTGAACAGTTTGATCCACGACCAAATTGAAGTTTTGCTGTCTTTTGCAACTGAATGTTAAGATTATTAAGCCTCTGTATGAGAGCTCAATTCTTCAAATGGGATTAAAACATTTGAGGCTCATTAGTGAGGCAAATAGAAGTAAATTAGTGATGTTGCATTGGTTTCCTAATTTATTGCATCATTGAATCGCATTGTGCTTCCTGCTCTGTGGGTTATTGTTGTATATATATTTCAGTGGTGATCCACAGTCTGTTCCCGCATTGTCCCAGAGATGCTCAGATTAAGGATAGCCTGGAGGAAGAATTTGTGGTAATCGCGGTGTTGTCAGTTAATTATCTTGGAAGAACCTTATGTTTGCATCCTATGAGCTCTTCCATAGGAACTATTTAACACAATATAATCTCATCATCCATCCCAACAGTTGCCCAAGCATTAGGGGTCTTCCTTTATAAGAATTTTTGTTTTTTCAGTTGCAGGGGTAGCTATCAATAAATCTTGAAAAGTTACAAAAACTAATCTTTACTATTAATTACAATTCTGTAAAATTAAGTCCTTGCAAAATGAAATGTGCTAAAACATCCTAAAAATTATTTTATGTCCTTTTTACTAACAACATGCATATTAGGAAATGTACATAATTATTAATTGCGAGGCATTTGAAGCAAACTATTTCTAATTTTAGATGAGGCTAATAGACTACTATACCAAGTAAATAGAAAATAAAATCAGTATCCGGTCCTAACTCTAACACTGCAGAGAAAACTAGGTACTGTTAATCTTGTGCGGGTCTTTCTACTGTAATACTTCTTGCATGATCTGCAGTGTCTTGAAAATATTTAATCTTAATCTCTGAATGTAGAAGATAACATTTCAGCATTGATGCTTTCAATCTGCAAATACTTGACTTTGCAATGCTGCGCTGCAAAGGGCAGCATTGCAAAGTCAAGTATTTGCAGATTGAAAGGGAATCACGATGTGGTTCTGAGAAGCGAAAAGTTTTTAATTCTTTTTTTTGATGCGCTAGGGGGCCTTCACTTTTCACGGAAGTATGATAGACATGCCATCTTTGAAGCAGGCACAGAACATCATTACGCTGGCAGTGGCCATCAAAGAAAAGTGAAAGCTGGAAAGAAGAAAAGGCTTGTGCCATGGATCACTGCCAGATGCAGTGGTCAGTGGAAAATGGAGACACAGACCCCAGTTGCTTGTGGAAATTTAATGGAGGTCACTGCTGTACTTTATTAATGTGATACTTTAAGACCTGTGCCATTGTAATTTTTTTTAGAAATTTGGTTCAATTTTTGGATGGTTATAGTCAAATGAGATTGTCTAGACCAAACTCTCCTACTGAGTGTCAGCAGTTGTGCATAACTATCCCTCCAGTAACTTCATACTGTATAGTTAGGGACGCTGATAGATGCAGAGCTGTGGTAATTTTTCTCCGATGTAATGGTTAGAAGCAGAGTGCAGCAGAACTACTCTGGGCCAGACCCCTGTCAGTTTTTGCATCACATTAATACACTGCTGCAGGTCAGATGTGCTAGTTGGTTAACAGGCTGTGGTGCAAGGTTGTTTTACAGAGGTTGGCCCAGCTTGTAGTAAAGTAAATAAACATAACAATCGGCTCCACTCTTACACAATTCTGCAGAGATCCTGTGCCGAAGGTGTTAAGTGACGCAAAGGACAAGATTTTGGTTACTATAAGAGTCCAAAATGAGGATCCCATTGCTGAGAAAGATCTTCAGAAAGCGAAAGGTTTTCACGAATTAAACATTTAAAAATATTTGAAGCTGCTGCAAGGCCTACACACCAGCAGCTCTGCTCCCTCCTCACACAGAGACTGCAGGATATGCTTTTAATATTCCCTCCAAATTTTTTTAAAAAAGAAATAGTAATTGTTGTGAAGTATTAATGTAGATGTATTTTTGATTTTGACCCTTTGTTCTATGTCACATTTAAAAAGGGGAAAGTTCTAAAATTGTTTTGCTAATCCTATGGCTAATTATATTTTGGCATTTAAAAAAAAGGCAATAATTACATAGAATTATGTAGAATTTACAGCACAGAAACAGGCCATTCGGCCCAACTGGTCTATGCCCGCATTTATGCTCCACACGAGCCCCCTCCCTCCCTACTTCATCTCACCCCATCAACTTTCCCTTCTATTCTTTTCTCCCTCATGTGCTTATCTAGCTTCCCCTTAAATGCATCTATGCTATTCGCCTGAACTACTCCTTGTGATAGCAAGTTCCACATTCTCACCACTCTCTGGGTAAAGAAGTTTCTCCTGAATTCTCTATTGGATTTATTAGTGACTCTCTTATATTTATGGCCTCTAGTTCTGGCCTCCCCCCACAAGTGGAAACATTTTCTCTACCCTATCAAATACTTTCATAATCTTAAAGACCTCTATCAGGTCACCCCTCAGCCTTCTCTTTTCCAGTATATACATTTACAGAGAAAGATCAATGTTATATATTTTTATTTAATTAAGCAGCTATAGTCATGCTAGACCATCTCACACTGTGTCCAACATTCTGGAGCCATATTGTACTTTCTTCTGGCAAAGATTTATTGTTTCATCTTTTTGAAGTAAGCCCACTTCACTACATTGCTTTCAAATGTGAACACTGGAATGCTTTTTAGCTGTACAGTGACTCCAGGCAATCATCTGAATAAAACGAATACATCATACAATGCAAAATGTTTTTGGTGTATTTTACTTTCACATTTACCAAACACTAGGGCTACAGTAAAAACAAACTGAAGAGCAGACCAAAATCCTTTTCTACAAATCAAACTTGTAATATGGATCTAGAATTACGTGTGGCTCCAATGGGCCTGGAAGTCATGTAGCGTTCAAATTGCAAATAGCACTGCTGAACACTCTATCTTTGTCACTTGGTACTGTAAATAATGTAGAACAGGTGTTACTTCATAGCACTAAGCAAAATGAGGCACTTTAGCATCACCGTTAACTTGCAAATATCCATTTGTTGCTAACAGCCCAATTTCTCCAGCTTTTCTAGAGTGAACAGATTATTGAATGCATATTTCCTTCCAGAAAAAAAGAATAATCTCTCCTTGGAGACGTTAAATCGAGGCTCCGTCTGCCCTCTCAGGTGGACGTTAAAGATCCCATGGCACTATTTCGAAGAAGAGCAGGTCTGCCCGATGTCCTGGCCAATATTTATCCCTCAACCAACATCTCGAAAAAAACAGATTATCTGCTCATTTATTTAATTGCTGTTTGTGGGACCTTGCTGTGCGCAATTTGGCTGCCGCGTTTCCTACATTACAACAGTGACTATACGTCAAAAAAGCGCTTAATTGGCTGTAAAGCGTTTTGGGACATCCTGAGGTCGTGAAAGGCCCTATATAAACGCAATTTCTTTCTTCAAACTTGAAACATACTGGTGTCAATCTTTTATTTCACAGCAGTGTATAGTTTTGTTTGTTCTACTTTCCAGTTAAAACATTAATAATGTAAATCCCATGAAAAATCAGCACTCAGTTAAATAACTGTTCTGATTCAATTTAGCATCTGACACGTAGCAGTTTATAGACCTGTTGTACCTCAATGTATGAAATTTTTTTAAAATACAAAATAAATTATCCATTTTACCATTTATGCCTCCAATCTTAATTAATCATTCAAATTGTGGTGTGTTCATAAGCTTCACTATCATTCAATTAATTTTTGCTAAAGTTTATTTAAACATTACTGATCATTTTTAAAAATGACTTAATTTTATATTGAATGAATACAGGAATATTGTTCTCATTTGTTTTCAACAATATAATTTTCAGTGTTTCATGTGAAAGGACGAGTCAGCTATAAAGGGATTCCAGCTTAACTTTTGCTATAGGTTGCAGGTTTATTGTCTTGGAGGGAGTGCAGTGCAGATTCACCAGAATGATACCGGGGCTGAAAGGGTTAAATTATGAGGTTGCATAGACTGGGCTTGTAGTCCCTTGAATAAAGAAGATTAAGGGGTGAAATAATTGAGGTGTTTAAGATGATTAAAGGAGTTGATAGAGAGAAACTATTTCCTCTGGTGGGGGGGAATCCAGAACAAGGGGGCATAACCTTAAAATTAGAGCCAGGCCGTTCAGGGGTGATGTCAGGAAGCACTTCCTCACACAAAGGGGAGTGGGAATCTGGAACTCTCATCCCCCAAAAAGCTGTTAAGGCTGGGGGTCAATTGAAATTTTTAGAACTGAGATGTGTTAATTGTATCCATTAATATCAGTTAGTGTTAATTGTATTCAGGTGGTGCGTATCAATTGGGGACTCTCCTATCCTTTTTATGTGAGAGCTTATCTAGGGTGTGGTGTGAGTGTAAGGGGGATCTCTGTGAATAAAGGCTTGAAAGCAACTGAAGACCAGGCTCTAGTATTCTATCCTTCACCACTGGACTATCCCATTTATAACAAGATGGATAGATTTTTGTTTGGCAAGGTTATTAAGGGTTACGGAACCAAGGTAGGTAGATGGTGTTAAGATACAGATCAGCCATGATCTAGTTGAATGGTGGAACAGGCTCGAGGGGCTGAATGGCCTATTCCTGTTCCTATGTTCCTATAAAGAGCATTCACTCTTCAATGATCCCAAAGCAACCCAGACTTCTAGGAATTCTGATTTACTTTGTACTGTCTTTGGCTTCACTTTGTGACAACACATTCCATCCATGAGCACATACCCAGTCCGTAACCTGCAAACAGGGGAATGACAATAAAGCACCAAAATGTAACTATGAAATAATGGGCCATAATTTGCTGTAGCAGGGCATCTAACTGGAATGGATAAGATTTAACTTTCTGTGGCGAGTTTAGTTCATATCTACCGCACAAATGCAGCAACTTCACGCCGTTCAATGGTGGGTCAGATGGCGAGATGCTGTTTTCGCGAAGCTAACGGCGGATTGGCGCAACTCGGACATCAACTTCTGGATATCGGAGTGTAGCCGCGCATCTGCCCCTCGCCTGAAGTTGCTGTACCATTTACACAGAAATAACAGCGAATGCCATTAGCCTCACCGTTATTTTGGCAGCAAAATCTGTGCCATTATGTATATATTTTAGCAGTTTACGTGGAGTACTATTATAAATATGATTCAGTCATATTCAAATAACAACCCACAACCACAGCTTGTGTGTAATTGGTATAATGACTAAAGAGACTCATCTTATGAAATTAAAGTGCACGTCTCCAAATGCACCAAAAATGAACTCCATCTCTCACTGTCACGTACAATGCATACACATACCTACCTAAATATCTGTCCCTGACCCCAACTGTAAACCTTGTTATTTATTGCATTCCCCTAACCTATTGACTTAGTGTTACATGTAATTGTTTTACAGGACTCTTGCACTGTCGCCTAATAAGTATTCACTTGTCAAACGCCTTAATGGTGATCATGAATTAGTAAATGTATCACAGAGTTAGTGAGTGAGTGAGAGTAATTTAATTCAGTATTGAAATCAGATTTATACTTTGTCATTTATAATCTTTTTGTTTAAAGAGCACACAACCTTCTTCAGTCTAACCAGATTATGCACAGAGCAATAACAGAAAACAAAATAAAATTTAATATTAGGTCAACTGTGAATGTATTAACATTAAATATACACTTTACCAGTTCTAAATCTCTAAAAGTAGCATAAAAACCAAAATTACCCCTAGGACCTAATAAAATCTATTTTGTATGTTTCTGCATAATATTTTCATTCATCTCAACAGGACACACAGGCAACATTTGTTTTATTCTGTTAATTCATGCCTTGGGCCTCCTCTAGCAATGTCTTCATTGTTTTAAGGTCCTTTATTACAATCTTTGACAACATCATCTTCACAACAGAGAGAATTTTCCCAATTAAATAAATCGTTTCATTTAAATTAAAACAGACTACAGTAATTTATTGATCTTTGGGGACAAAGGGAATACGCATCAAATGTTGCATTTGTCTAACATTCATTAGCTTAATAAAACATAGCGGGGGAGTGGCTAAAGGAGGTGCTTGATAAAGCCCTGGAACCTATTGCTTTTTGCAAGATTTATCTTTAGCAAAAACCTGTAATATTTCCATTTATTTTTGCTTGTCTTCGGAAATGTAAATACGTTTTACTTGAAGGCTCAGTGAATTTATCCTTTGAGTAAAACAGATCGGGAAGGTCCCAGGTTCAGCCTCCAGTCTACGCTGAGTTAGCAGTAGCCCATTGCCCAGTCAGGCTAATCGTGGCAGTGTTTACTATTGGTCTCAGCACCTCTGGGTTGGGGTGAGAATATCATTCATAATTCCCACTCCTCCTCGCTCTCCAGCATCCACCACTGGAAGTGTATGTGTGTGTTTTTATCTATGTTTGTGTGTGTGGATGTGGGTGTGTTTTTGTGTGGGTGTGTGTGTGGGTGTGTGTGTGGGTGTGTGTGTGGATGTTGGATGTGTGTGGATGTTCATGTTTGGTGTGAGTGTGTATGCGTGTGTGTATATGTTTGGTGTGAGTGTGTATGCGCGTGTGTATATGTTTGGTGTGAGTGTGTATGCGCGTGTGTAAATGTTTGGTGTGAGTGTGTATGCGTGTGTGTATATGTTTGGTGTGAGTGTGTATGCGTGTGTGTATATGTTTGGTGTGTGTGTGAATGTGTATGTATGTTTGGTGTGTGTTTGTGTCTGTGTGTGTGTATGTTCGGTGTGTTTGGCGTATGTATGTTGTGTGTGAGTGTGTATGTTGAGTGTGTGTGAGTGTGTGTATGTTTGGTGAGAACGGAATCAGGCTCATCTGTGATGTCTCCTACAATCAAATAGCCTGCTGATACACACTGTCAAGACTTACACAGGAATAATGGTCACCTGGGTGAGGTACTGGCAGATGACTGACGCCCATGGGATTATATACACCGGGTAAGGAGTCAACCCCTTCAGTGGAGGAAGGAAGCAAATTGGTGAAGAAGAATGAAATGTAAATGTGTGAAAGGGGAAAGTTTGGGCAGACAGCCCAGAGGTCGGTGCCCCACATGCACATTCAGTGATCAGACTGCACGGCGTATTAACAGGTGAGGTGAGGTTCACCAATCTCTTATGTCTATGACATCATCCAAAACCCTTGATTCAATTGCAGCCTTTACATTCACTTCCCAATCCTGCCCGTCTATGCTTCTTATTGGCAGAGAATGAGTAAACAATCCACCCAATGGCATTTCTGTGTTCCTAAAATCAGCTGATAATTAATAGTGAAGTGGGGGGAGGAGAAAGTTTTTGAAAAAAAAGTATGGGAGATAACTGAATAAGTGTTTCGCACGAAAACCTTTTTTATTGCAGCTGTTCTAACACTTGAGCTCATCCAAAATTCTGCTGTCCGTATCCTGACTCGCCCCAAGTCCCGTTCACCCATCACCCCGTGCTCGCTGACCTACGTCAGCTCTCGGTCCGGTAATGCCTCAGTTTTAAAATTCTCATCCTTGTTTTCAAATCCCTCCATAGCCTCGCCCTCTCCCTATCTCTAACCTCTTCCAGTCCTACAACCCTCTGGCCTCGTGCGCATCCCCGATTTCCTTCGCCCAACCATTGGCGGCCGTGCCTTCAGCTGCCTAGCCCTAAGCTCTGGAATTCTCTTCCTAAACCTCCCGCCTTTCTACCTCTCTCCCCTCCTTTAAGACGCTCATTAAAACCTACCTTTTTGACCAAACTTTTCGTCACCCGTCCTAATATCTCCTTATGTGGCTCGGTGTCAAATTTTGTCTGCTATTCGCTCCTGTGAAGCGCCTTGGGACGTTTCACTATGTTAAAGGTGCTATATAAATGCAAATAGTTGTTGTTGCTAAAAACAAAATGGTTTCCCCAATCTCTCAGCAAGCTTTTCCTAAGGGTAGTTGAATTGTATTAACCAGGAAGATCCCAGATTTGACTCACTGCTTTGTTCCGAGTATTTACATCCGAGTCTTGTTAGCAGACTATTTGATCAAGGGCAAAGTCACAGCTTAAGTTTGACTTTGTTCTCATATGACCAGTAGCCAGGGCAACAGTCAGCACGCTACAGTTGGCATCAACTCACCTAGATTAATGAGGAAAAATCACCTGGGCTTTGTGCTCCTGATTGTTATCCAGTGGACCCCCGCCCCTGCTGAAGAGGTGTGCCTGTGTGGGCATTGGTTTAGGCTCATCTGTGATACCTTGTCCCCACCCTTACATGGCAAGGCGCTGGAGTGTAACCAATGTCCATGGAACTGGAGCCTTGCAAGGAGTCCACGTCTTTGGGAAGGGAGAAAATTGATGTTAAAAAAAAAAGCTGCTTATTACAAATAACCATAGTCATATAGAACATAAAAGATACCACATTGGTTGTAGTGATCCAACATTTCAATAATTGGATTGAACTGCAAAATACACAAGCAATGAAACTGTGAGTCAGATTGTTAGGTCTTGTTATGACAACAATTTATTTAAATGTCATCACATCTAGAACAGTGTGGTATTTGTAATTATACCATTGTTTCTGTTTGCAGTTCGTGCATCTAATTTTCATAGAATGATACAGCTCAGAAGGAAGCCATTCGGCCCATTGTGCCTGTGCTGGCTCTTTGAAAGAGCTATCCGATTAGTCCCACTCTCCCCCCTCCCCCCACTTTCCCCATTGACCTACACATTTTCGCTGCTGAAATATTGTTTTTTGTTGTTTCTCAGAAGAGCTGACTTGCTTTTCTTAGTGGTAAGACAGCAGCCACATCGCTAAGAAGCAAGAGACCTGGAGAATTGTGCTAAAAGTCCGAATGTTTGAGTGGGTAAATGCGCAGCTTAGTATCATAAGAACATAAGAAATAGGAGCAGGAGTAGGCCAATTGGCCCCTCGAGCCTGCTCCGCCATTCAATAAGATCATGGCTGATCTGATCCTAACCTCAAATCTAAATTCATGTCCAATTTCCTGCCTGCCATCCGTAACCCCGTATCGTGCTGAAACATTCAGGTTCAATCTGCGGTGAGTTAGCTGAACGCAAATAGAGCTGCAGTAAGGTTGCAACACTTTGGTTCTGGCATCCCAGAGGAGAAAAATAGCCACGGGTTCTCACTCCTCCTGTCTATGGTGTCAGCTGTGGGCAGCACTCTCGCCACTGAGACGGTCGTGGGTTCGAGCCCCACTCCAGAGACTTGAGCACAAAATCTAGGCTGACACTCCCAGAGCAGAAAATGAGGGAGCGCTGCAATGTAGGGGGTGCCGTCTTTCGGATGAGACGTTAAACCGAGGCTCCGTCTTCCCTCTCAGGTGGATGTAAAAGATCCCACCGCCACTATTTCGAAGAAGAGCAGGGGGAGTTCTCCCCGGTGTCCTGGGTCAATATTTATTCCTCAACCAGCGTCACTAAAACAGATTATCCGGTCATTATCACATTGCTGTTTGTGGGATCTTGCTGTGCACAAATTGGCTGCCGCGTTTCCTACATTACAACGGTGACTACACTTCAAAAAGTACTTCATCGGCTGTAAAGCGCTTTGGGACGTACTGAGATCGTGAAAGGCGCTATATAAATGCAAGTTCTTCCTCTTTCTTGTTCAGTTAGCTATGGTGCGAAGTGCTTGTATTTGGGCTTTAGGTAGGAACAGATTTGGGCTTTGTGAGTACTGTGTGAAGGAAGCACCAAAGAGTTGGTGTCTATAGAACTCTGGCATCAGGGAGAACATTCAGGAGCGAAGGAGACATAATGAGGAACAAAAATCAGATGTGGAATAAAGAAGAAGTATTAAAAATAACAAGAGCTAGGTGAATCAGCTCAGAGAGGGAGAGATGGACTTAGAGTTAAAGGGAAAGAAAGGATTTTTTTTAAAGAGCAAGTGGCTTTTACTTTCTTTGATAGTTGTGTTGTTGTCCCCTTTTTTCCTGTTGTGATTTGTAGACAGGTAATGATATGTAGAGGAGCTTACTGATTATTTCATGTTATGTTTGGAGTATAATAGTCCTGTGAAATCCCCGAATTCCATCGCTCCACCATTGGCGGCCGTGCCTTCATCTGCCCAGGCCCCGAGCTCTGGAATTCCCTCCCTAAACCTCCCCACCTCTCTCTCCTCCTTTAAGACGCTCCTTAAAACCTACCTCTTTGACCAAGCTTTTGGTCACCTGTCCTAATATCTCCTTATGTGGCTCGGTGTCAAGTTTTGTTTGATAATCGTTCCTGTGAAGCACCTCGGGACGTTTTACCACGTTAAAGGCGCTATATAAATGCAAGTTGTTGTTGTTTTTGTGAACGAATAATGCTATACTACTTTGGAGTTGATAATGTGAAATAAATGCTATATAGTAAATTTTTGTAATATGCATATGTATATATATATATAGTTTGTATTTTATATCGGGAATGGCCCTGATTTGGTTTGGGACTAATGTCATATAGCTTGTGGTATAGTTACAAGTGATCAAACAAACCCTAAACTAATGTGGCTCCTCCTACACACACACACTTGTAATTCATGCCCCATACACCAGGAATTTATGTAATATATAGAGATTTTTTTTAATGAAATGGCCCGTGAGGTACGCGGGTGGAGAGGTAGCTATTAATGCAGAACAATTTCAGTGACAATGCTTGTCTGATATTACAGGAACATTGTCGATCGGGCACCATTCTTTGACTAAGAGATGGGTTTTGATGGAGTAAATAAGGAGAAACTGTTTCCACTGGCAGGAGGGTAAGTAACAGATTTAAGATAATTGGTGAAAGAACCAGGGGGAAGATGAGGAGAAATGTTTTTACGCAGTGAGTTGTTATGATCTGGAATGCGCTGCCTGAAAGGGCGGTGGAAGCAGATTCAATAGTAACTTTCAAAAGGGAATTGGATAAATACTTGAAAAGGAAGCATTTGCAGGGCAATGGGAAAAGAGCAGGGGAATGGGACTAATTGGATAGCTCTTTCAAAGAGCTGGCACAGGCACGATAGGCCGAATGGCCTCCTTCTGTGTATGATTCTAAGATTCTAGATGAGGTGGGTCACTTAATCCTGAGCCAAATGTAGCTCATACCTGGCTGTTAATTGGATCAGGAGAGTGGCCCAGGATGACAAGGGTGCATTTACATTCCCAGTTTAGCATCAACGTGAAATAATTTCTGCTTCACACCATACTAAACTACAAGATCACAGTAGGTCAAGGCAGCAACTTGGGATGGACAATATTACATAGAATTACATCAAATTTACAGCACAGGAACAGGCCATTCAGCCCAACTGGTCCATGCTGGTTTTTCTGCTCCGCACGAGCCTCCTCTCACCCTACTTCATCTCACCCTATCAGCATATCCTTCCATTCCTTTCTCCCTCATGTACTTATCTAGCTTCCCCTTAAATGAATCTATTCTATTCGCCTCAACCACTCCTTGTGGTAGCGAGTTCCACATTCTCACCACTCTCTGGGTAAAGAAGTTTCTCCTGAATTCCCTATTGGATTTATTAGTGACTATCATATATTTATGACCCCTAGTCTGGTCTCCCCCACAAGTGGAAATATCCTCTCTACATCTACCCTATCAAACCCTTTCATAATCTTAAAGACCTCTATCATGACAATAAATGGGGTCCTTCCAGTGTTACCAACATCCAGTGAACAAGTTTTTAAAAATTGGCAGTATGAATCAGTAGTCAGAGCCTGACTTAACTGAGGAAAGCAAGGGGTGATTTCCTAGGGGATTAGTCTTTCACTACTTTGGTTTGATACTGCATGGATTGTAAATCCAATGGGGTGTCAAACCTGCTTTACAAAGTGCTCAGTTGGTCTATTGGAGCTCCTGGACCCTTCGTCCCAGAATTTACTGAGTGGGGCATCTCGCAGTCAGCACTGTGAATTGGGTTTTGTCGCTCATCCTTCAGGTGAAAATTGATAACAAGGTTATCAGGGCATCTGGGACCTCCTGAACGTTGGGTCCAATGGTCTATCTCCTTAACCAACGAGATTTAAGGATAAAGAAACAGGGAAACGACGGAGAAGGAAATCGGGTGAATTAGAGTCAAATCAGGTACAGAAAGTGCAATAATGAGAGGGAAAGAAAGATTGGGTTAAGAGAGAGAGAGAAAAAAAGAGAAAGAAAGGAAAATTAAGAAAAAAATTTAACAATTTAAAATTTAAAGCACCTCCAGGAGCTATTTACTACCTGTAGGAATGAGACTCCACAATTTCAATTGTTCCCTTTCTGAGCCTCCAAGGTTGAGTTTCATGTCAGGACCATAAATCACCCCATTAGCAGGGCCCTTACAACATGAAATACCAGCCTTAAATATCTACGGCGCGATTCATTTGTTTTTACGGCACAAATGCAGCAATTTCATGAAACTCACGGGGAGGTTGAGGACGAGATGCCGTTTTCGCGAGGCTAACGACGGAGCAGCACAGATCATCCAGCAAATTGTGGCGATTCGCAATTCACGGGGTATCTCTTCCTCACCACAAGTCGCTGAGTTTTATTACTCACTAATAACAGCGAGTGCCATTAAACTCTTTGTTATTTTTCCAGCTATTTCTGGGCCCATGAAAATTAATTTTGGTGAGGGTAACGGTGGAGCAATGCAAAAGTCCCAGGAAAATACGGCATGGTATAAGTAATGGCATGTCACTTATTCCATAATTTCCTCTTTCTTTTTGCGCTGTTAAAGAGTCCCTATGTCTTAGATGCGCCATTAAAGTCTCCAGGAAAATCTGGGCCATGTGAACTGTATCTACGGTGTAAATGCATCCTCCTCCAGATAGCTGCTCTTCCCTAAATCAAATCACCACTGCTTTTCCTCACGGCTCAATCGAGTTTACAAACGTTGAGTGCGGGATATCACCAGAGGGAACCAACCTTATGTCACTTGATGACACCGAGTTTGAAGCCTAAATGCGCTGTGCCATTGCTCTACTCTTCACACTTGTACAATTGTGTGAAGTAAGGGTTAACTTTGGAAGAACTAACAGGCGATGGTGGAATCTCTGGGTTTGTGAGGTCACCTGAACCTTTTGAATATCTTACCCGTGTAACAACGCCCATGAATCTATTGGTCTTTATGTAACAGCACAGTGGCAAGTCAATCCTTGCTGTAATCCTTCCATGGTGACCTCACAAAGGGTTGTAATAACCTTCTGTCAGTCACCTGATCCCTACTCAGTTGGCCAGCAGCAAAGCAGCTTTCCCGTCAATGGCTGATTCTATTCAAGGGACAAGCACATATATTTTTTATATCAATATCCCATCATGCGTTACATTTTACGTATATAAAATTGCCAATACTCCAGATCGATTTACATCATGTATATTGTCTAAAATAATTGATACCCTAGTCCTATATGTGGCAGATGTGATTATGGGCACCTCGAAGTGAAAGGTTTCTTCTCAAAGTACGGGTGGGGGAACATTTTAAATCTGCTCCAACTTCTCTCTCTGGAGAGTATGCCTTCCTTTGAAACCCACTTTTGGAGTGATATCTTTGAACTACTCCCAGTATTCATTATTCCTATATTTAAGTTTTTTTTTGCATTGACGATGGACTCGCCCAATTTATACAGTAACAACAGCAACTTGCATTTATAAAGTGCCTTCAATGTAGTAAAACGTCCCAAGGCGCTTCACAGGAGCGATTATCAGACAAAATTCGACACCGAGCCACATAAGGAGATATTAGGACAGGTGACCAAAAGCTTGGTCAAAGAGGTAGGTTTTAAGGAGCGTCTTAAAGGAGAGAGAGATAGAGAGGTTTAGGGAGGGAATTCCAGAGCTTAGGGCCCAGGCAGCTGAAGGCACGGCCGCCAATGGTGGGGCGAGGGGAGTCGGGGACGCGCAAGAGGCCAGAATCGGAGGAGCGCAGAGATCTCGGAGGGTTGTAGCTGGAAGCTGTGACAGAGATAGGGAGGGGCGAGGCCATGGAGGGATTTGAAATGTTGTAGAGTATTTATTATAGTTTTTGCACCTCGTGTGTCTGCAAAATTTTTCTTATGTTTAATAATAAATGTCAATTGAGAAAACAACAACACTTGTTATTCGGCCAGTAAATTAGAAAGGAAAACTGGAATTTGCCCTGCTTTTGAAATGGTGCAAAAATTCGTCAATGTGCTTTAAACGTGACGATGAAGCAATTTAATCTGTTTAATAATAAAAAAAAGTGTTCGTTGTTGGCGGAGGAATTGTGTGTCGGAAAGTTTCAAATCCTGTTCTGGGGGGTGGCGCCAGATGTCGAAACCTGTTCGCATCCCTCGAGGAAAGTGTAAATGTGTCTGTAGTTTTCTCTCTCTTTTTAAAAAAAAAAGTATTGAGTGCCTTAGCAGAAGGTTCGGTGTGTTTTCATTTCTGGTTTTTTTCCAGGGGTGGGGGGGCCTTTCCCGCCTGCGTTAGAAAGGCAATTAATGAAACAAAACGGATTATAAGATTAGCTGTGGGATTTTGTGCATATTAATGATCCCGAATTGCAAATAATGCATTTGTAATTGTACATCTTGTGGGCCAGTGTGGAGTGCGTTGCTTTGTACGGACGAGACCCCCTGTCGATATTTTACAGCGGAACTCAGGAGAAAAGTGGGGGGAAAAAAAGCAATTACCAGTTCTCCAGATTTAAATCTTTAAACCTCTGTCAATTGTTGTTGCTTCGCTTGCCAAGAAAGGAGGGAAATTAAATAGAAATCGCCTCTAGATTGAAAAAAAAGTTTGAATCACACACACACACATACCGTTACATTTTTAATAATTTGATATCTCAAAGACTTCTGGGGGGAAATGAACTTTAATTACTGATTCGAAGCTTTTGTTTTAATTTTTTTTGAAAATTATACCAATGCTAGTATCGAAAATGAACGAATTTCTCCTGTGTATCTCCCACTTTACATTCCAGGAGCCGGATACAATCTGTGAAGTGTTTATCTAGCTTTATTTGAAATAATCCATGCAATTAAAATAAATCAGGTGTTCGTTTGATCATCACTGAGCATTTAGACTTCCCTTTAATAAAGGAGCCTTCGCTATTTTATGTTCGGTGGAGGGAAAGATATAAAACATGTTCTTATAACTGAATTCTGTAATGGGAAATTATGTTCTCCGGGTTTTAATTCGTGCACAGATCACTTTTTAGTAGTTCGGATTATAAAATAGCAGGTGGAGTAAATATTGGAACGGACTGCTTAGTTTTTCACTGGGAACTGTTTTGACAGGATGAGAAGGAAAAAAAAACTATTGTGAAAAGTTCTCTCCGAAGCAATTTGTTAAACTAAAATGTCCAGTTACTGTCAAATTGATTTCTCGTAAAATGACAGTAGGATAGAATTTGCGACGAGTGAGTTTGACTGATTTTACTCAGTTTTAATGGGTTTTATTAGTTTAAGGGGAGGAGACTGGCCTTTCCGGTCTGATACACTAATTCAGCATCACACCCACTGACCATATTCTAAAACCCTAAAGATTTTTTTCTCTCTAATTGATTTGAATATTCGCTTGCTTTTTTTGTTAAGTAACCCGACTTGCTATTGTATCTCACTCGTCGGGATATGTGATATTTATCTGGGGACATTAAAACTTGTCATGTAAGTTCTCAAAAGTCGCTCAAGACCAGCAGGGTGTCTTTAAGGGTCTGGTGTAGTTTGTTTAGACTAAAATAAAGCAGTATTTTACATATAATTTCGGGGGTCGAAGAGTCTTTCTGCTCGGTTACACTTTTACTATTGATTCCACTTTTTGTTTTTCGGAAACAGTTGTATTTTGCTGCAAGTAACGCGAGTGGAATCCCCCTTTCAGATTTAATTCTTTCCATTAATGTCGCCTCCAAGGACTCACCAGCTCCTTTTTTTTTTGTACGAATAGGTACAAATGTAAATTGGTGTGATAAATGTAATCCGAGGATAATAACTTGAAATTTACAGCAGCACTAACACTCAAAGGAGGTAACACACTTTCGATTTTTGAAAATGATATGAAAGCAAGTTTGAAAATGCAACTGAGGGTCACCACAATAGCGAGAGTTAAAAGTCACTACGTCCTTTATTATTTAAAAAAATATATATGCCTGTTATTGTTGTTAATATTATTATCATCGAAAACCCCAAATGACGCTAAATAAAATACTTTCGAAATCCTCACTTTCTAAGAGTGGACAATCCACACTGGTCTCCAAGAGACCTTTAGCACCCGTCTCAAACCGGTTTGAGAAACCTCGCACTTTATTCTACCCGTGTTTACCAGACTCATGTTTCCTTATTCATTTTTTGTCAATGCCATTCAGAATGCTGGATGTCGCCACTAATAACAAGTCGCCAATTTCTACTATAGTACCATTAAATAAAATTTTAATATCAGTTAAACAAAGCAATTCCGGCAAATCGTTTGAATTCGTAAAATTGAGATGGTGGAGTTTTTAAAACCACAAGGTAATCAAACGATTGCAAATAAAACGCCTGCCTATTTCCTACATTCCAATCAAAGAAACTAAACGATAAAGGCTTCTCTTTACATAAATTCGTACCGTTTTCCATCTTTAATATCAGTCAAGGTAATGACTATCGTTTTAAAAAAAGAATCTTAAACCGTAGTCGATTTGAGCAAAAAATCTAGACCACCTTAGTAATTTCAACTACAGCTAACATTTTGAGTTTTCCTGGGTGTTACAAACTGTGAAACACTCTCCAACTGATTTGGGAGAATTTGGATGGAGTAGTGGGATATTGCAGAGAGAGGGATGAGTTTGTGCTGTGCCTGACTGCCGATAGCCCGAGTTTGGTGCTGGTAAATTGGGGGGTTTGGGGAGCGGTGGCTTTGGCTGGTGTGTAAAAAAAAATGTGTTGAAAAGCAGAACATTGCAGGAGCTTTTTTTTGAACAGGAAGGATAAAGCTGATGTGGCAGAGGTATTTCAGCCTCACTTTTTTTGTTCCGAGAGCCGTGTTCTTTCCGCTGTAGCGAGCACATATAACAGCTCAAACATGAGTTCATTGTGCTGCAGTCAAAATAAATGAAAGGGACAAGGCTTCAAAGACTTAGCCTAAAATCACCATAATCTACAGACGAGTCGCAGCCAAACGAAAGATTCCTATATAGTTGGTGACTTTTTCCGACAAATCTAAATTGTTAACAATTATTAGTTATTCAAAGTTAGAAGTTGTCATCATTTCACTATCTCCAGTCTATCGCTGCAACGATTACACTGAATAATCCATACCTGTAGTTTATATATTACACATTTTAAACCGTACATATTGTTTTATGTTCAATAATTGTGATATCTGGCGTTGCGCGCCCGTTTTTTAAAAAAATTACCAACACGAATTTTAAGCAGTAAAATAAGAGCAGAGCTGCAGCATCAAAACAAGCCAATAAAAGGTAAACACAATCACTCCCAAATAAATGTGACACCGCCTTTTAACTTTTAGCCCAAAAAAAAAACTAGTGCAAGTTTCTCATTTCAATGCCATTTCCACTCCCGCTAAAGGAAGATATCGCTGTCTATTTTACTGAAAGGTAATCCTCTTTCTTTGGAAGCTGGTTATTAAGTTTGAAGTGTGTGGATAGGAGTGCCGTGCCCCGGCTCTGTTCTGGCCCGGGTTAATGGCTCTGACTCTTTTTTTTTTCCCTTTCTGTGTTTAATAGTGACAGATCAAAGGCATCTCACTGTCTCCCAGTGGACCCCACTAAAGCCGCCCTATTCTTTGTTGTTGTTGCTAGGATTCGAATCTACAAGGAAAAAGTGTCACGGGCATGTTAATCAGACGCGTTACAGTGTGACAATTGTCTCCCCAACTTTTTTTTTTATTTCTTACTATATTTCCAAAAACCCATGCACCTGCGGCCATGGCGTGTCTGAGACGAGGGAACTTTTTACAAGCGACGTTTCTTCTTTGATCTCTATTCCAAAACGATCGAAATAACTGTATTTAAAAACATCAATCCGCACAAAACACCAATCTCCCACTTCGAAAAAAAATGTTTCATACATTTAATGTTTTTTTAGAATCAATTTAAATATGAATTATTATTTATTTGAAACGCCGGTTTAATATCCAGTACTGCTGATATCTTTTAAATGGTCGAGACTCTCTTATGCTCCCGTTAGCAAGGGAATGTAAGCGACTGGTTAGAAAGATTGAACCGTTATTCATTTGTGCTTATTCAAGGTACGTATTGTTTAACACAAAGCCGCAAAATGAAAACTCTTGATTGGTATACGAAAGCGCAACATTAAACTGGTATCACAAATCGTTATAAAACGAAATTGTGGGGAGAACTGCTATTCTTGGGGTTTAATATTCTTTATTTGCACGTTCTTTAATTCAGTCTATAACTGTCTTTGGTTGTATCGAATGATGCTGGTGTCCTGGACATCAATGTTACCATACAATCAAACGAAAACTTTAGAAATTAGTATCAGCCCGAGAGCTGGGGCCAGTGATCTTAGTCAACCTCTCCAATGTGCGTATAAATGCACGGTTTTACATTGTAAATAACGGATCCAATGCACTTTTAGGTAAACTGTACAACATTTAAGGTTTAAAGTAACATCTATTTTGTGAGGATCAGACCTCTGATATTACAATGTGATTGTATCACTGTGAATATATTTCGTTGATTTCAATCCAAACCGTTGTTCCGTTTGACAATAGGCTTTGATCTATTTGCCTATAGAATAAAACTTGAGTTTAAGTAACTCCGATAAACAGTACTGCAGTGCTGAGTAATATTGTTTGCGAATACGCATCCCGCAATCTCTGCTCTTAATTGGATATCTTCAATTCTAATCTGCATTGTACCTCGACAGTCACATTTGCTAGGTGTGACTTTGCAAAACGGATTTTAATTCAGTATCAAGTAAAACAAGCAAACGTAATAAAATGAAGCATTATTCTCCCTTTATCTCGTGTATTTAAAATTAGCCAAGTGACAATCTTGTTACGTTCTATTTTGCTTGTCGCAGTCTTGTAATTGCGATTCAGATAACTGCGTTAAATGGAATTAAAGATGGAAATGATACTGTAAATTATACTGACCGGCCGCCATTCTTTTTTGTTATATTGGACTATCAAATCTCTCAGTAGCATTGCTTCCTTACTTTATTTATTTTCGATTTCCGAAATATATTTTCATGGTTCGTTGTGAAAATTTAATTTTTGATCATTATAAATTCAAATTTGAGTGGACCAACACAAAAGGTAACCTGTAGTTTAAAATTGTATTGTCTCCCCTTCCCCGGCCCTTGATTGGTATCAACGAATATTTTCTGACATTATCTCCTTTAAAAAAAACAATTAGAATGAGCCCTAAATGTTACCTGAGCGGTTACTGAATTTCTGAAAATTAAACCAAGTTCAACTTTATACCTAACTTTGAAAATATTGTCTGGTGATTACTAATTAAGTGAGATTTTCATTCAATTTTTCTGCACAAGTGTTAGTCTGAGGAAAGATAAACCAACAGTTGCGGATTCTGGGCAAAGCTTACGTCGCTTCCAGTTTGAGGAATTTCTGTCGTTCTGCTGTTAGTTATGTTCGTGTGATTGTTTTTAGGGGGAGGAAGCCTCGTATGTTTTGGTCGTTTTTCTCTTCTGGGTGCGCTTGTCCGTTCTGTTCATATTTTTAGGGGTGTGGGGAAGGTCCTGCTTGGATTATTGTTGGAAGCATCGAGTCTTCCAATTGCGTTCTTGCTTGGTTTTCTGCACCGTTATTCTGATAGTACTTTGGTTAAATTGGTTCTGTGTTTGGTGTGTTCAGGTTAAGATGGTTGTGTTTGGTGTGTTGTGGTTAAGATGGTTCTGTGTTTGGTGTGTTCTGGTTAAGATGGTTGTGTTTGGTGTGTTGTAGTTAAGATGGTTCTGTATTTGGTGTGTTCTGGTCAAGATGGTTCTGTGTTTGGTGTGTTCTGGTTAAGATGGTTCTGTGTTTGGTGTGTTCTTGTTGAGATGGTTCTGTGTTTGGTATGTTCTGGTTAAGATAGTTGTGTTTGATGTGTTCTGGTTAAGATGATTGTGTTTGGTGTGTTCTGGTTAGGATGTTTCTGTGTTTGGTGTGTTCTTGTTGAGATGGTTGTGTTTGGTGTGTCCTGGTTGAGATGGTTTGGTGCTTGGTGTGTTCTTGTTGAGATGGTTGTGTTTGGTGTGTTCTGGTTGAGATGATTCTGTGTTTCGTGTGTTTTGGTTAAGATGGTTCTGTGTTTGGTGT
This sequence comes from Heptranchias perlo, assembly GCF_035084215.1. Classification (NCBI taxonomy): domain Eukaryota; kingdom Metazoa; phylum Chordata; class Chondrichthyes; order Hexanchiformes; family Hexanchidae; genus Heptranchias; species Heptranchias perlo. Next base: position 108,614,306 of record NC_090330.1, read on the forward strand.
GTTCTTGTTAAGATGGTTCTGTGTTTGGTGTGTTCTGGTTAAGATGGTTCTGTGTTTGGTGTGTTTTGGTTAAGATGGTTCTGTGTTTGGTGTGTTCTTGTTAAGATGGTTCTGTGTTTGGTGTGTTCTGGTTAAGATGGTTCTGTGTTTGGTGTGTTCTGGTTAAGATGGTTCTGTGTTTGGTGTGTTCTTGTTGAGATGGTTCTGTGTTTGGTGTGTTCTTGTTAAGGTGGTTGTGTTTGGTGTGTTCTGGTTAGGATTGTTTGTGTTATTGTCTTACTGCTGCGTGTTTTTGCTGGGGTTAGGTGACTATTCCAGTTGTATTCGTATTGGGATGGGTGTGTGTGTTGACGTTGTCCTCTCGTTGGGACGGCTGCATGCGCCTTACTGTTGAGTTTGTTTTGTGTGTTCCGATTGTCTTCTGGTTGGGGTGGCTGCCGCTTTGGTTAAGATGGTTGTGTTGTATATTGATGGTTTTGCTCGTGTTGGATTGATTGGCTGGTTGTTTGTTATGGTTATTGTGATGGCTCTTCCCGTTGTACCTTGATGAGGTGGTGCTTTTCTTGTTTAGAGCGTTTGGTGCTTGATGTTGCTGAGTGACGCTTCTTATCATAGAATGATAGAGCACAGAAGGAGGCCATTCGTTTTGGATTCGCACGTGCTTCTGTTTTGCAGTTTTGAATAGCTGGGGAGAATTGACTCTCTCGGGGTTGGGGTTGGGGTTGGGGGTGGGTAGAACCTGTTGCGTTTTGCAGAGGTTGAGGTTCCCGAATAAGGTGGTTTGAACGTTCTTGTGTGTTCTGTCTGGATTTCACGATTGTGTTGGAATTCCTTATCCCTGGTGCACTGGGTCACGCGGTACTTTAAGTGCTTGTTCAGGTAATCTTTATCCTGCCTTGAACTTTATACCAAGCTTCTTCCCCCCCTCCCAAAAAAAAAAAGATCCAGGAAGCAGACAACACGTTCAGGAAATTATACGCTCCTGAACCGCGCAAGCGCGTTCACTTCTAAAGTTTCCTGGCGGATGCTGACAAAAAAAAGTCAGGGAAAAGGGAGGGGGTGTGGGCAAGACCTTTAGAAAGTCCATTTATTGCTCCTCTTTTATTTTAAATGAATACAGGCTTGCGCCCTGAATGTAATCCAGTGATGGCAGGCAGACATAACAGGCAGCCGATTAGGATTTACACAATTCGTGCAGACACAAGCAGTAAATCTGGACCACAAATCATTTCATTATTAAAAAGGAGGCGACCGACTCACTTCTAAAATTGCTACCAGTTAGGAAAAGTGTTCCAACCGTGTAACTTTCATCAACGCGCCGCTGTTACACTTTCTTCCAGGTTGAGGAATTTCTGTCGTTCTTGTTGTGGCAGTTGTGAGTTTAAGTTTGTGTGATTTTTTTTAAGCGCCTTGGGACGTTTTACTACGTTAAAGGCGCTATATAAATGCAAGTTGTTGTTTCTTACGGAGACATTTAAGTGAAAATGTCGTTTTAGACAGGATTGGAGGGAGGGGGAATCTAGCCCTTGTGATGGAGACAGAGTGCAAGCATATAATATCTGTATTTACCTAGTTCCTTAGTGTGAGGGAATCAAACCTAACATACCGCCAACCTAACTTGACTTTGGTGAAAAACTAAATTGCAATTACATTTGTTTGGTACTCGGGTGCAATTAATAGGAATAGAGGAAGAAGTTATTAAGGATTTGAACAGCGTCAAATAAATGCACGTTACACAGTAAGTAGTGTAATCAACTACGGGATATTTACTAGTTGAAATTTCCACATCAAAGGAAATTTACCATAAATATGTTTATTATATAATATTAAATTCTTGTGAATCGAATGAAGCAACTGTCTGGTTGACAGTTACTGCAGTTTTAAAGGTATGTTTTTGTAGAGAATTAGTACAAACCTAACTTTGTACTGTCATGACCCCAGAGTTAATTATACTTCTATTTTGGTATGCGGGGGAAACCTACAGAGGATTTTCGTTGGATCGGGAAATCTAATTGAAAATGTGTAAAGTGATATTTTCATTAAGGAATAAATAAGTGTGACGTTAGAGGTAAACTTTAAAGTAACTATTAGTGGAATAAAATACTGACAATTTTACTTCCTTCCATTGTGGTTCTTTGCTGTGGGTTTGTGTTGGTGTGCGATGCTGTGAGATTGTGAATGTATGATTGATCAGTCCCATTATCTTGGTTAAATCGTCGGGTTAAATGTCAGCGATCTGTTTATGTAGACATTCCCCCGAGACACGTCACTCACATCCGAGAGGGCAAGGCTGACATCATGAGCCTCGAACATGGCGCCTGGCCATTGGAGGGCACTTCAGGAGGCCCCAGACCAGATCTTCCAGTTTCCTGCTCCACCTCTGGGGTTACTGTACTTTTAGAACCAAGTATTCAATGAGAACTGATCAATAGTCAAGACAGGGTTTGAGAATTGTACTGGTACGGTTTTAAGATGAGTGAGGTTTCATGAGTTCAAACGTGAGACAGAAACCAGAAAAAAAACAAACCAAACTGGGGAGGGGTGTTATCAAAGAGTAGCAATAGGTGAAAATGTCCTAAATGCACAGATGTGTTTGTCGTTGCGTCCAACTCAAAAAGGAATGATTTTTGTGTTACAAATTGATGGGAGGGAGGAGTCAAAATGAGAGAAAAATCCTGGTTACCCGTGATGGTTTATGGTTTTTTTATGCCAATAGTCAATTTTGAGCCATGACAGCGATTCAGTGGGCAGTGCACGAAGCTTTTAATTATTCTTCAAGCATTCATGCCATTTTCCATCTCTTTCCAATTTATTATTAAATTGTTTTGAGTTATTCAAATTTACACATGTAATTTTTTTCACAGTTGTAGATGGGAGATATAGAAAACCATAAAGCCTTCGACCTTACATAAAATACAATTAAACGTTTTGATTAAACCTGGAAGATGAAATTAAAAATAAAGTAGTTCATTTCATAGCTTATTAGGATCTTAGCATGCTATCATTCGGTTCACAAAGTTATTGCAAATTTGTCAATTACAACTGTAGTTCTAAACGACTAAAATACTGCTTTAGAAGATAAAAACTATTTCATCTGATGGATATTTATTAAATCATTTATGAATTATCTTCTTCTTTGATGTTTCTATCTAAAGTACTCTGGCTTTCTTCAAAAAATATAAGTTACTGGTATATTTTAAGTTATTCTATGTGCACTAAAATATTCGAAATACATTACAGAATCATACAAATTTCACAATGGAAGGCTGTTCAGCCCATCATGCCTGTGCTAGTGATAGCTTCTTCACCAGAGCTATCTACTGCAGTGCCATTTCTCTCATTGTTTCCTGTATCTTTTAATATTTTTCTTCCTCAAGTGTAATCTAATTCCCTCTTAAATGTTGTGGTTGAATCTGCTTCCATAGTCATTTGCAGTAAAGCATCCTATATTCTAATAACCTTTACTTAAAAACATTCCTTCTGTCGCTTCTCCCTTTATGCTAGTACTTGTTTAAATGTATGCAGTAATTTAACATTGGTTGTGTAAAAAATACTTTTTGGCATCTTATGGTGAATTTACACTTCAGTGGTAGAGTCATGCAAAAGTATTTCTTCTGTACGCCAATGCTAAAGTCGTAATGTGAATCTGGACTCAGGGCTTAACATGATAAAATTATGTAGGAAGAATGAGGACAAGCAATATAAACTAAATCGTACAATTTTAAAAGGGGGTGCAGGAACAGAGAGACCTGGAGGGTATACATACACAAATCTTTGAAGGTGGCAGGACAAGTTGAGAAGGCTGTTAAAAAAACATACAGAATCTTGGGCTTTATAAATAGAGGCATACAGAGTAGAAAAGCAAGGAAGTTATGCTAAACCTTTATAAATCACTGGTTAGGCCCCAGCTGGAGTATTGTGTCCAATTCTGGGCACCTCACTTTAGGAAGGATGTCAAAGCCTTGGAGAAGGTGCAGCGGAGATTTACTAGAATTTTTTTTTTATTCGTTCACGGGATGTGGGCGTCGCTGGCAAGGCCAGCATTTATTGCCCATCCCTAATTGCCCTCGAGAAGGTGGTGGTGAGCCGCCTTCTTGAACCACTGCAGTCCGTGTGGTGACGGTTCTCCCACAGTGCTGTTAGGAAGGGAGTTCCAGGATTTTGACCCAGCGACAATGAAGGAACGGCGATATATTTCCAAGTTGGGATGGTGTGTGACTTGGAGGGGAACGTGCAGGTGGTGTTGTTCCCATGTGCCTGCTGCTCTTGTCCTTCTAGGTGGTAGAGGTCGCGGGTTTGGGAGGTGCTGTTGAAGAAGCCTTGGCGAGTTGCTGCAGTGCATCCTGTGGATGGTACACATTATACCAGGGATGAGGGACTTCAGTTACGTGGAGAGACTGGAGAAGCTGGAATTGTTCTCCTTAGAGCAGAGAAGGTTAAGGGATGATTTAATAGAGGTGTTCAAAATTATGAATGGTTTTGATAGAGTAAATAAGGAGAAACTGTTTCCACTGGCAGGAGAGTCAGTAACCAGAGGACACAGATTTAAGTTAATTGGCAAAAGAACCAGAGGGGGAGATGAGGAGAAATATTTTTACGCAGCGAGTTGCTGTGATCTGGAATGCACTGCCTGAAAGGGTGGTGGAAGCAGATTCTATAGTAACTTTTAAAAGGGAATTGGATATACACTTGAAAAGGAAAAAATTTGCAGGGCTATGGAGAAAGAGCAGGGGGAGTGGGAATAATTGGACAACTTTTTCAAAGGCACGTGAGCCGATTGGCCTCCTTCTGTGTTGTATGATTCTATATCTTCAGATCTGCAGTACAAAATTTTAAAGCTGGTGTGAAGGGAAACCACTTTGAGCCATTGCTGCCGTTGTGTAAATGCAGCCTTACTGGGTATGGCTGTCCTCTGATATTAATTTATTAGGAATTTACTTTCCTATTTAATTACTTTGAATGTTGTTCACTGGTTTATTGTTTCTCAGAGCTACTGTGCTCACTTATGGAGCAGGTCCGACTGCATGTTCGAGTTTTGCCAGAACATGACGAACAATATAAATGAAGTATAACTCTCTCAAACTCATATCAATTTGGTATTTTTGAGCAATGTATGACCGCCCATCTCTTGGTTTCTCACTGGCTTTAACTGCAACCAATGGGAAGTGTAATTTTGAAACTTTACTGTAAAATGCAGCTGAATAGACAGCAGTAATTCTTCCTAAATTTTAAGGCTGCCATTGTACTACCACCTTTGCATCAATGTTAGTGCAAATTTTGTAAGTGTTAAGTTATGAGGTCAGGTTGTATAGACTAGGCTTGTATTCCCTTGAGTATAGGAGACTAAGGAGTGATCTAATTCAGGTGTCTAAGATGATTAAGGGATTTGATAGGGTAGATATAGAGAAACTATTTCCTCTGGTGGGTGGAGTCCAGAATAAGGGGGCATAACCTTAAAATTAGAGCTAGGCCGTTCAGGGGTGATGTCAGGAAGCACTTCTTCACACAAAGGGGAGTGGAAATCTGGAACTCTCTCCCCCAAAAAGCTGTTGAGGTTGGGGGTCGATTTAAAAATTTCAAAACTGAGATTGATAGATTTTCGTTAGGCAAGGGCATTAAGGGATATGGAACCAAGGTGGGCAAATGGAGTTAAGATACAGATCAGCCATGATCTAATTGAATGGCAGGACAGACTCAAGGGGCTACTGCTGTTCCTAAGTGGGTTACATTATCTAAGAGTTAATGGTTTAAGAGATCTTTACCACTAGGTGTCAAATAATTGAATTGTCAAATGGAATAGAAAGTTCTGAATTTTTAGAAAAACTTGTACTGAACACAAGCTCCTTTTGTTGGCAAGACTAGCTTCACTGCTGATAGACCATAACCGTACAAAGATTGGAGGAGAGCTTAGAATTCAGATAACTTTGGTAAACCACTTTAAATCTTTAGCACATTTTAGCTGGTTGAGTAAAAATCCTCTCCCAAGAGATTGTTTCACACCCCTTTTTGCTGCATGCCATGAGGTCATTCCACACTACCTGAGTTCAGGTGCAGAGGAAGAAGATGCTGCCAGAGTCTCAGTAAAGAAGATGTAGTTGAGGTACTGGATGGGCTAAAAATTGATAAAGAGGAGGTACTAGAAAGACTAGCTGTACTTAAAGTAGATAAGTCACTCGGCCCGGATGGGATGCATCCTAGATTGCTGAGGGAAGTAAGGGGTGAAATTGTGGAAGTACTGGCCATAATCTTCCAAACATCCGTAGATATGGGGGTGGTGCAAGAGGACTGGAGAATTGCAAATGTTACACCTCTGTTCAAAAAAGGGTGTAAGGATAAACCTGGCAACTACAGGCCAGTCAGTTTAAACTCGGAGGTGGGGAAACTTTTAGAAACGATAATCTGGGACAGAATTAACAGTCATTTGACAAGTGTGGATTGATTAGGGAAAGTCAGCATGGATTTGTTAAAGGCAAATCATGTTTAACTAACTTGATAGAGTTTTTTGATGAGGTAACAGAGAGGGTCGATGAGGTGCAGTTGATGTGATGTATATGGACTTGCAAAGGGCGTTTGATAAAGTGCCGCATAATAGGCTTGACATCAAGATTGAAGCCCATGGAATAAAAGGGACAGTAGCAGCATGGATATAGAATTGGCTAAGTAACAGGAAACAGAGAATAGTGGTGAACGGTTGTTTTTCGGACTGGAAGGAGGTATACAGTGGTGTTCCCCAGGGGTCAGTGCTGGGACCACTGCTTTTCTTGATATATATTAATGACTTGAAATTGGGTGTACAGGGCACAATTTCCAAATTTGCAGATGACACAAAACTTGGAAGTGTAGTGAACAGTGAGGAGGATAGTGATAGACTTCAAGAGGATATAGTCAGGCTGGTGGCATGGGCGGACTCATGGCAGGTGAAATTTAACACAGAAAAATGTGAGGTGATACATTTTGGTAGGAAGAATGAGAGGCAATATAAACTAAAGGACACGAATCTAAAAGGGGTACACGAACAGAGAGATCTGGGGGTATATGCACACAAATTGTCAAAGGTAGCAGGGCAGGTTGAGAAAGCAGTTAAAAAAGCATATGGGATCCTGGGCTTTAGAAATAGAGGCATAGAGTACAAAAGCAAGGAAGTCATGATGAACCTTTATAAAACACTGGTTCATCCACAACTGGAGTATTGTGTCCAGTTCTGGGCACCACACTTTAGGAAAGATGTGAAGGCCTTAGAGAGGGTGCAGAAGAGATTTACTAGAATGATTCCAGGAATGGGGGACTTCAGATTTGTGGATAGACTGGAGAAGCTGGGATTATTCTCCTTGGAACAGAGAAGGTTGAGAGGAGATTTGATCGAGGTATTCAAAATCATGAAGGGCCCAGGCAGAGTAGATAGAGAGAAACTGTTCCCATTGGTGGAAGGGTCAAGAAGCAGAGGACATAGATTTAAGGTGATCGGCAAAAGAACCAAAGGTGACATGATGAAAAGCTTTTTTTACACAGCGAGTGGTTAGGATCCGGAATGCACTGCCTGAGGGGGTGGTGGAGGGAGATTCAATTATGGCCTTCAAAAGGAAACTGGATAAGTACTTGAAAGGAAAAACATTTCTGGGAGACGGGGATAGGGCGGGGGAGTGGGACTAGCTGGATTGCTCTTGCATAAAGCCGGGACGAACTCAATGGGCCAAATGGCCTCTTTCCGTGCTGTAACCTTTCTATGATTCTATGAATGCTGAAGGACCTTTGTAGCACTGTGACACCAGGAACCAAGCCCATCATGGGAGAGGTGCTTTTATTGCAAACTTACTTTTATTCATTCCACTTTCCATCACATGTTGGTAAGATGGCTGTACACATGAATGTTTGCGTGTGCATGTATCACCATGACAAAGTCAAAGATATGCGAATATTGAAGAAACCAAGAACAGTTCTCAGAGTGCAACAAATTCACCTGAGTGGTGATGCATTAAAATTCCAGACTATCCCATCAGTATTCTTCCAAACATCTACCAATTATAAAGAAAAAAAAGGAAGACTTGCATTTATATAGCGCCTTTCACAACCTCAGGACATCCCAAAGCACTTTACAGCCAATGAAGTACTTTTGAAGTGTAGTCACTTTCGTAATGTAGGAAATGCGGCAGCCAATTTGCGCACAGCAAGGTCCCACAAACAACAATGTGATAAATGACCAGATCATCTGTTTTACATGTTGGTTGAGCATTAAATAAGGGCCAGGACACCAGGAGAACACCCCTGCTCATCTTCAAATAGTGCCATGGGATCTGTTACGTCAGATGGGGCCTCATCCAAAAGACGGCACTTCCGACAGTGCAGTACTCCGCTGGAGTGTTGGCCTAGATTATGTGCTCAAGTCTTGGGAATGGGGCCTGAACCCATGACCTTCTTAACTCGGAGGTGAGAGTGCTACCCACTGAGCCACGGCTGACGCACAACTGAATGTAATATAACTGCATCCTAAATTTCTAATAAAAGCAATGAGCCAATGGGATGGTTAGCCCTTCTCGAGCTTTAAACAAAAATTGATGAGTATTTGTAGACTTGATCCTAGAGCTCTCTGTGGGCATGTGTTTTAGAACAAAGAACTGAGGTCTGCTTTCTCCAACTCCAAAATGGTGCGATTGGGCAATATAACTCAATGCCTTCTACGTGCACTGCTGTAAAATTTGGTACTGTACTTGTATCATATTGGTACTAATAGCTATGTAAACCCAGTAGATTGCACACTTTCCAGTGACAAATTGTGGGTAGAATATGCCTCAATGGATTCTCAGCCCTTGTGTCCTCTTGACATCATTTTCTGTTAAGTAATGCAGCCTTGTGTCATATGTAATTTGACCTTTGACCGTTTAGTGGACAAATCCATTACCCTGTGGGGCATTCAATCAGACTGATTATGTAGACCCCCGGTTCCAGCCCCACTTTGCACTAAGTTAGCTGATCTCAGCTCGGGAGGCAATAGGGATTCTAAAATTAGAGTTTAGAGCCCCAGTACTTGGAAGTTTTGGTGTCCATACTTAAGAAAAGACATACTTGCTCTCGAGGCAGTACAAAGAAGGTTCACTCGGTTAATCCTGGGGATGAGGGGGTGGACATATGAGGAGAGGTTGAGTAGATTGGGACTCTACTCATTGGAGTTCAGAAGAATGAGAGGCGATCTTATTGAAACATATAAGATTGTGAAGGGGCTTGATCAGGTGGATGCGGTAAGGATGTTCCCAAGGATGGGTGAAACTAGAACTAGGGGGCATAATCTTAGAATAAGGGGCTGCTCTTTCAAAACTGAGATGAGGAGAAACTTCTTCACTCAGAGGGTAGTAGGTCTGTGGAATTTGCTGCCCCAGGAAGCTGTGGAAGCTACATCATTAAATAAATTTAAAACAGAAATCGACAGTTTCCTAGAAGTAAAGGGAATTAGGGGTTACGGGGAGCGGGCAGGAAATTGGACATGAATTTAGATTTGAGGTTAGGATCAGATCAGCCATGATCTTATTGAATGGCGGGGCCGGCTCGAGGGGCCGATTGGCCTACTCCTGCTCCTATTTCTTATGTAAGATACAAGAATTGCCAGAGTCCCAGCTATTGATTGCTGTCAAGTGACCCATGCTGAAGATGTATTTGACCAGATGCTGGAGGGAAGTCTGTAGCCATGAAGCTGTGCCCAACCTTAGCAGTACAGCTCACAACAGGGGCAGGCAGATAAAAATGTATTTGATACATCTAAAAAAAAAAGTTATTTCCCGATCATTTTTAGCGATTTAAAGTAGTGATAGAAACCCATGTTATCTAAATAAATGAGCACCAAGTACTCTGGCAAGTGTAATAATAAACATGAAGTAGATGGAGAAAAGAGTAAATAGTATAATGAAGGTAATGATTGAAAGAATGGCTCAGCCTTTAACCTAGAATTTTAGCTAGTTTTGCTGCACCAATACAGTATCATATAACAAATTAAAGATATGTATAGTTTGGTTAAAACACATGGGAGTAGATTTTCCTCTTCTGTGGTGTAAGAGCTTGATGGGGTAAAAGGCGTAATGGCAAAATTGAGCACAAGGTCCTCAAGATTTTTCATCTATTAAAATGAATAGATGGAAAATCATAAGCAGCTAATGTCCTATTTTGTGATAAGGGCTTACTCGACAACAACCTGCATTTATATAGCGCCTTTAATGTAGTAAAACGTCCCAAGGCACTTCACAGGAGCGATTATCAGACAAAATTTGACACCTAGCCACATGAGATATTAGGACAGGTGACCAAAAGCTTGGTCAAAGGGGTAGGTTTTAAGAAGCGTCTTAAAGGAGGAGAGAGAGAGGCGGAGAGGTTTAGGGAGGGAATTCCAGAGCCTAGGGCCCAGGCAGCTGAAGGCACGGCCGCCAATGGTGGAGCGAAGAAAATCGGGGAGGCGCAAGAGGCCAGAATTGGAGGGACACAGAGATCTCGGAGGGTTGAAGGTCTGGAGGAGGTTATAGAGATAGGGAGGGGCAACGCCATGGAGGGATTTGAGACATTAAACCGAGGGCCACGTCTGCCCTCTCAGGTAGACGTAAAAGATCCCATGCCACTAGTTCGAAGAAAAGCAGGAGTTTTCTCCCTAGTGTTCTGGCAAATATTTATCTCTCTCCCAACATTCCTAAAACATTGCTGTTTATGGGACCTTGCCGTCGATTCCCTACATTACAACAGTGACTAAACTTCAAAAGAACTTAATTGTCTGTAAAGCATTTTGGGATGTCCTTAGGTTGTGAAAAGCACTATATAAACGCAAATTCTTTCTATTGTAGTTTATAATGTTGCATAAGAAAGCGAGACTTTCCATTGCATTCATTGCCTTGTGCATTGAAGTTGTATGTAAATTACTTTCTGAATCCCAATTTCTCAAAAACCTCAACCCTTTTTAACTACTTACCCTTTATGTCAGACGTACAGATTTCACCCAGGAGATGTATTATGCCCTAACTAGGATTTTTCTATCCATCACCACAATAAACATCACAGAAAAAATACTCATTGTTACAGCAAAAGCAGAGAAGTTATGTTAAACTTGTATAGAACCTTACACCACACTTGGGGTACTGTGCACATTTCTGGTCTCCATATTATGAAAAGGTTACAGAGGCATTGGGGAAGGTGCAAAAAGGGTTCACAAGGATGATACCAGAAGTGGGAGGATATACTTATCAGGAAAGGCTGAACAGGATGGGGCTCTTTTCTCTAGAAATGAGATGGCTAAGGGAAGACCTGATAGAGGACTTTAAGATAATGAGTTTGATAGGGTAGACGTAGAGAAAATGTTTCCACTTGTGGGGGTGTCCAAAACTAGGGGCCATAAATATAAGATAGTCACTAATAAATCCAAAGAATCTTACAACACCAGGTTATAGTCCAACAAATAAAATTGTTGGACTATAACCTGGTGTTGTAAGATTCTTTACATTTGTCAACCCTAGTCCATCACCGGCATCTCCACATCATGACTAATAAATCCAATAGGGAATTCAGGAGAAACTTCTTTACCCAGAGAGTGGTGAGAATGTGGAACTCGCTCCCACAAGGAGTAGTTGAGGCGAATAGAATAGATGCATTTAAGGGGAAGCTGGATAAACACATGAGGGAGAAAGGAATAGAAGGATATGCAGATAAGGTTAAATAAGGAGTGGTGGGAGGAGCCTGGTGTGGTGCATAAACGCGGGCATAGACAAGTTGGGCCGAATGGCCTGTTTCTATGCTGTAGCGTCTATGTAACTCTATGTAGCAGCAGTATGGCTAAAAGCACAATCTGGGATCTATTACTTAGGATCACACCACCACATAAATAACAGTGCCAGAGTAAGTACATTTGAAAAGGAACATTTCTCCCAATAATTTACAAACATTTACAGTAATCCAGTAAATCTATATCTCACATTACTATGTGGTAACGGTATAAAAAGAATAACTGACTTGGTAGCAGTGAAATATGTGCAAATAATTCACCTCATAAAGCAAGGCCATAATAACCACTTTGGGCCTGCAAATTATTTGGTCGTACTTCAATCTCTGAGAAAATTTGAAATCGATATTTGAGTTACTGTCGCCAATTACGTCAGTGAGAAGGCAGCATCCCGGCCACAGAAGTAAATACCTGCTAAGTGACTATTTGCAAATAAAAATTGAAAATTCACTATTTCCAGCTGCCCTTTTTTTTTGTCAACCGAATAGTTAAATTTATGGCTTTATCTGAATAACGTTTTACAAAGCTCGCAGAGTGATAGATGAACGGCTTCGTCCCTTGGTTCCTTCACATCATTTGCCAAAACACAGCAAAAAAGCAAGAAGCAAGACTGAAAGCATTTCCGTCCCATCATAACTAAAAGTAGACGGGAGCTGGTTTCTTCTTGACGAGTGGTTTATTGCGGTTGAAACGCCTTCCAATCCAAGGTATTTCGATAATAGCTGAACGAAGACACGGATAGTGGGAATTTGTCAGGTGAATGGACCCTTCCCTCTCCCCAGGCAGGTTTCTCCTTCAACAGAAATGTCCTGATCTATCTTACAGCCTGCTTTCGATAGTGGTCATTTTAATTTGTATCCATTTTCAATATCAATAAATATCTTAATTTTCCAGCGTCGGTGCATGTATTATTGAGCGCTGTTGTAAAGATTTATCTAAATATATGTCGTAAAAATACACATCAACCATGTGGCGATTCATGAAAAGCTGGGGAAAGAACAACAATTCAACCAGTTGTGTGTCCTGCGATTTCACTGCTGCGAAAGTTGGGCGTTCTTTGCTAAAGTTGCACTTTATTTAAATTAAAGTCAAATAAATTAAAGTTACCCACACAAATCTCAAACTGCACCTGACACTATTCTCTCTCTCGTGGGCCTATCAAGTAGTCACAAATATTTTAACACTCTTATGACCGATAATGCTTGAAATGCTTTGAGGATAAATGAACCTTTAAACAGTCAATTCACGATTTCATATTTGTTATTATTCCCTCCTTAATGCCAAATTGGTTTTGCACGCGAGCTTTCATTGTTTAAATTCGGAGATGTCCGGCTCCAGATTGTAATCTGGTTTAAGGGTATCTAATGATTGGGAAGCTGGCGGGGAAACACTGGAAGCAGAATAGGAGGAAAGGGGCAGAGAGAGTTTCAGCTTTTCCCCTGTGGCATATAGAAAAAAAAGTTTTCCTTACAGTGAGCCAGATTAAACTGGGATATTAATGGGAACATTTTATTTATAAGCTTTATACATCAATAATATTCCACAGCACACACCTTTGATGATACGCCACACCCATGAACTATTCTGGACTGAGTTTCCACAATGCCTCATTTAAAGGAGTTGGTTCCTTTTTTCACAATAATCTATATCTCAAATTCGGGTCCGTTTTCTGATGAGTAAACCTGACACGGCGAGCGATAGAAAAGCGGGACTTAAATCCGACTTAAACGGATCATCCCAAAGAAGATAAATGGAAATTAATCTAATTACAGATATTTGAAGGAAGGAAAGTTGGTTTATTTGGTTGTAGGTATGTGAATCTATTGGACCAAAGTGTTGTGAATTTACAAGCGTGGCCAGCATTTTAGGTAATATATACCAACACATTTAAGGGATTTAAAATATATTTTATTTAACTTTACCGCCGGCAGTTTGCCTGGTGTAGTAACCATAACAATATTTTGTGTAAAGGAGGATGTTTGTACTTTTAACTTATCGGCGATGAGTGCAGCCACATGTGTTTCTGCCGTTTCTCTGGAGGTATTGTCTCTTGTGACAAACTGATCATTTTTAGGATGCGAGGGATCTTGATAGTCATTATCGAGCACTTTCTTTCCAAATGTTGCCATGTTAAAGTTACCTGTAGTTTAGACAACCCAAAGCAACTACTTCTTCATGTTGAAACACATTAACCAGTGTGTGCTATTGACACTGTGCCATTAAACACCGGACGGTTAAGTGACGGCAAAGAATCATCGTAAGAAGGGAGAGAATGAATCGGAATAATCAGAGCGATGTCGAGCAGATACTTTGGAAATAGGTTCGGCGCAATAACAGAAGGGAATTCATGAACAAACCCACACATGTACAAGTTTTACTTTCATTGTTCTTTGTGGGGCACAGTTCATTCTATTTTATTGCAAATGTTTCGCATATTAGGAATATTCTAAAAATATTTATTTGCATAATGGATTTACTTCGCTTGATTACATGTGTTCACGGTGCTTTACACACAGTGATAATGTTTATGGTGAATCCTGTAGCGGTTTTAAACTGGTCGTTCGACATTATTCCATACAGTGGACTTTTACTTTTACAATCAGGGGTTAGGTACAAAATGATTCCAAATTGTACTTTTAATAACTGCCATAATTAACGGTAAGATATGATTTCAGATTTAAATTCAGATTTTTCTATTAACATAAACGTGCCCTTCAAAATTAATTGTAAATCCCGCATAGGTATCCATCCCTGCATATAATTATATAAAGAGTGCAAGGGCAATGAAACAGAATGGGGAATAATTACTCTGGTGAATGAGTGCAGTTATCTGCTAAATCCATTCAAAAAGATACCATTTCGCTGCGGAAAGCGAGCAGCTCCCCCTTCCCCGTCATTGTCAATCTTATCGAATCGAATTATCCCTTAATCGTGTTGTAAACTCAAATATTAATTTATGCAAAATATTAATTTTCTACCGTTTGCGGATTTCGGTCCTAAGACTTTTTAAACTGCAGATGCGAATTTGTGGAAATGTTAGGGGATTAACGCTGTTAATGTGTGAGCTCTTCAATTGTATCGCCAATTTTTGTTAATAAACCCAATTCAGATGATTGGTTAAAATCAGACTGGTTACAAGCGCGCTATTTCTATTAAAAGATACACATAAACTTTAATCAATTCGGACACACATTTTCCCCTTTAGGTTTTGTTTCCGTTTCGTGACAAATAAAAAGGAGCCAATGATTTATATATAAATACAGGATGGGCCCCACTGATAACCCGAACAATCATAGCTTCTAATGGAATTTCTCAGTTAATCTCATATTTCATTATATTTCAACCTGTAACTGTTTCCATTTCCGCTATCAAGCGCTGATGCTGTTGTTTCCACATTTATTGCCCCGATGGATTATCGTAAATCACTGGAAATACTGAAAGCAGCTACCTGCCCACAGACAGCGTTACGGCTGGGCGTCAGATCGAAAGGACTGGGGGAACCTTTTGAGTGTTCACCGATCTACAAAGCTGTCACTCGGGAGATTAGTATCAGCTATCATTTGCAGATTATTCTCACTCTTAAGATTTTAAAATAGCCATTTAAATTTAAGAACCACCTGCTTTAATAATGTAAGCAATTAGGATTTTTTTTTGTTTAGTTATTATTCTGGACTCTCGTCTATAGACGCCCCAAGTTTTAGTGACCACCGTGTACAAGGGGCTTGCGAATGAGCCTGAGAGAAAGCTGTCACATCGGCCGTGTGTTGTGTCCCCGTTTTAGAGCAGTATCGAGTACAAAGAGTCGGAGTCTCGCGTCTTCTGGGTACCATATGGAAACAAAAAGATACCATGTTCCCAACAGAGACGACGCTGTTTTGTTTGAGGAAGGTAGCGGGCGAATGGATTTGTCACTGACCCCAAACAGCCAACCTCAGAGTATGGAGAACCCACACCAGATGGAAAAGTGAAAACCAGTCGTCGGCATTTGAAGAATCTTTGCCTGGGCTTTCCCGTTCTCGTTTCGGTGGAAATACTTTCCCCGGTTTTATAAGCAACCTGTTAAATAATTGTAATTGATCCCTCACACACACTCACCCACACACACACATACCTACACACATACCCACACTCACCCTCACACTCACACACATACCCACACTCACACTCACACTCACACACATACCCACACTCACACTCACACACACACACACATACCCACACTCACACTCACACACACACACACTCACCCACACACACACCCACACTCACACTCACACACCCACACACACACATACCTACACACATACCCACACTCACCCTCACACTCACACACATACCCACACTCACACTCACACACACACACACTCACCCACACACATACCCACACTCACACTCACACACACACACACATACCCACACTCACACACACACACACTCACCCACACACACACCCACACTCACACTCACACACCCACACACACACATACCTACACACATACCCACACTCACCCTCACACTCACACACATACCCACACTCACACTCACACACACACACACACACATACCCACACCCACACTCACACTCACACACCCACACACACACATACCTACACACATACCCACACTCACCCTCACACTCACACACATACCCACACCCACACTCACACTCACACACACACATACCTACACACATACCCACACTCACCCTCACACTCACACACATACCCACACTCACCCTCACACTCACACACATACCCATACTCACACTCACACACCCACACACACACACGTCCTCACACACACATACTCTCGCTCACACACACTCACATTCATATACTTACACACACTCACTCACACACATACTTACACACGCACTCACTCACACACACATACTTACACACGTCCTCACACACATTCTCTCACATACTCTCTCTCGCTCACACACTCATATACTTACACACACACACTGACACACACACTCACACTCATACACTCATATACTTACACGCACTCACACTCACACCCATACACTCATATACTGACACACACACACACACTCACACTCATATACTTACACACATACACTCACACATACTCACACACATACTCACACTCATATACTTACACACACACACTCACTCTCACATACTCGGGGGGCTTTTGTACGCCGTATAGCGAATTGGAAGCCAATCGTTCCCCAGTTGGCGTGGGTTTTGAGCAGCTGATTTCCATTGGCCCCTCCGACCTAATCTTTACTCGCTGGCATTGAAAACGATTTTAATAGTTTTGACGTGGTGACACCACCGTGTCTCCCGGTCCCCGCTGAACTACAGCAAAAACATGTGGATTTACCATTATTCAAAATTGTTACGTGGTTTGACAGAATTAATAAAAAAAATTCTCAATCGGCAGCTCCAGACTCGCCGATCCGTGCCTCTCACACCCAGACACTAGTGGGTGGACATGCACTCTTGAGAGCCCAATTTGTGTGTGCAAATCTTTCCCAGGTGGGGCCCGGGGACCATTGACGGGGGACCAGGGCACATCAGGAAATGGCCCGCCTCTGTCTCACCCTCACACAAATACATAGGGGGCAATTTTAACCTAACTCGCCTGTCCGGGAACTGACTGGGATTGCAGCCCGCCCAATTTTACTCTCCATTGCTCTCACTCTTATACACACTCTCACATGCTTTCTCACTTTCTCTCACACACTCACTTTATTACACACACCCTCACTCTTACACATGCACTGTTGCTCTCCCACATACTCTGTCCCCCACACACTCACACTTTGTCATTTGCACTCTCACACTTATTCTCATGCCCTTCCTCACAAACACATTCTCACACACTGTCTAACACTTTCACAAATACTCTGACACGCACACTCTCACACACCTTCTTTCCCTCTCACTCACAAATACTCTTCCACACACACATACTTTCAGTTACTCTTACACGCTCTCACTTATATATATGCTCTCTCCCATACACGTGCGCTTTTTCTCACACTCCTACAACTTTTTGCACACATTCTCACATTTAAGCACACTTTCATGCATACTCTTACATTAGCTCTCTCTCACATGTTCTCACACACTTTCTCACAAACTCTCACCAACACATATGTTCTGTCACACACAAACACACACTTTCATACATACTTTCCCTCATGCACACTTTCTCATACCAATTCATTCTCAGACACACTCCTTCTGTGCTGTAAAATGCAGAGCCTACTCTCTCGCAGTATCTTCATACACTTTCACAGATATTCTCTGTCACATGCATTCGCTCATACATGTTCTTTCTCACATTCTGATACATGCACTCACTCATACATGCTCTTTCTCACATTCTCTCTGTTACACGCACTCGCTCATACACACCTACAAATGAACATACAAACATACAAATTAAGAGCAGGAGTAGGCCATTCGGCCCCTCGAGCCTGCTCTGCCATTTGATAAGATCATGGCTGATCTGATTGTGACCTCAACCCTACTTTCCCATCTACCTACTATAACCTTTGACTCCCTTGTTAATCAGGAATCTATTTAGCTCAGCCTTAAAAATATTCAATGACCCTGCCTCCACCGCTCTCTGGGGAAGGGAGTTCCACAGACTCACGGCCCTCTGAGAGAAAAAATTTCTCCTCATCTCCGTCTTAAATGAGAGACCCCTTATTTTTAAACTGTGGCCCCTAGTTCCAGTCTCTCCCACAAGGGGAAACATCCTCTCAGCATCTACCCCTTCAAGTCCCCTCAGGATCTTATATGTTTCAATAAGATCACCTCTCATTCTTCTAAACTCCAGTGTATACAGGCCCAACTTGTCCAACCTTTCCTCATAAGATAACCCCCTCATCCCAGGAATCAGTCAAGTGAACCTTCTCTGAACCGCCTCCAAAGCAATTATGTCCTTTTTTAAATAAGGAGACCAAAACTGCACACAGTATTCTAGATGTGGTCTCACCAATGCCCTGTACAACTGTAGCAAAACATCTCTACTTTTATATTCCATTCCCCTTGCAATAAATGACAACATTCCATTTGCCTTCCTAATCATTTGCTCTCTTACATTCTCTCTGTTACATGTACTCATTCATACATGCTCTTTCACACACTCTGTTACATGCACTCGCTCATACATGCTCTTTCTCAAATTCTATTACATGCACTCGCTCATACATGCTCTTTCACACATTCCCTAACACAGCATCCCTGTTGTCAGAAGGGCAGAAGCCTGACCTCGATGCTTCCAGCAGTGAATGTGTCATTGAGGAAAATTCAATCTGCTCTTACACATTGACTCTTTCTCACACTTCCTCACATACGCACTCTGCCACACATACTAATCCATACTCTTAAATACACACACTCCCTTGCACACTCTTTCTCATGTACACTATCATACATATATTCTCTGTCACACTTTTATGATAAATACTCTCACAAATTCACTCACTCCTTCTCATACACTCAGATTCTTTCACACACTCTCGCACATGCTTTATCACTGTTTCATGCAGGTGCACTCTCTCTCACATACACACTCAGTGTCTCACATTTATATTTTCTTTCTCTCACTCTTCCTCTCTCATACACACTCTCACATTCGCTTTCTCACGCATTCTCTCAAGCACTCATGGTCTTTCACGTGCACGTCCTTACACTCACACTCTATCATACATGCTCTTCACACACGCTCACACGCACACACATTCTCATACTTTTTCTGACACATACTTTCTCACATACAGTTTTTGAAAAACTCACAGAATTCATGTCTTGTGTAAACTTAATGTAATGTTGCAACTATTGTTTGATTGTTCACCGGCTAGTTTCCTGAGTTTCAATCAATTCAAAAACAAACATAATTGTTCAGATTATGTGTCTGATCGGCATCTAGCTTTCCTCCCTATGTGCAGTACTTTACAATTGTCTTAAATTTCATCTGCCTTCGTTCTGCCCACTTACATATTTTATCCAATTCAAGCTATAATTTCTGAGCTGTCTCCTTTGACTCCACTGCAATTCTAGTTTGGTGCCAACTGCCTATTTACCAGTTTCATGGAATCATAGAAGGTTACAGCATGGAAGGAGGCCATTCGGCCCATCGAGTCCATGCTGGCTCTATGCATGAGCAATCCAGCTAGTCCCATTATCCCACTCTATCCCTGTATCCCTGCACATTTTTTCATTTCAAGTTCTTATCCAGTTCCCCTTTGAAGGCCATGATTGAATCTGCCTCCATCACTCCCTCGGGCAGTGCATTCCAGATCCTAACCACTTGCTGTGTAAAAAAGTTTTTCCTCATATCACCTTTGGTGCTTTTGCCAATCACCTTAAATCTATTCCCTCTGGTTCTTGACCATTCTGCCAATGGGAACAGTTTCTCTCTATCTACACTGTCTAGACCCTTCATGATTTTGAATACCTCTATCAAATCTCCTCGCAACCTTCTCTGTTCCAAGTCTATCCACGTAATTTAAGTCCCTCATCCCTGGAATCATTCTAGTAAATCTCCTCAGCACCCTCTCTAAGGCCTTCACATCCTTCCTAAAGTACGGTGCCCAGAACTGGACACAATACTCCAGTTGTGGCTGAGCCAGCGTTTTGTAAAGGTTCATCATGACTTCCTTGCTTTTGTACTCTATGCCTCTATTTATAAAACCCAGGATCCCGTATGCTTTTTTAACTGCTTTCTCAACCTGCCCTGCCACCTTCAATGATTTATGCACATACGCCCCCAGATCCCTCTGTTCCTCCACCCCTTTTAGAATTGTGCCCTCTAGTTTATATTGCCTCTCCTCATTTTTCCTATCAAAATGCATCACCTCACATTTTTCCACATTAAACTTCATCTGCCCACGTGTCCGCCCATTCCAACAGAGTGTCTGTATCCTCTTGAAGTCTATCACTATCCTCCTCACCGTTTACTACCCTTCCAAGTTTTGTGTCATCCATAAATTTTGAAATTTTGCCCTATACACCCAAGTCCAAGTCACCAATATATATCAAGAAAATCAGTGGCCCCAGCACCGACCCCTGGGGAACACCACTGTACACCTCCCCCCAGTCTGAAAAACAACCGTTCACCACTACTCTGTTTCCTGTCATTTAGCCTATTCTGTATCCATGTTGTTATTGCCCCCTTTATTCCATGGGCCGCAATCTTAATAGTAAGCCTACCATGTGGCACTTTATCAAATGCTTTTTGAAAATCCATATACACCATATCAACTGCATTGCCCTCATCTACCCTCTCTGTTACCTGATCAAAAAACTCTATCAAGTTGGTTAAACACGATTTGCCTTTAACAAATCCGTGCTGGCTTTCCCTAATCAATCCACATTCATCCAAGTGACTGTTAATTCTGTCCCGGGTTATCGTTTCCAAAAGTTTCCCCACCACTGAGGTTAAACTGACTGGCCTGTAGTTGCTGGGTTTATCCTTACACCCTTTTTTGAACAAGGGTGTAACATTTGCAGCTTTCCGGTCCTCTGGCACCACCCCCGTATCTAAGGCTGTCTGGAAGATTATGGCCAGTACCTCCGCAATTTCCACCCTTACTTCCCTCAGCATCCTAGGATGCATCCCATCCGGACCAGGTGATCTATTATAAGTACAGCTAACCTTTCTAGTACCTTTCTTTCTCAATTTTTAGCCCATCCAGTATCTTAAACTATATCTTCCTTTACTGAGACTCTGGCAACATCTTCTTCCTTGGTAAAGACCGATGCAAAGTACTGATTTAGTAACTCGGCCATGCTCTCTACCTCCGTGAGCAAATTTACTTTATGGTCCCTAATCAGCCCCACGCCTCCTCTTACTGCCCGTTTACTGTTACGATGTCTGTAAAAGACTTTTGCATTCCCTTTTATGTTGGTTGGTAGTTTATTCTCATACTCTCTCTTTGCCTCTCTTATTTCCTTTTTATTTCCCCTCTGAACTTTCTATATTCTGTCTGGTTCTCACTTGTGTTATCAAGCTGACACCTGTCATATGCCGCTTTTTTTCCACTTCATCTTATTCTCTGTCTCCTTTGACATCCAGGGAGCTCTGGCTTTAGTTGCCTTACCTTTCTCCCTCGTTGGAATGTACCTTGTCTGTACCCGAATCATCTCTTTAAAGGCCGCCCACTGTTCAATTACAGTTTTGTTTGCCAATCTATGATTCCAAAATTTACCCTGGCCAGATCTGTTCTCATCCCAGTGAAATTAGCTCTCCTCCAATTTTACTTGAGTGGTCAGAGTCCTTTTCTATAGCTATTCTAAACCTTATGATACTATGATCGCTGCTCCCTAAATGCTCCCCCGCTGACACTTGCTCCACTTGGCCCGTTGCATTCCCTAGAACAAAGTCCAGCAATGCCTCCTTCCTCGTTGGGCCAGAAACATGCACCTAGCTTCTAAATCCAAGTCATGAATGTAAATTAGAAGTAGTAGTGGTTCCAATACCAATCTCTGGGGCACCTCACTCACTATCTCCCCACCACACCTCACCCCCCGACATAACCCATCAAGTACTGCATTAACTCACCAAGCTTTCTTCAACAGCACCTTCCGAAGTGGATAACTTCACATTTATTCACATTATACTGCATCTGCCATGTATTTGCCCATTCACTCAACTTGTCTAAATTGCCTTGAAGCCTCTTTGCATCCTCCTCACAACTCACAATCCCACCTAGTTTTTTGTCGTCAGCAAACTTGGAAATATTACATTTGGTTCCCTCATCCAAATCATTGATATATATAGTGAATAGCTGAGGCCCAAGCATTGATCTCTGCAGTACCCCACTGGTTTATTCCTACTCTCTGTTTCCTGTCAATTAATCAATTTTCAATCCATGCCAGTATATTACCTCCAATCCCATGTGCTTTAATTTTGCATACTAACCTCTTTTTTGGGACTTTATCAAAGACCTTCTGAAAACCAAATACACCACATCGACTGGTTCTCCCTTATCTATTCTACCTGTTACATCCTCAAAAAACTCCAATAGGTTTGTCAAACATGATTTCCCTTTCATAAATCCATGTTGACTTTATCTAATCCCGATGATATTTTCTAAGTGTCCTGTTATCACATCCTTTATAATAGACTCTAGCAATTTCCCTACTACTGATGTTAGGCTAACCGGTCTGTAGTTTGCTGTTTTCTCTCTCCCTCCTTTTTTAAATAGTGGGGTTACATTTGCCACCCTCCACTCTGCAGGAACTGTTCCATAATCTATAGAATTTTGGAAGATGACAACTAATGCATCCACTATTTCCATGGCTGCCTCTTTTAGTACTTTGGGATGCAGATTAACAGGCCCTGGGGATTTATCGGCTTTCAGTCCCATTAATTTCTCCAGCACTAATTTTTTACTAATATTAACTTCTTTAATTCCTCCTTCTCACTGGTCCCTTGGTTCCCTAGCATTTCTGGAAAGTTGGCACTGGTGTCCTCTTCCGTGAAGACAGAACCAAAGTATTTGTTTAATTGCTCTGTCATTTCCTTGTTCCCCATTATAAATTCTCCTGTTCCTGACTGTAAGGGGCCTACATTTGTCTTCACCAATCTTCTCATTCATTATTCTCAGTTATTTTTGCACAGATTATCCTCATATTTAATCCTGATTATCAATTCCAATATGTTACACAGAATGGAAGTCAAATGGATGGGCCTGTAGTTGCCTGTGTCTGTTTTGTCACTGTTCTTGAATACGGGCACCACATTAATCTGTTTCCAATCCCTAACATCCAGTGAATCCCTCATGATGGTTGTCAGTTTCTCATAAATCTCCTGCCATGTCTCTCTTAGCACTCTCGGCCAAAATCCATCTCCACAGGGGAGATGAGGAGAATTTTTTTTAATGCAGTGAGTTGTTATGATCTGGAATGCGCTGCCTGAAAGGGCGGTGGAAGCAGATTCGATAATAACTTTCAAAAGAGAATTGGATAAATACTTGAAAAGGAAAAATTTGCAGAAAGAGCAGGGGGGAGTGGGACTAATTGGATAGCTCTTTCAAAGAGCCAGCACAGGCACGATGGGCCGAATAGCCTCCTTCTGTGCTGTATGAATCTATGATGACTTTTTGGCAAAATACTGATGACTGGATGTTGAGCTTCTAAATATTTGCAATATTTCCACTGACTTCATTGGAAAAGAAAATCAGGTGGAGTGTAAAATAGGCGACTGATTCGCTGTCGCCCATTTACGGCCAGGTGATTAAAGTTAAAATTATCCCCACTCCGTTATGCTCGCCCTCTCTCTACACTGCACGCACGTTGGGTGGAACTCTCAACTTCGGCTCGGTGTAAAACAGACAATATTACTTCAGTTTTACATCACAACTGATTTTCCTTCCCATTGGCACTTAGCTGTGTAAAGGTTAATGTAATTTAAACCAATTAATATAAGAGAGCTCAAGCAAGCCAAATTTAGGCATCTAATAATCCCTTAGACGTGGATATTGTATCCCCAGATAGGGAGTTGAGATGGTCTCTTGCAGGAGCAAGGTAACTCGAGAAAAGAGAAGACTGAGGGGTGACCTGATAGAAGTCTTTCAGATTATGAAAGGGCTTGATGGGGTAGATGTGGAGAAGATGTATCCACTTGTGGGGGAATCCAAAACTAGCGGCCATAAA
The DNA here is from genome assembly GCF_035084215.1 of Heptranchias perlo. NCBI lineage: Eukaryota > Metazoa > Chordata > Chondrichthyes > Hexanchiformes > Hexanchidae > Heptranchias > Heptranchias perlo. The sequence goes on from NC_090330.1 coordinate 108,638,693, forward strand.
TATAAGATAATCACTAATAAATCCAATAGGGAATTCGGGAGAAACTTCTTTACCCAGAGAGTGGTTAGAATGTGGAACTCGCTACCACAAAGAGTAGTTGAGGCGAATAACATAGATACATTTAAGGGGAAGCTCGATAAACACATGAGGGAGAAAAGAATAGAAGGATATGCTGATAGAGTGAGATGAAGAGGGGTGCGAGGAGGCTCGTGTGGAGCATAAACACCAGCATAAACCGGTTGGGCCGAATGGCCTGTTTTTGTGCTGTAAATTCTATGTAATTTAATCTATGTGACCGATGCCATATAAACCCTATACTCTAATCTCTGTAAATTTGTTCTATCTGGATTCTCCGTGCTCGGGGATTGTCTGGACTGTGCCTTCACACAGGGTGAGATCTCCCAAGATTATTCCATAGGGGCGGGCAACACAGCTTTAACAAGACCAACAGTCCTTAAAGGGACGGCAGCAGGCTGCTCAGAGGAGGTTAGTACAATCATCCCTGCTTATCTGCAACTCGCTTAATTGCAATTCCCGTTTTAACTCAACCACTTCTACAGTCCTGTTTTCTCCCCTATACAGTCGCCATCGTTTATGGCGGGCGTGTTCACGCGAACGCCATTTGCCCACTATACGCGATGGCCGGTATAACGGAGTAGCGTTAAGAAAATTTAAAATATTTTTTTTTAAATAATTCATCTGCCCAGTACATTTCTTTTGAATTAAGATCATTTGAGAGTTAAATGTAGTACTGTTTTGTAGTCGATTCTTAACCTACCTTGGACCTGCCGATGATTATAAAAAAGTCATTTGGTATTTTCTAGGGCCGCAGCACTGACGTTTCTGTAGTTGGTGCTTTGACTTCACTGCATTTGAACCCAGTTTTATTTTTGCTTATGTATATCTAAAGAAAGAAGCGAGATCCCTGCGTTTATACAGCTCCTTGTCACATTATCGGAAGGTCCCAAAGTGTCACAGTGAATTTGCTTAAATACAGGCTCAAATCCAGATTATTTCACAAGAAGTGGAAGCTTAAGAGAAGTGAAGTCTGCCTCAGTAAGACTCTTTTATTACATTCAGTGCACCTTAACGAGATGTGAACTGGTGAGTTGTTTCTACCTGAAATAAACAGACGCTATAAATTAATTGACATTAATGCAAATGGATAATGGTTGTCGATATAAACGACTGCCCGTTTTAAATGTGGACGTTTTAAGTGGTGGGGACTGTACTTCAGTTGTGAAAAGATTGTTGTATTGCAATTTAATTTATTGCAATTCCCGCTTATACGTAAGTGTGGCGTGCAGAAATCCCGCTTTAACGAGACTTGTCACCCTTGAACCTGAGGCTTTCCCCTCTTGATCTGATTGAGTTCATTGGTCGATGAGCCTTAGAACCAGTTTGACACTATTTGTTAGTGTTTTGTGGGTGAGGGAGGAATGGGAGTCGAATATACAGCTGGCTCAACAACTGAGAGGCTTAAATTATAAGGACAGGTTGCATAGACTAGGCCTGTGTTCCCTTGAGTATAGAAGATTAAGGAGAGATCTAATTGAGATGTTTAAGATAATTAAAGGATTTGATAGGGTAGATGGAGAGAAACTATTTCCTCTGGTGGGGGAGAGTCCAGAACAAGGGGGCATAACCTTAAAATTAGAGCCAGGCCGTTCAGGGGTGATGTCGGGAAGCACTTCTTCACACAAGGGGAGTGGAAATCTGGAACTCTCTTCCCCCAAAAAACTGTTGAGGCTGGGGGTCAATTGAAAATTTCAAAACTGAGATTGATAGATTTTTGTTAAGTATGGATATTAAGGGTTACAGAACCAAGGTGGGTAGATGGAGTTAAGATGCAGATCAGCCACAATCTAATGGAATGGCGGAACAGGTTCGAGGGGCTGAATGGCCTGTTCATATGTTGCTAAAAGCGGCATGACTTGTTGCTGCATGAGCAAGTGGATGTTTTGAGCAGTTTGAAGGAATTGAGGATTCAAAGCCAAGTTGCACAGAAGCACAGCATTTCTGAATCCAAACTTTCTAGAATTCAGAGGTTTCGCAGAATTCTTTGCAGGATAAACAGAGTCATGTGACCGAAGCATTTTACTTTATTTTCTAAGATGTTAAACTATAATCATCTCTTTAAGATGTTGTAATTTTTAAGATTTTACACTGAATTCTCCCTTATTATAAGATGTTGTACAAAATTTAGGCAAATGAAAGAAAATCTTGCATTTATATAGCGCCTTTCGCTGCCTCAGGACATCCCAAAGCACTTTACAGCCAAATGCGTATTTTTTTGAATTGTAGTCACTGTTGTAGAGTAGGAAACGGGGCAGCCAATTTGCGCACAGCAAGATCCCACAAACAGCAAAGTGATAATTACCAGATAATCTGTTTTTCGTGATGTTGGTTGAGGGATAAATATTGGCCAGGGCACCAGGGAGAACTCCCCTGCTCTTCTTTGAAATAGTGGCCGTGGGATCTTTTGCCTCCACCTAAGAGGGCAGACGGGGCTTCGGTTTAACGTCTCATCCAAAAGACGGCACCTCCAATAGTGCAGCACTCCCTCAGTACTGCACTGGAGTGTCAGCCTAGATTTTGTGCTCAAGTCTCTGGAGCTGTTATACACCAGATCATCCTTGATTTTTGTTCCTTCCCGCTTTACAGATATTCCCATTTTATCATAATTTGCCAGGTTGTCCAGAGCGGTTGCAATTAAGCGGGTTCCACTGCAAATGTTTTTGCTTAGATTCCTCCTGGCCCCTCAAAAAACCTTCCTGCTTGTTGCCGTTCCCCCCGCACCCCCCATCTCCTGTGATTGCTGTTAATTGTATCCATGTGATTTATATCAATTAGTGTTAATTGCATTCAGATGGTGGGTATCATTTGGGGGTCTCTTGTATCCATATATAGGAGAGCTCATCTTGGGTGTGGTGTGTGTGTAATGTGGATCTCTGTGAATAAAGGCTTGGAAGCAACTGAAGACCAGTCTCTAGTGTCCTATCCTTCACCACCTGGCTCTCCAGCTCAGAATACAGAGAATGGTTGCCTAAAGGTGATGGTTGGAAACTACAGTCTTTTTTTTGGACTTAAAAACAAAACTTGAAAGCCTCGTGGCCATTGTAGAAAATGGCAGAAAGCAAGTTTAAATCGTCAAGTTACGATTTCCCTCCGATGTTCTCGGAGTTTGAACTGTATGTCCAGCAGAAGAATGAGGTGGATATGTGGACACGGGTTACTACTCTGCCAAAGAGAAAACAAGGCATGGCCTTGGCGTTGTCGTTTCCTGAACGTAGTAAAATCAGAAGTAAGGTATTTTCTGAGATGAAAGTAGATCTTTTGGATACTGATGAAGGTTTTACCTTTCCAATAGAATTTCTGGATCAAATCTACAAGAAAGATGACCTGTTAAGTGCCTATGAGGCCTGGTCAGCATTTGATAGATTTCAGAAAACGGACAGTCATTCAGTGGAGGAGTATATCATGGACTTTAACAAATTGTACAGAAGGTTGACAAAGTTCAAATTGGGAATCCCTGGATTGGTACCAGCGTTTAAATTACTAGATTGTGCTAAGGTGTCTGTCTCATATGGACAGGCAACTGGTCCTAACTGGCGTCCAGTTCTCAGAAAATGAGACTCTGTTGGATCAAATGTCTGCTGCCTTAAAGAAATTCCTGGGGAAACAATCATTCCCTTCAGCCTTCATGGAACAAATGGGGTCTTCCACTGTGACACAAAGAATGGACGATTCGATGGCTATCAGGTTTCGAAATGTTCCAGGTTTCAAAATTTTCAAGAGACCGGACATAGGCATCAATATGACAGAAGGATTAAAGACAGCCAGACTGGTGATGAAAGCAGGTACAGTAAATCTAGTTGTATCAACAGAAGACAAAATTGGGACAGTAATAATGGGCGAACGAATCCCAGGAATGCCCAAGGAAAAATCAAGAGATGCTTTAGATGTGCCTCCAAGTATCATTATGAGGTCGATTGCCCAGAGTGAAGATGCTTGAAGAAAGTAGTTCTGAGGAAGAGCATAAAGGTCATGAAGAAGAGGATAAGGATCATGAGGAAGAGGATAAAGATAATGATAAATATGAACAGATTATACTGGTCACAAGGAGTTTTAATCCTTTGATGAATGTATTAGATGTGGATTCCTTTAATTGTGTGGTGTTAGATAGTGCAAGTACTTCAACTATACGTGAGGTGGATTGGTTAAAATGTTATCTTGATTCACTAAGAAGTGAGGATCGAATATAAAAGTTCCTCATGTTTTAGGTTTGGAGATGACAACACCTTGAGGTCACTCCAGAGTGGTTATTCCATGTAAAATAGCTGGAGTAAGCAATTTTATAAGTACATTTGTAGTCTCAAGTGAGATACCGATGCTTTTGGGTAAACCTTCCATGAAAAAGGCAAAAATGAAACTTGACATGGAACACGATGAGGCAATCATTTTTGGGAAATCAGTTGATTTGCAGTTTAGCCAGTCAGGGCATTATTGTATCCCCTTAATAAAACCTAATGTTTCTGATCAGCGTGTTAGGGCAATTATTAATGGCATCAGGCAATAAGGATAAGAGAGAGAAAAATCAAACTGTCTTAAAGTTACATAGACAATTTGCCACCCTACTTGTCAACATTTAAAGATCCTGCTAAAAGATGCAGGTGTAGTTGATGAGGAATATACAAGGATCATAGAAGAGACTAGTGAGAACTGTGAAATCTGTAAGAAGTATAGATAGATGCCCCCACATCCTGTTGTAAGGGTTCCATTAGCATGTGACTTTAATGAGGTAGTTGCCATGGATTTAAAGGTATGAGACAAAGACAGAAATGTTTTTTCATCTTACATTTTATTGACCTGGATACAAGATTTAGTATTTATACAATAATATATAGTAAGGAGAAGAAGGTTATTCTAGATAAAATTATGGTAAAATGGATAGGGACTGGACTTGGGACACCAGCAAAGTTTTTGACCGATAATGCAGGTGAATTCGCTAACGTGGAGTTAAGAGATATGTGTGAGAATATGAATATAATTGTCATGAATACAGCAAATGAGAGCCCTTTTAGAAATGGTCTTTATGAAATGAATCATGCTGTGATTGATAGCATGGTGCATAACATTTTGGCTGATCGAACAGAGTATAAATTGTGAACTGCCCTAGCATGGGCAGTTCATGCAAAGAATTCTCTTCAGATGGTTGGAGGATATAATCCTTACCAACTAGTCTGTGGGCGCATTCCCAAATTACCTTCCATTCTTTGTGATAATCCTCCTGCTCTGGAAGGTACTAAAATTAGTGTCATTTTTCTCAGCATTTAAATGCTATGCAAGCAGGGAAACAGGCTTTTATCAAGGCTGAGGTATCAGAGAAAATTTGTAGATCAGTGAGGCATCGTATTAGACCATCTGAGACAGAGTTCAATTCAGGAGATTTGGTATACTATAAAAGAGAGTGTCATAGGGAATGGAAAGGCCCTGGTAAGGTAATAGGTCGTGATGGTAAGACAGTACTTGTCCAACATGGCAATCTGTTGGATGATTAATTCCAATTGGAAATAATTATCCAACAGATTGCCATGTTGGAATGAACTGCTAAGGTTCATTCCACATGATTAATTGGAATTAATGATCAAATCTCGGACTCTGAGCAGTTGATAGAAGTAAACGAGGCATCGTGTCCCTCAGATGTTCATGATTCATTTGGGATGAGGTTCTTGAGGTATAGACTGAGGTAGATCAAGAGCTGGACAGTGGTAATGTCAGTGATCAAGCAACACATGACAGAGCTATCACATTCACAGAACAATTGCCCAAAGTGGGTTCATGGGTGAAATATGTTCCAGAAGGGACTAATGAATGAGAGGATGCAACAATTTTGGGACGTGCAGGCAAAGTTGCACGTCCCAAAATTGGTATGTTTAAATTTTGGTTGAATGTTCGGGATGATGGCCATGCAGCGAGGTCCATGGACTGTCAGAATGGGGTGAAAGACTGAAGAGTACAAAAGCGGAGTACAAATTGTGATAAAGAGCCTGGAAGTGAATCTCACGTCAGAAAATGATTGTGAACTAGAGATGAATGAGGGAGATCTCGCAGTAGTAGTCCCTACAGACATAAAAGTGGAAGTAGCAGACATAGCTTGATTAGGTCAGACAATGAAACAAAGACCACAGAACAGTTACGTAACAGAACTAGAAGCAGAAGTCCTCATGATTGTAAAGTTTTGGTGGCTGCCAATAAACTTGAGAATTTTTTTTATTCGTTCATGGGATGTGGGTGTCGCTGGCAAGGCCAGCAATTATTGCCCATCCCTAATTGCCCTTGAGAAGGTGGTGATGAGCCGCCTTCTTGAACCGCTGCAGTCCGTGTGGTGAAGGTTCTCCCACAGTGCTGTTAGGTAGTGAGTTCCAGGATTTTGACCCAATGAAGGAACGGCGATATATTTCCAAGTCGGGATGGTGTGTGACTTGGAGGGGAATGGGCTGGTGGTGTTGTTCCCAGGTGCCTGCTGCCCTTGTCCTTCTAGGTGGCAGAGGTCGCGGGTTTGGGAGGTGCTGTCGAAGAAGCCTTGGCGAGTTGCTGCAGTGCATCCTGTGGATGGTACACACTGCAGCCACGGTGCACCGGTGGTGAAGGGAGTGAATGTTTAGGGTGGCGGAAGGGGTGCCAATCAAGCAGGCTGCTTTGTCCTGGATGGTGTTGAGCTTCTTGAGTGTTGTTGGAGCTGCACTCATCCAGGCAAGTGGAGAGTATTCCATCACACTCCTGACTTGTGCCTTGTAGATGGTGGAAAGGCTTTAGGGAGTCAGGAGGTGAGTCACTCTCCGCAGAATACCCAACCTTTGACCTGCTCTTGTAGCCACAGTATTTATGTGGCTGGTCCAGTTAAGTTTCTGGTCAATGGTGACCCTCAGGATGTTGATGGTGGGGGATTCTGCGATGGTAATGCCGTTGAACGTCAAGGGGGGGTGGTTAGACTCTCTCTTGTTGGAGATGGTCATTGCCTGGCACTTATCTGGCGCGAATGTTACTTGCCACTTATGAGCCCAAGCCTGGATGTCGTCCAGGTCTTGCTGCATGCGGGCTCGGACTGCTTCATTATCTGAGGGGTTGTGAATGGAACTGAATACTGTGCAATCATCAGCAAACATCCCCATTTCTGACCTTATGATGGAGGGAAGGTCATTGATGAAGCAGCTGAAGATGGTTGGGCCTAGGACACTGCCCTGAGGAACTCCTGGAATGATGTTCTGGGGCTGAGATCATTGACCTCCAACAACCACTACCATCTTCCTTTGTGCTAGGTATGACTCCAGCCACTGGAGAGTTTTCCCCCTGATTCCCATTGACTTCAATTTTACTAGTGCTCCATGGTGCCTCACTTGGTCAAATGCTGCCTTGATGTCAAGGGCAGTCACTTTCACCTCACCTCTGGAATTCAGCTCTTTTGTCCATGTTTGGACCAAGGCTGTAATGAGGTCTGGAGCCGAGTGGTGCTGGCGGAACCCAAACTGAGCATCGGTGAGCAGGTTATTGGTGAGTAAGTCGGTAGCACTGTCGACGACACCTTCCATCACTTTGCTGATGATTGAGAGTAGACTGATGGGGCGGTAATTGGCCGGATTGGATTTGTCCTGCTTTTTGTGGTCAGGACATACAGAATAAATGAGTAAGGGGGGAAAACAAAAGGAGTTAGATATTTGGAAAGAATTAGGAGTTAATTCTGAGGTAACAGATAAGGGTCAACCAGCTTTTTCACATAGATGGGTTTGTACTGAAAAAGTCCTTACAGATGGGACTTAAGACTAAAGCAAGGTTGGTAGCTCGGGGTTTCGAAGAGAAACTGGGTGATCCAGATTTTCGAGTGCATTCTCCCACTGCTGGAAAGGTGATCTTAAAAGTCTTTCTGGCTCTTTTGGCAACATATTCATGGGAGTGTAGGTCAATTGACATAAAAGCCGCATTTCTGCAGGGCGATACTTTTCTGAGAGAAGTGTTTCTGAAACCACCTAAAGAGGCAGCAGATGTGAAAGGAAAACTATGGAAAGTAAACAAATGCAACTTTGGCCTGAATGATGCTTCCAGGGTATGGTATTTTTCAGTAAGATCTGTTTTGCTCAAAATAGGTTGTGTTCAACTAAAAGCAGATCCTGCAATGTTTTGTTGGTACCATAATGGAAAGCTTTCAGGCATCTTCATGATGCATGTTGATGATTTCTTATGGGGAGGTTCTGTGGAATTTAATAAATTCGTCATTAATAAGATTAGAGCAGAATTTAAATTGGGAGTCAAGCCTGTGGGGCTTTTAAATATATTGGTGTAGATATTAAGCAGAGTGGGTCTGGTGTAACTTTAAATCAACAGTCCTATTTAGAGAGTGTTACTCCCATCCTGGTGAATCTTACTGGGCCATTACAGAAAGGTGATGTCATATCTAAAGAAGAGTCAGAGCAATTACGAAACTTGATTGGTCAGTTGAACTGGTTGTGCACTCAGGCTTTTTTTTTATTCGTTCATGGGATGTGGGCATCGCTGGCGAGGCTGGCATTTATTGCCCATCCCTAATTGCCCTTGAGAAGGTGGTGGTGAGCCGCCTTCTTGAACCGCTGCAGTCCGTGTGGTGAAGGTTCTCCCACAGCGCTGTTAGGAAGGGAGTTCCAGGATTTTGACCCAGCGACGATGAAGAACGGCGATATATTTCCAAGTCGGGATGGTGTGTGGCTTGGAGGGGAACGTGAAGGTGGTGTTGTTCCCAAGTGCCTGCTGCCCTTGTCCTCCTAAGTGGTAGAGGTCGCGGGTTTGGGAGGTGCTGTCGAAGAAGCCTTGGCGAGTTGCTGCAGTGCATCCTGTGGATGGTACACACTGCAGCCACTGTGCGCCGGTGGTGAAGGGAGTGAATGTTTAGGATGGTGAATGGGGTGCCAATCAAGCGGGCTGCTTTATCTTGGATGGTGTCGAACTTCTTGAGTGTTGTTGGAGCTGCACTCACCCAGGAAAGTGGAGAGTATTTATATGGCTGGTCCAGTTAAGTTTCTGGTCAATGGTGACCCCCAGGTTCTTGGTGGAGGATTTGGCGATGGTAATGCCGTTGAATGTCAAAGGGAAGTGGTTAGACTCTCTCTTGTTGGAGATGGTCATTGCCTGGCACTTGTCTGGCGCAAATGTTACTTGCCACTAGGCTAGACCAGATGTTAGTTTTGATGTGTTGGAGTTAAGTACTTCAATGAAACACCCCATAGTAGAGAATGCATTAAGGGCAATTGCTTACTTAAGTTCCCATCCTTAGGTCAACCAAAGAAAATGAAGCTCGTTATCTTTAGCGATGCTTCACATGCTAATCTTCCTGATGGGTATTCTAGTGCACCTGGTTTCATAGTGTTTCTCATGGGTGAGAATGGGAAATGTTGTCCTTTAGCTTGGGAAACGAAGAAAATAGAAAGGGTTGTTAAAGTACTCTTGCTGCTGAAACACCGGCTCTTGTCGATGCAGTGGATATGGGATTATATTTGGCAAATGTTTTGAGTGACATCCTGTACAATGGGAGTGCTGAAGATAGTATAAATGTAAGGAATCTTACAACACCAGGTTATAGTCCAACTGTTTTATTTGAAAATCACAAGCTTTCGGAGGCTTTCTCCTTCGTCAGGTGAGTGTGGGATTCCATGGAAGGTTGCCGCATTTATAGTCAGAGAACAATACCTGGTGATTACAGATAATCTTTCCAACTGCCCGTTGTCAAGGCAATCAAAGTGTTCAGACAGAGAGATGTTACCTACAGGACCACCGAATACACAAACGGCCAGAACAAAAGACAGAGAGAGAGAGAGAAACATCCGAAAAGAAGAGAAAGAGAGAGAATGACCCGTTGTATTAAAAACAGATAACTTTTTTTCGCTGGTGGGGTTACGTGTAGCGTGACATGAACCCAAGATCCCGGTTGAGGCCGTCCTCATGGGTGCGGAACTTGGCTATCAATTTCTGCTCGACGATTTTGCGTTGTTTCTCTCTCTCTCTCTCTCTGTCTTTTGTTCTGGCCGTTTGTATATTCGGTGGTCCTGTAGGTAACATCTCTCTGTCTGAACACTTTGATTGCCTTGACAACGGGCAGTTGGAAAGATTATCTGTAATCACCAGGTATTGTTCTCTGACTATAAATGCGGTAACCTTCCATGGAATCCCACACTCACCCGACGAAGGAGAAAGCCTCCGAAAGCTTGTGATTTTCAAATAAAACAGTTGGACTATAACCTGGTGTTGTAAGATTCCTTACAATTTGTCAACCCCAGTCCATCACCGGCATCTCCACATCGAAGATAGTATACCCATTGAATGTTATGTAGACAATCATTCATTGTGGGATAATGTACACTCTACGAAAAATGTGAGTGAGAAAAGATTACGGGTTGATCTCGCTGGCTTGAAACAAATGCTGGAGAGAAAGGAAATCTCTAAAATTGAATGGGTAGATTTAAGCCATCAACTGTCGGATTGTTTTACTAAAAGAAGTAAATGCACGAAGAAATTATTAGGGGTCCTGGAGTAGGGTCGCCTCACAATGTAATGCTTTGAATAGTATTAAAGTTGTACAGAGTATGGAAGTTTGTGATTTTTATAATTTTTGTTTGCATTGTCTGTATAAGGTTAATTTTTTTTATTTAAAGAGAGAGAAGGGAATCTATTAGTGTATCCATGTGATTTACATCAATTAGTGTAAATTGTATTCAGGTGGTGGGCATCAATTGGGAACTCTCGTATCCATTTATAGGAGAGCTGATCTAGGGTGAGGAGCAACTAATGCGGAGCTCTGTGAATAAAGGCTTGGAAGCAACTGAAGACCAGGTTCTAGTATTCTATCCCTCACCACCGGGCTATCCAGTGTAAAACAATTCCCTCCCCCTCTCCCCATCCCTTTCAATCTTCTGGCTCACAACTCACCCCTCATGGTGAATGGCAAGGAAAACCAGGTGGGTGGTGTAATATTTGACCATTCTGCATTCCTCTGTTTTCTGCCTGCATCGAATATGAAAATAACCCTCGCTGTCTCCCCGGCTCTCTCACCGCACTCTCTCCCCGGCTCTCTCACCGCACTCTCTCCCCGGCTCTCTCACCGCACTCTCTCCCCGGCTCTCTCACCGCACTCTCTCCCCGGCTCTCTCACCGCACTCTCTCCCCGGCTCTCTCACCATTCTCTCCGCTGCTCTCCTCTACCCCCAGCTCTCCACCCCCCCCCCTCCCCTACTCTCTCCCCGATGCTCTCCCCCGCGCTCTCTGTCTCACATACACTTTCTACCACAATCTCTCTCTTTCACACTCTACCACTTCCAATCTCTCCCCCAAACTTTCTCACACTCTCTCACAGGCTCTTCCACATTCAATCTCTCCCGCATAGTCTCTCTCCTCGGCACTGTCTCCCACTTCCAACACTCTCTCAGTCTCTCTCTCTACCACACTTTCTCTCCCACTGTCTGTCTCCACCCCTGCCCCATAGTCTCTCTCCAACTCTCTCTCCCCACTCTCTGACTCCCGCACTCTCATTCTCCCTCTCTCTTTAACACAGTCTCTCCCACACAATCTCTCGCACCATCGTTCCCACAATCCGTCTCCCATAATCTGTCTCATATACTCTCTGACTTACAGACAATCTTTCCCAGTCTCTCCCAAACTGTCTCTCATACTACATCTCTCCCACACGTACGCTCTCTCCCACACGTACGCTCTCTCCCACACGTACGCTCTCTCCCACACGTACGCTCTCTCCCACACTTGCTCTTATTACTTGTCCCCCACACATTTATCTCCCCACTCATTCTCTCCGAACACACAGTCTCTCACACACACTTGCTCTCCGACACTCTTTCCCAAACATGCATTCCCCAGTCATGGTTGCTGCATGTACACAATCTCTCTCCTACACTATTCTTTATCCCACTTCCACCTCCAATTCTTTACCCCACTCTCTCCTGTCCACTTGCTAAGGCCCACTCTCTCTTTCCAGCTCTCGAACTCTTTCCCAAACCCCCCTCTCTCTCACTTTCTCTCCCTCAGTGTTGACTTTAATGGAAATTAAAATGGGGAGAGATGTAAAATGGGCAGTTGATTCGCTATCACCCATTTTACACTATTGCACAAAGTCAAAATGACCCCCGTTCTCTCAACACTCTTTCACACATTGTTTATCACAAACTCTCTACACCCACTCTCCCCACAGTCTTTCTCCCACACACTCCTGCTGTTTCTCCCAAGGTCACTCTCACACACAACTTACTAAATACCTGGAGAGACACAAGTTAATCAGTGCCAGTCAGCAAATATTTCTAAAAAGCAGCTAGTGCTTGACCAACCGTACAGAATTCTTTGAAGAAATAACATAGAGGCTAAAGGACGATCGGATTTATTTGGTCCTTCAAAAAAAAATTTGATAAGGTAGAAAGAAAAAAAGAAGAAAGACTTGCATTTCACCAATTGTGGCACCAAGGAGCCCTAATAAAATTGAAGTCAATGGGAATCAGGGGGAAAACTCTCCAGTGGCTGAAGTCATACCTAGCACAAAGGAAGATGGTAGTGGTTGTTGGAGGCCAATCATCTCAGCCCCAGGACATTGCTGCAGGAGTTCCTCAGGGCATTGTCCTAAGCCCAACCATCTTCAGCTGCTTCATCAATGACCTTCCCTCCATCATAAGGTCAGAAATGGGGATGTTCGCTGATGATTGCACAGTGTTCAGTTCCATTCGCAACCCCTCAAATAATGAAGCAGTCCGTGCCCGCTTGCAGCAAGACCTGGACGACATCCAGGCTTGCGCTAATAAATGGCAAGTAACATTCGCGCCAGACAAGTGCCAGGCAATGACCATACGAACATACGAGCAAATGAATTAAGAGCAGGAGTAGGCCATTCGGCCCCTCGGCCTGCTCTGCTATTTGATAAGATCAACCCTACTTTCCCGTCTATCTACTATAACCTTTGACTCCCTTGTTAATCAGGAATCTATCGAACTCAGCCTTAAAAATATTCAATGAACCTGCCTCCACCGCTCTCTGGGGAAGGGAGTTCCACAGACTCACGACTGACCCACTGAGAGAAAAAAAATTCTCCTCATCTCTGTTTTAAATGGAAGACCCCTTATTTTTAAACTGTGGCCCCTAATTCTACAAGGTGAAACATCCTCTCAGCATCTACCCCTTGTAGTCCCCTCAGGATCTTATATGTTTCGATAAGATCACCTCTCATTCTTCTAAGCTCCAATGTATAAAGGCCCAACTTATCCAACCTTTCCTCATAAGATAACCAACAAGAGAGAGTCTAACCACCTTCCCTTGACATTCAAAGGCATTACCATCACCAAATCCCCTTCCATCAACATCCTAGGAGTCACCATTGACCAGAAACTTAACTGGACCAGCCACATAAATATTGTGGCTACAAGAGCAAGTCAGAGGCTGGGTATTCTGTGGCGAGTGACTCACCTCCTGACTGCCCAAAGCCTTTCCACCATCTACAGGGCACAGGTCAGGGGTGTGATGGAATACTCTCCACTTGCCTGGATGAGTGCAGCTCCAACAACACTCAAGAAGCTCAACACCATCCAGGACAAAGCAGCCTGCTTGATTGGCACCCCATCCACCACCCTAAACATTCACTCCCTTCACCACCGGCGTACCATGAATGTAGCGTGTACCATCTACAGGATGCACTGCAACAACTCGCCAAGGCTTCTTCGACAGCACCTCCCAAACCCGTGACCTCTACCACCTAGAAGGACAAGGGCAGCAGGCACATGGGAACAACACCACCTGCACGTTCCCCTCCAAGTCACACACCATCCCGACTTGGAAATATATCGCCGTTCCTTCATCGTCGCTGGGTCAAAATCCTGGAACTCCCGACCTAACAGCACTGTGGGAGAACCTTCACCACACGGACTGCAGCGGTTCAAGAAGACGGCTCACCACCACCTTCTCAAGGGCAATTAGAGATGGGCAATAAATGCTGGCCTTGCCAACGACACCTAAATCCCATGAACGAATAAAAAAAATATTGCGCCTTTCATGACCTCAGGATGTCCCAAAGCACTTTACAGCCATTGAAGTACTTTAGAAGTGTAGTCACTGTTGTAATATAGGAAACGCAGCAGCCAAATTGTGCACAGCAAGATCCCACAAACAGCAATGTGATAATGACCAGATAATCTGTTTTTAGTGATGTTGATGGATAAATATTGGCCAGGACACCGAGGAGAACTTCGAACTTACTTGCTCTTTTTTGAATTGGTGCCATGGGACCTTTTGCGTCCACCTGAGAGGGCAGATGGGGCCTCGGTTTAACATCTTATCCAAAAGACGGCACCTCCGACAGTGCAGCACTCCCTCAGTACTGCACTGCGAGTGTCAGCCTGGAATTTGTGTTCAATTCTCTGGAGTGGGACTTGAACCCACAACCTTCTGACTCAGAGTGCTAAACCTTGATAAATCACTGGTTAGGCCTCAGCTGGAGCATTGTGTCCAATTCTAGGAAGGATGCAAAAGGCCTTAGAGGGGGTGCAGAGGAGATTTACTAGAATGGTACCAGAGATGAGGGACTTCAGCTTTGTGGAGAGACTAGATAAGCTGGGATTGTTCTTCTTAGAGAAGGTTAAGGGGAGATTTGACAGAGAGTGCTACCACTGAGTCATGGCTGGCTCCTAATCAATAATAAAAATATTAAATTAAGTGGCATGAAAAATTGGAAATCCAAGAGGGGCAGAACTAAAGTCAGGGGGAGCATTCAGCCGATGAGTTGTTTTTTTAAAATATTGGTAATGTCTTTGTTGCCTTTAGGAAACCATCATTAGATGCTCACTTTCTCTATAGTATAGTAAGCATGCCCGCATTAAGCAGGCGTACTTCCCAGTGACTGTTTAAAAGGGTGGAACTGGTGGGATTTCTGGTGTGGGGGGAGATGCTGTCCCACCATTCCTGCCTCTTTCAGTCACCTCAGGATGGAAAGGGGCAGATACAAGAGATGTCCGTGCCCCTCCCCTCCCCTCCCCCCCCCCCCCCCCCACCGCCTTCAACCTCCCGGTCAGAATTTTAACTTCTGGAGAGAAGAGGGAAGAGACCTAGCAGAACTGATACCCTGCCCAAATTCTGGGTCCCTGCCCTGTAAATGTTCCGTTTGCTGCCCCAGGAATTTTGGGGGCCTGAGTATCCGCAGCTTTTCTTGACCATGGAAAATGTCACATCTAAGCCCAATCTTGTCCTCATCTCACATCCACACATGAATATTTTCTGGTACTGATCAAAGGTGGGAATCTTTGAAGGATTTCTCTCTCTCTCTCTCTCTCGAGACCCAAGAACAGTTGAGACCAGTTGTAAACTCATCCTTTCTCCCCACTTGCTACATCTGAGATTGGAACTTGGGGTATGCCTGGTCCATATATGCTCAGTGCTCCATTACATGATGCATTCAACCACTGGGAACCTACACTTCTCTCTCTGTTCTCTCCTTTTTCTCCTTGAACTGCTTTTCCCGCCTAACTTACTCCACCAATTTTCTCCTGTCCACTTCTCCCCCGAGGGTGTGGGCCTTTTACTGGGTACAGTTCGTAGGAATGGGTCACCCTCCAGTGTCTCACCCAAGGAAACAAGTGTGAGTTTCAGCGATCTATTCCACCACAGGTGGCATCACAGCTGAGGCTGATCCTGTCCTCACCCTAGATGCACTTGCACTTTCAGTTAATGAGTATCAGCCCGGTTTGAGAACCCAGAGGGATTGCCCCCTCCCTAATCCAAGGAGCTGTGGCCAACTCTAGCACTCGGACCACCACCTCAGCTGACAACAGCTAACTCGGTCTAGGTTGGAACCTTCCTTGACTGTAGAGTTTATCTGCCCCTGGGTAAACTCACTGTGTCACAGAGAATCAATGGCTCTTTTGAGTCTCTCTCCAGAGGCAATTTTAACCTAACTCACAGGGCGGGAGACTGACGCGTTCGGGTGCGAGCCCAATATTACGTACAACTCAAGTCAATATTGGGTGGGGTTTAAAATCAGCATTCTACCCTCGATCCCGTCAGTTTCCCGACGGACGGGTTAGGTTAAAATTGCCTCATTTGCGCACATTTTCATATACATATCCTACCTGAGACACTACCTCACACACTCCCAGACAGTTTCACTCCTCTTTCTCACCTTCACATCTCCCACGTTTTGGACAGGATCTCTCTCACCTACACGATTTGTCTCTTCCCCCAGTACCACACACACCCACAATCCCTCTCATACACATTCTCTCTCCCACACACACACCTCCTTTCCAACATCCACATTCTCGCTCTGGCACAATCCCACTTTCCCCTCGTAACAGTATCTCTCCTGCCTCTGTCTCTGTCTCTCTCTCTCACACACACACACACACACAAGGCACCATCTCTTTCCCTTTCATTCATTTCTTCATCTCCAGTACACAAATTTATGGTCCAGTGAATTAGATATACATACTGTATTATACAAGAAAAGCCACACACGAACAATGTTTTGCTGCACAATGAGTCACAAGCAACAAAGAACTTCTAAATGAAGACAAATATTGTCACTTTCAGTTTGTTTGTTTTCTCCTGACTCGGTGCTAGATTAAGACGTAAGATTACATTTATATTGTTTCGCCTGAATAATGCCACGAGTCAATAGAAAACAAAACTGCTTGTAGTACACAGCAAACCCCGCTGGGCAGTCTTCTGAGGTCCGTTGCAAAAAAATCAAGCTCTTCAGTGCTAATTACAAATAAATTATGATGTGCTCACTAAGTAATTGATTTAATGAAGTTCCTATGAAACTATTAAAAACGGGTAGAGGTCAGGAAAGAGGCGCCCCAGAGCGCACATTGTCGGATGTTTAACTCCAACAATCTCCTCGAAAAGACATCGGGGCTAATAGGTGAAGTGACAGCTGCCCGTATCTGACTTCTGGGAGCAAAATGAATCGCTCCTAAAACTTAACGGAACTCAACCGACCCTAATTCAACAGGACACCGGCCCTTTTTCCTTGCAGTGAAAACTTCTACAAGACGGGCAAAATCAAACAAAACACACTGCACTTCCAACAATTCCACCATCTGTGACAAAGCCCCTGATCCAGCACTTTTCTACACTACCAGTCTCTGACCTGCTTACCAAAAAAAAAGAAGACCTGGAGATATATGTACTCACAATCTGCCAGATTCCTCTAACTCTGCAACTTCTGGAGAGATATCTTGTCCATTCAAATTAAACTTGGCTCTTAAACACGACTTTATCTCACTGCTGTTTCCCAGATTAACACGATGCCGCTTTTCTCTCTCTCTCTCTCCACCTATTCAAGAAACTTAAGCATTGCGGCCAGGTAGGGTGCATGGAAGATTTTGGCACGATGCCTAGAGTGTGTCCATGAGCAAGAAGTGTTTCCCCCGGTGAAAAGCTCACACTTGAATCTGCAAGAAGAATAGAGTGGAAGGAGCATGTTTGGGAATACAACAATAACAACAACAAAAAAAACAAATCTCCCAGATCCTAATGTAAAACAAATGCGGGGGTGTTAGACTAATCCGAAGTTAGACTGAAAGTTTAGCAAAAGTTTCCTTAGCGAATGATAACGTGGATCCCTTTTGAAGTGACAAAGGAGCGACTAAATACTATGTTGTTTGCACAAAGGAGTTGTTTAAAATTTCTGATCAGGATGAAGAATCTGAATATGAAAACGGGTTCCTCAGCGTCAAGTGTGACTTATTTACGTCTTTATTAGTGGCGAGTTTAAGAGGCATCCGACGTGTCTGTCACTTTCTATTAATATAATTTTACGATCCTTTTCTTTTGTGCAAACATCAAGGGACTCGTCCCCAGGTCCCTGCCACGTCCCCGCCTGGAACGAGGATAGTCTGAATCCATGAATCTCCATCTCTCCTGCTCCTTACAACTTACTTTAGTGCAACTTAACTTCACTTCTCTGAATCTTCGTTTACACAATCTGTTTTTTTTTAAAAGAACTATTCAAAAACGTTTGACAGACACTTTCCCGAAGTGGTCACACCCTGTATGTTACTAAATATGTTCAGGTAGAAGTGAAGGACTCATTCAGGGAACTGAAAGTTTCGTCCGCCATCTTTCCAAGGTATAGCATAATTATTCCGTCTCAATCACCTTTAAATGCAAACACAAGAAGCTGTACAGCACTAATGTGTGTTGGTTGGGACGTAATGCAGAATGACTTAACGTCCTTGTTAAACACGGTCCCATTTTCACCTTTAATGTGCAGTCCTTACATCCTAGGACTGAACATGGCTCTTTTCCCCCCGTGCGTTCCCTGCAGTGGTCGCACAGGTAATATATTAAAAGACGTGGTAAAAGATTATTGGACTTTTTTCAACAAAATGTCCTTTTCACAACTCAAAATATTTATTTTAATCAAATTTCCATCCTTTCAACCGGGAGTGGAAAATACTTTCGAACGGTGTGTGAATTAGTCCAAATGGTTTAGTCTGCAAACTCCTAGTTATTAAAGTGAAACATTGGAGTTAATTTCCTGAGTTGAGAGTGTGATGCTGATTTCGTTTGCCATCACACAGAGGCTGGGGAGCTCAGAAAGGCGGGCTGAGTCTCTGACGGGGGGATTATTTCCTTTACAAGACTTGTAAAGACGGGGTCAGATTTTACCTATAAATCATCCAAAGTAGAGGCAGTTGTTGAAAAAAAATCTTCCCTCTTAATATTACAGCGAATGAGAAGATATTTTGTGACAGTTTTGTTTTGTAGATTCTCGACCAGTGGTGAACTTATCTTTCTTTTGTCATTGCTATTGTTGCGGCAGACTATTATTTGTATGCAGAACAATCAGCAGGAAGGTTCCCAGTCATTATCAACAACAGGACACAGCTCTCTGTAACCAGTACATGCAGGACTGCTTTTATTTTTGCATAATCTTTATAACTTTTAAACTTAGTTTGTCGTTTGCACGAACCTTAAATGTACAAAACGATTCAAAAAACAATGGTTCAGGAAAACAATTGTTTCGATCGTTTGCCTGAACTCCGCCTATTTCTCAGACATTAGAGAGAATTGATTAACAAGTTCTCTCGTCTTCTGGAAAAGATGTAACATTAAGTCTCTCGTGGGAAGTTTAATCAATGTCTTTAATCATATGGCTTCTCAGAATGAACTAAAAGTTGTTCTTACAGAGCTTGCTGAACGTGCAACGTTGCATATGTGTGTGTGTGTGTGTTCATGGTAGTCACTCTACATATCCAGTAAACAGACTGGCTAGAAGTTCCAGTTAGATGCACCAATGACACATTTGGTTTAAATGCGGCTATATCGATCTTCCAACATGTAAGTCAATATTTTAGGGGAGATTCCCGGATTCGCTGAATCACTTACACGGCTTGGTTACAAAGCTTGTTGTATTTCCATCTCTAGTACTGCAGGAAGTGTACTTTTACTATACTAAATGTGTGTGCAAAAAAAAGCTGGTTGGGCTAACGATGTCGTTTGACAAGTGTGGTGAGTAAATAGACAAAGCTGGGATCGAGCTGAATCGTAAGCAGCCTTAATTAACACCAGCTTAAATAGTCGGACAGGGCAGTGCAGAAAAAAGTCAAAGAAAGACTTTCAGGCTGAGTGCCCCTTGACAAGCTCTTTTTTCCTAGTGTCATTCAATATTTAATGCACTCTGCTTGTAACGGTGCTACTGGTGCACTACTGCTCCTCAGCAAGTACATTATTTTTCACGGTGCTCATATACTAAAGGACAGTCCTGGTAGGAGAGAATAGGAAAAGTGCTAAATATAATAATATATATAAACTATTGTTCGAGACAATCTATTTTCAGAAACTATTAAACGCAATCTGGCAAAAGTTAACTTCAATCCAAAGAAGACAATCTTTACCTCTTGTGTTTAGGGGTCACTCTTAAATTTGCCGTTTTAAAAAATTATTTCAGCTGGAGGAAGTGGGGGTGGTGGGGGGTATGGCTGATTATTGTAAACCAGAAATCAATTTATAATAAAGTTAAACTGACGAACACATTTGGGAAAGTTTTAGCAATGCATGTAAAGAAAGCATGATTTTCGAGTATAATTCATCTTTTTATCGTCGTGAAATTATTCACATCTGATTATTTTCTAAGTCTCAGATGGAACAGAAATATTTCAAAATAAATAAACACTTGCACGAAAAGGAAAAAAAAAATTGACAACTTTCCAAGTATAAGATCGGAGTGTCAGTGTTCGGTTTTTTTTTCCTACATGAATCCTGAAACCGAATTGTGTATTTTTCATCTGTTATGAATAAATTTGTATAAAACAGGATATGGTTTGTAAAGGGAAAAAAGCCGACAGTTCAGTTATAGTGCTCTTGTTATTTAATCTTGCGGCGAGGAGGAGTGAGTAGAGGAACATGTGGGAAGTATATCTGTCATAATGGTGTATAAAGTGATGGTTTGCATGGAGTGCAGCTGAAATCTTGAATTGTAAACTGCGCCGCTGCGACACATACACAAACACACACATACACATAAAGCCCTAGCGATCTGTTCACTATCGGCTACTTCCCCGCGCGCCTCCCCGCCCCGCCACCACCCTCAGTTTCAGCAGAGTGGCGTCTAAAAGTCTGAGTTGCAAAGTTACTGATTTCCAGTCTGTATGTTAAGGCAGTTCATGTAAGTAATTTCAGTGGGCTTTCTAGTAAAGGAGAACAAATCGCTGACAAAAGGGAACGCTTTTCAATTCAGCTGCGTCGTTAGGACGACGGCAAAGTATTCCTCAGATAATAAGTTCCACTTCAAAGGGTTTTTCATTCAACGGTGACTGCTTCGCTCTTTTATTAAGTCCCCGGGTTTTTCACTTGGAGGAATCATCTGTTTGGTTATTTTTCATCGTGTTTATTTTTCACCATTCACAGAGTACTTGCATTAGATAAACAAAGGGCGATAACATATTCCACACAATGGTTGGTAAGTGCGAAAAAAAGAGAAAAAGACCCGAGTAAACACTTCAAGACCCATCCAAAAAAAAAATAAAGTAGCTGATATTTGGAAGGGGGAGGGAGGGGGTTAGAAAAGGAAAGAGGAGGGGAGAGAGTCGCCCAGAGAAAAACCAAAATATGAAAGATTCTGATGCAGTGAAAATTGACTGAACTAACATGGCATGAAACTAAAGGTCAATGCAACTGTATCTTAATAGACTGTCGCGAATCGAGGTAGACTGCTTTGAATGCAGCCTGCTTTTGGGTTACTCATTGCCATAGCAATCTTAACGCGCCATGTTGATGTACCGTAAAAGCAGTAGTTTGAATTTCAAAGCGCCTGCCTTTGAACTTCTCCCTGCCTGATTAGACACTTGCGCTTTTTTTTCTTTTTTTGTTGTTGTCTTGGGATGCGCTACCTCTACACTCTTATTGTGTTTAGCTTCTCTAAACTGGTCAGTGACAAAGTAAAGATAAGGGCTGTTCCTTGAGGGAGAAAGACAAGCCTTGTGTCTTAAATGTGAGCCCATTTTTTTTTACTACTTGAACTGCTCTGCATCTGATTCTTTCCACGTGCAAACTGCAAAGGAACAACATGATCCCAAACCAAACCAAACACTTCACAATACACTGAAGAGACAGTAATCCCTTTTGTTTCGACTATATATATGCTGTTTTCAATACTATTTCTAAATCAATCTACCAGCACCCTGTTAAAAATCTCGTTCTCCTCCAGCTCTTATAAGCCATTGAAAAGATTGAGCGAAATCATTTAAGTGTGTTATCTGCTGATATTTTATTAGAAAGCCTTGTAGCTTTGACAAAGAGCATTGATCAATGTTTACATAAATATACTTACTTGCTGGTTAATAGTGTCTGTGTGAAGTGGACACTAGTCCCCTTTGACTCGTGTTTCTGTTTACTTGTTTGAAATTGTGGCTGAGAGTTGGAAACGCGCTACTTGTACAAATGAGGCTACATGGTGATCTTTGTACAAATGACAAGTTTCATTGATGAGGCAGCACATATTCCTACAAAAAAGTGTGTGTTTTTATTACAGCGCAAGGTGTATTCTATTACCGTGGGTGGGGGAGGATGGATACCATCTTTGCTTAAATCATGTGCTGCTTAGACCTAATAAGTGGCTTTATTGAAAATATATTCAAATGTGAACGCCGAGTTTGCCAATTGCCATAGAAATCCTAACACGCCGTGAAGAGTGTCCAAGCGCCAAGCCTTCCGCTCTGGAGTAAGTTGCTTTGAAGTGGCGCAGGACGGGTACTGGTCACATTTTTTGCTCTATAAGAAGGATAGTGAATACTAGGAGAGTGAGGTTGTGCGTTTTAATGCAGAAAGTACGGAGGGGAAGCGTGTTTTTTACATTCTTTACAACGATCTGCTTATTGTTAGATATCTTTTATCTTTTATATTTCCCATGAATGATTCATGTCTGGATGGCTTTGTACAACCCTTCCTTTCACAAGAAACTTCATTAGAGAGCTATAAGTTTTCCCATTGATTGGCGCCTTCATTTACATGAGTCCTCTTCTGCTTCATATGCTTTTAATTGTGAATCTCACAGAAACAACCTATTTCATTTAGGAGACATATCACTCATTCTTAGAATTGCTTTCTTGTATCCCGGGTCTGGTCTTTTACCCACATTTCCATCTGCTCTTTGACACTTTGACCAAAAGGAATCTGGTTCATGTTGTTTCATTATATCAGCAATGTATCAGCGTAATGTACATTAAACTGGACAACCACCCCGGGCTGCCTGCTGCATTTCTTGAGTTGGTAGAGCCTTCTTATGCCAGTAATGTATCTTAGCTTTTAGGTGCTCAGTGCACGATATCTACTTTAACAAGGCGACTGGGAATGACGTTCAGCTGGTTAATTAAAAAAGGGAACATGCCACCAATATCACATTTAAAGTCAATCGTTTAATAATAATACAAATATCCATATTGATTCTCGGTTCAAATTTGGCAGTTGTGAGACAGATGTGGGATTTTGAAAAAGTTGATCATTAAATCTGGGATTGCAGTAGTTTACACAATTAGAAATTGACTTTCTGAATATTTATTGTTTTGCCTAAACTGTTCCGGATTGCTTTTATACTGGATGTTTGTATAGTGTGTGTGTGTGTGTGTGTGTGTGCACGTTTGTGCAACAACATATAATCTATCAAGTATAATGCTAATACCTTAAGGGCTACAAAATAACTGCCAATATGTTAAAATTAGCCACGACTAAATATCTTCATTTGCAAGTGATTGGATTTGTAAATGAGGAATGAATATTGGCTCCTGTTTTTGAAATAGCAATATAAACTAATATATCTTCCAGCTCGCCGCTTACCTGTATTTTTGGAGTTGGGGACATTTGCTCCAAAGTAATCCCACAGGGCAAACGTGACTTCCTTTCTTGCCCTTTGACGTCATTTAGAAATGCTAATTACAGACGATATTGGGGACTGCCAATTGTACCCAGGTATCATCTTCAGTGTATGGTGGAGTCCTTCTGTACGTCACATATGTCTTACACTCTGCGATAGACAGATAAATATTTGCACGGAGACAAAGGACTTGTGCAACATTAGACAGGTGAAAATAAAAGTTATACCAAGCGCCCTAAATCAATTATTTTTAGATCACCAGCCAAAATGACTTGATTCTCCATCATCAGGTGAAGACTTCCATATCCGCAGCACAAAGAAATTTGTCGCATTGACCTTATTGTTAGGATTTACACATTTAATACACAATACGGTTATTAACGCTGAGGGAAAACAATATTTGTTTATTCACAACTTTAAAATACATTGCCACACGGTTAAACCTCCTTCACTGAAACACAATTCTAAATCGAAGTACACGTGGACCATAGATTATTTTAAAGGAACTGTTATCTCTTCATTGCATTTTTTTGTGTGGATTTTTAGATTCCAATCAGAGATTCTGGACGGTGTTTGTTAATGTAAGGGAAATATAAAATGACTGCAACATGCATCGTAATAATAACATATGAACCAATACTGTAGTTACAACGATTAACTGCAGCACCGGGAAGAAAGAAAACAATCACATATTTTCCTTTTCACATTTCACATTTCATTCAAGTAAGCAGAAAATAAAATGTTCTGACAAACCACAGATTCATAAACACCACGATACTGCACCAAACGTAATAATATAATTCTTTGGTGTATCTGTACTATTGCAGAAACATATTACACATCAGCAAATAAATTATAGTTTACAAATAAAAGAGCATTTACGGACAAATTCTTAAGATAGCTAACGATTACATCAACGATTCCCAGCCCACAACAATTATGTACAAATCCTACAGGGACAGGCCTGTCATTTTTGCGTCTTCGGGCCTCTGAGGACATATTAGTGCTCTTTAGTTTGTTTGTATGAAGGCCTGAATAATTATGAGTAAAATATGAATATTTTTGACTATACCATGATGGATAGAAGATCACACAAAGGTTGATTCAACAGAATCCCAGGGCCCTTGGTTTTAAAGGTTGATATATTGTCGGTATTGATTTCACAGGGTCAAATAGAGTCCTTGCGAGTTTCAGCTTTACTGATATATGACTCGTTTCACATATAATAGGAAAGTCCTAATCCAGCTCTTCTTTGAACAGTGTATATTTTGAGCAGATACATAAAATGGAATACCCCTGCTTGTGTTGCAATACCGAATCCGTTAGTACTGGGTGATTTCAGCTGAACACAAAAATATGGCGATTTTTTTTTTCAGAGGTTGCATGGTATTGTCCAGTACGATTTCACAGAAGTGTGGGATATCCTTTCGTTCAGACAGTCGACTTAGAACACGACCTTAAAAGCCATTTCCAGCTCTTGAGGAGAATTGTCTTTTATGGGCGTTTAAGGGTG
Organism: Heptranchias perlo; assembly: GCF_035084215.1. Lineage (NCBI taxonomy): Eukaryota > Metazoa > Chordata > Chondrichthyes > Hexanchiformes > Hexanchidae > Heptranchias > Heptranchias perlo. Next base: position 108,663,586 of record NC_090330.1, read on the forward strand.
GGCGTGTAACCCACCAGTTTCAAAAAGCAGAGATGTTTTCTGATGGGGAGAAAATACTATTGCTAGTCCGAAGTAGGTCAGATGATATGTTGCATTTGTTTTTAAGTCACATTTGATTTCGTATAATCGATATTTACAGTCTTAAAATAAATCAAACTGTGATTCTCTTTAACTTAGAAGTTCACACTGTAATCTTGACTGAAACAGAGAATGAGATCATAGGCCAGAAACCTCCATAGGACCAAGTCCATAGCCCTTGTTATTTTCCTACGAAGCTTGAACTTAGCTGGTTTAAGATGACCATAGCTGATATTAGGTGATGGTCACCATTGCCACAAACCCCCTCTTGACTCCTCTCAAGGTACCCACATGCACACTCCTCCAACATTCCTATGTCAGAGCATAGTCCTGGGATCAGAGTTCCTGTAAACCTCCTCATCCTCGGTGTCAGATGAGGTGCCATTGCTTGAAGGTGTGTGGAGGCTATTGGCAGCCCCGCTGTCCTGGCAGACGTACCATTCATTGAGGTTGGTGACTTGCGAAGAGACGCTGGCAGTGCGGTCTCTGACTGGTTCTGAGGCCGGGGACACCATCCCCAAGGATGTGTTTGAGAGCTCGTAACCGGAGCTGGGGGGAGGTGGAGGAGATTTGCAATGGACCTTCATGTGTTTGCGAAGCGAACTAGGGTGAGTGTAAGACTTGTCGCAGCCTCTCACTTTGCAGTTGTACGGCTTGTCACTGGTATGAACATGAGAATGCTTCTTCCTGTCACTGCTGTTGGCAAACTTCCTGTCACAGCCATCGAACTCGCACTTAAAAGGCTTCTCTCCTGAAAATTAAAAATAAAACACAATGAGGGAACAAAATCAAGTGGTTTTACACAGTAAAGTTTTTCAAACATTTTTCTATTGGTTTCTGAAGACTATTACAAATTCAAACATTTGTTGTAACAATTTTAGCTGGTTATAGAGGTTAAGTATATTATATATAAGTTTTACAACAGTAATCAGCTGGCGGAGTTTAGGGCTCTCTAACGTATCACACACACACACACACACACAACACACACACAGTATTCAGAAAGTCGAATAGAAAACTCAGTTTTAAAAGGAATTTAATTGCCCTTTAGTTTGGTGTGAGCCTGGATAGGGCGAAAAAATAATCCTGTTTCCTAAAATGGTCCTGAATACGATATGGAAACTAAAGTCAGATCTTTGCATATAAACGCATCTTAGCCAAATTCCTCATTCTTAGGCTGGAGTATTGGGAAAGGTATAAATGTAACCCAAGCTAACAGGTATTATTCCCTAACATTTAACATGGAAAGTGAAATTGTCGCTGATCTAAAAACAGAAAACGCTGGAGAAGCTCAGCAAGTCAGGCAGCCTCTGTGGAGAAAGAAACACAGAGTTAACGTTTCAGGTCGAAGACCCTTCGTCAGAACTGGCCAGTTCGTGAAACATTAACTCTGTTTCTCTCTCCACAGATGCTGCCTCACTTGCTGAGCTTCTCCAGCATTTTCTGTTTTGATTTCCGATTTCCAGCATCCGCAGTATTTTGCTTTTGTCGCTGAAATGATTGGCAAACCTAGTTGGTAAAAAGTTTTAAGGCAACTTCTTAAACTACTTCCACGGTCATATTTATGATTATATATTCTCTCGCACAGTCCACATCGATCTTTCAGGCCGTTCCGAAGAGGTGATTGCAAAGAGAATATTAATATTTGATATTTATATCGTCAGAATCAGTTTAAAATCTGTAGCCAGTCGAATAAAACCGGTCAGACGGCTGTGAAAATCAATACTGGGCCTCGCTTTTTTTTTTCCTTAGTGTGTTTCTTTCATTGTTCATTCTGTAGTTCGGTCTCTAGTAATCTGATACTTGGGCAAATTTAATTAGATTTACAATATTAAGGGTTAGACGTGTTACATTAAGATTTCTCAAACACCATGAGTGGCACCAAAAATATACACCAGCTTCTGAAAACTAGTCAAGCACAAATCTCCCTTACATGTTTATTCTTAGGGTAGGTTTTTAAATGGAAATCAGATTCATATCACATTATTATTTCTTTCGAGCCTTATTGTGAGAAAGGACGAAGTACTGTGGTTGGAGTTAAATTGAATAACAACACCAGAAGTGGCAGCCATCTTTGTAAGAGTGCGTATTTTGCATCATTAAAAATAAATGTTTACTGTTCTTTAATGTGATTGAGTCCTGGGTGCGTGGAATATCTCAGAATCTGACATCCAGTTGTCGGGATCTAAAAAAAAAATGATGTCCCTGTTTTCGGACCATTTCGTGCTAATGTTCTTACACGGGGATTGAGATAGGATTGGAATAATGCAGTGACCAGAGGTGCCTTCCAGTTCCTTCGCCAGCCTGGTGCTATTTGTGTACTGTAAACATTTATATTTAGCTTGGCGAACTACTGCAGCTCGCTGCAGTGTCTGAATCCCACGGGCTGGTCATAAGCTAGCACTTCGAATGCGCCTGGTGTTTGGCCTGGCGGTTAGTTTAGAGTTTCTGGCCCCGAGCTGCATGTTAGGAGAAAGACACTGACAGCCTTTGATTGCCGTGTTGGACTTTGCGTGAGCTGGGATCCAGAAAGCACTTGACTGATAAAAACGATTTCGCCCTCAAACATAACCTCGTTCACGACTTCGCGAGTAAACAGAAGCTATTTGAATCTGACAGCACACCTCTGTCATCATGGAAACTGTGCAGTCTGGTGGTCAGATTTCCTCGTGGCCCAAGGAATCGTCCTAAATAAGTTGCATTATTAACACCACGTTTTTTTTTTGTATGGATCAATACAAAGAAGAAATGGAGTAAAAATTCCTCTTCTAAGGATGTGCCTTAGTTCGGGACAACACACACGCTAACCTGTTCTACCAGATGTATCAATACAACACAAACTCAGCAAACCCAAGGATAACACAACTTCTGAGTTTGAACCAGAGTTAGAGTTTCCAATCTTGTCAATTCTGCACTCGGAAGCCAATAGGGTGGAAAGACATATTCATCCCAACACGCAGAATATAATTTTTACCACAGAATATGGTAATTAACTTTTCGAGCACATTTGGCTTACATTACCATTGTTGTGCGTGTTTATGCCTGAGATCACATTTACATATTATCTGTATTTTTCTTTTAAAACAGTCTCTAGAAATGCGAAGTTGGGTTAATGGGGCGAACTTGAGACTGCGCCCACTCTTTTGCAGAATTTTAGCAACACCGGCTTTTTGTTGGGAGCATTACCGTCTAGCTCCAAGTGAAGAGAGTAATTTTGCTTTCCTGTGTGGTGCTAATTACCGTTTTTTTTGGTTTTATTTTTACTCTCAAAAGAAGAGTTACCTATCACCCATTAAAAAAATGATTATCATGCGAGCAATTGGTGTTCCCTCCCTGAACTCCTACGTTTTTAGGTCGAAGTGGTCACTTTTCAAAAGCGTTAGCAAATGGCCATTTTATAGCTCCACAGTTTATAAACCCACTAGTCCCAGAAAAGGGCCTTAAAAAAAAAGACACAAGGAAACAGGAGTTGTCGCTACTCCAAGGAATTGTGCGGTCTTCATTTACAATTCCTGCTTTAGAACGTGGTTCTGGAGAGATATAAGAAATCAGTTTGAATAAAATGAAGTTTTAAAACGGTTCATTTCTTTTCACACTCCCCCCTGAGTAGAGATGGAGGATCCGGGCAACCGACTCTATCTCCTCCAATTGGGACCTTACCAACATGGTTGGAATACAAGTCCCCAGTTCGCCTATGTTTTTTTTCTCCCTAACCTGTGCAACATATTCTTTAGATAAAATCTGTAATCAGTGCAGTCATGGACCATTTGCTTTAACATTTAAACAACAAATTAAGAAGGCATTAAACGAATAGGTGTAACACTATCTGTTTATACCCTGTGACAGCACACTATAAATCAGTGGAAACAATTAAGTAAACCATACGTCAATAAACATTCTCCAAGGGATAATATCTGTCTGCAACAATAAATTCTGACCAGGTTGCTTTATTTCGCCAGGAACTACAACGATATACTAGAGATCCGTCGTGAACTTTGTTCAAGTTGTCAGATAAGGCGCACCCTCGGGGGATTCGGGTGCGGTGATCGTTCGTGTGGCCTGTTTACTACCGATTGGTCACAAAATCTATATTATTCTAGTTATTAAGCCGAACAGTAGCGTGCTGTCTGTGAGTTTTTCTCGGAGACTCTTAAATAACATATCTCAACCATAAGCACGGTCCCCTTCCTGTTCCCCAAACCTTCCCCGGGACTGCGTTGAAATCCCTTCTATTCAAATGTATAATTGCTGCCTTTCACTTCACCCCTGATCATTCTTAATTTGAAGTTGGATTGAAATATCTGACATCCATTGGAGATTTCGCTTCCAAAACCAGTCCCGGGAGCATCCCCCCAATAATCGCGCTGGTCGCTTCATTTTAAATTTATGACATTTTGACCCGAAATTCCCGGGCAGGAAACAAAGGGAAGCCGCAGCTTTACACTCGTTTGCAAATATACCCTGCCTGTTTGCTTACATTCAAAAGTCGCTTCTCCAGAATCTTTCAAATGAAACTGAGTTGCTTTAATTTCACATTCTACAATTTGTGAACGGATTTTTAAAAAGTATGTTTTTTTCACGAACGTGCTTCTGAGATACTCGTTAGATTCACAAATCAGGAATGAAAAAGCTTTTTTTTTAACTTAACAGTCCGACATATACTTGTTGAGGGACTTAGAAACAAAGTGAAAAGTGTTTAGAAATACCAACCTGTGTGAGTCCTTTTATGTATCTTCAAGTTTTCCGAGCGTGCGAATACTTTACCGCAGCCAGGGAAAGGGCAGGGGAAAGGTTTTTCGCCTGTGTGAACTCTGATATGATTTACCAGTTTGTATTTCGCCTTGAATGGTTTGCCTTCTCTGGGGCATTCCTCCCAGTAACAAATGTGAACACTCTGCTCAGGTCCGCCGACATGCTCCACCGTGACATGGTTTACCAACTCATGCATGGTGCTGAAAGTTTTGGAACAAGGTTTCTTTGAAGTCTCTTCCTGGTCAATCCATTTGCAGATTAACTCTTGCTTGATGGGCTGTCTCATATACCTAAAAAAGGCACCGGCTCCGTGGTGAGCCGCTGCCAGGTTAACGTTTAAGTTCATGGAGTTATAACTGTGCAGGGAAGAGGCCGGGTAGTGCTCGGCTCTGTGGCTGAAATGCTCTGGCCTATAGATGTCCCCCGGCAAACCCAAACGCATCTGTCCATTTAAAGTGTGGTGGGATCCCGGTGCAGCCTGCTCATGGAGCCCGGGAAAGACCTCCGGGTGTCCGTAGCTACCTGTTGTGGACAGAAACATGCCATGGTGGTGGTGGTGGTGATGGTGATGGGAAGAAGAAGATGGATGCGGATCGGTCAGTCCATGCATGGCAGATGCTGAGAGGTCTCTCCTGAGGATGTAGTCCCTGGCGCTCGCGTAGCCTGAATGGGGGTGGCCCGCTGAGTAGCTGACCGAGTTCTGCGCAGAGCCGAAAATCGCCGCTGTCTGGGCTTCGGGATGTCCAGCCATGTGCTGAGATGGACTGAGTTTGAGAGCACTGGACTGAGCCATGTGCTCGGGCCCAAAAGGGGTGAGAGCCACGCCGGGGTCGTTGCTCATCTCCCCAGGGTGGATGTGTGTATGGCTACTCAGCCCCGGGAAGCCTGTCATATTCTGATGGGGATGGTGTTGGTTTGCTGCCAAATCCGCTAATCTCAATGCCGGATTCCGCTTGCTTAACGCGGCTTCCATAACTACACAAATCAGTCCATCCACGCTAGTTGGTGGTACAGTTTTTTTTTCTCTTTCCCACCCCCCCCCCCAAAAAAAAACAAAGCCTGAAAATATATTATTGAGCGCAGTCAAAGTACTTTTTTTTTGAGCACTCTTAACTCTGCCTTTCTCACTCTGTCCTCAAGCGATTGGCAGAACATAGAGCAGTTGGGCGACACAGTGGGGAAATATAGTTCAGAGATGGCAGGGCCGGGATTGGAGACTTTGGGGTGATTGGCAGATGCGCCGTTGAGGCAATTCGCCCGTTTTCAACGGAGCGGCGCAGCGGGAACCTCCCCCCTCCAGCCCGCACTTCCCACAATGTTGCTCTGCTCAAGTTTTGACTCCGAAACTTAAGGAAACTAGGCACTTGTTTCCCCCCTCCCCCTCCCCCTCCCCCCCCCCCCTCATATGGCATGAAAACTCCATAACTGTTCATTAAAGAATTGCAATGAGCTGCCCCCACGTTCCCCCCTCCCTCAACCCCTCCGGAGGATTTATGTAGGAATGTTAATTGTGATTATGTGCAGTGTTTAAACTCGCTTCTTAGTAAGGGAGTATTGGTGACACATCACATATTCGAATTGTGGTTTGCTTTTAGAAATTGTGTTATAATTGGTTCCAAAAGGAATTTATAAACTGATTCTACAATTTCAGCGTAAATTTAGCCTAAATCGTGTTATATATTAGTATTTTACAGTATTCTATCAATTGTAAACTCCGACTTACAATAATCATCATATGCTGTATTGATGGAAATATATCCAGAGCACATTGTTATTGTTTACTTTGGTGCACATAACTATAAATTACGAACAACCAATTTACAGACTAGATAGGAGATTATTTTTTATGCGGCCAGTAATTGAAACTTTATATGCCTGTAAAACGTATACGCCTTCACAGATAAAACTAAGGGTTAGGAATATTTGTACAAAGTGCATCCGTGCGACATCACACATAAACAATAGACGTTAGAATAATATATGCAAGTTTTCTCAAATTTGATTTTGTCTTTTATAATCTGTATTTTAAACGCATATTCGTGTATCGAACTACACACAGATAAACGCAGGGCAATTATTTAAACCGACGGATGGAAGGAAGATGTACCAAAATATTTCATTATATTTTTCAGTTTTAAACCTATTCACCAAAGTGGACTTGTTTGGGAGTGTAGAAATGTGGCATGACAGAATGTTATGTTTTCATCTTGCTTTACGATAGGAGGAAAGGGTAATATACAAGATCGCAACACCAGACATCACATGGACTATCTTACTGTGATTTTCTTTTTGTTGGGCTTTATGCAACATAACTGTCGATGTTTCAATCTAACGAAACCCAACTAAGTCGACATTCTCTCTTGCATCATAAAATGCTCTGCCTAATGTTTCTCTTGCCGCCGGCACCTATCATTGTATCTCCTTACCAGGGATTCAAGTACATTTTGCGTCACCTTTACTGATTTGCATTTTTTTAAAAACGTAGTCATCTATAAATGTTGGTGATTGTGACATTTCTAAAATCGGGACAAATAATATATGACCATGTGTAGGTTGTGAATAGTTAGAAATATAATTTGTTAGTGAAATATAATACGATTAGATCGTTTGACTGAAATAAGATTTACCATTCATCCTAGATGAATGTAGATTGCTATATAAGGACGGATCAATCTTTCTGAAAGGTCTACGACTCGCAACACAAAATGAACTACAGAAAAAAATCTTTATTTGACAGAAGCTTGAGGTTGTTTGGAAAAAATAATGGTATATTAGACTATTGTATTTCGACATAGAGAAACTAACAGGAATAATTATTGCACAAGTGGCAATTCTCGATTGTCTAAGTCAGATGTTTAATATGAACTTGTAGACTTCAGTGCTATGGATTTGGCAAATGAGGTTAAATATTAATTAGAGCATCAAATTAAATGTATGCTAAATGTAAAAAAAAACAAAAGATATACAAACACTGTTATACACTGTTCTCTTGTTTAATGCACCTTTCTGTTTGTGATACTTATTGTATATGAACCTACCTGAGCAATTCACACGCAGTTAGTTGACTTAAAATTGCAAAGAAATAAGATGATTAGAAATAGATTATTACAAACAGATCAAAATAGCGGTACGTGACAAAGCTAAACCATCAAATAGAGTTAAGAACGTTTGCTACATTTGTTATGGTTGTTGCTCGTTTACTTATATAGTCAGTACGTCTGGATATTTTATATTACTCACAAATCTTTCTTAATATTTCTATAAAATTAAAAGGTAGTTTTTTTTAACAGAAAAGAAAAAAGAACAGCTTTTCTGAAGCGACTAGATGCAACGCCGTTTATTTCGTGACAGTCTTGTCATACCTATAATAAACAACTCTGATTGTCCATGTAGCCTTCTAGAACCGCAATATTTATAGAACATTCTGACTGGTCACTTTATTAACTTAACTGACTTAACCTTTGAATCATGCATTTATTTTTCTCAACTTTTCTTCCATGACTTTGCAGTTATCCAGGATGATTAGTTACCCAAATTATATTCTTGTGATTCTTCTACAAATATCGAGCTAGACAACATTTCCAGGTAGTTCATATATTTTTTGCTTATTATTATTGTGGCATCTTATTATTATTAATCATCTTGGCACTATTACCTGTTTGAATCTTTTATAGTATATGCTGTATATAAGACACAGTATAAGTTCTGCCAGTGCATGTTGTCCGTGTGTGTATGTACATTGATTCCACAATATTTAATGCTACTTCGAATTTGTCCCATTATTTTGCTAATTGTCTGCATGTGTTGTCTTTCTTAAATTCCCATTTACTGCACCATTCCATGCCTGACTAGGCGCATGCCCTTCAAAAGTCCTTTGCGAATATCAGGTATTTGCATCGCCCCAACCCTCAACCACCACATGTGGCAAAAAGCAAGAAGTCCAAATTTGCGTTACTAATAACAACAAATAAATGACACAATTCAAAAGTTTTGGTAAACACCATTTAGCAAACAATGGAACAAATGACAATCGGAGTACCAACAGGCGCCTCTGACATTTTGCTGTGAAGCAGTTTGGTTTCCTACTATAAACCAGCCAAGCAGAAATGATTGCCACACCTTTATATCATACAGTAATATCTGAGTAATTGCATAGCAATAAACAGTCTCTAACACATAATTCATTTTATGGGGATGTAACATAAAAGGTGATACCTGATTATTTATGTGTATTGTTCCATCTTTATTTAATTGTCTGAATTAAGAACACTGATTGATATAATCTGTTCAAAAATGTTTGAATGAATAGTACTTGCAAATTGAATGTTTCGTATTGTTCCTTAAACTTATTACTAATTCACTTTACGTCATTCTGAGTCCCACTGTAGTAAAATAGTTAACAGGTATCGAAACGAACGCTATGTGGTATGAATTGTATGAGAATTTTGCGTACGAGGACCGCAATATGAAATCCAAAAATCACAACAGAAAAATATCATTTAATCAGTTTCCTTTCAAGTAGCCACCTTTTAAAGCAGTTATCAAAGGTTCCTGGAAAGTTTCCCCGCTACAAGTGCTTGCTGCCTACAATGAAATAAATGTCATTCTAAAGGTTTGCCCCGTATTATTGATTGCAAAAATAAAATGAAGATTTATGATTTGAGTAGCCGGAGGTACGATGGTTGTACTGTACGGGGCTTGGCGGAACACGCGCCTCTTTGTAGCTGTCCTTGATCAACGCAGCATGATATGTATCTGTCATCGATTAATATGTCTTAATATATACTTACTTCTGTGATCGATTTATTTATTCCCACTTGTCTTTCTATGAATTGTTACAAAAGGTCATAGGGAAATAAAATCCTGACTATTTGTAAAACCCTAATGCTCCAATTGATTGTATTGATTTTAATACATTAAAAACAAAGCAAATATGAACAAACCCCAACCAACAGCCTTAAGAAAGTTCCCTTCCTATAGTGGAACACTCAAAATACCTGTAAATTTGGATTTTGTTCACAATGCGATCAGTGTGAAACGCATTTCAGAAATAATATCTGGGGCTAACTTCCTCCTTCTGAGCTGCTATAGCCCAGTATAGCGCCTGTCCGTTCAGTCTAAAGCACCAAGCTAAGTACTCATTAAACACTGTGCTTGCGTTATAATTATAATGAATTGGTTTCCTGTTTCTGTTTTTCCAGGCTTGGTTATTTTTAAGGAAATTGCTTCCGATTTCCCGGTGTTTTATTATCTCTTATTACTCTTTCAAAGCATTATTGTATTTCCAGTTCAAAATTCTAATTTCAGCTTCTCACTCTATCTGGTAGGATACCAGCAACTGCTCGAATTACGTCAAATTATCAAGTAGGCTAGTGCCATTGTTAAAAAGAAACAAAATATTGCGAATTTTAAGAGTATAAGTAATATTGTGAACTGATGCAGTGGGACTAGAAAGTGGAATATGTTGTTATTAATGCAGCTAAAGTAAATTAAATGGTGCGAAACATGGGGTTCAAATTAAGGAAACCGAAGTCTGTACAACATCTTCTTAACAATCCAACAGAGGAATAGTGTTAAGGCGTCAAGTCACCAAATATGGGAGACAGAGAATGGAAAAAGTAAAAAGGTCATAAACTGGAAATCTAGGGGAACATTTGGAAATGAGGTGTTGGATGGTACAGAACAACGGACGAGAATGTAGGATATTCGATGAATGTGAAAAAGGAGATGGCGAAGTCCACGGGAAATACAAATATAACTAATCAATAAACAGGCCAGGCATGATGACTCGCAAATGTAAATTTCAGGAGAGAACTAGAATGTTACTCTGCACCATTATAATGTATGGAGATAAATACAGGTAGGTGAAACGCAATCGAGGACAGCCTTCTGAAAGCTTTGTGGCGTGTGTTTAGTATTTGTCTTTCTTCCCATTCCAGTACTTACTGGTGGTAAACCACAACGACTTGCCTACAAAGCCAATGTTGTCTGTTAATGGCCACATCATGCAAGCCATGTCCTCATAGCAATCCGCCGCTCCATTACCTCATGCCTTGTAAGGCTGGATTCACATAAAATCCCCATACGCTTGATTGCACGCCCTTAATTATTGAACAGATACATGTTTCTTTTCAATGGATGGGGTAATTAATAGACTATCAGTAAACTGAATTCAACACTTCCTGGCGGTTTAGCACTGTTTGTTTATAATGTGTTTCTACTTATTCAAGCCAATATGAAAGAGCGCGAATAGAGGTATTGTGTTCGTGTCTTCTTTGATAGTCACAAACCCAAACAGATCAGGTTATGCAGATACATAATGAGCAAACTTGGGAGTTTCACATTTTCAGTCAGCCTTTGCAATATATATACATATATATATATATATATTAATTTAAAGCTACGTTCTTTGTCGTAAAATTCTGCATTCTGGGTTCGTGGCACACGTCTCCCCGATAAAAACAGTTGTATCCTTAATGCACCATTCAACAGAGGCAAGTTTTGTTTCGCGTAGGTGTTGGTTATTCCTTTCGGTTTATAAGAAAAACTGTGTTATTGTCTGGCGAAATTGTTGGCAATGATGTCAGAATTCATATTGCATCTAAAAGGCTTAATATTCTCCAAGCGTTATAATATTCACTATATATATTTGGTAAGAAATGTGTATACGATCTTAATGTATAATTTAAGATCATATTTTCCTTTAAAATAGATATTTTAATCCATGTAATTTTATTTTAAAAAGTTCTTATTAGGAACACTGACGAGGAACGTTTCTTTATGGTTTACAGATTAGTCCATAAGGTGGGTAAATTGGAATATTTTACCTTTCACATTATTTCATTTGTATTTGATAAATGTTGTATTGCAATGATTTCATTTTAGTCCACCATTCATTAAAAAGCACCAAACATTGTTAATTTGCCCTTAGTGTCATAACGTTTGGTACGGTCTATACTACAGATGATTAAATGCCTTTCACAAACCCATTATTTTATTGGTTGATTTCTGTCATTCGTCACTCCACCATATTTTTCTATCTCTTTCTGGCCTGTCAGACTCCTTCCTTCCTCTGCTTTCTCATTGATTCGTAAACAACGATCTATTGATAACAAGAAGTTAACAGTTGCTTGTTGTAAGAGCAATGTCACTACCCACGCTGTTGCGTGCCACCATTACTTTAACGCAGTGGTCATATTTCTCATGTGAATTTAACCGACATACTGATAAACAAGAACGTGCAGAACACCCACAGACTACAACCGAAATAAATTACACTACTAATGTGTTTAAAAACGCGACAGACTTTACAGGGGTTAACTGCAGATATAATTTATGGAATAACAATCCTAGGTCGCCAACTCGTAAACTGATAACACATGTCACTTTCGTGTGTCTTTTCTTTAACATGCCATCGTAAAATGTTTTTGGAAGCGCTTTGCGAAAGCACCTGCAAGCGTTAATACTCACTCGTTGTAAATGCAATGCTGTAATGTACGTGTGTATATAAAATGATGTGTGCGATTTGACAGTAAGCAACAGGCCACAACTGTTCTCTTAGTACGGTATCAAAAATAGTCTTTAAAAGTACGACACCTATTTAGAAGGGATGAGTTTGTTCTGTTCATTGCTTAAATACATAAAATTAACAGGGATATCTCTCAGTCCTTAGTTGACTTTAGCTGCACGTAAGATTAGTCTGGGTTCAGATTCACTCTCTAGAGTTTCCAGCCATTAATATTAACATGTGAGACAGTATTTCACAAACAAGTAAGTGGATTCATTCAGCTGTGTTCTTAGAACCCTCCCACAGACTAACAGAACTATACATACTGTAATTCTACCCTCTTTGAAGTATGGATTAAATTAACAACACTGCAATTGTTCAGGGTTGTCTGTGTTGTTCCATCTCAGTATGCAAAAGATACACTCACTATCTCCTTCGCACAATAATTTATATCTTGTGTGTAGTATTTTACGACCTTTGCGTCGTGAGACATTCATTGCTAGATCAGAATGTACATTTATATTAGTAAATGCTCAATAAATTAATTTATGTCGCAGTTAACGGGAGAGGGTTACATAAGTATTCAACAATAAATATCCTGTTGCCTGATGTACAATTTTCCATAAATTCTGTTTGCACCGAATAAGTATGTTTTTATAGATTTGTTCTAAAGGGAGGGGGTACATACGTACTTTACCGTGGACCTTAGGTTGTGGTCAAAGTAGGCAAAATCAAAGGTAATTTGTAACGTAATAGTCATTTGATTAACTCAATTGGATTCAAGACCTTGATTGACACAGATAACAATGCATGGCAACTTTTCCTGGTGCAAAATGTGAGCTTGATAGTTGTAGCAACAGTCCTTAAATCCAATCTAACCTGAACAAAATACAATTATAAACAAATCATTAAAGTGCCCCAATCAAATAAACTAACACTGCGTCCACTCTATTGCCATAGTAGCCACGGCGAATAGCTGTATACAGTACTCAGAATACAGTAATATTTATTGCACGATAATATACAGACAAAAGCTATGCCAATTGTATTGTTCACGTGCAATTTCCACATATACCTTTGTTCCCTTCACGCGATTTGTAAAGACTAAGGAAGCATTGTAAAACGCCGATAAGGTTGCCTTCAGTAGATAACATATAATTCATTCCCAATCTCACTTACCATTAAAAATAATAACAAAAAGCATGACATTCAGTTAATCATTGTGCCCAGTAACCTGGCAGTTTTAATTGATTTCAAGGCGTTGTTTATCCAAAGCAGTGAATAAAAAGCAATGGTGATTTTTTTTCCTGATTGATTTCTGCCTTGCCTGCTACTTAAATACTGTCCAATAAGTATATTTAAGGAACATTCTTGTTGTGCTCAAGCGATTTTTAAAAAACGAGCAAGAATGCAACCAAACGGCCGAACAGAATGCGGTAAACAATCTGCAGTCAGCTCAGGGATATAGTCGTGTAGTTAGTCCCTTTAAAGTTCTATCTAAATCCAAAAAAAAATCTTTCACATAAACTTGTCAAGAGTATGGCGTTGATTTCTTCGGCGTGATTTGACTAACTTTATTGAAAAATAGTTTGAAATATGTGACAAGATTGATATAGATGAAAGAGGATATTGTGTGGATTTCATTGTTTGCAGTTATTAAAACAAGCCTCTAGGCTAACAAAAGAGGTGCTGTCGCCATAAAGAAAAGTGCAGATTTTGGATTTGGATAAGTGGATAAAGACATTATTCTCAGCCTTAGAGCAGCATCTCTCAGATAGTAAGTTCATTGCTTACCTCTTCAAACCTGTTGAAGTACCATTAAATGAATAGATTACCGTCCGCTGGTCTTTCTCACTGCCCACCTCCAGTTCCTGTCTGCATTTCTGGTACAATGGTACTGAAATGCAATTGAATTTTTGTATTTCTCTCTCTCTCTCTCCCTCTCTCTCTCTCTCTCGTACAAAGCCGGTAACCAAGGACGGAGTTTTTTTTTGGGTGGGGGGGGCAGTTTGCAGAGAAATAATACAGAGAAGTCGGCAAACGTGACTTTGAACTTGGATCAGCTCATGTGTTTCCAGCAGAGTAGCCCTGGAGAAGTGAAAGAAGAGCAGAGAGCACGAGACTGTGCCGCTTTGGACAGGAATTAAAGAATTAAAACAACACCAAAACTTTTTTTTTGTTTTGAAAAAAACAGATGATCACTGAAAAAGCAGCAAGAAGATTATACACACGAATGGGTGATACAAACAACGCAAGGGTCTAAACTAACATCAAACTCCATACCTTATTTATACATCAATTAAAATGATTGTTTTGTTTATGCTCCCCCTCCTCACCCCGCCCCGCAAACCTTTCGGTGTGATTTCAATTATAGACGTTTTGTTCATCACAGACTATGTGATGACATTTCTGAAAAATGCGGGGTCAGTACACAGTAGCATAAGAACAGATTTTGTAATTAACTAGGGGTGATTTAGTAGAACGGGGTTGTTTCCGTTACATTCGGTTGGTCTTCTGTTTCTAGACCTGTGCTTTAATATAAGGTCTGCCCGAAGCAAAGCAGGTTCGGCACCACTATCCCCCTTTGCAAAAAGCAAATAGTAACAACAAGTGAAATACTCGTGCTTTTCGTTCATGGCAAGGAAATAAAGAGATCATTTTTTTTTAACAAAAAAAAGTCACTTGTATAAACAAACGATTGTATTTCTAATCCCGCCTTATTTAAACATACCTTCTAATCGTTTTCCCCCCAAAAAACGAATATGAGCAGAAAAAAATACACACAGTTTTTATTGCGAAAAATATGGTGTGCAGTTTAGTAGGTGACAAATCGGATTAACCCCCCCTCCCTTTATTTCTGGCACCGACCCTTACATGTAAAACTTGTCTGTAAGGATAAGATGAGCCTTTCTTTACACACAACTGAAAACTGATCAGGACCAGACTTGTCTGTTTCACTGATGTAATATCTCAAACCTTTGGATGAAATTCATTTGACAAGTTTTTTTAAAAAAAAAGTTAACTGATTTACATCATGTTACATACTTACATGTAAAAGGCACCAATTAAACGGGGAGGGGGGACGAAACGCGTATTGTATTGTGGACATTGTATTCACTCCCCCCCCCCCTCCCCTCCGACACACACACAATTTGATCACAAGATATTACAACGGATTTCGATTAACTTTTATTGCTTCGCAGTGAAAACATGTTTGCTGCTACCCTACATATAGATACTTGTGAGAAAAGGAGTGGCGCAGTAATGGCCGAGCTGGAATAAAAACAAATCAAAGTAGGCGTACTTAATGAAAAATGGCGACCCGTTTGGAGCAGGCTACCTGGGATGGATGAGGCGAGCTGTCCAATGAAAAGCCATTAGAAAGTGGCCGCTGTCCTGTTTAAAAGGGGTGTTGGGAGAGGCGCCGCCAGTCCAGTCCGCCATCGCACTGTGCATCATATGACAGGAGCGGGACCAGCTTCACCGTCTCCCCCACCCCCCCCCCCCCAACTCCCCCTCCCCATTCATTCTTAGGATGCTCTTATCTCCACACCTCATTTATCTGCCTTTCTGATTACCGCTATCACTGGCAACACTGCATCTACTGAGAGAGAGGAGAGAGGAGAGAGAGGAGAGACAAGAGGCTGCTTCAAACAAGACGTTTCCTCCGTGAGAATTCGTGCTGCAAAAACAGAAAAAACTTCTACGTGATCGCAATAAAAACTGTTTTAGAGGACAAAAAAAAAAGAGAAAGTTCTTCGTGATAATTTGGCTCGACCTATTTGTCATCGCTTCATTTTTTTTTTAAAAAAGAGAAGCTGTTAAAAAGGTGAATCGTTGGTCTCGTTCTGTTGAATTTATGGACTGGGTTTTTTTTTAGCAATCGACCACAAAACAATAACAAGAAGGCGTCCCTGAAGTTACTGGTTGATCGGTGTGTGTGTGTGTGTGTGTGGGGGGAGTTTTTTTTTTGGGGTGGGTTTGGGGGGGGGGGAAAGGGAAAGAGATATTTGTTTGTTTTTTTTCCCCCTGGTTTGAGGAGCATGTTGCTGGACGCGGGACCCCAGTTCCCCACCCTCGGGGTGGGCACTTTCGCCAGGCATCACCATCATCACTCCACCGCCGAGATGTCCGACCGAGACCTGGGTTTGGTCCAGAACACTTTCGTCGACTCGGCGCACATGGGGGCTTTCAAACTGAACGCCGGAGTCCACCACGACCTGTCGTCTCACGGCCAGAACTCAGCTTTCAGCTCGCAGGCGGCGGCGGCGGGCGGCCCCGGGTACGCGTCCGCCTTGGCTCCCCACGCCGCCCATGTCAGCACTTACTCGGGCGCAGCTTTCAACTCCACCCGGGACTTTATCTTCCGCAGCCGTGGCTTCGGCGATTCGAGCCCGGGTTCCAGCCAGCACGGCATCTTCGGACCCAGCCCGGGGGGTCTCCATCACCCGCACTCGGACACATCGGGACACCTCTTGTTCCCGGGTATCCACGATCAAGGGGGATCCCACCCCTCTCCAAACGCGCACGTCCTCAACGGCCAGATGCGCCTGGGGCTGCCGGGCGAAGCCTTTGGCCGCTCGGATCAGTGTCCCAGGACTGACCCTTACTCGGCAGCCCAGCTCCATCACCACCATAACTACGGCCACATGAATATGAACATGGCAGCCCACCACGGCCCCGGAGCCTTCTTCAGGTACATGAGGCAGCCGATCAAGCAGGAGCTCATCTGTAAGTGGGTCGATCCCGAACAGATGACCAACCCCAAAAAGTCCTGCAACAAAACTTTCAGCACCATGCACGAGTTGGTTACCCACGTCTCGGTGGAGCATGTCGGCGGACCCGAGCAAACGAACCACGTCTGTTTTTGGGAAGAGTGCGCCAGGGAAGGGAAACCTTTCAAAGCCAAATACAAACTGGTGAATCACATCAGGGTCCACACGGGAGAGAAGCCGTTCCCTTGCCCCTTCCCGGGCTGTGGCAAAGTTTTCGCCAGGTCGGAGAACTTAAAGATCCACAAACGCACCCACACAGGTAAAACCCCCCGAGCTCTATCCGCCCCATCACCACCCCAGACCCTTCGAACGGTAAATTTGTGTTTGCTAGAAACACGAGAGAGCGGATCCCTCCATCGGCGCACATCAGGCGTTTGATGTTTAACTCGTTTTTCGCAATAATGATTTTTTTAAAAAAAATCTAAAACTGTAAAATAAGATTGTCGTGATCGCGTTAAACAACGAAAATTAACTTTTCAAGACACTTCCTAAACCACTTGAGAAATCTCCTCTGTCGATGCTTCAAATTGTAACAGCACGAGTAATAATTTAATCCTTGAGATTGGGAAAACAGTGTGAGATAGGCAGCAAATGAATAGTGTACAGATTATTTTTACACATTTTAAAAGTAAATCTGTTCAGAATACAATTCGATCCTTAATGAATGGAGACGCGATAAATGTCGAAAATTAATAAAATTCTGCTGCTCTGATGAATTAAGAAACAATAACATTTCACAAATTCTGGTTATATGATAAGCAATGGAATTGTGGGTTTCTAGCATTTATAATTTTTTAATACATGAAAATATTTGGAAATTGCGTTGTGATATTTGGGAATTGCCGTAGGCCACAAGTTTAACATAAATATAAAACGCACATACTATTAGCAACCAAAAAAAACGTTCAACGGCAGCATCGACTTACAATTTATGTTGTGTTGCATAATATTTCTCTCAAGTGTGTAGAATTATGTCATCAGCAGTGGCCTGTATTTGGACCATAAACTCTGAATATAGGTCAAGATGTAATGTAAGGACAGAGGTTGTTGTGTGCAAAACGTGGTAGGCTGAGAAACTAATGCAAGCTTCGCCCGTGCGGCATTCATTATTTACAGTATTTATGTTTATATTTTCTAAATCACTGGTTCTTCAAAGGCACAAAAAAACCCCACAAAAGCGTTAATTAATTAATAAGTTTTTAAAAAAAAAACACACAATAACTATTTGCTTTCCAGAGAGTGGTAAGCAGGATGGAGGCCCATTGTCCGCTCAAGTGTAGGATTAATTATAGGTGCCAGACGAGTCCTTAGCAAGGTTTTCAACTGAGAAATTTATTTGCTCGATGTGGCTATCCTTCAGATTTCGAGGCAGTTTACATATCTTTTCGGAAACAATTTAAATGCTAATAGAATGTAATGTTACATTGTTCCTCTCTATTTAGCAAGATTGCTGTGTGATTCACACCTCCTGGTTCCGCGGCTCAGTAATTGTCCATAAAATACAAAGTTCAGACTGGATATTGTCAACGTTCCGGATACAATGGCCAATTTTAAAAGTGTACTCCCATAAATAAGTGTAGATAAGCATTTGTAATTATTCAGGGACTGTAAAAAAATGATCTACATATCGGTATCTACGTAGTGGGATTAAATTGGGGTTTGTGTTGGTTAATCCCTCGACTGACCATTTGTTTGGATATTTTATTTCTAAAATTCGTTTGGATCAATTAATTTAATACACTTGTTAATTCTGAAAGACTAAGAAGACTGTTTAATTAAATTCAGTCATTGTGTAAACGCGGTGAACTATTTCCTTTCGTTGTGTTGTAATCAGCTGGGGAAAGGCAGCTGGGAATCTTTTAATTGTGACTATTTCCATTTGAAAAAGGGACCCGAGCAATACAGTACTTGTAAACCCAGTACTTCTTATACTCCCATTAATCACTCAAATCTAAACGCGAATCAATTTGGTCAAGCGCATTTCCGTTTACAGCCTAAGACTTTAATTTAGGATGTTTCATTTGAAATATTTTGTGTGGGTTTTTTTTTTGGGTCGCGGTTAAAAATGCCATGACGAGTTATAAACGCCGATGGTTAAATATTCAGCAATTTTTAAAAAAAAATGTGCTTAAATCCAGGTGCTTTGAAATCCACCAAACAGTGTGGAGCATGGTGATTGCAGAGCGAAATGCAAGCGGTGGAAGGTTGATATATTCGTGGTATTGCTTGACTGAGCCTTTTCTCTATGTTGTTTTTTTCTTCTGTAGGTGAAAAGCCCTTTAAGTGCGAATTTGAAGGCTGCGACAGGCGTTTTGCCAACAGCAGCGACAGGAAGAAGCACATGCATGTGCACACTTCAGACAAACCCTATCTGTGCAAAATGTGCGACAAGTCTTACACACACCCCAGCTCTCTGAGGAAACACATGAAGGTCATTACTTTTCAATATTTATATAATGAGCGATCACTTGTATTAATTATAATCGGGGAACGGTACCCGTGGTTACTTTTTCTTTAAATTGCTGTTTTAGAAAGGACTGATTTTTTTTTTTTGCCTTCGACTTTTTGCAGGTTCATGAATCATCTCAAGGCTCCGAGTCCTCACCGGCGGCCAGTTCTGGTTATGAATCGTCTACTCCCCCAGTGCTGGTTTCTCCATCCACCGAACCCCAAAACAGCAATAATTTATCTCCCGCCTCCTCTGCCGTGCACAGTAACGCCGGCATTTCCTCCAACTTCAATGAATGGTACGTTTAAAAAAAAAGACGACAGGCCCAAAAGTGGGAGATCGGCGCCTGTGCTAACTTAATAAAAACAAAATTAAAACTTTCTCTAGAATCTGTGTAAAAGGAAAACGGAGAACGATATAATCCCCATCCAAGCAATACCGAGTTCCAGAGATTTTGCAGAAATGAAGATCAAGCGTTATTTATGTCCTATTGAACAAACTTTTTGGCTACTTTTACAACTTTGTACATAAAGAATTGCCGCCTGTCTGCTGAACTATATCTGGGATTCTTGATATTTAGCCTCGATTCCACGGTAGTAGCTATGGATTTCTTTCTTGAGGTGACAAGACATTTCCAAATTGCGCACAAAACGGAAACATAAAAGGACAGAAAGAATGACTTCCTTATCGTTGTGTTTTAATGCTGAAATTTATGTCACCTCTTCAGGGCGACCGATTGTAAAAAACTTCATGCAATCATATAGAATGGAAACTGTGCCAAAGTCAAGTTACAGTTCACAAACACACAGAAACACAAATAATTGCTTGTGAATGTATTTTTTTTTCTGTTAGCTGGGTTTTTATCTTGTGATGTTTTGTGCTTTGCAAGTTTGAATTGTGAAATACTATTGGAAGATTGTGAAAAAAGGTTGTGCCGTTAATTTTTGTAACAACAATATTCATTCTGTAAATACCCGCGTTACCATATTTATCCATTTGTAATTAAATTATGGTATTAACTTGCTACAGATGAAACAATATTTATAAAGAATGTTTCTTAACTATAAATATGTACAATTGTGAGTTAAACATGAGAGTGTTCAGATTGTTTTGTTTTAATTTCTAGATAAAATGTTTCCCTCTTTTCTTGTGCGATGTCCTGAGATCATTAACAGCATATAAAGATAATAATAAAACGTGTTGCAAGTGTACGTGCTGATATCGTTATTATTTAAGGCCCAAATAATCCGTCACTGCTTTTGACCTGTGTCACATTTGTTGAAGTTCGTCTCAGTCAATTTGTCTAAGGTTGCTCGATTTGTGTTTTTCGGTGATGGCAACGGTGTGTAATAGCCCACTGGTCTCCCAAAATGTCTAAAGACACTGGGGAAAGGGATCAATGAGACTAACTTCGTTTAGTCAGAACGCGTGCAATATTTGAGACAGATTTTACTTTCGTCATCATTTTAATTGTTTATTTGTCAAGCAGCTTGAGGGATAAATGCAGAGGCACATTTTTTTCAAGACAGTGATTGGCGGATAATTCGCTTGCGACGTTTGTGAAAGGTTTATCGGATGTGTTATTGTGGCAAAGTTAAGAAAGCAAGTTAGGCAGTAATGTAAAAACCATCCAAGGTGGGATTCATTTATAATCCAATGGGAGGGGAAAAGAGAGTAGACGGCGTTAATTAGTTCCTGCATATGGGATTGGTAAAACACGAAAATGTGCACAATTGTATGGAGATGGAGGTGGAATTCATTATCGCGCAGTTACAAAACCAGACACGTGTAAGAGGTGTTTTCGTTTGTATTTTGAATGACCGCAAGAAACTGGCAAGAGATGTGAATGCAAGTTACTGGGATGGGGGGAGGTTATGAATTCCCTATAAAATCAAAATGAGCACTGCATCTGCTACTTGTTATACAGTCTGAATGGAAAATATGAGATTTATTTCCAAACATAATTGAGAACCATGAACAGAGAAAATGTAACGCGCTATTTAGAACGGAACTCTTAAGCGCCCTGCGGCGGCTGAAGGTTGCCGCAGATATAAAACAAAATGTGGAAATATTCTCGTAACTTTTTTTTTACAACTTACAATGAAACACGTCACTCTCGCGGCTCCTTCTTTACGCCATTAGGTTTAGTGACGATGTCAAATCTACAAGCCGAAGAGAAGTAACTTTCAAAAAACAATACAACTTCCACCCTGCCCTGGGAGAAAACACTACAACAAAACACACAAGCAAGTAGATTTCACTTGTAGGTGTCATCCATTGGGGTTTGCCATTGTGCAAAGAGTCTATAATCAAATCCGACTTCAATACAATTTTAGCTGGACTGAAAACTAAAAAAAATGTGCTTATCGTTTGAAAGCACCAAACCTCGATCTGGTTGATTCAGGTCTAAAAGAAATAAGTAGACTCGTGCCAGCTTTAAATAAACCCAGACAAAGCAACGCTTTTAACGGAGTACGAGAGAGAGAGAGAGAGAGGAGAGAGAACTTGAACTTGACTTTGCGTCACTCGGGGCTATTCTGGTTCATTGTTTACAGCTGTAGTTGGATGTCACACAATTAAACACCGTTGTCACGTCTCACGAGTCGTATATTTTATTTTCTGCCCTTGGTATGTGTTGCGTTGTGATAGCATTTCCGTTACCGATCGAACGTCGCAGCTGTAGTGGAGATTACACTCAGGGAGAGTGAATGTCCCAACATTTATATGTAAAAAAAAATCTCGTGTCTCCCCTCCCACCATCACCAAATAAATATTTTGAGATTATGCCAAGAGGAACTTGAGCTGCTGGGAAATGTAAGTACCATTTTGTTCTGTTTGCTTCGATTTCTAATTTCATTTAAAATTTACAACTAAAGGAGCAGACGGATATTCCTACCGCATTATTTATTGATAAAATATGTTTTGGAACCTTGACAGGGAAAAATTGAGATAAAAAAAACAGCTTTAAGGGGACAGTTAAAGTGATATTTTCAGCTTCACATTTCAAAACAACACGAAAATGCAAATCGTTATAAATTACATGGTATCTGTTTCAATGGTGTACGTCTAGCGATAAACTTACTTTTATTATTTAAATATACATAAGTTAATCAGTAAGTTTTAGAAGTAAATGGACTCTGAAATCGGATAATCAGAGAGTATTTGGCTGTCTACGGAATACCGTTTTGTTGCTGCAACGTGTGGTCATAACGCTCCAAAGTCACCAGAGTGATGATGACACCGAAACAACGTTATGATATAATTTTATAAAGAGATCGTTAAATGGTCTATAAATTACAGTTAGAGACCCACCTGAGGGCACAGTGACTGTTGTATTGATAATTACAGGGGGATATGGCGAGTCCCTGTCACTCGAAATGGCAGCTCATAAATTATAAAGCTGCCCTAATAAACATTCAATTGTACCTCTCAAATCGGCAGATTTTATGGTACGTTCCAAAGTTATAAGACAATTTTAAGAGCTCATTCAATTGACCCTGCTAGTAATGATTAACAATACTACGATACAGTAAGGACCACAATTGATGCCCTGGTTTGGAATGGGTTTGTTTATATCATGTAGTTGGATAAATTGCATTCTACCATGAATCAGAGAGAGAAAGCCCCGGACAAGAAACACGCGCTTCAAAGATCTAAATTCAAAACAAAATCCACAAATGCACATTTTGAAAAAATACTCTTAATCAACTGTAATGTTTTGCGAGCGCCCATCAACGCGATTTAAAGCGGTATTTACTTACCATAGATTAAGTTTTGTTGTCCAAAACATCCTCTTTATGTTCGTTAAAGGGGATAAAACCTAAGAGTAGGAAAGTCTGTGTTCACTGTGAAAAAATAATTTCGCATTACAAAGCTGTGATTGTGTTGTCTGAAAGGTCGGCGCAGAAAAATGTCAATAAATTGTAATCTCCGTGCATAAGTTGCATCACCTGTACATAGACAGGACATGGTCAAAACAGTAAGGCTCCGATAATCTATGTACGAATACATGCATGTTGTATATCTACTGTACTCGCACACATAGATGTATACAGGCAAAAGACTTGTGTTTCTAAATATTAAAACGTAATTTACAAATACTAAAACGTGACCAGTCACAATCAAATGTAATAGTGGTTTGAATGCTGGGCACATACTAATCGATAAAATATTTCATTGGTAGGATAGCTACTAAAGATGTGACACTGACTATAATTTTTAAAATTTGAACTACTCTCTAGTGTTCGTGTAACTTTTGAGGAATGCATTCAAAATTATTTCTTCTTTTATTCATATTTTTCCAGTTTTGCATGTATGAATTAAATTAATAATAAACCAATGACTGCGTTTATTAAAGGATGTGCAATGGTTCATTCTGTTTTACATTAATGGTTTAACATGTATTTATGTCGATCAAAGTGTGTGTGTGGGAGTAATTTGGTTACTTAAGTTTCACCAATTAAAATGATCACAAGCTTGTGTTCGTTAGCGTACAAATTATTTTCTTTGGAAGATAAATTAATCTCTTTGACTACTCCATTATGCAATCGCCACTCGTTAATTAAAATGTGACAGTGGTTCGCCTGGAAAAAAAATATTAACTCTGTGTTGATAACGTGACTTAAAAAAATCACTCGATTTTCAAAAGGATAAAAAAAAATCTATCACTCCTGCTGTCACTCGAGCTGCAGGGAAAAATAAAGATGTGTAAAGATAATTATGAAGATGAAAATGGTCAGGGTAACGTTGATGGTGAAGGTGGTGATGATGATGATGATGATTTGACAACTACAGTAAGGGTCAAGGGACAGCCCCATACCGTGTCCAGATATCTGCTCATCCCTGCAACACACTGTTACGATATTGATCCATGATGAAAAATGAACACAAACGCTATATTGTTGGAGGTGAATACCGATTCTGACGAATTTGAATGTTAGTGTAGCTTTACTTAGCCAAAAGTATTATCGATTAAACAATCCGTTGCAGTGGGTGGTTCAGATTTCTGGTTTTTTTTCATTTGTATTTTCTTAGAAGCTCAAATTGTAAACAATGCATTTTAAACTTCACATTTGAAACCAGATTGTTCAACGCTTGACGATCCAAGCGTCAGGTGCACTGTACACAATAACCAGTACACACTTGGCGCGATTCTGGAAATGCCTACACCATCCAGCTACACAACTGTGTTGTTGCATGTGTATTGGTATCGATGAAAATATTATTATGAAAATGACATTATTTGTGCAACAGGTACATTTACATTTTTTTTTACATTGTGCACATCATACATGCATGTTTTTAAAAAGATATTTCTACACAATTAGGTCATGTATGTCTTGGTGTTTTGAAATTGTGTAATTTTCTTCTACAGATTCGGACATTTTAAAAGGTGTCACACTGGCTGAGTGCTATCTCCTGTTTAACCCTTTGATTGCCGTGTGCACTTTCACAACAGTTTTGTTTGCCACCTGATGCTTAATATATTTTTAATAGTGAATATTATATAAGTGGAAAAAATAAACGTAAGAGAGCGACAGAATATTTTGTAATTGGTTTTGTGAATAAACCAGCACATTGTAATTTCTATTTTAATTACACGTAAGTACGGTTATTCGGTTGTTACATAATTAGTACAGGTTACAAATTAGTAATTAGTTGCATGTACTGTTGAGTTTGGAAGTGGAGAGTTTTCTCTGCTTTTTCCACATCCCTTACGCTTCCGAATTAATTTGACCTTGGATTACTGCGAGTATCCATCCTGGTGCACTGGTATTTAATGATAACGTGCTTGGTTGACTTATCAGGATCGCTACCTGGTTTCGCGCTGACGTCTCTCACGGTCTCTCCTCGTTAACTGGAGAGCTGTGCTAAACTCGAATTGCTGCCGCACCTAGAACACATAATTCCTAATATTGTTATTTTTGGACAAGATACAGACAGTATCAATACGTGACTACGATTGCACGAAATCAAATCAAATCTGAAAACAACCTGGATTCTTACCTTTATAGATTAAGGGTCGATGAAAATAATTTCTTCATTTGGAGGTTTTAACACAATAAGCCTGATGTAGAGTTCTGAACGGATTTTGACTGTTTACATAGTTTTGAGCGTTTAAGTAAATAATAGACAACTCACATGTACTACACTTTTGTTGATTATTATTCTTACCGACACTGTAGTTCCAATTGCAATGTGATATATTTATTTTATCATTTATATTTATTTTTAGGATCAAACGAACTTTCTGAATTAATATTCGCTTTAATTATTCTCATCGCCACTTAACATAGTGTAAAGTGAAGGTTTTGGTTTTATTAATACAGTAAATCATACACTGATATTTTCTTGTTTTGGATGGACCTTAGAATAATCTTAACGGGTACTGTTTTTAGTTATTTAAATGATGGTTGGTTTATTCGAGTTAGAATTTGGATTACGATTTAATTTCTATTCGATTTGAAATCAAATGTGCAACAACTAACGGGGCCGGAGAGTTTAATCCAGCGGCACTCCGGGACTGGCAAAGCAGTCACACTCGGCTGATTTAATTCACTATTATACGTGTCCTTACTCTGTAATTATGCTCGGATCTTTCATCGTTTTAGCAAGTCAAGACAAAGTCCAAGGGTTTTAAAAAAACAATTTGATGATCATCAATCTTTTATTCAGAAAAAAAATAACGTTGACACTTCAACAAGTTCAGTTACAGTTATTGCATTAATATCGCTAGCCTTATCCTTGCCGCCGTTTCTAGTTGTTTCACCATGAGACAGCAAGAATAAAACATTCGATTGGAAAATCACCGTTTTCTTATTTGAAACTATCCGCACACACCGTACTTTGAGTTTAGTCATCATTATATTTATTGGAGTTCTGTGAAAAATATAGTTCAGTGACTTTAGTACAATAATATACATTGTTTTAAACAAATAATTACACTTTTTAAAATGACATTTTCATTTTAAAATAAGAATTAATTGCACGTAGAAAGGATAGGTCATTTTATAAATTCAACCGAAGTTAACTTGCGAAATGAAAGTCGCGATTCCAATCATCTATATAAGTTACACTTCCTATTTTTTTTCTTGGGGCTTTCATATTTTTTACCAAAATTGCCACAGAGATTGGCCGATCCCTGCGATTGTATACGACGGAGCTCTGCCACACTCTTGGCATTTGCTTACCAGCTGCGAGGTGTGACTATCGAGCAGTGTCGCTGAAATTTTCTAGCCGGGCGTTTATTGTAACTGTATCATAGTATTACTGCTGGAAAAGTTCGAGTCCAAAGATAGACTGGGGGACGCTTTCTCCTTTCTTCCTTGAAGAGGCAGCCTCTTTGTGTTGATCTTAATAAGAGGTTTATGTCGTTCTAATCTCTCGAAGTCTTTTTTTCCCTTGCTTGTCTATGATCAGAATACACGACATTGCATTTGTAAAAAATAAGCAACTTAAAACCCACACATATGTTCAAGAGAGCGTGACATGACCGAATTATAATAAGGAAAGATACTGATGTAAGAAAGTGATATTTTACGTGTCAATGTTTATTTTTCTTCCCTTTATCAATAATAATATTTAAAACATACGACCAGGATTTAGTACTATAAAATATGGTCTATATTAAATTTCTAATGTTAACTCCTCCCGATCTATTTCCTGTAAATGGTTATTTATATATAGTGGGACCGGGTAAGATATATTCCATGATAACGAGAACATTAAGAATTGCTGCTGTTTTCTCAATATTTAACCTGTGTCAGAAAACAAATATTCTATTTCTACACTTTCCCATGAATTCATTTTTATAAAAGCAGAGTTGTACTTTTTAAAGTAGATTTTTACTTTAGAAAATAATCAGAGGTTAAGACTAGATTTATAAAGCGACAAGAAAGCGCAGTTTTCAAAGCAATGAGCCCATCGTCAAATCTAATGTATATGTAAGAACGTTTTGGTAATACAGACGTCAGTTGCAATCCAATATCATTTTACAATGTAAATTGCGTGTGATATTCAATACTTAATAACAGTCTGAAGGGACACATATCTGCTTTTTAATCTCGAGCTCTCTTTCTAATGTCATGTAAAATAGAATTGCCTTCCACCTAGGACAATACTGAATATCTAGCCCCGCACATGAAGGAAAGCTACCTGGACAAGGCATCGACAGGTGCACGCGGAACCACACATACCTCAGCACACGGAGAGAATGGGGAAAAAAATTGAAGGGATTAAAGACAACTAAAAACAAGCCTTGCTTGCTGACCTGAGGATTCCCACTTTTTTTTTGCTTTTTTAAAAAAAAAACTATCTTTTCTCCTAGGATGGTAGCCGAGTGCAGTATTAAAGGAGTGCTGCATGTGTGATGCTCTGTTTTTTTTTTACTTGTATATTGTGTCATAAATCTAATTTTTAGGTGTATATCATCAATGGCTCAAAAAAACCAACATGATGCCAAAAGAAATTGGTAGCTTTTTGCTGCTTGCTCAGTGATTGTGTTAGTACCTGTTTAGTAACATTTGAGGTATTGTTCAGTTAAGAATGATTTGTTGTGATTGGTTACTTTTTTATAAGTATGACAGTCAGGATTTTTTTCCTTATGGACATCTTGCAAGTATGGTACTTGATGAATGCCAGACATTTTCTGTCTCACTTTGATGTGTGGTATACACTTGCCTGCTGACACACCTTAAATGCAAGACTTTTGATTGTATAGTTGGATATGAATATTTGGCAAGGGTCACAAAGGTATCAAAGTATCATAGTATGGTACAGCACATAAGGAGGCCATTCGGCCCATAGTGCTTGTGCTGGCTCTTTGAAAGAGTTATCCAAATAGCCCCACTCCCCATAGCCATGTAATTCTTTTCCCCTTCAAGTATTTATCCAATTCCCTTTTGAAAGTTACTATTGAATCTGCTTCCACTGGCCTTTCAGGCAGTGAATTCCAGATCATCACAACTCGTTGCGTAAGAAAACTGTTTCCTTATCTCACCTCTGGTTCTTTTGCCAATCTCCTTTAATCCGTGTCCTCTGGTTACCAACCCACCTGCCACCGAAAACAGTTTTTCCTTATTTACTCTATCAAAACCCTTCATGACTTTGAACACCCCTATCAAATGTCCCCGTAACCTTCTCTGTTCTAAGGAGAACAACCCCAACTTCTCCAGTCACTCCACGTAACTGGAAGTCGCCTCATCCTTGGTATCATTTTAGTAAATCTCCTCTGCACCCTCTCTAAGGCCTTGACGTCCTTCCTAAAGTGCGGTGCCCAGAATTCAACACAATACTCCAGCTGAGGTCTAACCAGTGTTTTATAAAGGTTTAGCATAACTTCCTTGCTTTTGTACTCTATGCCTCTATTAAGCCCAGAATCCCACATGCTTGTGTAACAGCCTTCTCAACTTGCCCTGTCACCTTCAAAGGTTTGTGTACATACACCCCCAGGTCTCTCGGTTCCTGCACCTGTTTTAATATTGTACCATTGAGTTTATATTGTCTCTTCTCATTCTTCCTACCAAAATGTATCATTTTACACTTCTCTGCATTAGATTTCATCTGCCGTGTGTCTGCCCATTTCACCAGTCTGTCTATGTCCCCCTGAAGTCTGTTATTATCCTCCACATTGTTTACTACATTTCCGAGTGCCGTGTCATCTCTAAACTTTGAAATTATGCACTGTATACCCAAGTCCAGGTCATTAATATGTATTCTATATGTATATTTATTCTGGGATTTCAGGTGACACTATAAACCATGAGAGTGAAACTCAAGGAGTTATGGTTTCTGTACAAAGTCTAAATTATATTACAGTCTACTCTCAACAACCTGATAAATGTAATCTGCACTAAAATCTCAATAACTGATCATATGAAAAAGTAAGCTGAAATATTCTACAGATTGAAGATTACAATTTTTTTTATCAATGTCAACGCCTCAGCTTATATTATCACATGATTTGTAGGAATGTAAAAAATGTCTGTGGCCTTTGCTGTTCTTAGCTGGGGTGGCAACTGGTTGTGCTATATTTGGCTCCATTGTCCCTGGATTAGGTACAATAAGTACAGTATAATGTTCCTGATTGCTGTCCAGTGCCCCTTCTGGCAGTCCAAATGTAGACATCAGATGAGGACAAAATTGGCTTGGCTGTGATTCTCCTTGTGGTCAACAAGCCTGCTGAGATTCAACACAAGGCTCACACGTGAATAATGGCCACATGGGCAAGGTATCAGAGGCACCAGCCTCTGAGCAATAGGTCAACGCCCTATGGAAAGATGCCCAGATGCACAAGTCTTTAAAAGTGGAAGGACACATTGATAATGCTGTGAAAAAAAGAATATGGGATCCATCTACTCTTACATGCATCTTGGAAGTAGAATGCACATCCTGAATACCATGCCTGCAGATGAATGCAACCCAATGTTCTTGTTTCAAGTTAATAATCATCAGCATGGATTTGTAAAAGGTAAGTCATGTTCAACAAATTTAATAGAGTTCTTTGAGAAAATAATGGAGTGTATTGATAAAGGCAATGAGCAGATGTTGTGTATATGGATTTTGAAAAGATGTTTGATAAGGTGCACATGGGATGCTTGTTGACAAATATAAGGCACATGGTGTTAAAGGGAGTGTGGCAACATGGATAGCTAAAGATCAGAAAACAGAAAGTACTGTTTAATGGATGCTTTTTTTGGGAAGGAAGGATGTAAACATTGGTGTTCTACAGGGGTCAGTGTTAGGACCATTGCTCTTCATTGATCTACACGTGGGTACAAGGAGCATAATAGCATTTTTTTCAGATGACACAAAAGCAGGGAACATGGTTAACTGTGAAATTATGAATAACTTAAGGAGGACATAAAGAGGTTAGTAGATTGGGCAGATAGATGTCAAGTGAAATTTAATGCAGACAAATTTGAGGTGATTCATTTTGAGAGGAAGACTAAGGAGAGGATATATACACTAAATGGTAAAAGTTTAAAGGAGTATAGGAGCAGAGAGACTTAAGGGCTCAGACACACAAATCTTTAAAGATTGCAGAACAAATTGATAAAGCTATGAAAAAGCATTTGGGATTATAGCTTTCATAAATAAGAACATTGAGTACAAAAGCAAAGCGATACAGCTAAATCTATACAATCATTGGTTAGACTGCAGTTAGAATATTGCATCCAGTTTTTGGCACCTTCCTTTAGGAACAATGTTAAGACCATTAAGGGAGTGCACAAGAGATTCACTGAGATGAACCCAGGGATGGGGACAGACTCAAGAAACTTTTCATTAGAAGGCCAAGAGAAGATCTAGTAGAGGTATTCAAAATTCTAACAGGTTTAATAAAGTAAATCAGATCAAACTATTTCCACTGGTTGATGACTTAGTAACTAGCAGGTATTAATTAAAGATCATCAGCAAAAGAATGAAGCAAGAGATTAGGAGGTTTTTTTTTAGATTAAGGATTGTTAAGACGTGGAACACATTATTAGAAACAGTGTTGTAAGCAAAATCTATAATAGCTTTTAAAAGGGAAGTGGATACATATTGAACAAGAAAAATTTAAAAGGCTATGGAGAAATGGCAGGGGAATGGAACTAATTGGATAGCTCTTTCAAAGAGCTGGCACAGGCACGATGGGATGAATGACCTCTTTCTATGCTGCAAAAATCTATGATTCTCTGACCCTATTAGTCTCATAATTTACCTTTCCAGCAGCTCTCAATAGCTCTGAAGAGGCTTCAAGCATTACTTTCACTTTACAAGATCCTGCTTAGTGGATGAGCGAATAGAAGGCTCTAGATTTGTTTTCTTTCTGACTTTGGCTGCAGAGGCAAGAATATCACTGACCTCATCATCTGCTATTGAGTCTGCCCTATTGGCAATCACAGAAACTCCATCACACAGACTCCCCTTGAAGAAAGAGTGAGGAAAGCTGGTCTGCTGTTACTGTACCTATCTTATTCCATGTTACCATCAATGATGTGTTGGATGGTGTTGTAATGGATGATTTTGGAGCATTTGTTCCAGGTATTTCGGAAAAGATTGCAGCACTTTATTTGATAATGATCAATTGGAGCTGGAGACTTGCCTGCAGATCCAATGTGTGCTATTTTTCATTTTGAACAATGGGCTAACCAGAGGGCTGATACTGGATGCTTCCCAAATGTGGTATTATGACTCTGCCTGACTTATTGAAGGGATCACTAAATGTTTAATAGGAGATACAAGGAGCATCTGACCTGTTCATTTAAGTTAGTTCTCAGGTGGATGAAAACTTTAACTTGTAACTCTGGTGAGAAGGGGAAGAAGAGCAGTTTGGTTTTCCATTCAGTGACAGCAAAGTTAACCCATGGCATAAAAAAATTGTGAACAAACAGCTCTCCATTAGCGAAAGAGAACAAAAGGTAAAACACTCACACACCAGCACTATCGATATCATTATTGTACCACCGATGAAAGAAAGAATTGCATTTATATTGCACCTTTCAAGCCCATGGAATAAAATGGGCAGTGGCAGCATGGATACGAAATTGGCTAGGTGACAGGAAATAGAGAGTAGTGGTGAACGGTTGTTTTTCAGACTGGAGGGAAGTGTACAGTGGTGTTCCCCAGGGGTTGGTACTAGGACCACTGCTTTTTTCTGATATATATTAATGACTTGGACTTCGGTGTACAGGGCACAGTTTCAAAATTTACAGATGACACAAAACTTGGAAGTGTAGTAAACAGTGAGGAGGATAGTGATAGACTTCAAGAGGACATAGACAGGCTGGTGGAATGAGTGGACATATGGCAGATGAAATTTAATGCAGAGAAGTGCAAAGTGATACATTTTGGCAGGAAGAACGAGGAGAGGAAATATAAACTAAATGGTACTACTCCAAAGACAGACCTTGGGGTATATGTGCACACATTTTTGAAGGTGGCAGGACAGGTTGAGAAAGTGGTTAAAAAAGCATATGGGATCCTGGGCTTTATGAATAGAGGCATAGAGTACAAAAGCAAGGAAGTTATGTTGAAACTTTATAAAACACTGGTCCGGCCACAACTGGAGTATTGTGTCCAATTCTGGGCACCGCACTTTAGGAAAGATGTGAAGGCTTTAGAGAGGGTGCAGAAAAGATTTACTAGAATGGTTCCAGGGATGAAGGACTTCAGTTACATGGATAGACTGGAGAAGCTGGGGTTGTTCTCCTTAGAGCAGAGAAGGTTGAGATGAGATTTGATAGAGGTGTTCAAAATCATGAAGGGTCTAGACAGAGTAGATAGAGAGAAACTGTTCCCATTGGCGGAAGGGTCGAGAACCAGAGGAGCAGGGAACCTTCGGTTCTTTTGCCAATCACCTTAAAACCATGTCCTCTGGTTCTTGACCCTTCCGCCAATGGGAACAGTTTCTCTCTATCTATTCTGTCTAGACCCTTCATGATCTATCAAATCTCCTCTCAACCTTCTCTGTTCCAAAGAGAACAACCCCAGCTTCACCAGTCTAGCCACATAACTAAAGTCCCTCATCCCTGCAATAATTCTAGTAAATCTCGTTTTTTTCTCCAGTTGTAGCCGAACCAGTTTTTTTTATAAAAGTTCATCATGAACTCCTTACTTTTGTACTCTATGCCTCTAATTATAAAGTCCAGGATCCCGAATGCTTTTTTAACCGCTTTCTCAACTTGCCCTGCCACCTTCAACGATTTGTGCACATATACTCCCAGATCTCTCTGATCCTGTACCCCTTTTAGAATTGTGCCCTCTAGTTTATATTGCCTCTCTTCGTTCTCGCTTCCAAAATGTATCACTTTGCATTTTTTTGTGTTAAATTTCATCTGCCACGTGTCCGCCCATTCCACCAACCTGTCTATATCCTCTTCAAGACTATCACTATCCTCTTCACTGTTCACTACACTTCCAAGTTTTGTGTCATTTGCAAATTTGGAAATTGTGCCCTGTACCCCCAAGTCCAAGTCATTAATATATATCAAGAAAATCAGTGGTCCCCGCACCGACCCCTAGGGAACACCACTGTACACCTCCCCCCAGTCTGATAAACAACCTTTCACCACTACATTCTGTTTCCTGTCACTTAGCCAATTCCGTATCCATGTTGCTACTGCCCCCTTTATTCCATGGGCTTCAATCTTGATGACAAGCCTACCATGCGGTACTTTATCAAACATCTTTTGAAAGTCCATATACACCACATCAACTGCATTGCCCTCATCGATCTTCTCTGTTACCTCATCAAAAAACACTATCAAGTTAGTTAAACATGATTTGCCTTTAACAAATCAATCCACACTCGACCAAGTGACTGTTAATTCTGTCCCAGATTATCATTTCAAAAGTTTCCACACCACCAAGGTTAAACTGACTGGCCTATGGTTTCTGGCTTTATCCTTACACCCTTTTTTGAACAAGGGTGTAACATTTGCAATTCTCTGGCACTACGCTTGTATCTAAGGATGCTTGGAGGATTATGGCCAGTACCTCTGCAATTTGCTTCCCTCAACAACCTAGGATGCATCCCACCTGGACCGGGTGACTTATCTACTTTAAGTACTGCTAGTCTTTCTAGTATCTCTTTTTTATCAGTTTTTAGCCCACCCAGTAGCTCAACTATATCTTCCTTTACTGAGAGTCTGGCCGCATCTTCTTCCTTGGTAAAGACAGATGCAAAGTACTCATCACAGCCATGCCCTCTGCCGCCATGAGTAGATCTCCTTTATGGTCTCTGATCAGCCCCACCCCTCCTCTTACGACCCGTTTACTATTTATATTCCTGTAGAAGACTTTTGGATACCCTTTATGTTGGCCGTCTGTCTATTCTCATACTCTCTCTTTGCCCCTCTTAGTTCCTTTTTCACTTCCCCTCTGAACT
The DNA here is from genome assembly GCF_035084215.1 of Heptranchias perlo. Taxonomy (NCBI): domain Eukaryota; kingdom Metazoa; phylum Chordata; class Chondrichthyes; order Hexanchiformes; family Hexanchidae; genus Heptranchias; species Heptranchias perlo. The sequence goes on from NC_090330.1 coordinate 108,698,016, forward strand.
TTCTATATTCTGCCTGGTTCTCACTGTTATCAACCTGTCATACGCCCCTTTTTTCCATTTCATCTTACTCTCTATCTCTTTTGTCATCCAGGGAGCTCTGGATTTAGTTGCCCTACCTTTTTCCCTCATGGGAATGTACCTACACTGTATTCGAACTATCTCCTCTTTAAAGGCCGCCCTATGTTCTATTACAGTTTTGCCTGCCAATCTTTGATTCCAATTTACCCAGGCCAGGATAACTTTCTTGACCAGTACGTTTCCGGCCCAATGAGGAAGGAGGCATTGCTGGACTTGGTTCTAGGGAATGAGGCATGACAAGTGAGCAAATGTCAGTGGGGGAGCATTTAGGGAGCAGCGATAATAGTATCATAAGGATTAGCATAGCGATGGAAAAAGACACGGACCACTCTAAAGTAAATCTTTGATTTCAATTTCCCCGGGCCAGATCTGTTCTCATCCCACTGAAATTGGCCCTCCTCCAATTGAGTATTTTTACTTTAGAGAGGTCTGTGTCCTTTTCCATAGCTATTCTAAACCTTATGATACTATGATCGCTGCTCCCTAAATGCTCCCCCACTGACATTTGCTCCACTTGGCTCGCCTCATTCCCTAGAACCAAGACCAGCAGTGCCTCCTTCCTCGTTGGGCTGGAAAGGTACTCGTCAAGAAAGTTATCCCGGAACACACTTCAAAAATTCCTCCCCCTCTGTGCCCCTTATATTATTATTGTTGTCCCAGTCTATATTAGGATAGTTGAAGTCCCCCGTTATCACTACACTATAGTTTTTGCACCTCTCTGTAATTTCCCTGCAATTTTGCTCCTCTTTATCCTTCCCACTAGTTGGTGACCTATCGAATATACCCATTAGTGTCATGGCACCTCTATTGTTTCTTAACTCTAACCAAATAGATTATGTCCTTGACCCCTGCAGGACATCCTCTCTCTCCAGTCCTGCAATATTCTCCTTAATCAATACTGCCACCCCCTGCCCCCCCCCCCAGCCCTGCTCCTTTCTTTCCTTCCCTATCTTTCCTGAACACCTTGTATCCAGGAATATTTAGTACCCAATCCTGCCCTTTTTTGAGCCAGGTCTCCGTTATCACCACAACATCATATTCCCATGTGGCTATTTGCGCCTGCAGCTCACCAACCTTGTTTACCACGCTTTGTGCGTTTACACACATGCACTGCAAACCAGTCTTAGACTTTCTTGTACTCTCTCTTAGTCTGATCCCACCTAATACTGTACTATTACTTGCACTAGTGCTATCTTTCTCCCCCGATCCTTTGTGCCCCTTGTTTCTCCTTTCCAATGCTACATCCTGGTGCCCACCCCCCTGCCAAATTACTTTAAACTCCCCCTTTAAAAAGTTTTTTTTTTGCAGTGCAGTCACTGTTGTAATGTAGGAAAAGTTTGGGGCACGACCTCCCAAAACACTTTACAGCCAATAAAGTAATTTTGCAGTGTAGTCAGTGTTGTAATGTAGGAAGAGTTTGGGGCAGGACCTCCCAAAACACATTGCAGCCAATAAAGTAATTTTGCAGTGTAGTCAGTGTTGTAATGTAGAATAAGTTTGGGGCAGGACCTCTCAAAACACTTTACAGCCAATAATTTTGCAGTGTAGTCAGTGTTGTAATGAAGGAAAAGTTTGGGGCAGGACCTCCCAAAACACTTCACAGCCAATAATTTTGCAGTGTAGTCAGTGTTGTAATGTAGGAAAAGTTTGGGGCAGATTGAAACCCATTTAATCACAAGAGTGAAATTTATTAGAGCAGTTTACACTGCATATATATATATATATATATAAAACAAATCAGTGTCATTGGTAATGAGTGTGTTCACATTGTGAATTGCAATGCTCACAGACCAGCCTGAAAAGTGTCTTTTTAATTTCTAACTCTTGACTTTGCGATTGAATTGGGCTAGTTGCCATTGCGTCACTTGACTTGAGTTCCTTGAGCGCCGATTGGCTGCCCTCCTACGCCCCCCCCCCTCCTCCCCTGGGGTGAGAGGTCAGGCAGGCAGCAATGGCGGCGCACAGAGTGAACGCCGGCGTGAGGAGCGCCGTCCTGACGCTGAAGGTGAGCGGCGGCGGCGGCGAAATAATTAAGGATTTAAAATCAAATGAGGCAGCGGAGGGGAAACCTTTACACACAGTCGCGCGGTTTCGGTGGGTGTAGCCGGTTACCGGGAGCGGAGCGGAGCGGCGGCTGCTTTAACGGGCTCGGGCCCGGCTCCGGGTCATGACCTTCTGCTCACTGACAGACCGGCCAGGCGGTCCCTCGCTTAAGAGTGACCTAAAATAAAAAAAAAACACATTGTTTCCCCTTTATTAATTTAACTTCTCTCATGACTCGTCACCTAGCCTTGGTTCAGTGGGCAGGACTCTGGTCTCTTGGGAATATTTTTCAAATGGTGAGAGTGTGTTGGTGTTTCAGAGGGATTTGGGTGTCCAAGAAACACAGAAAGTTAACCTGCAGGTACAGCAGGCAGTTAGGAAAGTAAATGGCATGTTGGCCTTTATTGCAAGGGGGGTTGGAGTACAAGAGCAAGGAAGTCTTGCTGCAATTGTACAGGGGCTTTGGTGAGACCTCACCTGGAGTACTGCGTACAGTTTTGGTCTCCTTATCTAAGGAAGGATATACTCGCCTTAGATGTGGAGATGCCGGTGATGGACTGGGGTTGACAATTGTAAACAATTTTACAACACCAAGTTATAGTCCAACGATTTTATTTGAAATCTACAAGCTTTCGGAGGCTTCCTCCTTCCTCAGGTAAATGTCAGGAACTCCTCGAAGCCTACGCATTTATAAATCACAGAACAATACATGGTGATTACAGACAGCCTTTGCAACTGCCCGTTGCCAAGGCAATCACCGTGTTCAGGCAGAGAGTGTTACCTACAGAACCCCCGAGTATACATTCAACAAAAAAAAACAAACAGGAAAAAAAAACAGAGAGAGAGAGGCAGAAACAAGCCAGCAAATGACCCGTTATATTAAAAACAGATAGCTTTTGTTCGCTGGTGGGGTTACGTGAAGCGTGACATGAACCCAAGATCCCGGTTGAGGCCGTCCTCATGGGTGCGGAACTTGGCTATCAATTTCTGCTCGACGATTTTGCGTTGTCGTGTGTCTCGAAGACCGCCTTGGAGTACGCTTACCCGAAGGTCGGTGGCTGAATGTCCATGACTACTGAATTGTTCCCCGACTGGGAGGGAACCCTCCTGTCTGGCGATTGTTGCGCGGTGTCCGTTCATCCGTTGTCGCAGCGTCTGCATGGTCTCACCAATGTACCATGCTCTGGGGCATCCTTTCCTGCAACGTATGAGGTATCGCCTTAGAGGCGGTGCAACGAAGGTTCACCAGATTAATTCCTGGGATGAGAGGGCTCTCCTGTGAGGAGAGGTTGATTAGAATGGGCCTATACTCTCTGGAGTTTAGAAGAATGAGAGGTGATCTCATTGAAACATATAAGATTCTGAGGGGGCTTGACAGGGTAGATGCTGAGAGATTGTTTCCCCTGGCTGGAGGGTCTAGAACTAGGGGGGCATAGTCGCAGGATAAGGGGTCGGCCATTTAATTCTGAGATGAGGAGGAATTCCTTTACTCAGAGGGTTGTGAATCTTTGGAGTGAGAGGTGATCTTATTGAAACGTAAAAGATTCTGAGGGGGCTTGACAGGGTACTTGCTGAGAGGTTGTTTCCCCCAGCTGGACAATCTAAAGCTAGCAGGCATAGTCTCTTGATAAAGGGTCGGACATTTAAGACTGAGGTGAGGAGGAATTTCTTCATAGAATCGTAGGTTACAGCACGGAAGGAGGCCATTCAGCCCATCGAGTCCGCGCCGGCTCTGTGCAAGAGCAATCCAGCTAGTCCCACTCTATCCTCGTAGCCCTGCAATTTTTTTTTCCTTTCAAGTACTTATCCAGTTCCCTTTTGAAGAGGGTTGTGAATCTTTGGCATTCTCTACCCCTGAGGGCTGTGGATACTCAGTCGTTGAGTATATTCAAGGCTGAGATGGATAGATTTTTGGACTCTAGGGGAACCAAGGGATATGGGGATCAGGTGGGAAAGTGGAATTGAGGTCAAAAGATCAGCCATGATCTTATTGAATGGCGGAGCAGGCTCAAGGGGCCTGCTCCTATCTCTTATGTTCCTATGAGTCAGAAGGTCCTGTTCCAGAAATTTGAGCCCATAATCCAGGCCGACACTCCCAGGGCTGGTGCCGAGGGAGCGCTGCCCTGTCGGGGGGCCGGTGCCGAGGGAGCGCTGCCCTGTCGGGGGGCCGGTGCCGAGGGAGCGCTGCCCTGTCGGGGGGCCGGTGCCGAGGGAGCGCTGCCCTGTCGGGGGGCCGGTGCCGAGGGAGCGCTGCCCTGTCGGGGGGCCGGTGCCGAGGGAGCGCTGCCCTGTCGGAGGGCCGGTCTTTTGGATGAGACATTAAACTGAGGCCCTGTCTGCCCTCTAAGGTGAAAGTTAAAGATCACAGCAGGGGAGTTCTCCCTGGTGCCCCGGCTGATATTTATCCCTCAACCAACATCACTTAAAAAAAACAGATTATCTGGTCATTATCACCTTGCTCTTTGTGGGACCTTGCTCTTTGTGGGACCTTGCTGTTGGCTGCCGCGTTTCTTGCATTACAACAGTGGCTACATTTCCAAAGTACCTCATTGGCTGTAAAGCACTTTGGGTTGTCTTGAGGTCATGAAAGGTACTATATAAATGCAAGATCTTTGTTAAAAAAAAATAAACAGCTCCATATGTTAAAATGGGCTTGTGACTTCTTGGATTATTGTTGGTGTTCATGAAGGTCATTGCTCACACTTTGGCTGATGTTAGCAGATCTTGATTACGTTTGTTGACCTATACTTTTTGTGATACTTTATTATTCTTTTTGATTCCATCTTCATACTTATAGACAATATAACTATAAAACTGTAAAGATTGTCGGTTGCCCCATACATTGAACGAACACAAGTTGATATGTGTCTATTCCCATCGTTGTAAAAAGTATTTCTTGCAATTTAAAATTGAAGGGCTCAATTTATTATATGCCAGATTTAAAATTTGTTTTGGGAGTGGAGAATGAAAGTTGACACTCGGTATCAAGATAATCTTTATTTTTATGGCCATTAAGTAACATTTGCATTTTCCGATAGCCAACAAATGCAGGATAATTAAGTGTAACATGCATACTTACTTTTCCTATATGAAAAGCACTGTGGCATTGATGTTACTATTTAGTGATGTATAATTATTGAACCAATTATTGAACAGTGCCATTATAGCATAGGTGCAAAATTGCTTATCCTGAAATTCACCTTTATTTTTGCTACGTGTGGGATTTGTTCACCATGCTGTAATATGCAGTTGTTTAAAAACATGGTTTTATTTCTGCCTTTATTTTCAAAATAACGGAAGTAGCCCATAAAGGCATACAATTGGGGATAGTGGTTCATTGTATCAGCGAGGTAACACTTCAGAACATTTCTTCTGAACCTTTAATTTTGATGTGGAGATGGCGGTGATGGACTGGGGTTGACAATTGTAAACAATTTTACAACACCAAGTTATAGTCCAGCAATTTTATTTTAAATTCACAAGCTTTTGGAGGCTTCCTCCTTCCTCAGGTGAACGAAATGAAATCCTCGAAATGAAATCGCATTTATAATTCACAGAACAATGCTTGGTGATTACAGACAGTTTTTTCAACTGCCCGTTGCCAAGGCAATCAGTGTGCAGACAGACAGGTGTTACCTGCAAGGTCTCAGAATATACAAATCACCAAAAAAAAACAACAAACAAAAAAAAACAGAGATAGAGAGGTAGAAACATAGAAAAGACAGCAACTGACCCGTTATATTAAAAACAGATAACATTTGTCCGCTGGTGGGGTAACGTGTAGCGTGACATGAACCCAAGATCCCGGTTGAGGCCGTCCTCATGGGTGCGGAATTTTGATGATCTTGGCAGAATACCTCCATGGAACCTCATTCTGCTTTGTTTATCACAGCCTCCCTTCTCTGCACTCTGATAAGGCTTCAGGTCCTAATGCTTTATCTGCTGTTGTCCTCAAGATGTGTGGCTCTGAACTTACCGGAACACCTGCCATCTTTTCAGACAGGCTCAGTCCACGATTGCCAGTATAGTTTGCTTGTAGTTTAGGCAAATGACATTGAAGGTTCTCCAGCGACTCATGTGCTTAATTGAGCCGGACAGACAAGGAAAGTGCCAGCTTTGTTCTCTGTGCCACTTTAACTGATCTGGGCTCAGGCTGGCAGTAGGCATGATCCAGTTAATGTCAGTATCCACGTGTTAGGAAGGGTTCTGGCTCTTAATTACTATTCAACATGTGGAAGTGAACGTCTGTCATTGGATGACTATCCGGTGCAGATGTAGGGTCAGGATACAATTGGGGATGACTGCGATGCCTGTCATGGTCAAATAGCCGGTTGGCATTTGTTGAGGCTCACACTTGAATAATGGCACTGGTGGATGCCCATGGACTGAGGGACTCTTGAGTAGTTAATGCCTTTGGGAGGGGAGAAAATTGACAAGAAGAGGGGAAAACCAGTGACTGACCAAGCAAACTAGTCAATGACCCCTTGAACCTGCTGATGACCAGATGAGTAGGGATTGTGGGATGGGGGCTCTGTGGGGGGATATATTTGAGAAAAAACATAGCTACTTGACTCAACTGCTTTCAGGTTTTGCAAGTAAAACTCTGGCAAATGGAGCTCAATGTGGGGAAGTCCACTTCGGAGCCGAGAAAGAAAAATTGGAGTATTTTCTAAATGGTAAGAAACTAGGAACTATGGAGGAGCAAAGAGATTTGGGTGTCCATGTACATAAATCCCTAGGAGCTAGTGGACAGGTACAAAAAGGCTAATGGAATGTTAGCTGTTTTCTCAAAGGAGCTGGAATACAATGGGGAGGAAGTTGTGCTTCAGCTGTATAAAGCTCTGGCCAGATCTGGAGTACTGTGTTCAGTTCTGGGCACCGCACCTCAGGAAGGATATATTGGCCTTGGAGGGTGTGCAGTGCAGATTCATCAGAATGATACCGGGGCTAAAAGGGTTAAATTGTGAGGACAGAGTGCATAAACTTGGCTTGTATTCCCTTGAGTATAGATGGGTGATCTAATCGATGTGTTTAAAATGATTCAATAGCGTAGATAAAGAGAAACTATTTCCTCTGGTGGGGGAATCCAGAACAAGAGGGCATAACTAGGAGAGGCAATATAAACTAAATGGTACAGTTCTAAAGTGGGTTCAGGAATAGAGAGATCCAGGGTATATGTGCACAAATCTTTGAAGATGGCAGGACAGATTGAGAAAGCGGTTAAAAAAGCATACGGGATCCTGGGCTTTATAAATAGAGGCATAGAGTACAAAAGCAAGGAAGTTATGTTGAACCTTTATAGAACACTGGTTCGACCATAACTCGAGAATTGTGTCCAATTCTGGGCACCGCACTTTAGGAAGGATGTGAAGGCCTTAGAGAGGGTACAGAAAAGATTTACTAGAATGGTTCCAGAGATGAGGGACTTCAGTTACAAGGATAGGCTGGAAAAGCTGGGCTGGTTCTCTTTAGAGCAGAGAAGGTTGAGATGAGATTTGATGAAAGTGTTCAAAATCATGAATGGTTCAGATAAAGTAAATAAAGAGAAACTGTTTCCATTGACGGAAGGATCGAGGACGCAGATTTAAGGTGATTTGCTAAAGAACCAAAGGCAACATGAGGAAAACTTTTTTACGCAGTGAGTGGTTATGATCTGGAATGCGCTGCCTGAAAGGGTGGTGGAAGCAGATACAATCATGGCTTTCAAAAAGGAATTGGATAAATACTTGAAAGGAAGAAATTTGGAGGGCTATGGGGCAAGAGTGAGGGAATGGGACTAACTGGATTGCTCTTACAGAGAGCCGGCATAGGCTCGACGGGCTGAACGGCCTCCTTCTGTGCTGTAACCATTCTATGATTCTTTGATAAAGCCCCACGTAAGAGGTTAGTGTGCAAAATTAAAGCACATGGGATTGGAGGTAATATACTGGCATGGATTGAAAATTGGTTAACTGACAGGAAACAGAGATTCGGAATAAATGGGTCTTTTTCGGGGTGGCAGGCAGTGACTAGTGGGGTACTGCAGGGATCAGTGCTTGGGCCCCAGCTATTCACAATATATAACAATGATTTGGATGAGGGAACCAAATGTAATATTTCCAAGTTTGCTGACGACACAAAACTAGGCTGGGTTGTGAGTTGTGAGGAGGATGCAAAGAGGCTTCAAGGCGATTTAGACAAGTTGAGTGAGTGGGCAAATACATGGCAGATGCAGTATAATGTGGATAAATGTGAAGTTATCCACTTCGGAAGGAAAAACAGAAAGGCAGAGTATTATTTAAATGGTGATAGATTGGAAAATGTTGATGTACAAAGGGACCTGGGTGTCCTTGTACAACAGTCACTGAAAGTAAACATGCAGGTGCAGCAAGTAGTTAGGAAGGCAAATTAAATGTTGGCCTTCATTGCAAGAGGATTTGAGTATAGGAGCATGGATGTCTTACTGCAGTTATACAGAGCCTTGATGAGACCACACCTGGAGTATTGTGTGCATTTTTGGTCTCCTTACCTAAGAAAGGATATACTTGCCATAGAGGGAGTGCAGTGAAGGTTCACCAGACTGATTCCTGGGATGGCAGGACTGTCGTATGAGGAGAGATTGTGTTGACTCGGCCTGTATTCACTTGAGTTTAGAAGAATGAGAGGGGATCTCATTGAAACATAAAATTCTGACAGGGCTAGACAGACTGGATGCAGGGAGGATGTTTCCCCTGGCTGGGGGGTGTAGAACGAGGGGTCACAGTCTCAGGATACGGGGTAGGACATTTAGGACTGAGATGAGGAGAAATTTCTTCACTCAGAGCGTGGTGAACCTGTGGAATTCTCTACCACAGAAGGCTGTGGAGGCCAAGTCACTGAATATATTTAAGAAGGAGCTAGATAGATTTCGAGACACAAAAAGCATCAAAGGGCATGGGTAGAGAACGGGAATATGGTATTGAGATAGAAGATCAGACATGATCATATTGAATGGTGGAGCAGGCTCGAAGGGCTGAATGGCCTACTCATGCTCCTATTTTCTATGTTTCTATAATAAAATTACACCCAGGTCATTCAGGAGTGAAATCAGGAAGTACTTTTTCATGCACAGGTTATTAGAAATTTTGAATTCTCTTCCCCCAAAAGGCTGTGGAAACTCGGATAATTGGAGCTTTTGAGACGGAGATCGATAAATATTTATTAGGTAAGGGTATCAATGGATTTGGAGCAAAGGAGGGTAAATAGGATTGAGGTACAGATCAGCCATGATCTAATTGAGTGGCGGAACAGGCTCAAGGGGTTGAGTAGCCTCCTCCTGTTCCCAAGTTTTGAGAGTTGGAGCATGTGGCAGCAGGGTTTATATTGCTCACCTCTTTACTTGTGTAAGGAAAATAAGTAGTTTTCGACTATTGCTGTATTTGCATGAGTAGGAATTAATTGAGATTTTTAAGAGAAGTCAAGACTGAGAAAGGCTATTGGACCTCATCCTTCTAGTATTCTGACTTTCCAATTATGCCATCCAATTGCATTTTGAACATCACTAATGTTTTTCTTTTTACTGTAGTAAATTATTTCAAGCGTTTATCTACCTTTTAATAAAGAAGTTATTCACAGTATCTGTTTTAAATTTACTTTCCACCAATTTAAATTTTTATCCTCTCTTTCCCCCCTGCCATGCTTTGAAAGTAACCTGGGTTTACCTTTTCTATACCCGTTTAATATTTAATATCCCAATGAAGTGCTCCTTTAAGCACCTTTCTGATCTATAGCGCTTGAGTTTCACAACTTACCTTCTTTGTTACCTCGAGGCTTGACTGTTCCAATGCTCTCCTGGCCGGCCTTCCACCCTCCGTAAGCTTGAGCTCATCAAAAACTCTGTCGCCCGTATCCTAACTCGCACCAAATCCCGTTCACCCATCACCCCTGTGCTCGCTGACCTACATTGGCTCCCGGTCCGGCAACACCTCGATTTTAAAATGCTCATCCTTGTTTTCAAATCCTTCCATGGACTTGCCCCTCCCTATCTCTGTAACCTCCTCCAGCCCTGCAACGCTCTCAGATCTCTGCGCTCCTCCAATTCTGGCCTCTTGCGCATCCCCGATTTTAATCGCTCCACCATTGGCGGCCGTGCCTTCAACTGCCTAGGCCCTAAGCTCTGGAAATCCCTCCCTAAATTTCTACGCCTCTCCTCCTTTAAGACCTATCTCTTTGACCAAGCTTTTGGTCACCTGTCCTAATATCTCCTTATGTGGCTCGGTGTCACATTTTGTTTGATGACGCTCCTGTAACGTGCCTTGGGATGTTTTACTAGATTAAAGGCGCTATATAAATGCTTGTTATTGTTTACACTTGGAATCAGTCTTGGAACTCCTCTTCATACCCCCTCCAACGCCTGTATGTATTTTTGGCTCCTTGATGATCAGAATTGAACACAAGCACACTGTTTTCTATCTTTTTAATCAGCTTCTATATTCTACCCTGCAGTCCTTTGGCTTTTAATCGAATTAGTCTTTTGTGTGGAGCATTGTTAAAAGTTCTCTGAAAGCCCAAGTAAACTATTGAGAGTTCTGCTATTTACTTGATCCTTTAAGAAGCCAATGACATTTGTTGGGTGTTATCTTCTCTGCTATACCATAGCACCTCCAGCTTATCCTTTAGAACAATTTCCATTATTATACTTGTTGATGTGGGGTTAATGGGATTATAGTTACCTGAGATTTGTCACCCTTTTCAAAAATAGGTATTGCGATTGCTTCCGTTCTTCTGGAATGTCACCAGTACCCAATGATTCTTTCACGGCTGTAGCCAGTGCTTTGTAAATTTCCTCTCCAATTGCCTTCGGATGTATACTATCAGGCTCAGAGAATTGTTAGCCTAAAGTCCTTTTAGGTTGTGAAGTACCTTTGCCACAGTGGCCCCAAACCCTCTAGGATGTTGGGTGTACTATTACAATTGTATGGCCACACCAACTTGCATTTATATAGCACCTTTAATGTAGTAAAACTTCTCAAAGCATTTCACAGGAGCGATTATCAAACAAAATTTGACAACGAGCCACATAAGGAGATATTAGGACAGGTGGCCAAAAGCTTCATCAAAGAGGTAGGTTTTCAGGAGCGTCTTGCAGGAGGAGAGGTTTAGGGAGGGAATTCCAGAGCTCAGGGCCCAGGCAGCTGAAGGCACGACCGCCAATGGTGGGGCAATTAAAATCGGGGATGCGCAAAAGAAGCAAGAATTGGAGGAGCGCGCAGATCTCGGAGGGTTGTCGGGCTGGAGGAAGTTACAGAGATGGGGGGAGGGGCGAGGCCATGAATTTGAAAATAAGGATGGGAACTTTAAAATCGAGATGTTGCTGGACCAGGATCTAATGTAGATCAGCGAGCACAGGGGTGATGGGTGAACGGGACTTGGTGCGAGTTAGGATCCGGGCAGAGAGTTTTGGATGAGCTCAAATTTATGGAGGGTGGAAGATGGGAAGCCGGCCAGGAGAGCATTGAAATAGTTGAATCTAGAGGTAACAAAGGCATGGATGAGGGTTTCAGCAGCAGGTGAGCTAAGGCAGGGGTGGAGACTGGCGATGTTACGGAGGTGGAACGGATATGTGGTTGGATTTAAAGTTATTGTCTTTGAATACCTCAGGAAAATATACCTTTTGATATTTTAACTCTTCTTCAGTTTCACTGCCATTTCAAGCAACGTCAGGAAAAAGGAATGGTTTCTTCTCTTACTATTTAATGATTATACATTGTTTTTTTTGAGAGAGTTTGTATGAAGCTAGATTCTTGTTCTAGGAAAGAAGTTTGCTTTTAGGCAAAGTGGGGAGAAATTTGCAAAACACATCAAAAGCACTGGGCCTAAAGAAAAAGCACATTATTTGACCATCTGATGTGGAAGAGGTGGACTGAGCTTCGAGGAAGTTGAGCTTGGAGTGAGTACTATCATGCTTGATAATATTTATCAAAAAGTAGATACCGCTTGTTCACAGATAGAAAGTGTGATGGGGAGGGACGAGACCGGGAAGTGATTGAAACACAAGGATGAGAATTTTAAATTGAAGGCGTTGGGGAGCCAATGTAGGTTCGCCATAACAAGGGTGATGGGTGATCGGAATTTGCTGCAGGATAGGATGTGGGCTGCAGAGTTTTGGATAAGCTGATATTTATGGAGGGTGGAAGAAGGAGGGCAGGAAAGCATTGGAATAGTCAAACGTGGAGGTGTCAAAGACACGGGATGAGGTTTTCAGCAGCTGATTGCTTGAGGTAGGGGCTGAGACGGTTAATATTACAGAGGTGGAAGTTGGGGCCCTTGTGATGGGAGGATATGTAGAATTACATAGAATTTACAGCACAGAAACAAGCCATTCGGCCCAGCTGGTCTATGCCGGTGTTTATGCTCCACATGATCCTCCTTCCTCCCAACTTCATCTCACCCTATCAGCATAACCTTCTATTCCTTTCTCTCTCATGTTTGTTTATCCAGCTTCCCCTTAAATGCATCTATGCTATTCGCCTCAACTACTCCTTATGGTAGCAAGTTCCACATTCTAACCACTCTCTGGGTAAAGAAGTTTCTCCTGAATCCTTCATTGGATTTATTAGTGACTATCTTATATTTATGGCCCCTAGTTTTGGTCTCCCCCACAAGTGGAAACATCTTCTCTACGTCTACCCTATCAGACCCCTTCATAATTTTAAAGACCTCTATGAGGTCACCCCTCAGCCTTCTCTTTTCTAGAGAAAAGAGCCCCAGCCTACTCAATCTTTCCTGACAGTTATAACCTCTCAGTTCTGGTAGCATCCTTGTAAATCTTTTTTACACCTTCTGTAGTCCCTCTATATTGCTTATCTAACATGGAAATCAGAACTGTGCACAATACTCCATGTGTTGTCTAACCAAGGCTCTATACAAGTTTATCATAACTTCTCTGCTTTTCAATTCTATTCCTCTAGAAACTAACCCCAGTGCTTTGTTTGCATTTTTTATGGCCTTGTTAACTTGTGATACGGAGTGAGAAGCGCAGCTCGGGATCCAAAAGACGCCGAGGTTACGAACAGTTTGGTTCAGCTTGAGACAGTGACTAGGGAGGGGAATGGAAACCAGAGGCAATGGTACATAGTTCATGGTGGGGTCTAAAGATCTTAGCATACATGCGGAGGCTAATGCCTTTTGAAAAATCATAGTGCCAATCTGATTGTTCAGCTAGATTGCAACAATTTCAAAAACACGAAAACCATTTATGTCGCACTTTAACGTAGCAAAATGTCCCAAGGCGCTTCTTAGGAGCGTTATCAAACAAAATTTGACATCGAACCACATAAGAAGATATTATGATAGGTGACCAAAAGCTCGTCGAAGAGGTAGGTTTTAAGGAGTGTCTTAAAGGAGGAAAGAGAGGTGGAGAGGTTTAGGGAGGGAATCCCAGAGCTTAGGGCCTTGGGCAGTTGAAGGCACGGCCGCCAATGGTGGAGCGATTAAAATCGGGGATGCGCAAGAGGCCAGAATTAGAGGAGCACAGAGATCTCAGAGGGTTGCAGGGCTGGAGGAGGTTACAGAGATTGGGAGGGGGCTAGGACATGGAGGGATTTGAACACAAGGAGAAACGAATCCCAAATGGATGGGGAAAACTGTGATGCTAAGCTAAAGGAACAGTGGTTAAGAGGGGTGTCTAAAAGCTTGGTCAAAGAGGTGAGTTTTGAGGAGGATCTTAAAGAAGGAGGGAGGTGGAGAGGCAGAGGGGTTTCGGGAGGGAATTCCAGAGAGCTAGAATAATCAGTTGGAATGATGCTTTTTTTGTCCTGTGTAGAGTTGCCAACCCTCCAGGATTGCCCTGGAGTGTCCAGGAATTAAAGATTAATCTCCTGGACACTGCTGCGAGCAAACCCAGGGACATTAAAAACAATTGTTTTTGTTACATTTTCTTGGAACACTTTTGTTTAACAGTTATAAAAACAGCAGAGATTGGAGAAAAAGGTTGGAGAAGTGGAGGTCAGCGATGAAACCTCCATGAATACGTCCAACCAGAGTTGGCAACCCTAGTCCTGTGGGGGACTGATTGTGACTCTTGATTTGAGATTACTGGGGCCGTTAGTGGTTTTTGTTATGTTTAGGATTTTGTATTAGAATACACAGAATGTATCTGTGACAGTCTGAATTGTTTGTCACTGTGACTTTGACATTCAAGTTATGCCTTTGATCTAAGATCACAGTGGTTTTAATTAGTAGATGATTCGTTTGATCAAAATGATCTGATGTATTCCATTGTTGTGACTTGTACGTTCAGCATAGACATGTGAATTGTTCATATCTCTTGTCGACATTGTATCAATTAAGATATATACTTTGTGCAGTATCTCTTACTTTTAATTGGATTTATGCATGAAGTATTCTTTGATTTTTTTTTTTGGGAGGGAAAAACCCAACATCTAAGGAACAGTTTTTGGAAGTGCTGCATTTGATACTTCGGGTTAAAGTAGGAGCTTTGAGACAACAGAGGAGTTATTTTGAAAGCTGTTAGCCAGAGCAGATTGTGAAGATCTCAGAGTTTTTAAACTTCAAGCCGGAGTGGAAACAGGTAGAATTCACTGTGCAATGTGTTAGTTTTTGATTGTCAAATTAACAGATTAAATTAACACAACCAGATCAGTAGCCATTTTTTCCATGGATAATTATGGATATTCACAATGTGTTTGTTGCTTCTAGTGCTTCCTATCACTATTTGTAAGTAAATTTATGTTTCTGGTGCATGTGTGCGTGCGGCTAATAGTCGTCATTTCAATTAGAATTGGGTAGTGTAGAATAAAACTTAACTCCAGTAAGCAGATGACAGCAAACGGGGTAATTATTACATTCCTGGGTACGTGCATCCATGATGGCAGAGTATAAAGTATAACTTTTGGATTGCAGGGGATAACGATCAACTTGCAGGAACAACAGAAGATGGTATTAAAACTCCAAAACTGTAACTATTGGTGGAAGCATAGTGAGCTATATTACTCATGGATGCGGTAGGCTGTTGTACAGGGGGAGTGCTGCATTGCCAGAGGTGCCATCTATCGGATGAGACTTTAAACCGAAGTCCTGTCTGCCCTCTCAGATGGACATAAATATCCCATGACACTACTCGAAGAAGAGCAGGGGAGTTCTCCCTGATGTCCTGGCCAATATTTATCCCTCAACCAACATCACTAAATCAGATTATCTGGTCATTATCTCATTGCTGTTTGTGAGACCTTGCTGTGTGCAAATTGGCTGCCGCGCTTCCCACATTACAACAGCCCCTAAGCCATATAATCTTACTGCACAAGAACAGGCTGTTTGTTCCATCAAGTGTGCGCATGTATTTTTCTCCACATGTCACCTGGTCTTATCCCATGCTACAGCACGCTCCCCACACCTTTTCTTATTGCTCTTTCTAGACTCGACCATTCCAATGCTCTCCTGGCTGGCCTCCCGTTTTCCACCCGCCGTAAACTTGAGCTTGTCCAAAACTCTGCTGCCTGTATCCTAACTCGCACCAAGTCCCGTTCACCCATCACCCCTGTGCTCGCTGACCTACATTGTCTCCCGGTCCGGCATTGCCTCGATTTTAAAACTCTCATCCTTGTTTTCAAATCCTTCCATGGCCTCGCCCCTCCCTATCTCTGTAACTTCTCCCAGCCCGATAACTCTCTGAGATCTCTGCGCTCCTCCAGTTCTGGCCTCTTGCACATCCCCGATTTCCTTCGCCCCACCATTGGCGGCCGTGCCTTCAGCTACCTCGGCCCTAAGCTCTGGAATTCCCTCCCTAAACCTCTCCGCCCCTCTCCCTTTCTCTCCTCCTTCAAGACGCTCCTTAAAACCTACCTCTTTGACCAAGCTTTTGGTCACCTGTTCTAATATCTTCTTATGTGGCTCGGTATCAAATTTTGTCTGATAATTGCTCCTGTGAAGCGCCTTGGGCCATTTTACTATGTCAGTGACGCTATATAAATGCAAGTTGTTGTTGAATGTGACACTGAATGTTGCCCTGATTTCAGTAAATCAGAGTCCTAATCATATATATTTGTTTTTCTAGAATGCATCATCCCGATCCAGGTGCAGTTTTGCTGTCTCTCGTGTGTTGTACTCTACAATTTATGATCCAAATGAAACAGTAAGTTCTACTTGGTAGCGGTCTTTAAGATTATGAAAGGGTTTGAAACGGTAGACGTAGAGAAGATGTTTCCACTTGTGGGGGAGATCTAAACATAAATATAAGATAGTCACTAATAAATCCAATACGGAATTCAGGCGAAACTTCTTTACCCAGAGAGTGGTTAGAATGTGGAACTTGCTACCACATGGAGTGGTTGGGACGAATAGCATAGATGCATTTAAGGGGAAGCTAGATAAGTACATGAGGGAGAAAGGAATAGAAGGATATGCAGGTAGGGTGGGAGGAGGCTCCTGTGGAGCATAAAACACTGGCATGGACCTGTTGGGCCGAATGGCCTGTTTCTGTGCTGTAAATTCTATGTAATCTTATGCTTGGAAGTTTATTTTTATTTTTGATAAACTGAGGTTAAAGGGCTATGGCACATCACCAAGGTTGAAATGAGTGAAAGAATCTGAGTTAAATTAAGTAGTAGCGATGGGGTTAAGCTTGGGTTTTAAGATTTTTGGAGGAAAGAAAGACTAGGGGGAGAAATGGAATTTCACAGTTTTGAGGTGCTGGGAAAGAATGAGCTCTGCTATGAGATGATTCTAGGTTTCAACTCGGTGAGGATAGAATGAGGAGAAAGAGCATGTAGGTGGTTTGTAGGAACAAGAGAGGAAAGTTCTGAAAAGCGTTGACTATAGAAGTCTCAATAAAGAAACCAACAAGGAAGGTTATAACAGGTTGGAGGGCAGAAAAGAGAGTGGGACCATCTGTTGAATGATTAGCTTTTTCATGTAGTGTGCGAGAGGTATTTGAAGACTCTCTTCAAGGAAGCAGTGTTCAAGTTTTGGAACCACTTAGGCTTTATAGAGAGGGAGGGGGGGGGGGACAATTAGAGAGCTATAGAGAGGCGAAGGGTAAGAGGAGATCAGGCCTCTCGAAGGCAGCTTTAGCAATGGAGAAGATATGGGAGTCCCATCTGAAGTCAGAGGAGATAGGACAAGAATGGCAGTGGAAAGAGAAGGGCTAAAGATGGAGCCATCGAAGGTAAAAAGTGGTAGTTGTTTAGGCTTTTGAGAAACATGAGGATAATTAAATTCTTTTAATTCTTCAAACAAAGGGCATGGAGGAGATCTGGAAGTAGTGATTCAGCTATTGCATTGCAAAAAATTGAAGTTAATGTGCACAGATGATGTACAGTCTGAAGGAAGTTGATGAATGTAGAGTGGAACCATTAATAACGGAAGTCCTGTATTTATGCAGCTACAGAGCCTTTACCATAGTGTAACTTAATTTTTTAACGAACCTCTGATAAAGTACCACATAAGAGACTAGTTAGGAAATTTAAGGCAGATTGCATTATAGGGAATGTAGCCACGTGGACAGAGAGCTTTCCAGGGCAATGAAAACAGTAGGGTTAATGGATGTCTTTTGGAATGGCGGGATTTGGATAGTAATGTGCCTGGAGATCTGTGCGGACACTTCTGTTTCTCGTTTATGAAAACGGTTTGGCCATAGGCACAGAAGGAATGATATTTAAATTTGCAGCTACCAAATTAGGGGGTGTGGCAAACTGAGCAAGAACATAGAGAATTGAATTGCTGCAGAACATAAGTTAGTGAAGTGGGCAGATAGGTGGCAGATGCAATTCAATATAGAGAAATGTGAAGTAGTATATTTTGGCAAACATCAATGTAAGGAAATGTACCCGTAATGGTAGGGTTAACTTTGAGAGACAGAGCGAGCTAGGAGCGCAGATACAAAGATCTGTAAAGGTGGGAATGCAGTTAGAAAAGACTATAAAAGACTCACAGGATTCAGAGTTTTACACACACGGTATAAATGTGATGTTGAATTTGTACAAAACATTGTTGGGCCAGGTTTGTCCTTTGTTCGTTAATTAGTGGGGATATTACACTTTGCCTCAGCACCCTTTAGGTTTAGGAGGGGAAAATCAGCTGGAATGCTATCTAGTGATCCGTTGAATGCTTACACGTGGATAATGTCCACTTGGACCAGGCATCAGAGGGCAGCTGCAGTTCTCGGCACTGTGACCCAGCAAGGACTTAATACAGTCAGGAGAGGATGGGGGAGAACATTAGCAAAGGTGGTGGGAACGACACATTCATTTTCCTGTGTTTTAAAAAAAATGCAGTGTGTTTGTAAATGTTAATGTTAACTTTCTAGTCATCAATGCTCTAGTGACCACTGTTCATCAGTCATTAAGCTACTTTTTTTTATGTTTGTCTTCCTCTCAGACATTTGACAAAATTCTTATTGCAAACAGAGGAGAGATAGCCTGCCGGGTAAGCTATTTTCTTTCACAATGTACACTTCACTAGTTAAAGGGAAGCAAAGTCCGGGGAATACTTGTTTTTAGAATTATAGAATCGTACAGCACCTTTGACCCATCTTGCCTGTGCTGGCTCTTTGAAAGAGCTATCCAATTAGTCCCGCTCTCCCAGCTCTTTCCCCGTAGCCCTGCAAATTTTTCCTTTTCAAGTTTGTATCCATTTCCCCTTTTGAAAGTTACTATTGAGTCTGCTTCCACCGCCCTTTCAGGCAGCGCATTCCAGATCATCGCTGTGTAAAAAAAAAAGTCTCCTTATCTCCCCTCTGGTTCTTTTGCCAATTACCTTAAATCTGTGTCCTCTGGGTACCGACCCTCCTGCCGCTGGAAATAATTTATCATTATTTGCTCTTACCAAAACCCTAGAAGAAAACAGCCATCTTAAATTTCTTTTTAAAAAAAAATCAATTTTTTGCTGACAGGGAGTAGCGTCTCTCTCCTTTGCTAAGTTGTTCTGCTGACGTCAACTTTAGGGATTGCCTTCTAGCATCACAGTTACAAACGGCAGGCGATGTGATTTCCAATTGGCTGGTGAGCCACTCGAGTCACCTGGCTAGGGAAACCATGTTACTAGTTTGGGAACGCAAACTTTCTAAGCTCTAGCATGATTTCCCAGGGACAGGCAGCTGTCAGACTGGTTTGCAGTTACACCTTCTGCTATTGCAAAAGGGCCATCTCTGGGACACACACACATGTCCTGGAAGGAAAGAAAGACAGACTTGCTTTTATATGGCGCCTTTCATGACCTCAGGACGTCCCAATGAAGTACTTTTGAAGTGCAGTCACCGTTGTAATGTAGGAAACGCGGCAGCCAATTTGCGCACAGCAAGATCCCACAAACAGCAACGTGATAATGACAAGATAATCTGTTTTTTAGTGATGTTGGCTGAGGGATAAATATTGGCCAGAACACCGAGGAGAACTCCCCTGCTCCTCTTCGAATAGTGCCATGGGATCTTTTACATCCACATGAAAGGGCAGACTGGGCCTCGGTTTAACGTTTCATCCGAAAGATGGCAGTCCCCCAGTACTGTGCACTGGAGTGTCAGCCTAGATCTTGTGCTCAAATCCCTGGATTGGGACTTGAACCCAAAAAACTTCTGACTTAGAGAACATAGACCCTACCTGAGGCATTCCATGCTCGCAATTAAATAAGCAATAAAAAAAAAAGTCAATAGAATTTAAGGTAAAGATGTTATTTTCTACCAAAATGGAAGTTCTTTGAACAAATCAAACTTCCCTGGACTTTCATGTTAAATGTCAATCTTTTAAGATTGAGAGAACTGCTCCTTTTTTTCCAAGTTTGACTCTGAAGAGTAAGTTTTCTCTTAGCCTGCTGGGAATGCACATTGCAAAACCGCACACTGTGCAGGATTTTCCATCCATTAATTTTACTGCACAGATAATCGCGGGGCTGTGTAAATACTATTTCCTAATATGTGCTCCTAGGATGGGCGAGGCCTGCACCAGCAGCATACGATGCAAAAATGTACTCCTTAATTTTGGTTATCAAGCATATCTGAGAAAGCAAAATCTTAAATCTACATCTAAATGATTTCTCCTCTATGCTATGTCTTAAGTAGTAAAATATCAGTTCCATGTGTGTTATATGATTGAGATTAAGAGACCAAAGCCACATTTGGTTCTGTATAAGGTAACACAAACTTATCTAATTTATGGGAGTTACGGAAATCTGTCATTTCTCATAAGCAGTTTGTTTTGTAATAAAATTATAATCTGTTTTTATTCCATACCGCAGATAATGTTGGCGTCTCGGCGCGCATAATCCCGCTGACATTTCCGCATTCGGTTCTTATACAACAGCAAGGGACTGCTGATTTTCTCCCCCCATCTCTTATAACTTCATTAATCCCTAGTTCACTGTCGCTGAGTTTATTTCTGGGTGCCAGTGAGTATACCTGCCGGCTGCCAGACTCAAGTTCCTCAACATCCAAAGAGGAATAATCAAAGATTGAGCTGCCCAGCTTTGCTGATGGTTCAGTCACTTCATCTAGTGAATAGCTGTGTCGTACAGACTGTGAAGATCCCAGATTTGATCCCTGATCTGTGCTGAGGTAGCCAATCTAAACCGTCCGAGATCTCTGCGCTCCTCCAATTCTAGTCTTTCGCGCATCTCGATTTTCATCGCTCCACCATTGGCGGCCGTGCCTTCAGCTGTCTAGGTCCTAAGCTCTCGAATTCCCTCCCTAAACCTCTCCGCTTCTCTGTACCTCTCTCTCCTCCTTTAAGACGCTCCTTAAAACCTATCACTGTGACCTCAGCTGTCCTAATATCTCCTTATTTGGCTCAGTGTCAAATTTTGATAGATTGCTTTTGTGAAGCGCCCTGGGACGTTTTGCTATGTTAAAGTCGCTATATAAATGCAAGTTGTTGCTGTTGTTGTTGTGCCTGTCATCCATGAAACTGTACCCCAGCAAGGAGTCGACACCTTCAGGACGGGACGGAGAAAAATTGCTGGAGAGAAATTGTTGAACCTAAAGAATGACCTGGTCAAGTTTAGGACATATCACTCACTGAGATCAACCTTTGACATTGGCATGTGAATCTTGGCAATCTCTGTCATTTAATTGGCTGGGGGAGAAACTACCTTTGGACTCCATTTTTTGGCTAGTCAAATGACAAGTTTTTCAAAGTTGCTTCCATCTCCAAAATACTTGGGAGCAGGGATGCTAAAGAAAAGATAGCTAAAGACTAAAATATTTAGGGGAAGTAGGTGAAAATAAATAAGTAAATTCTACAAAAAATTCTATACTTGGTGTATGCCAATTGGTGGGAATTCAGTTTCAATTCTACCCGTAACTCTTTATTCATACATTACGTCTCAATATTGTCTAGTATGTCCTTGTTTATAGCGGAATGTATTTCTGCTGAACTCTTTGATCACCTGTTTAAATATTTCCCACTGTTCTATCTCTTTGTCAATATTTTTTTCTAGTTTACCTTCCCTAGTTCCATCCACATCCCCTCATAATTAGCTTTTTTTCCAATCTATTATTTTGGTCTTTGTCTTACTTATGTCTCTCTGTCATTATCTTAAACCATATTATGTTGTGATCGCTATTGCCTGGATGCTCCGCCATGCTTACTTCTCTTAACTGCTCTGGTTCACTTCCCATTACTTGATCCAGCAGTAATTCCTCTCTTGTTAGGCTTCTTACATACTGTACACTGTAAAAACTCCATTTCCTTTTCCCCTTTCACTACCCCGTATGGGAAGATAGTTGATAGATGTAGAAAAAGGTGAAATATTTCTTGTAAGAGTAGGGAAAAGAAACGCACCTTAAATGATAAGATTTTATATGGAGTAGAGGGACCTTGGGTGTGCAAATGTACAGTTTATTAAATGTGGAAGCACAAATAGATAAGACCATAAAAAGGCAAACAGAATACTTGATTTTGTGCCTAAAGGCATAGAATACAAAGAGGTAAAATTGACCTTATTTGGAGTATAGTGCACAGTTTTGGGCACCTCTTTATAAAGGTGAAGCACAGATTAACTAGGATGTTGCCAGGGATGGGATATTACAGTTACGAGGGGAGATTTGAGAAATATGGGCTTTTTTACGCTAGACCTGAGGTTAAAGGGTGACCTAATAGAGGTGTTCAAGATTATGGATGTTTATGATAAGGTATGTCGTGAAGGATTGTTTCCACTGTTCAAATTCACTGGGCACAAATTTAAGATAGTCACAAAAATAATTAAAGGTGTGAAAACATTTGTTTGCCACAAACCACTGCTAAAGTGGAGTCTATAAATTGCTTTAAAAGGGAATTAAATAATTGCTTGAGAAAGAGGAATATTAAAGGATTTGGGGAGTAGCCAGGAGAGT
Organism: Heptranchias perlo; assembly: GCF_035084215.1. Lineage (NCBI taxonomy): Eukaryota > Metazoa > Chordata > Chondrichthyes > Hexanchiformes > Hexanchidae > Heptranchias > Heptranchias perlo. The sequence continues at coordinate 108,720,433 of NC_090330.1, forward strand.
GGGATTAACCTAGGTGGCTCATGGAGAAACTGGTTTTGCAGACTTAATGGGGGTAATTTTAACCTAACTGGCCGGGCGAGAAACCCACGGGATTGGGTGTGACGGTGGTTTTACACCTCGCTCAATATTCTCCGTTGACTTCAATGGAGATTAAAATCGGGCGGGGTGTGAAACCAGCATTGCACCCGATCCCCTGGGTTTCCCTGCCTGGCGAGTTAGTTTAACATTGCCCCCTGTGGGTCATACGATCTTTTACTGAGCTGTAACAGTCTATGATCCTACTGGGTTTCATTGTTTATTCAGGCATGGAGTGGGCCCACTTCCTCTTGCCTGCCAGCCTCCTATTTCACTGCCATCACTTGACCCCAGGCACTCCTCGGCCTCCCTGCATGTTCTCTCCCGGTCCCAGTGCTCCTGCTTGCTCCCTTCAGGCATTCCTGCTTACTCCCTTCCAGCTCTGCCCTCCCTGCTCACTGTCCTCTGGCCTGGAAGGGAATGGGAAGGCTTTGGTGCTTGGGTTGGGATACTATGGCCTGGGGCTTGAACATTTGTGCAAACCCGGAACGATGACGTATGTTGTCACCCTTCTCCATTGCCCCCTCTCTCTGGTTCCAGGGAGAGAAAACTTAATTAATGAGTAACAGTGACTTGGAGCCCGAGTCTAGCTCAAGGGCTTTGTAAGGTTGAGGGGAAAAAGAGAGTGAGAATATATGTGACGAATACAAAATAGGAATCATAAAGAAAACACTAAAAATCTAACGAGAGGAGAGAGAGAAAGAAGGCACATGAGGCATAAAGAGAGAAGAAAGAGGGAAGGATAGGCAAAGAGTGAGAACAACAGCTGGACATAAATAGATACAATGAAAGAAAATATGCGAAGGATATATAAAATGTCACAGAAAATCAACTGGGTGGAGTACAATTAGTGAAGGACCAAAGAATAAGGAAGAAAGTATAGAAGGAAAAATGGACAATAATGTGAGCATGAGTGAAGTATCTAAATGTTTATTATTTAAAAGTTAATAGTTTTTAGCATTTTAGTAGTTTGGGTCAATATTATAGTAATGAACCTATTCCTAATGTTTAAGTAGCTTTATTGCTGTAGTGGTGTTGGATTTGGTGTTAAAACCTGCTACCAAAATGACTGTGGACGTGCTGCCAGTGACTGGTCAACGGCGAGTGTCGGGTGGCAGTTACGTAACCCGGTCACCCCCAGAAAGTATCAACAGCTTCGGGCGGACAAGTGGCTGGAGGAGGGGAGCGAGACCCTCGATGGGGAGGAATAACATCAAAGGGGGCTGCTGCTCAATTTCTGGCCCCACTTCAATCCAGCGCTCCTGATCTTTGGCTACCCGGTGTGGAGGGGAGGGGGAGCGGGCAAGTTGGAGAACCTTCTCTTGGGTCTGCTCCTAGGCCTGGCCACAGTGGTCATCTACAGGCCCAGGATGGACACAGCCCATGGTGGGGGAGGCCGCTCTGCCTGCCTCTCTTCCGCGGTCTTGTTCACACCCATGTGGCCCTGGAGAGGGAGCGTGCAGTGTCCGTTGGTACTCTCGGGACCGTCCGCGACCGGTGGGCACCGGAAGGACCAGGAATAAGATCGCAATTTAGTTTAGAGTTTCCCTTCGTTTTGTTCAAAGTTGTTAACAAAATAGAAAAAATGATCTGAATTAGCCAATGGCATCTGCAACCTACAAGCCATGATGCAGCTGTGGTACGTATGTCAACAAAGAGCAACCATGGACAGTCTGAAACGCAACACGAGAGTTCAGGTCCCTGCCTTAAATGAAGTGTGGAGAACAATCACTGGAGCTCTGTCAATACTCGACTGATGATGATGATGACGATTACTGTAATAATATTGGTTTTAGCCTGCAATCACACCTTTATGCCAATTTGAAGTAATTGCCAATGCATGCCAATAAGAAAATGGTTGTGTATCGTGGGAGTTGGGTCTCAATCTGACTCCTGAGCGTTTTGAAGCTTGGAGACCATCTCTAGTGGTAGATACATTCCATTTGAGCTTCCAGCCTGGTGCAAAGCCATGCTTTTTCGAAATGCACATGTGATCCCAGTACGCACGTGATATTTTTCTGAATAAACTCAATGTGAGGTGTGGTGCTAATTCAAGTCTGCAAGCTGCGAATTGTGCTATACTGATCCTGGTCTGCGTTATAGTAAACTTATAAAACCAGTCAGCCCAGAGGAATGAGACTTTCTGTGGACTTGGCCAGTAGTCTTCCAGGAAGGATAGAAATCCAGAAAGTAAGCAAAAAGAAAAGTTGTATGAAGTTCCCAAATTGAACTCTTTTGATGTTTTCCATTCTTGGCAGGTGTACCAAAATTAAAGGTAGTTATATTTTCTATCCGACGGAATAAAAGAAAGAACAACTGTACGACGCACTTAAAATTCTGTGAAATTCATGGTTAACTCGGTTTACAACTTGCAAGTATCTAATGCATATTCAAATGATTTTTAAGCCTTTTGGCAGAATAAATGTTAAAATAAAAACCTTTAAAATGTTCAAAGTTCTAAATGTTCTTCTGTTTTATTGTCTAGTTTATGTACCACTGCGAATCCAAGTTAAACTGAACTGGATGACATCCAAAACTGAGTAGATAATACGAGAAGAATGTCAAAGATTAATAGCGATAATGTTCAGACAAACAGAGGCGACGATAAAGAATTGGGTGGGAGAATTGCATGAAAATGGTTCTAATATTTGACTTGTGGTTAATGTTAACACTTTGTGCACCAGAGCAGTCTGTTCATTTGTTAGCTGGTTATGGAAACTATTCTTTGGAGAGCTTGATGGCTTGGTATTCGTTTTCCTTTCACCGACTTGACTTGGAACATTCTTTATTTTAACCCATCAACCCCGTGCTTGTTGACCTACATTGGCTGCCTACATTGAGTTGAGGGTTTCTGCCTCTACCACCCTTTCAGGCAGTGAGTTCCAGACCCCCCACCACCCTCTGGATGAAAAAAGTTTTCCTCAACTCCCCTCTAATCTTTCCACCAATTACTTTAAATCTATGCCCCCTGGTTATTGACCTCTCTGCTAAAGGAAATAGGTCCTTCCTGTCAACTCTATCTAGGCCCCTCATAATTTTATTAAATCAACCCTCAGCCTCCTCTGTTCCAAAGAAAACAACCCCAGCCTATCCAGTCTTTCCTCATAGCTAAAATTCTCCAGTCCTGGCAACATCCTGTACCCTCTCTAGTTCAATCACATCTTTCCTGTAATGTGGTGACCAGAACTGTACGCAGTACTCAAGCTGTGGCCTAACTAGTGTATTATGCAGTTCTAGCATATCCTCCCTGCTCTTATGTTCTATGCCTCAGCTAATAAAGGAAAGTATCCTGTATGCCTTCTTAACCACCTTGTCTACTAGTCCTGCTACCTTCAGGTTCTGTGGATGTGCATTCCAAGGTCCCTCTCTTCCTCTACACCTCTCAGCATCCTCCCACTTATTGTGTATTCCCTTGCCTTGTTTGACCTCCCCAAATGCATTAACTCACACTTCTGTGGGGATGCGCAAGAGACCAGAATTGAAGGAGGGCAGAGATCTCTGAGGGTTGGCGGAGGTTACAGAGATAGGATGGGGTGAAGCCATGGAGGGATTTGAGAACAAGGATGAGAATTTTAAAAATGAGACAATGCATTGGTAATTACAGGTTTTCTGCTTGTTTCCGTCCCTAAGTTGGGGTTTGGGTTGCGCTGTTTTCTATGCCCTTGAGCAACATGTCTTGAGAGTACAGTGCCTCTTTAAGTGCCTCATTTTGCCCCTAAGTAGCCTTTAGCCTTTGGGCGATCAGATTAATTCTTTGGCTCTTGGTGCTCCCAGTGCTCGTTTTCTTGAACAGCAGCACAGCCTGGATATTAGGCAGCACCCCGCTCTGAGCGATGGTCACCCCCAGGTCCCAGCAGCTTGTTGAGTTCCTCGTTGTTGCGGACGGCCAGCTGCAGGTGTCTGGGGATGATGCAGGTCGTCTTGTTGTCGTGGGCTGCATTGCTGCCCAGCTGGAGGATTTCAGCGATCAGATACCCGAGCACAGCAACCAGATAGACCGGGGCTCCGGCACACACACGCTGGGCATAGTTTCCCTTTCACAGGAGCCTGTGAACACGGCCCAAAGGGAACTGCAGTCTGGCCTGGGATGAGCGAGACTTGGCCTTAGCCTGAGTTTTACTGCCGGTTCTTCCTCTTCCAGACATTTCCACAATCTCACTTGCATGTCTGGGCAATAAACTCTCCAACGAGAGAGTGGATGACAAGAATGATGATAGTTACACGGAAAGAGAAAGAGATATCTTTTCCTCTTGGAGCAATGCTATGGGAGAGAGATGACTAATATTACTGAAACTTTAAAGTGTCAATTTAAGCTACGTGGTAAATTTTCAAAATTAACATGTTATTTAAATTGTATTTAAACTGCAATAAAGTAGGAAGATGACCCTATTTTCATCACTGAGTTATAATTAATATAAAGGAACAAATTAATTTTTCCTTCTGCAACAGAGCTGGGTCCAATGTCCTCGCGGGGAGGGTCGCTAGTGCAGTGGGTGAGGGTTTAAACTAATTTGGCAGGGGGATGGGCACCAGGATGTAGCATTGGAAAGAAGAAACAAGGTGCATAAAGGATTGCGAGAGACAGATAGCACTAGAGTAAGAAATAGCACGGTATTAGGTGGGATCAGACTAAGAGAGAATACAAGAAGGTCCAAGATAAGTTTACAGTGCATGTGTATAAACGCACATGCAAGGTTGTTGAGCTGCAGGTGCGATTAGCCACGTGGGAATATGATGTCATGGTGATAACTGAGATCCGGCTCAAAAAAGGGCAGGATTGGGTACTAAATATTCCTGGATGCAAAGTGTTCAGGAAAGATAGGGAAGGAAAGAAAGGAGTAGTGGGTGGGTGGCAGTATTGATTAAGGAGAATATTGCAGTGCTGGAGAGAGAGGATGTCCTGGAGGGGTCAAGGACAGAATCTATTTGGTGAGAGTTAAGAAACAATAGAGGTACCATTACACTACTGGGTGTATTCTATAGGCCGCCAACTAGTGGGAAGAAGATAGAGGAGCAAATTTGCAGGGAAATTACAGAGATGCGCAAGAGCCATAGAGTAGTGATAATGAGGGACTTCAACTATCCTAATATAGACTGGGATAGTAATAGTGTAAAGGGCAAAGAGGGGGAGGAATTTTTGAAGTGTGTTCAGGGGAACTTTCTTGACCAGTAGTCCCAACACAGACTCCTGGGGAACACCACTGTACACCTCCCCCCAGTCTGAAAAACAACCATTCACCACTACTCTGTTTCCTGTCACATAGCCAATTTCGTATCCACGCTGCCAGTGCCCCTTTTATTCCAGGAACTTTCTTGACCAGTAGTCCCAACACAGACTCCTGGGGAACACCACTGTATACCTCCGGCCCAAAGAGGAAGGAGGCATTGCTGGACCTGGTTCTGGGGAATGAGGTGGGCCAAGTGGACCAAGTATCAGTGGGGGAACATTTAGGGAACAGCAATCATAGTATCATAAAGTTAGATTATCTATGAAAAAGGACAAGGAGCAATCTGGAATAAAAACACTCAATTGGAGAAGGACCAATTTCAGTGGGATGAGAACGGATCTGGTCTGGGTAAATTGGAATCAAAAATTGGCAGGTAAAACTGTAATTCAACAATGGGCGGCCTTTAAAGAAGTGATGGTTCTGGTACAGTCTAGGTACATTCCCATGAGGTAGAAAGATAGGGCAACTAAAGCCAGAGCTCCCTGGATGACGAAAGAGATAGAGAGTAAGACGAAGCAGAAAAAAGGGGCCTATGACAGATGTCAGGTTGATAACAGTGAGAACCAGGCTGAATATAGAAAGTTTAGAGGGGAAGTGAAAAAGGAACTAAGAGGGGCAAAGAGAGAGTATGAGAATAGACTGGCGGCTAATATAAAAGGGAATCCAAAAGTCTTGTATAAGCACATAAACAGTAAACGGGTAGTAAGAGGAGGGGTTGGACTGATTAGGGACCAAAAAGGAGATCTACGCATGGAGGCAGGGGGCATGGCGGAGGTACTAAATGAGTACTTTGCATCTGTCTTTGCCAAGGAAGAAGATGCTGCCAAAGTCACAGTAAAAAAAAGAGGTAGTTCTGATACTGGATGGGCTAAAAATTGATGAAGAGGAGGTATTAGAAAGGCTAGCTGTACTTAGAGTAGATAAGTCACCCAGTCCATATGGGATGCATCCTAGGTTGCTGAGGGAAGTAAGGGTGGAAATTGCGGAGGCACTGGCCATAATCTTCCGATCGTCCTGAGATACGGGGGTGGTGCCAGAGGACTGGAGAATTGCAAATGTTACACCCTTGTTCAAAAAAGGGTGTAAGGCTAAACCCAGCAAGTACGGGCCAGTCAGTTTAACCTCGGTGGTGGGGAAACTTTTAGAAATGATAATCCAGGACAAAGTTAATAGTCACTTGGACAAGTATGGATTAATTGAGGAAAGCCAGCATGGATTTGTTAAAGGCAAATCGTAACTAACTTGATTGAGTTTTTTGATGAGTTAACAGTTGATGAGGGCAATGCAGTTGACGTGTATATGGACTTCCAAAAGTCATTTGATAAAGTGTTGCATTATAGGCTTGTCATCAAAGTTGAAGTCCATGGAATAAAAGGGGCACTGGCAGCATGGATACGAAATTGGCTAAGTGACAGGAAACAGAGTAGTGGTGAATGGTTGTTTTTCAGACTGGGGGGAGGTGTACAGTGGTGTTCCCCAGGAGTGTGTGTTGGGACTACTGCTTTTCTTGATGTATATTAATGACGTGGACTTGGGTGTACAGGGCACAATTTCAAAATTTGCAGATGACACAAAACTTGGCATGGTAGTGAACAGTGAGGAGGATAGTGATAGACTTCAAGAGGATATAAACAGGCTGGTGGAATGGGTGGACACATGGCAGATGAAATTTAACGCATAAAGTGCGAAGTGATACATTTTGGTAGGAAGAACGAGGAGAGGCAATATAAAGGGCGCAATTCTAAAAGGGGTGCAGGAACAGAGAGACCTGGGTGTATGTGTGCACAAATCTTTGAAAGTGACAGGGCAGGTTGTGAAAGTGGTTAAAAAAGCATACGGGATCCTGGGCTTTATAAATAGAGGCATTAGAGTTCAAAAGAAAGGAAGTTATGACGAACCTTTATAAAACACTGGTTCGGCCACAACTGGAGTATTGTGTCCAGTTCGGGGCACCGCACTTTCGGAAGGATGTGAAGGCCTTGGAGAGGGTGCAGAAGAGATTTACTAGAATGATTCTATGGATGAAGGACTTCAGCTACGTGGATAGACTGGAGAAGCTGGGATTGTTCTCCTTAGAGCAGAGAAGGTTGAGAGGAGATTTGATAGAAGTGTTCAAAATCATTTAGATAAAATAAATAGACAGAGTAGATAGAGAGAAACTGTTCTCATTGATGGAAGGGTCAAGAACCAGAGGACATAGATTTAAGATGATTGGCAAAAGAACCAAAGGCGATATGAGGAAAAACCTTTTTGCACAGTGAGTGGTTATGACCTGGAATGCACTGCCCGAGGGGGTGGTGGAGGCAGATTCAATTGTGGCTTTCAAAGGGGAACTGGATCAGTATTTGAAGGGGGAAAAAATTGCAGCGCTACTGGGCTAGGACGGGGGAGTGGGACCAGTTGGATTGCTACTTCAGAGAGCCGACGTGGACTTTATGGTCCGAATGGCCTCCTTCCGTGCTGTAACCATTCTATGATTTTTATTCATTGTTTTAAAAAAAACTGAATGATTTTGCAGCAAGTTGTTATGATCTGGAATGTGCTGCCTGAAAGGGCAGTGGAAGCGGATTCAATAATAACTTTCAAAAGGAAATTGGATAAATATTTTAAAAGGAAAAATTTGCAGGGCTACGGGAAAGAGCAGGGGAGTGGGACTCTTTCAAAGAGCAAGTGTGATGGGCTGAATGACGACCTTCTGTGCTGTATGATTCAAATACAAGGTTTTGCCCTTTTGTATGCTTTCTCCCCCTCCTTAATTTTCTCCCCTTCTGTCGTGAAGTTATTAACTAATGGTGGCATAAAGACGTGCGTGGGTTGGCAGCCAGCAACGTGGAGATGAATCCTGCACCCATCACTGCTTTGACAATGGGCATTGGTGGTCGACTATGCTATGTTACGACATCTTTAATACTTTTCCTCTTATCTGATTATGGAATGTCATCCACAGTAGTGAATGTTGTCATCCAATTGTTTTGGAGTTGAGAGAGGCCATCATGTGGAAATAAAGGAAGGAAGAAAGTGTGAAATACAGTGAAACCGCTATAAACGGACACCTGCCAAAAAAAAAAGGACACTTATTAAGAGACCCAAATAACTTACTTGGTAAAATATACAAGAGGCACCCAGAAACCATGGACACTTCGTAAATTACGAACTACGGACAGTCTTCAATGCACCAGGCTCTTCTACAATTTAAAACATGGGACACACAGGTCAGCGCGAGGCGGCAGCGGGTTTTGTGAAAGAAAACGGCTTTTTTGGAACGGGAGCTCTTCACCCAGCATCCATAGCGGGATCGAGCCGAGCGAGCATTCGATCCCAGAGAAACCACTCAATCCCCGGGATCGAGCCGAGCGAGCACTCGATCCCAGAGAAACCGCTCTATCTCCGGGATCGAGCCGAGCGAGCATTCAATCCCAGAGAAACCGCTCTGTCCCCGGGATCGAGCCGAGCGAGCATTCAATCCCAGAGAAACCACTCAATCCCCGGGATCGAGCCGAGCGAGCATTCGATCCCAGAGAAACCACTCAATCCCCGGGATCGAGCCGAGCGAGCATTCGATCCTAGAGAAACGCTCTGTCCCCGGGATCGAGCCGAGCGAGCATTCGATCCCAGAGAAACCACTCAATCCCCGGGATCGAGCCGAGCGAGCATTCAATCCCAGAGAAACCGCTCTATCCCCGGGATCGAGCCGAGCGAGCATTCGATCCCAGAGAAACCGCTCTATCCCCGGGATCGAGCCGAGCGAGCATTCGATCCCAGAGAAACCGCTCTGTCCCCGGGATCGAGCCGAGCGAGCATTCAATCCCAGAGAAACCGCTCTATCCCCGGGATCGAGCCGAGCGAGCATTCGATCCCAGAGAAACCGCTCTATCCCCGGGATCGAATGCTCGCTCGGCTCGATCCCGGGGATAGGACGGTTTCTCTGGGATCGAATGCTCGCTCGGCTCGATCCCGGGGATAGGACGGTTTCTCTGGGATCGAATGCTCGCTCGGCTTGATCCCGGGGATAGAGCGTTTCTCTGGGATCGAATGCTCGCTTGGCTCGATCCCGGGGATAGGACGGTTTCTCTGGGATTGAATACTCGCTCGGCTCGATCCCAGGGATAGAGCGGTTTCTCTGCCGCTATGGATGCGGGATAAAAAATTCCTCATTCTACTGAATTTTTTTTTCTGCGTTACGTACAATGACCATTTTGAAAATATGGACACCTGCAAAAGAAGGACAGCTGATACCAGTCCCTCAGATGTCCGTAATTTACAGGTTTCACAATAGAATTAAACAGCTTTGCAATGTTCTGTTGAAAAGTCATCAACAAATAAGTGAGCAACTTAGTAATATTTGTGTTATTTCTATAGATCATTAAGACTTGCAAGAAGATGGGCATAAAAACAGTTGCAATTCACAGTGATGTGGACTCCAATGCTGTAAGTAACTTAATTATTGCTCTACAACTTTTTCCTCTTTATATTTTGCATGTTAGATTTATAAATGGGGTGTGATATTTTTTAACGTACTGCACAATTAATTTTGCATAAATTATCTTTTAATTAGAAGAAGCAATTCTAAACAATGTCCTGTTTGGTTGAAAATCATATTTGTAACTAGATACCGCTTAACAGAAAGCTAGAAACTGTTTGTGACTTGTGACTTTGTTATATACTAGAAAGCCTGTTTTAACAAGAATCAGTATAGCTTTCACAAATATTGCAACTGATATTTCCTTAGTTTGTTTCATGAGCAGAAAGATGTTTGAGTGCTTTGCAGTGTGAAGGACAAAAACTGAATGTGGGTCATTAGGGAGAGAGAAAAAAAGAAAGAAAGACATGCATTTAAAAAGCACCTTTCATGATCTCAAAGTGCTTTACAGCTAATGAAGTACTTTTGAAGTGTAGTCATTGTTGTAATGTAGGAAACACGACAGCCAATTTGTGCTTAGCAAGGTCCAACAAACAACAACGTGATAATGACCAGATAATCTGTCTTTAGGTGTTGGTTGAGTGACAAATATTGGCCAGGACACTGGGGAGAGCTCCCCTGCTCTCCTTCAAAATGGTGCTGTGGGATTTTTTACATCCACCTGAGAGGGCAGACAGGGCCTCGGTTTAACGTCTCATCCAAAAGATGGCTTCTCCGACAGTGCAGCACTCCCTCAACACTCCACTGGGTGTGTCAGCCTAGATTTTGTGCTCAAGTCCCTACAGTGGGACTTGAACCAGAGGCGAGAGTGCTACCACTGAGCCACAAGGGGAAACAGGTTGGCGGCATTTGTTGGGGGGGAGGGGGAGGGTAAAAGCATGGGTTTAAAAAGCCTTTGGAAACCAGGGAGGGCGATGGCAACTTGGAGTTATATGGGGAGAGGGGTCCACAATGAGTAAGAGTGGCTAAGATGTTGGCATGGCAAGAATGGGGGTATAGGAATAAACTACTGTAAGAGGAGTTGAGACTGTCAGGCTGAAGTAGGCCAGGATAAAGTTGATGAGTCAGTAGAGCTTGGCAAATGCAGGTGAAGACATAGGCCCTAGTGTTGTGAATTAGCTGTAGTTTGTGGAGGATGGAGGCGGAGAGGCTGGCATGGCGAGCATTGGGGAAGTTGAGGCTCGAAGTAATAAATGTGTGGATAGGGCTTTATGGCAGAAATGGGGCAGAGGCAGATGATGTTTTGGAGGTGGGAGGGAATGAATTCACTGGCTACCATGGTAAAAGAAACCCAACAATTCTGCAATTATTGTTAAGGTGTTAATTAAGTTACGTATCAAAGGAAAACTAAGCATTTTGATACTCCTGCCACTAGTGGCACGCTATAATCTAAACAAGCTAAGCTCCAATGGCACCCAAGACCCAACTTTTCATGAGTCATGACGGCAGAGACGATTGTGTGGCAAATGCACGGCTCTTTCTATTGGCAACCCAACTTAGGGTTGCCAAACATCCAGGATTGCGTTGAGGTCTCCAAGAATTAAAGATTAACCTCCAGGACACTGCTGCGAGCAAAACTCAAGAGAAAAATCATGGGGGCATAAAAGAAAATTTTTAATTTATGCTTTTGTTGATTAGTTATAAAATTATTGGAGATTTGGGGGAAATAAAGGTTCTTTGACCGACAGTCAAGATTCATCCAACCAGGTAACAAAGAGTCTGTTTGCTCTCCAATTGGCGTGGGAAGGCGGTGCACCGCGAGGACAGACATGTCGAGCGCGGGGAAGGGGAAGTTGGAGGTCATGAGGGAGGTCCCGGAATATGTCCAAGCAGAATTGGCAACCGTAGGGGCCTTTAGCATGCAGTCATTTTAAAAGTGGGTGAGCAGTGCATGGAGGACTGTAGGTACCCTCCTGAGTCTCACTGTCTGAGCAGAATTAAAAAAAAAGGTTTTTTAAACTACACTGAAAAGCAAAAGTTATGAAAGTAACTGCAGGTTTGCAGCTGCCGTTTCCCATAGCACAGTCTTGTGCAGCTAGATCAAAATAAATCTACAGAATTACAGGAGCGCCTGTGTTGTTTTTTAAACCAAGTCTTTCTCACTCTCCTAGTCTTCCTGAGGCTAGTTAAACGGCTTGAAATTTAGTAATGATATCACCACCATGACACTGTTACTCTCTTAGACTTGAGTACAAAATCTAGGCTGCCACTCCAGTGCTGTACTGAAGGAGTGCTGCACTATCAGAGGTGCCGTCTGTTGAATGAGACGTTAAACCAAGGCCCCGTCTCCCCTCTCAGATGGATGTAAACGGCACGATTTCAAAGACGATCGGAGGAGTTCTCCACTGTGTCCTGGCAAATATTTATCCCTCAACCAACATCATTAAAAACAGATGATCTGGTCATTATCACATTGCCGTTTGTGGGACCTTGTCGTGCACAAATTGGCTGCCGCGTTTCCTACATTACAACAGTGCCTACACTTAAAAAAAACATAATTTATTTGCTGTAAACGCTTTGGGACATCCTGAGGGTGTGAAAGATGCTCTATGAATGCAAATCTTTCTTTTTCTCTATTAATGTTGTGACGTCAAGGCTTCGTGCATAATGTTATGGCCAGTGTAAGCATGCACAGAATGGCATTGCCTGCACAGTGCAGTTAGTATACAGGAAGACTGGCTGCATGTTACAAAGGTAAGTGTGAGGGCCATCTCTTTCTTCCTAAATTTGGACTGCGATATAAAAGCAACTTCCTGAAAGGTCTAAAGTTAATGGATTCATGAATTGACAGTGACACAAATGCCCCTATTTGTTTGTTGTACTCAGGAGGGGGATACTCCATATTCTTTTTATATGATAATGTAATCAGAGACCAGTTCATTATGTTGTTCAAGACATTATTGAGATTTCACCAAGATGTGAAAATATTGAGATGTCTATCCATCTTGAATTTAAGTAAATGGGTACAAGTTGAGTTTTTAACAACTTTTAGTATACATTATAGTCAGGACATGTTGTGCATTTTTTTGTTAACTTCCAGTAAACAATTTTTAAAATTACATAAACAATTAACCTGTTGTCACCAACAGGTATGGTGAGTCCACTACTTGCTGTGCCAGGGTTAAATTTTTATTTTAGTGCCTTGATTTTCTCCAGAGACCAAATGCTGTGTTCTGAACTCCAGATAACACATGAACACAGACTGATTAGTGGAGCTGTCCAGCTGACAGGATCTGCTAAAATGAGTGCAGCTCTACATTGAAACCTCTGCTTTCTGGCTGTGTACATATGGAAGTTCACTTGTATTATATATTGAAGCAAGTTTGTATGGGATGGCAAGTGGTTGTAATGAGGCAGCTGCAAGAGGGTAGAATAGGAGGGGGAAGGGTGTCAGTTGGCTTGGAACTAAATGGTGTCTGCTGTCAGGTTGCATTGGACAGATTGGAGAAGCTGGGGTTGTTCTCCTTGGAACAGAGAAGGTTGAGAGGAGATTTGATAGAGGTATTCAGAATCATGAAGGGTCCAGACAGAATAGATAGAGAGAAACTGTTCCCATTGGCGGAAGGGTCAAGAACCAGAGGACATAGATTTAAGGTGATTGGCAAAAGAACCAAAGGTAACGTGTGGAAAAACTTTTTCACACAGCGAGTGGTTATGATCTGGAATGCACTGCCCGAGGGGGTGGTGGAGACAGATTCAGTCGTGGCTTTCAAACGGGAACTGGATAAGTACTTGAAAGGAGGACATTTGCAGGCCTATGGGGATAGGGCGGGGGAGTGGGACTAGCTGGATTGCTCTTTCAGAGAGCCAGCATTGACTTGATGGGCCGAATGACCTCCTGTGCTGTAACCATTCTATGATCCCATTCTGTGATTGCTGTTTATCCTAAACATTGCTGTTATTAGTACAGCACCTAACCTGGATCTGGGATACACTAGAACTAATTCAGAGTGGACAACTTGACTGAAATTTACTACATTTTTGAGGTCAAGAGTTTGTTTGAGTTCCACGTGACCTCTGAATTGTGGCATAATGTTCCTATAAAGTAGTGTGTTTGCAATTTCCATGACAATGGTAAAAAAAATTCTCATTAATAGGCAAGTCCAATTGGAGTATTATCCATATAGAAAAAAAATCCTCAGTTTCAAGATATTAATCTCATGAGAGCAAGAAGCTTTTTATTGAACCAAATTCTTGTTTTGGTTTTCATCTTTAGTTCCCTGTCCTGGTAGCTGTGTGCTCCTTTGTTGTGTAGTCTCTGCCTTTTAATCATTTAATAGTAACTCATATTCCCATGATCCTCGAATCGGAGCAGACGCTTCATTGGTAGTCTGATAGATTCTATACCCAGAAAGTTAGAAGCTAGCTAAAAATGTTTAGCTCAGTTCGTATAATAAACTGGATTCCAGTTGTGATCATTGGCCACCATCTTCAGATTTTACTTTTTGTTTTACCTATTTTAAATACACCAATAGGAGTGACTTGGGGTTGCTTTTTGAGGGAGAGAGTTCCAGATTTCCACTCCCCTTTGTGTGAAGAAGTGTTTCCTGACATCACCCCTGAACGGCCTCGCTCTAATTTTAAGGTTATGCCCCCTTTTTCTGGATTCCTCCCACCAGAGGAAATAGTTTCTCTCTATCTACCCTATCCAATCCTTTAATCATCTCAAACACCTCAATTAGATCACCCCTTAATCTTCTATACTTAAGGGAGAGTACATGTAGTCTATGCAACCTGACCTCATAATTTAACCCTTTTAACCCCAGTAATATTCTGGTGAATCTGTGCTGCCACCCCTCGAAGGCCATTATATCCTTCCTGAGGTGTGGTGCCCAGAACTGAATGCAGTACACCCGATGCAGTCTAACCAGAGCTTTATACAACTGCAGCACAGCTTCCACCCCTTTGTATTCCAGCCCTTGACATTCCATCAGCCTTTTTGATTAGTTTTTGTACCTGTCCACTAGCTTTTAGTGATTTCTGTACATGGACCCCTAAATCTCTCTGCTGCTCCACAGTTCCTAGCTTCTCACCATTTAAAAAGTACTCTGATCTATCTTTCCTCGGTCCAAAGTTTTGCTTTTTGGCTGCTATGATTTTCTTTTCTCCTTCCAAGTGAAACTTCCCTGTAATATAAAAAGGGAAGTTTTATTGAGATATCAAAGTCTGAAGGTCTGATAAACAAATAATTTCATTCTAGGTCCTCGCCAAGGCTTCATTGTACCTCTAAAGGTAGCAACAATCTTCACGTAGAAAAAAAAAATCACTATTTTAGGATATTTCTATCAGATGGAGAAATAGACCTCATCACGGTGATATAAATTATATGCACAGGTTTCCACATGGTGAGTGGATGATACGTTCCTGCTAAATTTCGCATCATATGAAAATTGGACTGTATTATCCATCATCTTGATGTTCACGGAGTGGTAAAAGTTGGAAGCCAAGAACTGTTATGGTTTTGCAATGCAATAATGTTTTGGAAGCTTCAGTTACTATGAATTTCAATCTGGACGCGTTAACAGAAGAGAGTAAGGGGGTGCGATTTTGCTTCATTAGCACACAGGATACATTGGCCGAACAATTTCAATTGTAGGAATAGCTGAACCGTTAGCAGGAAGGATATAGTATCTGTAGATTTCCTTTATGCCTAATATTCCACAAAATTCAGGTGCACAGCCCTTTGTTGTGTTTCGTTCTATTTTTACTTTCGAAAAGGAAAAAAATGGGTTATGTAAAAATGAGTATTTTTGTATTGTTTCACTATTTTTTGAAAAAGGCTGAATTTGAAAAAGCAGGATAAAATGACACTCAACCACATTGATTACTATGCATTGTACAAAAAACATACTTTCTCATTAAAAACATTTAAGAAATGTGTTTGCTCAAGAAGGTAAACTTAAAATTATGGGATGCCACAAAGAGCTGGCTCCATTTAGTCCAGAGAGAGATTAAAATACCTGTTCAATATTACTTCTCAAATGTTGTACAAATCATCAGTATTTTTGATTTTAAGTCATTTACCTCTAGAAATAAAGAATTCAAAGCCAGTTGTTGTGGCATTTTTGCTATCATAGGAAGAGGAGTAGGCCATTCATCCCCTCAAGCCTGCCCCTCCATTCAATTAGATCATGGCTTATCTGTACCTCCGATCCAACACCCTAACGTTGTGGGATTTGTCTCCTTCCAAGTATACAAGACTTTTCCACCCAACAGGTAGAATTAAGCTAATTTTCCACTTGGGTCTCAAAGCATGCATAAAAGTTTATATTTTTAATTTTTTTTTCCTGGTCTTTGCTGGATTTCGTGACCCCATCTAGGGTGGAAGTGAGAGATCTAAAGTTGGCTTTAGTATCCCTCGAACAGGGTGGGAGAAAAAAAATCATCTTGGATTCCCTTTCCTGATCTTTATGTGGTGATTGTGGCTGGAAAATGTATGTGTGTGTGCACATTGGCTGAAGACAGGATCAGCTGTTGACAATCCCAAGTGGAAGAATAGCCTGCTGACATTTAGTGTCTGAAATCACCAGCGAAGATTGGCCATTTGGGGTGAGATAACGAGAGAGCTGCTAGTCCATGTACAACTGCACTGCGGCGTGAATCAACACCTTTTTGCGTGAGAGTAAATAGTGTTAATTCAGAAAATCTGAACCCCCAACAGCAATTTACTACCTGCAAGAATGAGACTGAACAGTTTAAATTGTTCCCTTTCTGGGCCAGAGAGATTGATTGGCATTGCATTAACAAATATCACGATGTTAAAAGGGTACCTACGCTGTTCGGTCCCAGCTCGAACCTTCTGCGGTGAGTTTAATGGGCAATTGATGTGCAAGTCCAGCAAGTTCTTAAAAATAACGGGGACGTTGAGGGCGAACAGCCGATTGTGAGAGGCAAACGGCCGATTGGCGTAAATCGACCAGCAAGTTCTGGAGATTCTCTTCTTCCCCTCAACTCGCTGGCCGATTTGCGCATTAATAACAGTGTGTGTTGTTAACATGTCATTATTTTTCCACCAAGATTTGGGCCAGTGTTTCTCCTCCCTCCACACCCACCCCATAAGATTTTATGTCTGTAATTCCAGTTCATACATTGTTGCTGTCAGTGTAGTTTTGAGCTTTGGTGTGGAATGTATATCACCTTTTTAAAAAAAATACAAGAAAATATGTAGTCTTGGCCATGTGATAGGAAAGGACCATTATGCTGAAAAATGATGCATTGTGTTTCACTGATATACTTGCTATCCTTTGTTATAATAAACTAGCTGACATACTGTGATGAAGTAATTTAATAGTGGTTTCTAATCTATCATACAGATGCTTTCAGTTCAAAATCAGG
The DNA here is from genome assembly GCF_035084215.1 of Heptranchias perlo. Taxonomy (NCBI): domain Eukaryota; kingdom Metazoa; phylum Chordata; class Chondrichthyes; order Hexanchiformes; family Hexanchidae; genus Heptranchias; species Heptranchias perlo. Next base: position 108,737,491 of record NC_090330.1, read on the forward strand.
ATGCTGATCCAAAGCAGTGGTAAAATGTGCAGAGAACCTACTGGGCTACTAACTGCAGGAATAATTTAGAAAACTGAAGTAAATCAAAATAATTTTTTAAAAAAGCAATTAAAACAAGAGTTGTGTATGTGGTTACTTGGACATAATGTCATGGAGTGAACTTCATCATAGTTAGTTTTACAACCATGTTGGAAATGTAATATTAAAATGATTCACAGTAAGTTGTGTTTGGAACCAAAAGCAATTTATTTGTATTATAAAGTGATCTATGTTCTCAGACCAAAATAAAATCAGAAAGAAAAGGGTAGGTAATAACAGAGTGTTACACGTAGGTAATATGAAAAATCATCAGTTTGATTATTTTCAGTAACCACCGTCTGTTAAGTTAACCATGCTGATTTGCTGAAATATTTGGTAGGAAAATCTACTACCAATTGGGATTGAGGAAGTCACACAACCCAATTTAATCAAATCATTTCCTCTTTAAGTATTTATCCAATTCTCTTTTGAAAGTTACTATTGATCCTGCTTCCACCACCCTTTCAGGCAGTCATGATGTGGAGATGCCGGTGATGGACTGGGGTTGACAATTGTAAACAATTTTACAACACCAAGTTATAGTCCAGCAATTTTATTTTAAATTCACAAGCTTTCGGAGATTTTCTCCTTCCTCAGGCAAACCTTTCAGGCAGTGCATTCCAGATCAAAGCAACTCGCTGTGTCATAATTTTGAACACCTCTATTAAATCTCCCCTTATCCTTCTCTGCTCGACGGAGAACAATCCCAGCTACTCCAGTCCCTCCACATAACTGAAGTCCCTCCCTCCTCTATTTTAAGTAGGACCTTTTACATACCTGTGTACAAGACCCAGGACTGATCTTTAAAGTTCTATGGTGTACTAGAGTGGTGTGAATTTTTTTCAGATTTTTCACAGCCTTTGAGAACAGTTTACAGTATGTTGAATTTTCTGAAACTACCACTGGAGACTCAGTCTGGCAGCAAAATGGGCTGGTACTGATTTATCTGCTAATTTTAATTGACTGTACCTGTTGAGTTAACATTGGCTGCTGCAGTAACTGTCTTCAATATTATTAGTGGTATTAAAGTACTAATCTGGGATAAAGATACATTTTCTAATGCAGAACTTAAATGTGCCAAGACTGATTTTTGAGAGCCAAATCCTATTTAAGTGAATCATTTTTGATATGAGGATTAAGGCAAATTGACAAGTTAAAATTAAGTGTCTGCTATAATTAAATTCTTAGAAGATTTAACTGATTTATCAAAAAAAATTAACGAAGTATAAGAAAGAAAGACAGAAATAATAGAAGTAAAAACTGTCATACCCAATCCTACAGTCATCCTTTCAGGATTCTTTTTACAATGTCCAAAAGAATGTTTCCAACCTTTCCAGAGGGTCATATGGTGGAACAGATGCATATTTTACTGCATGTGTCAACCATCAGACTGAAGCCAACACAGGCATTGATCCTCCTCCATCTCCTTTTGTTCTTGGCTGTGGCTCAGTGAATATCACTTTTGCCTCTGAGTCAGAAGGTTGTGGGTTCAAGTTCCACTCCAGAGACTTGAGCACATAATCTAGGCTGACACTCCCAGTGCAATACTGAGGGAGTGCTGCCCTTCCGGAGGTGCCGTCTTTCAAATGAGGCACCGTCTGTCCTCTCGGGTGAATGTAAAAGATCCCATGGCACTGTTTCGAAGAAGAGCAGCGGAGTTCTCCCCGCCGTCCTGGCCAATATTTATCCCTCAATCAATCAGTAAAACAGATTATCTGGTCATTTATCTCATTGCTGTTTGTGGGACCTTACTGTGCTCAAATTGGCTGCTGCGTTTCCTACATCCTCAGGGCAGTGTCCTAGGCCCAACTATCTTCAGACGCTTCATTAATGACCTTCCATCTATCATAAGTTCGGAAGTGGGGATGTTCGCTGATGATTGCACAGTGTTCAGCTCCATTTGCAACGCCCACAGATAATGAAGCAGTCCATGCCCGCATGCAGCAAGATCTGGATAACATCCAGGCTTGGGCTGATAAGTGGCAAGTAACATTCACACTACTCAAGTGCCAGGCAATGACCATCTCCGAAAAGAGAGAGTTGAACCACCCCCCTTGACATTCAACGGCATTACCATCGCCGAATCCCCCACCATCAACATCCTGGGGGTCACCATTGACCAGAAACTAAACTGGACCAGCCACATAAATACTGTGGCTACAAGAGCAGGTCAGAGACTGGGTACGCTGCGGCGAGTGACTCACCTCCTGACTCCCCACAGCCTTTCCACCATCTACAAGGCACAAGTCGTAGAAAGGTTACAGCATGGAAGGAGGCCGTTCGGCCCATTGAATCCGTGCCGGCTCTCTGCAAGAGCAATCCAGCTAGTCCCACTCCCCCGCCCTTTCTCCGTAGCCCTGCAAATTTTTTCCCTTCAAGTACTTATCCAATTCCATTTTGAAGGCCATGATTGAATCTGCCTCCAACACCCCCCCTATCAGTGCATTCCAGATCCTAACCACTCGCTGTGTAAAAAAGTTTTTCCTCATGTCGCCTTTGGTGCTTTTGCCAATCACCTTAAATCTATGTCCTCTGGTTCTTAACCCTTCCGCCAATGGGAACAGTTTCTCTCTATCTACTCTGTCTAGTCCCTTCATGATTTTGAATACCTCTATCAAATCTCCTCAACCTTCTCTGCTCTAAGGAGAACAACCCCAGCTTCTCCAGTCTATCCACATAACTGAAGTCCTTCATCCCTGGAACCATTGTAGTAAATCTCTTCAGCACCCTTGCTAAGGCCTTCACAGCCTTCCTAAAGTGCGCTGCCCAGAATTGGACACAATACTCCAGTTGTGGCTGAACCAGTGTTTTATAAAGGTTCATCATAACTTCCTTGCTTTTGTACTCTATGCCTCTCTTTATAAAGTCCGGGACCTCGTATGCTTTTTTAATCGCTTTCTCAACCAGCCTTGCCACCTTTAACGATTGATGCATATATACCCCATATCTCTCTGATCTTGCATCCCTTTTAGACTTGTGCCCTTTAGTTTATAATTCCTCTCCTCGTTCTTCCTACCAAAATGTATCACTTCACACTTCTCAGCGTTAAATTTCATCTGCCATGTGTCTGCCCATTTCACCAGCCAGTCTATCACTATCCTCCTCACTGTTCACTAAACTTCCAGGTTTTGTGTCATCTGCAAATTTGGAAATTGTGCCCTGTACACCCAAGTCCAAGTCATTAATATATATCAAGAAAAGCAGTGGTCCCAGCACTGACCCCTGGGGAACACCACTGTATATCTCCCTCCCGTCTGAAAAACAACCGTTCACCACTACTCTCCGTTTCCTGTCACTTAGCTAATTTTGTATCCATGCTGCCACTGCCCCTTTTATTCCATGGGCTTTAACTTTGATGATATGCCTATTATGTGGCACTTTATCAAATGACTTTTGGAAGTCCATATACTCTACATCAACCACATTGCCCTCATCAACACGCCCTCATCAAAAGACTCAATCAAGTTAATTAAACATGATTTGCCTGTAACAGATTCGTGCTTGCTTTCCTTAATTAATCCACACTTGTCCTAGAGATTAATCTTTAATTCCTGGAGACTCCAGGGCAATCCTGGTGGGTTGGCAACCCTACTGCATGGCCACACTGAGCTGCAGCCCAGTCTGATGTACTGGGACATTAACCTGGCCTGGCCGCATCCCTGGTGCAGGTCCACCTCCTGACAGGGCCTTGCATCAGGAAACAGGGGGAGGCCTGCAGCTTTGGGCCAAGTCACCTGCTATGGAACAGCAGCCAAAAGGCCCCAGGGACTGAAGATCTGGTGGGAGCTGAAAATAAATGATTCTCATGTTCCCCTGGGGTCCTATTCGGCTTGCTCCTGTTACCCTTTTGGGTCTTCTGTTCTGAGGAGAGTCTCGGCACTAGCCCCCAATAGTTTCTGGGAAACATCCCCAGTCCCTGGCCCTGAAAAAGGGGACTCATCTCCCCAAAAACAGATGGGAGTGGGACTCATCTCCCCAAAAACAGATGGGAGTGGGACTCATCTCCCCAAAAACAGATGGGAGTGGGACTCATCTCCCCAAAAACAGATGGGAGTGGGACTCATCTCCCCAAAAACAGATGGGAGTGGGACTCATCTCCCCAAAAACAGATGGGAGTGGGACTCATCTCCCCAAAAACAGATGGGAGTGGGACTCATCTCCCCAAAAACAGATGGGAGTGGGACTCATCTCCCCAAAAACAGATGGGAGTGGGACTCATCTCCCCAAAAACAGATGGGAGTGGGACTCATCTCCCCAAAAACAGATGGGAGTGGGACTCATCTCCCCAAAAAAGGGGGGTACAACTTCCAAAAAAAGGGGAACGCAGACACTTTCCCTCTCTTCTTAAACTATGAGGACAGGTTGCATAAACTTGGCTTGTATTCCCTTGAGTACAGAAGATTGAGGGGGTGATCTAATGGAGATGTTTAAAATGATAAAATTTGATAAGGTATATAAAGAGAAACCATTTCCTCTGGTGGGTGAATCCAGAACAAGAGGGCATAACCTTAAAATTAGAGCCAGGCCCTTCAGGGGTGGGATTTCTATACTAGAAACACCATCTGGGACGAGGAGGCTAGGTGAAGCCTATGGGCACAGCTCACACCGCACAGCATCTAGCACTTACCTAACATGGTCTTTGCTGAAGAGTTCAATGCTGGGCCCTCGCTCTGACTCAAGCCACTAACAATAGCACAGGTTGGACTGTTAAGTACCATGGTCACGTAATTTATCACTCTCACGTGGCTGGAGGTTAAATCTTTCTGTCCATGCTGTCTCTGTTTTATAGTGTTAGACAATTAACTCTGTGCCACAGTTGTTTCTCCTTCTCGTTACAAATTCTGTTGCCCTATCCAGAGGATCACACATAGTATTTTTAAGGCCAAGCTTCCTGGCACGTTGGTGTGCCTCAATGTGGCCTTTTCCATCACCCTGTTGCAGATTAAAGGGATAGTCGCTGGCCTGGTTTAATTTTTTTTTTGGGGGGGGTTGGCGGGGAAAGATAACAATGATGCTAGCTTTCCACAGAGGGAGGTAATTTCCCCTCTTTTCCCCTACACTTCCATTTCTCCCCTCACCTTCCCTCCTTTCCAGAGGTTATGATCAAGCTGGGGAGTGGTTCTCCATGTGCCAGGAGTCCTCCAGTACCTCATTCATTCTTCACGTGTGAGCCTACTCATTAAATGTTGGCAGGCTGTTTAGCTGGGTTTCATCGACAGACACAGTGCTGTGCTTACCTGCTGTCTACACGCTTGTGCACTTTCCAACAGGGATTACTATCAGAAGTGGAAATCCTGAGCCATGTTTTTTCTTGCCGTAGCCCAGAAACGCGGAGACTAAATGTGATACCTCGCTGCTGCACCTATTGAAAGCACCTAACTGTACTGACCAAGGAACAAACCGTAGGGTCCTTCTTGATGTGTCCTGATGGCTCAGCTTGATGCCACAAGGTGCATTTACCTATTGAGCCACAGCAGCGCAAGGAAATTCCTTTCGATTAAAGCTTTTGCTGCTTCTCAATAAGTCGTACTGCAAGAAAACTCTGAAGGCAGTTGTGACTGTCATGAAGAAAGAGATAACATTGGATCAGTGTGCAATTTGTAGTTTGATATGTCGCTATCCTAATTGCAGCCAACTTTGGATTATTTGAATCTCTATGGATATCCCTCCACACTGACATCTGTGTGAAGACCCAATGTGGTGCTGTGATTGCACCAAATTAATGTGCTCGTTAACATGCCCTCTATAATTCTGCATTGTTTCAAGCCACATTCCCGGTGGGATCATTACCTAGAAACACTAATTGGGCTTAATACTAGAACCAAATTAGTCCTTAGTGAGTCTTCAGTATTTGCTTGACTGAGAAATATGCAAGAAAAATTGGTTCTGTTATAGAGGATATATGGAGAAAAAAACTGAGTTCATTAAGGGCTATTTTTTGTCAAGATTTTGTGTTGGCTGGTAAAATACCTGAAACTTTAAAGATGTATAATTCTGTTCATAAGATTTGAGCCTCCGTGAAAAGGTTATATCCAAAACCGTTTTTATGATTACATAGATCCAGATCAGAGGGTTGTTTGTAATTTAGGGAAATCTTGATGAATTCAAGCATTATCAAAATGTACGCTCTGTTGCAGAGGTGGAAGGTACAGAATCTTCTGAAATTGGAGACGTGGCTGACTGTGTTGCTGAAAGGGAGAGAGATCAGGCATGCTCTTCAGATAGAAAAATGCAAAGGAAACTATATAAACTTAAAAATAACTAAGAGTAGTTTGTGTTCTATGAACTATCTGATCTCTGTTCATGAGTGAAGTACTTAATTTTTCATTGCACCGTAACTATCTGAAGAGCTTGTGTACAGTTACATGTTTTCTTAAATGTGTAATGGAAGGTTTTGTGGTTTGAACCTTCTGTAAATCCTCCTTTGTTTGAATGCCTCTGACCTAAAATTGGGAGGCTGTTCTCTCAGGCCGTTTTACACAATAAAAGCTACAGAAACAGATTGGGCCAACTGCAGCACAAGCCTCTCACGACAACCTTGTGAGAATCTTGCATGCTAACACAGATATTACCTGAATAGCCAAAATGTATCAGCAGTTCACTATAGACTCAGTTGATACAGGGCTGAGGAGAGCAGCCACAGAGTATTTCCCTGTGTAGATATGGATGCTAGGGAATTGAGGGCCCCCAGTGCATCTCCAAACTAAGCTTCTGGAACTACTGTTTTTGGGAGAAGGAAACTCTTTGAAGAAGTCAAAGCGGCCTGGAGAGCTTTAGTAAAGCAATAACAATGCTCAAAAACTGCTTCAGTTATGGGTCCTTAAATTACAGCCTCCGAGCTCCGACCTAGTCCGTGACTGTGGTGACCCAAGGTCAGTGCGGCCCCCCCCCAACACTAACAAGCCAACGGGTACGTTGATGTTGCAAATTAGAAAAAGACGATCAGCTTAAAATAAAAAGCCTCACCGCTCAATGGTTCATAGCGACAGTCTGCAATCCCTGTGAAAAAGCTGATTTTTCTTGTGAAACAAGATAAGTTGAATGTTGACTGACAGCTTAAAAAGATGATTGACAGATATGAACTACTGTAGGGTCCCAAATTTTAAGTGACGCTTGGGTAAGAGAGGGTTCTGCCCTATACTTGACAGAATCTTCAGAGTAGTGATTTTTCTTGGAAATAATTGGAGAATGAGCAAACCAGTGATTTATTGTACAAGGAAGTACAGAAAGTGTTGCTTTTGCAGGCTATGAAAAGATCAGCAAAACTCTGGATTCTACTCACATTTCTTTGTCATCCCAAAATGTATGGGAAAGTTCTGATCCATACGGGATCTAAATGTTGCAGGAAGATGGAGTAGGCCATTCAGCCCCTCTGCCATTCAATTAGATCACGGCTGATCTGTATCTTAACTCCATTTACCCGCCCTGGTTCCGTATCTCTTAATACCCTTACCTAACAAAAATCTATCAATCTCAGTTTTGAAATTTTCAATTGACCCCCAGCCTCAACGGCTTTTTGGGGGAGAGAGTTCCAGATTTCCACTCCCCTTTGTGTGAAGAAGTGCTTCCTGACATCACCCCTGAACGGCCTGGCTCTAATTTTAAGGTTATGTCCTCTTGTTCTGGACTCCCCCACCAGAGGAAATAGTTTCTCTCTATCTCCCCGATCATAGGCTTTCATGACTTAGAATAAAATGTTTTGTGCCTGTTGTTATATTTGGGGCTCTGTCTATATTGTAACCACCATGTCTGTTAATTTTCTTTTCCTTTTCCCTCATTGGGTAAATCTCTGTGGGTTTTGTCCTTTCTAATTGGTGAATAATGAAAGTAGACAATAATCATATTTATGTGAAACCAATCACAAATTCTACATAATCACATTCTATCAAAACAAAATCAGTAAAATACAGTTGCCAGCAGTTGCTCACATGCCAAAAATATAATTCAACATTTAACAAACAGAAAAGAATTCAACAATTCAGGAAAAAAAATCTTAAATTTTGCCCATTCCAACTTCCAAATGCTGCAGCTATTTCCCCACAGAGTCTGAGGTATCATGAGCACCCCCAAACTCTGGCACAACCTTCCCCGTACATCACGACGAGCATCGTTTACTTTTGTCACTTGCCTGTTTATTGCTGTTGAAAATTGAGGTTTCAAAATCTCTCCTAAACCATTTTGAGACTTAAGAATTTTTTTTAATGTAAATAAACTAGGAAACTGTGTAAATGATGAACTGTTGATCATCTTATGAGGTGATTTTTATGTTTATGGAAATTTATTTTCATTTAAATACTGTGTACATCAGCAAACTCACTAACAGTCCGCCTCTTTGTTCATGTCGCACGCCAGGAGTGAACATCAGGAAAGCCCGTGACTATCTGTTAATTTTAAGTTGTGGAAAATTTAAGTTTAAATGAATTACATAGAATTTACAGCACAGAAACAGGCCATTCGGCCCAACTGGTCTATGCCGGTGTTAACGCTCCACACGAGCCTCCTCCCTCCCTACTTCATCTCATCCTATCAGCATAACCTTCTATGCCTTTCTTCCTCATGTACTTATCTAGCTTCCCCCTTAAAGGCATCTATGCTATTCGCCTCAACCACTACTCCAAGTGATAGCGAGTTCCGCATTCTAACCACTCTCTGAGTCAAGAAGTTTCTCCTGAATTCTCTATTGGATTTATTTGGTGACTATCTTATATTTATGGCCCCTAATTTTGGACCCCCCCAAATATTTTAAAAATGGAACATAACGACAGGAACTAGCTGACGAGGGGGTAGATGGTGGCGGAGGTACCTGAATGTGCAGAAGGGGCTGCTGATGGTTTGGGGGAGGATGCTGATGGGTGGGAACATGTGGGGGGTGTTTGTGGCTTGATGGTTTGAAAGGGACAACAGGAGATTGGGTCCTATTCTCCAGAACCATAATCTCCCAAAAGGCTGTTAGACCCTGCTTCTCCCAATGATGCCAGATCCCAGTGACCTGCCCTCCACAACACTGCTGGATCCCAGGGGACCCGAACCCAGATTTCCTCCCTTCCCTACTCCCATATCCCAGGACCCCCTCTCATTGCTCACAAATCTCTTAGATCTCATTCTCAGTGCTCTCTGCTCCCTCTCCTAATGGTCACGACATCTGCCCCAATGTTCCTAGATCCTTCCTCTCAAGTGTTCCAGACACTTGGACCCTCTCTGCCCCCCATATACTGCTAGACTCTGTGTCCACGGTACAGAGATCCTTCCTAGTGCTCCCATATTTCAGGGACCTTTCCAATGTTAAGTCACTGTTCCTCATAACACTTAGTGTAATGTCCGTGTTATTATTAAACCATTGACACATTATGAGCAATGTCATGGGAGATCTGCTAGTAATATCATAAAATCCTTGAGTTGGAAATGCTGTCACCGCCCACCCCCCCCTCCCCAGTACATTGAAATCCATGGGTAACTCTCCAACTTATTACAACAAACACAGCTGAAGGACACACCATTTCCTTTGACTACTCATAGAATCATACAGCACAGAAAGAGGCCATTCGGCCCATCATGCATGTGCCAGCTCTTTGAAAGAGCTATCCAATTCGTTCCACTCCCCTGCTCTTTCCCTATAGCCCGGCAATTTTTTCCTTTTCAAGTATTTATCCAATTCCCTTTTGAAAGTTACTGCTTCCGCCACCCTTTTAGGCCGTTCATTCCAGATCGTAATAATTTACTGTGTAAAAAAAATTCTTCTCATTTCCCCTCTGGTTCTTCTGCCAATTACCTAAAATCTGTGTCCTCTGGTTACTGATCCTCCTGCCGGTGGAAACAGAGTAAATAAGCAGAAACTATCAAAACCCTTCATAAGCCAAGCCATGGCAGATTTGCTGGTGTTATGAAAAGTTTCGTCCCTAGATCTGATTTGGTCCATGCTAACTATATGATCCTTAATGCATTATTGTTTTGAGGATGCCAAAGCCCAATCTACGTGCCTTGGTTTGATTATCACTCTGCAGCTAAGCTGTTCCTTCATGCCTGATCCTCATGGCCTTGACCTCCATTCCCTCCCAACTCGGGACTCTCACTCCCTTGTGTGATGGCAATTACTCAACACATTCTAAGGATTTTGATTTTGGTGTCTTGGGAGCAAGTCACCTTCTTGAATACTGTCCTCCTGGGCCTCCCAAGCTCTTCCGAACGCTAATTCCAACTTATCCAAACCTCTGCTGCTCACTTCCTGTTCCGCACTCCCATTACACCGAGCTCCACTGTGAACCTTCACTGGTTTCCAACAAACCATTCAAAATCACTGTCCTGCCGACAAATGTCTGCACGGTTTTGCAGTCTCAGTACCATGCAGTGCATTTCCCCACTGAGCCATAAAAGCGTGAACGACTTTTCTAAAGGACGTGGTGGCCACTGTCAAATGAAATGTCATTACTTTGAAACTGTTCATTATTATGGTCACCTGATTTATGTCTGTGCTGTGTTTGCTAAAGCAATCCAAAGCTAATTCTGCTGTTCTGCTTTCTCCTCAATGCCCTATATTTTCCTCTGCTGCAAATGTATCTTTCACTCCTCCCTTAAAATATGCAATAGCATCAGCCTGAACTGTGACAAAGCAACCCATGCTCTAGCAACTCTCTGTGCAAAGAAATCTTTCTTAACCCTTCCCTGACTCTTTATGGCCCATTATCGCTGACTCCTTGACCGGAAGAAATGGTTATTTGTGATATTAGATCAGAGTATTACAATTTTGAGTAGTCTCAAAACTTTGTCATTAAATGAGTTGATGTCCAAAGTAATTTAGATCTTGGTTTGCTCAATTCCTGCCAACAGTTTTTGAAAAAAAAATTGTTCATCCCTCCGGGTGAAATGAATGAAAACATGAAATTGACAGCATGAAATGACATCTTTTCTGGAGTACACTATGCCTGAAGTCTTCGTAATTGCAGTTTTAAATTGTATTCTGAGGTATTTTCCATAGGAAGTTCCAGTAAGTTATCCACAATTTTTTTGTGCAGGAATCCCAAGTACTCGTTAAAAATCAAACCCACAAAAATGCTTATATTTTCTACTGGTTCATAGAAGTTTCCAATCGCAGTTTTTCCAATGACTTTGATGTGTTGTTTCATATTCGTTTTGTTTTCTATTATTTTGTGTGTGCAAGAACTGCTATGTTGTGATTATTAGTCAAGATATTAAATTTACAAATTATTCCAGAGATGGCACATGAATGATTGCAGCAAAGATGATGTTAAGCAAAGTGTATAACTTCCCATGCAGTGTTTGAAATGGGGCTTCGAAATGTAATTTTCAAAATTTTTCAGTGCATTATCTGCTTCACATAACCTATTCTTAAATATCCTGTAACTTTGGCTTAGGATGCTTTTGCCAGACTTCAGTGAACCCCCCCGCCAACCCCTTATTCCCACCCGTTTACACAACTTGAATTCACAATATTTGACACTTTTTTTTACAAGTTTATCATTAACCAGATGCCATAAATAGTTTTAAACAATTTTACAACACCAAGTTATAGTCCAGCAATTTTATTTTAAATTCAAATAAAATTCAAGTAAAATTGTTTACAATTGTCAACCCCAGTCCATCACCGGCATCTCCACATCATAAATAGTTTTGCCATTTTTTAAATACAAGATAGATTTGTTAATTACATTTCACACTTTCTGATTGGTTTTGAAGATAACAGTTTTGAAAAAATTGTATTTTTCTTTAAGTTATACATAACAACGTAAGAAATAGGAGCAGCAGTAGGCCGTACAGCCCCTCGAGCCTGCGCTGTCTTTCAATCAGATTATGGCTGATCTTCAACCTCAACTCCACTTTCCTGTCCGATCCCCATATCACTTTATTCCCCTAGAGTCCAAAAATCTATCAATCTCAGCCTTGAATATACTCAACGACTGAGCATCCACAGCCCTCTGGGGTAGAGAATTCCAAAGATTCACAACCCTCTGAGTGAAGAAATTCCTCCTCATCACAGTCTTAAACTCCTTATCCTGCGACTCTCCGGCCAGGGGAAACAGCCTCTCAGCCTCTACCCTGTCAACCCCCTCAGAATCTTATATGTTTCAATGAGATCACCTCTCATTCTTCTAAACTCCACAGAGTACAGGCCCATTCTACTCAACCTCTCCTCATAGGACAACCCTCTCATCCCAGAATCAATCTATGGACAAATTGATGAAACTCATCCTGGTCGTGGGTCAGAAAGTTTAATTTTGCATCAAATAGGGGTAACTGAATTGAGGAAATGCTTGTGTGTTTTAGGGAGGTGGTGGTGGGGCACACAAATGCTTCCTTTTGCTAAACAGTTTCTCATCTATTATTTTACCTTTAAAATTGCATTTCCGTACATACAGCCAGCATAAGCAAGAAGCGGATTTCATGACCTGCGGACATTCCAAAGCAATTCACAGCCAATTAATTACTTTTTGAAGTGCAGTCACTGTTGTAGGAAACGTGGCAGCCAATTTGCACATACCAAGGTCCCACAAACAGCAATGAGATAAATGACCAGATAATCTGTTTTAGTGATGTCGGTTGAAGACACTGGGAGAACTCCCTTGCTCTTTTTTGAATGGTGCCATGGTATCTTTTACATCAGCCTTAGAGGGCAGTCGGGTTTAACGTTTCATCTGAAAGACAGCACCATTCGACAATGCAGCACTCCCTCAACACTTCACAGAAGTACCAGCCTGGGATCATGTGCTCAAGTCTCTGAAGTTGGGCTTGAACCCACATCTTTCTGACTCAGAAGGGAGACTGCTACCACTGAGCCAGGTTCATGATTGGCTCTATGTCCTACATGGTTCAGTGGCTTTCCATTACTTGCTGGCTAGGTTCATACATAAAATATATCAACTTGAGTGAGGTATCAAGTGACTCTATGTGCACGTGGAGCCATACCCCAAGAAAGCCTTTCAGAGAGAAGGGGAGAAATACGGTAGAAGAGGAGAAAGAAAGAGCAGAGACCTAGATGATTGTACATTGAAAAGGCTACAGAGACAGATGTAGTGTGTATAGAAAAAAAATCTTTTTCGAATTTTAATTGAAATTTTAATACAATATCTGTTTTTCTGAGTTGCAGCACTTGCTCGGCTTTATTTAAGATTACCTGCGTTGGCAATGCAAATTGTTGGTTTTGTTTCCTGTGCGCCAATCTAGTTGAAAGAAATGGTTGCCTAGGTTACAAGGTGACATTTCTGAACTAGTTGTAGGTTACAGACATCTTGTCCATATGTCAGGAGTGATTTAAGTAATGACTTAAAATTATATAGTTTAATACATTTTGCTATCATTGTTCCGAGCTTAAAATAAAACCTTTTACTGATTTCTCTTTAGAAAAAACAGGTGGACCTTTCAAAAGTGTAATTTGACGGCCTGCATAAGGAAAGCAGAGGGTGGTTTATGTGGAAAATACAGCTGTTTCTCTTTGAAATAGAGTACCCTTTTTAAAGTCATGTTATTAAAAGAGTGCTTACACAAAGTATTAGTGTAGCAATTAGCAAACTACGCTCGTGTAGATTTTGTCTGGGGAAATGCAACATTACATGAGATCTGATTATGAAAGTCAAATTTAGTCTGAGTTGAGTGATTCTGCTGGCTTGGTACGTTAGTTGTAGTTTGAATGTCATCTGTATATATGCCGTAAAATGTGGGAACAGACTGTTTCCAGCAAGGTGACCGACCTTGCTGGAAGCCTAAAAACTATTACCAAGGATCCAATGTAAATTCGAACAAAACTGACTTGGCAAATAATTTTTTTTTTGAAAAAAATACCTGGAAAATTGAACAATGATTGAATATTTTTGTGCAGACTATACTTTCTTAAATGTGTAACAGAGAATTTATATTCCCCTCCACCCCAAAAAAATTGCTTTTGCTTCAAGTATTCTGAGGTGCATCTGGAACCCTTTTTCTACTGAATTTAGTTAACAGTTTTCAAGGGCTGCAATTCTGTAAATTTCCAGCTGGGAATCTTCTGTAGAATTAGACACGTAACACGCCTTTATTATATGCTTTCTGCGTAAAGATCTTGTGATGGACTGCACATGTTAACTTTATTACAAAGGAGAAACTTCTTTACCCAGAGAATGGTGAGAATGTGGAACTCGCTACCATATAGAGTAGTTGAGGCAAATAGCATGGATGCATTTAAGGGGATGCTAGATAAACACATGAGGGAGAAAGGAATAGAAGGATATGCAGATAGAAATAGATGAAGTAAGGTGGCATAAACACTGGCATAGGCCGGTTGTTTATTGTATCCATGTGATTCATACCAATTAGTGTTAATTGTGGTGTGTATCAATTGGGGCTCTCTTGTGTCTATACATAAAAGAGCTTATCTAGGGTGTGTGGTGTGTGTAATATTGAGCTCTGTGAATAAAGGCTTGGAAGCAACTGAATACCAGGCTCCAGTATTCTATCCCTCACCACCGGGCTATCCAACTTAAAATACCAGTTGGGCCGAATGGCTTTTTTCTGTACTGTACATTCTATGTAAAAACATAATAAAATAGTGCAACTTCAATGGCTAGGGCACTGGTCACTGGGTACAAGACATAACCATGCGCCAACGGGGCTGGCCCTAAACACAGATCAGTGACCCACGGTCTGCCCTGTGTTGTATTTTCACTCCCAAGCCATGTGCTGATACTCACAGTGCTTGCATTCCCGGGTACATATATTCAGTAGATGATTGAAGATAGAATGAATCTTTGGCATTGCCAGCAATGCTTTGCTGACTAGTTCCAGTGAGTGTTAGGCAGTCAGTGTTTGGCTAGAGCAAAAGTTGGGCTTGCACTTGGGAACGCACTTGAAAAAAATTCTCTCAACATAGCTGGGGCACGGAAGCAAAAAGGATGGCAGCTGCGGTGTATGTAGTTACTGTAGCAGAAACTCAGAACAGCGAGAACAGCTGGCCTCAAAACCAAAAGCGACATGAACACCGCTATCATATGATGACTGCAGTCCACTCCTCTTAATTCAAATTATCTGATAATTTAATTTTTTTAAAGCATTAAATTCCCACTTTGCTGTGCTATTTGCATTGCTTAATTCAAATCACTGGGTAATTTAATTTTGTTTAGCCTGCAAAAACCACTTTGAATTATCAGGAGCAGCCTGTTTTTGTCAAAGAGATTACTTTAAAGTGCCACTAACGATGATCGCTACTGGTCAAGGATTTCTAGAAAGTGATGCTAAATTTGAAAGGAGATATGATTGGCCAATGAGATTGCTTAAAAGGTGCCACAAGATTCAGTGTTACATTTGAAAATATAGAACCAGGAAAGTTTACAGCACAGAAATACACCATTTGGCCCATTGGGTCTGTACTGGGTCTTTGCTAGAGCAATCAAAAAACTAATATCGTTGCCCTATCTCTTCCCCATATTCTGTGTTTTCATCTGCTTCAAATATTTATCTAATTTTCCCTTAAAAGGAGCAATGATCTCTGCTCCAACAACCCGTTATGTAAAGACATTTCTCCTAACCTCCTCTCCTCATTCTATTAGTAGCAGTATTAAACTGATGACCACACATTACTGACTCCCTAACCAGAGGAAATGCTCTTTTCCTAATCATTCTATGAGAACTCTTCACAATTTTAAAAACCTCTTTAAATCTCATCTTTGCCTTCTTTGGTTGTATCTCAATATCACTTTCTCAAGTCTCTCCTCATAATTATAGATTCCCATGGCTGGCACCATCCTGGTGAATCTACGCTGTATGTTCTCTATGGCTTTAATGCCCTTTCTATAATGGGGTGCTCAAAAACTGCACACAGTACTCTTAATCGTGGCCTGACCAATCTTTTGTACAAATTTGTTATTACTTCTCGGGGGGACATAACCTTAAAATTAGAGCTAGGCCCTTCAGAGGTGATGTCAGGAAGCACTTCTTGACACAAAGGGGAGTGGAAATCTGGAACTCTCTCCCCCCAAAAAGCTGTTGAGGCTGAGGGTCAATTGAAAATTTCAAAACTGAGATTGATAGATTTGCGTTAAGCAAGTGTATTCACGCTTACAGAACCAAGGCAGGTAAATGGAGTCATGATACAAATCAGCCATGATCTAATTGAATGGTGGTACGGGCTCGAGGTACTAAATGGCCTACTTCTGTTCCTATGTTCCTTCTTAATCTTGTATTCTGTGCCCCTAGTTTAAAACCCATAATGCTGTTGGCCTTTTTTATGGCTTTATATATTTGTGCCCATGTTTTCAGAGAATTATGTATTTGCACACCTAGGTGTCTCTGTTCATGCACATCATTTAGCACCTTTCCATCCAGTGTATACTCCCGTTCCTTGTCCTTCCTCCCAAAATATGGCACATCACACCTATTCGCATTAAATTGCATCTGCCACCTGTCTGCCCATTACACTAACCTGCTCTGTGTAAAGTTTTTTTTCCCGAGATTTACAGTTTTCAGGAGGAGTCACAGTGGAATGCTAAAATTGAGCAACATTGTTATAATAGTGAGTTCTTTGTATTTTAGAAAATGGTTAATTCTGATGAGGAAGTTGGATAGTGGGCACAGTTAGGCATATTGTTATCATGTATTCTTTTGAGTTAAATTAGCTATGCCATCATTGTTTCACTTTTCTTGTAAATTGTTTTGAAATTATCATGTGTTTATAGTTGCATTTAATGCATTATTTAAGAAAGTCACCCTGACCTAAAAGTGTGGTAATTGGGGCTCAATGTCAGGCAATTGAAAAATTATGTTTTTCGAGGTTAGATCTTTGATGGTTAAGCCTCCAAAATAAATAATTCCCCCTGGGAACGAAGTTTGGCAGCATTACTGAATTTCAAGACCGCTGGAGTGGAAACCTTTGTAATAATTTTTCTCCTTTTAACTCTGTTGCTTTTGTGTCTTTCCTTTGACCGTCTTGTGGAGCTCATATTGAGACTCTGGAAAAATATGCACGTTCAGGGTCAGGCACGTTGACGAGGCTCTTGGGTCTCTCAGTTGCAGTCCTATTACCATTCGCAGGGAGGTGCACAAAAGCAGTCCAGGCAACTTCAGCCTTCTCACTGTCCCCATTAGGAAGACCTACATTGCTTTCAGACAATAACTTTGCTGAGATCTGAGAGAATCACACAGCAAAGAAGGAGGCCATTCGGCCCATCGTGCCTGTTCCGGCTCTTTGAAAGAGCTATCCAATTAGTCCCACTCCCCCTGCACTTTCCCCATAGCCCTGCAAATGTTTCCTTTTCAAGTATTTATCCAATTCCCTTTTTGAAAGTTACTATTGCATCTACTTCCACCACCCTTTCAGGCAGGGGACTCCAGATCATAACAACTAGCTGGCTAAAATTTTTTTTCTTCATATCGCCTCTGGTTGTTTTGCCAATTACCTTAAATCTGTGTCCTCTGGTTACTGACCCTTCTGCCATTGGAAACTATTTCTCCTTATTTACTCTATCAAAACCCTTCATGATTTTGAACACCTCTATCAAAACTCCCCTTAACCTTCTCTGCTCTAAGAACAATCCCAGAAGGTACAGTACCTTTCTGGCATAGTGAGTTAAAGCTCCATTTGCCATCAATACGATAAAAAAGATATTCCCCAAACATTAAGATAAGTGGTAAAAGAGCTGGGAGTGAGATGAGGAGAAATTTTTTTTACGTAGCGAGTTGTTATGATCTGGAATGCGTTGTCTGAAAGGGCGGCGGAAGCAGATTCAATAGTAACTTGCAGTAGGGGAATTGGATAAATACTTGAAGGAGGGAAAGAGCAGGGGTATGGGACTAATTGGATGGCTCTGTCAAAGAAGTGGCACAGGCACATTGGGCCGAATGGCCACCTTCTGTGCTGTAAGGTTCTATGATTCGGTGCATTTTCAAGTTCAGCAAAAGGCATGGCCTCTGTGATATTGAATTGTGGGGTAATAGACAGTTAGTCCTTGTCTATTTGAATTAAAAGCGGGAAGTCCATGGGCAAATGAAGAATCTGCTGCTAAGCTTCTCCAGTGTCACCTCAGATGACTGCTAAGATATGTGATAATAAGAACATAAGAAATAGGAGCAGGAATAGGCCATACGGCCCTTTGAGCCTGCTCCGCCATTCAATAAGATCATGGCTGATCTTCTACCTCAACTCCACTTTCCTGCCCTGTCCCCATATCCCTTGATTCCCTTAGTGTCCATATATCCATCGATCTCAGTCTTGAATATACTCAACAACTGAGCATCCACAGTCCTCTGGGGTAGAGAATTCCAAAGATTCACAACCCTCTGAGTGAAGAAATTTTACCTCATCTCGGTCCTAAATGGCCGACCTCTTATCTTGAGACTATGCCCCCAGTTCTAGACTCTCCAGCCAGGGGAAACAGCCTCTCAGCATCTACCCTGTCAAGCCCTCTAAGAATTTTATACATTTCAATGAGATCACCTCTCATTCTTCTAAACTCCGGAGAATATAGGCCCATTCTACTCAATCTCTCCTCATAGGACAACCCTCTCATCCCAAGAATCAATCTAGTGAACTTTTGCCACACCCCCTCTAAGGCAAGTATATCCTTTCTTAGGTAAGGAGACCAAAACGGTATACAGTACTCCAGGTGTTGTCTCATCAGAGCCCTATATAATTGCAGCAAGACCTCCTTACTATTATACTCCAACCCCCTTGCAATAAAGGCTAACATACCATTTGCATTCCAAATTGCTTGCTATATCCGTATGTTAACTTTCTGTGTTTCATGTACAAAGACATCCAATTCCGTTAGACTACCATCATTTCTCAGTCTCTCAACTTTTAAAAAATATTCTGCTTTCCTATTCTTCCTACCAAAGTGGATAATTTCACATTTCCCCACATTGTACTCCATTGGCCACCTTCTCACCCACTCACTCAACCTGTCTACATCTCTTTGCAGCCTCTTTGCGTGCTCCTCACAGCTTGCTTTGTCACCTAGCTTTGTATTGTCAGCAAACTTGGATACATTACACTCGGTCCCTTCATCTAAGTCATTGATGTAGATTGTAAATAGCTGAGGCCCAAGCACCGATCCTTGCGGCATCCTACCAGTTACAACCTGCCAACCCGAAAATGACCCGTTTATTCCTACTCTCTGTTTTCTGTCTGTTAATCAATCCTCAATCCATGCTAATATATTACCCCCAATCCCATGCGCCCTAATCTTATGTAACAATCTCTTATGTGGCAACTTGCCTTTTGAAAATCCAAATATACTACATCCACTAGTTCTCCCTTATCTGCCCCTGCTAGTTACAGCCTCAAAAAAACTCTCATAAATTTGTCAAACACGATTTCCCTTTCATAAAACTGTGTTGACTCTGCCTAATCATATTATGATTTTCTAAGTGCCCTGTTACTATGTCCTCAATAATAGATTTTAGCATTTTTCCAACTACTGAGGTCAGGCTAACTGGCCTATAGTTCCCTGTTTTGGATAATTTGCCTCTGATTTTCATTTTTCTTCTCCTCCTCCCAACCCTTTGGGGAGGTGCTTGATTTCTGCATTGCGCTTTACTCTATAAGGGTGCTGCATATTGCTGTTTGCATGTGATGTGTCACTGCCATGCCCTTAAAATGGATATTGCAATTTCTGTCATCACCATTTAAAGAATCTTAACTGTTGTACTAAGGTTATTTATTCCTTGACTCCACCATGAAATCATCTAAAAAGAAAGACTTGCATTTATATAGAGCCTTTCATGACATCAGGATGTCCCAAAGCGTTTTACAGCCAATGAAGTACTTTTTGAAGTGTGGTCACAGTTGTAATGTAGGGAAAGGCAGCAGCCAATTTGCACACAGCAAGATCCCAAACACAGCATTGAGATAATGACCAGATAATCTGTTTTTAGTGATGTTGGTGTTGGATAAATATTGGCCAGGACACCGAGAGAACTACCCTGCTCTTCTTCGAAATAGTGCCGTGGGATCTTTTACATCCACCCGAGTGGGTAGACGCGTCCTCGGTTTAACGTCTCATCCGAAAGATGGCTAAATTCTGTAGCTATGATGATGTGATAGGGGAACTGCGTAGCTCCAAAGCAGTGAATTTTCACCATTCTGGTATAAGTGTGCATCTGAAGATTGTTGTCGGAGTAAAGGAATAGCCCTTCATGGTCCTGCAGAGTTAAAGTAATCCTTAATGGAATTGGTGCTAAGTCCTTTGAGTCTCCACCAGCTATGTACGGACTTCTGGGCTATCACAAATCTGGCCCTTGCAGATTAGACCATTATACAGGACGATCTCAATTTGTTGAAACAAGTTTCTGGATTGTGTGCACTTTCAACTATTGGTACAGTGTTTTTTTTGTCACCAATATTCTTCCTCTTCCCTCCTTTCCTGGAGGTGTTGATTTTTTGCTGGGATACAGTTCCATGATTTTCAGTAGGGTTGCCAACTCTGATTGGATGTATTCCTGGAGGTTTCATCACATGACCTCCGGCCTCCAACCGCCCACCCCCACATTCCTGCTATTGCTCGCCTGGTATGTCCAACCTCCGTCTTCCTTTGCCAATCGGAAAGTGAATCGACTCTTCATTACCTGATTTGATCATTCTTGACTGTCAGTCAAACAGCACTTTTTCCTGTGTCCAATATTTTTATAACTAGTAAACAAAAGTGTTCAAAAAAATTTTAAAAAACACAACTTTTTTTTACGCCCCGTTGATTTTTCTCCTGGGTTTTTGCTCCCAGCAGTGTCCTAGAGATTAGTCTTTAATTCCTGGAGACTCCAGGGCAGACGTGGAGGGTTGGCAACTCTAATTGTCAGTAACTTTCTGACACCTTGCTCATTATCTTTTTGCGTCTTGACTTGAGTGTTGGCAAACTATTTGGGAGAAAAGGCACAGCATCGCAGCTGAACCCCATTCTATCATCACCTGACATCCACTTCCGGCACATGTTGCAGGGAAGTATCGAGGAGCAGAAACCCTGGATGTTCCCCCCCCCCCCCCTCCCTCCAAACCCAGGGTGCTTTGGTCAGTTGTAGTGTCCTTGTTGCTGCCCCAGAGGTCAACACAGCCTGGGAATTGATCCAGATTTATATTGCTTAGCTACCCACTCTATAAACTCACTGAGCCATTGTGGGAGCTAAACAGCACAATTTTAAAGCCTTTGTAATATAGAAAGCTTATTTTTACAGCTGCTTTGGAGTATTGTTCCTTATCCTGGAGTCTTGCCCAGTTGAAGATTTTTTTCCCTAAATTTTGCAAGCCTATCCTCATGAACTTTGTACACTATATATGTGGTTAAAATGCCATAGGAGTGATTCTCAAATCCATAACCCATCTTGACAACAAGTGATAATCATTAAGCAACATAATGTTACGTTTCACCATTCTACTTGCCTGTAAAATATAAAAGGAAAAGCTACAAATTCTGAAATAACAACAGAAAATGCTGGAAATACACAGCAGGTCACACAACAGTAAAGAGACAAGACAGGTTATGCATTTTGGATGTGTACCTTTCATCAGAACAGTAATGATGGTTACACACCTGAAATATCAAAACCTGTCTTTTCTCTACAGCTGTTGATCTACCTGCTGTGTATTTCCAGCAATTTCTGTTTTTTATTTTTAATCTTAGATTTGCAAGTTGTTTTAGCAGATTTGGTTCTTAACAAAAACAATATTTCTTTAAAGAGGGCAACAGTTGATTTTTTTTTCTTGCAGGAGTGTTACAGTACCGAATCTAAATTCAGTACTCCACTTCCATGACTTGTTCCATCATTACTGTAATTGTTTTGGTGTATTTGATAACCTGGACCACTTTTTCCCATTTCCTTTATTGACCAAGTCACTACTTCCAACAAGTAGTAACTCTCCTTAAGGTCATCTCTTAAGTTTATGCATGTGGTTACATTTTGGTGCTGTGGGTTAAGAAAGAACTTGCATTTATATAGCGCCTTTCACAACCTCAGGACGCCCCAAAGCACTTTACAGCCAATGAAGTACTTTTTGAAGTGTGGTTACTGTAGGAAACGTGGCAGCCAATTTAATCTTAAAATTAATATTACAAATGATGGAAAATTGTTTTCTTTCGGAAGGATTCAGAGATTTGTTTTAAACTTCAGCTGAAGCAGTGGAAAGCTAGGGCTTAAGATAATGAAACTTGGATAATAAGATCTGTACCAAGTATAACCCTATTATCATTATACAATTATTCAATTTTCTTTCTCCGTGTACGATACAAATAAGGCTTCAAAGTTACTGTTTGACATCTTTGCTCTCCAAGTTGAGACAAAAGCCGCTGAAATTCACAAAATATCTGCTGAGAGCAGAATCCTACTCAGAAGGCCTGCTGTTTAAAGTATCTAACTCCTATGGTGTTTTGTCCTCCTAGCACTAGGCTTCAGTAATGAGATTTACTTGTATCTTCTGCAAGTGTGTTCGAATGATTGGCAGTGAGGTGATGCAAGCCATCATTTATCAAGATATTACCATCCTTACCCTTGATAATGTCCCCCCTGCTGTCAGGGGAGGTAGGGGACAGATATAACTTGGTGATGTCAAAGTAATTAGTGTTTGTTGGTTTCCAGCTGAACAAACTTGAAGCTAATGATCAGGTAAATGAAGATAGAATGCATTAAGCTATGCTGAGCTGGAAGGACCTTAGGGAAGAGCTTATCAAAATTTGATATTGGTGATTTGGATCATGTACCCAGTCAATTATTGCTTTTCTTACTCCTTTTAAAAATTGATATGCATTTGCCTTACATTAGAGATTATAAAATAAGTTTAAAGTTACAAGTTTAGATTTTGGTTTCCAAAAATAAAGGTTTTTAAAAAAAAATATTATCAATGGCAAAGACATTACCTCTTGATTTTAAATGCTTTATCTCGATGATTAGGTTTGAATTCTATGAAAAACTGTCCCACTCAGATATTGAACAATAGGATCAAACCGTATTTGTATCTACACAATCTCATTGTACGTGTCCATTCCGTTACACGGATTGTTATTTTGACTTTTTTCTGTTGTGTTTTTGGCAAGGAAGAAAATTGCTACCTTCCAACAATTGATATAATCAGGATGGGATGTATTTGTTTTGTGTACAAGATACTGATTTAAATGTGTTCTTTGCTAGCAACCCATTGACACGCCTGCCGAACAAAACTGATCTCTGTTTTCTCTTTATTACAACATCTGTGCCTTTAGCAGAGCAAGAACCCTTTAAGATATATCGCACAGGGAAGTGAGACAGCGAGCAGGAATCTGAGAGAAAAGTTAGGGATGAAGGCTGAAGAAATAGGTTTTGGAGAGACTTTTAAAGGTGGAAAAAGATGAAATAGGGCCAGAGGGGTTTAGAAAGAGAATTCCAGGGTTCATAGATGCTTTGGCTGAAGGTCCTTCCAGCAATTATGGAATGGAGGGAAGGGAAAAGCATAGTCAGGAGAGTGGAAGTTGGTTGCACAAAGTGGAGCGAGGCCATAGAGTGATTTATAAAGGATTGCAGTGTGCTGTGGCAGTGGGAAGCCAGCAGAGGTTGGTGAAGACGAGGTTTTTTTTAATCTGTTCATGGGATGTGGGCGTCGCTGGCGAGGCCGGCATTTATTGCCCATCCCTAATTGCCCTTGAGAAGGTGGTGGTGAGCCGCCTTCTTGAACCGCTGCAGTCCGTGTGGTGAAGGTTCTCCCACAGTGCTGTTAGGAATGGAGTTCCAGGATTTTGACCCAGCGACGATGAAGGAACGGCGATATATTTCCAAGTCGGGTTGGTGTGTGACTTGGAGGGGAACGTGCAGGTGGTGTTGTTCCCATGTATCTAGAATCATAGAATCATAGAAGTTTACAACATGGAAACAGGCCCTTCGCCCAGTTTATACCACTAAGCTAGTCCCAATTGCCTGCACTTGGCCCATATCCCTCTATACCCATCTTACCCATGTAACTGTCCAAATGCTTTTTAAAAGACAAAATTGTACCCGCCTCTACTACTGCCTCTGGCAGCTCGTTCCAGACACTCACCACCCTTTGAGTGAAAAAATTGCCCCTCTGGACCCTTTTGTATCTCTCCCCTCTCACCTTAAATCTATGCCCCCTCGTTATAGACTCCCCTACCTTTGGGAAAAGATTTTGACTATCTACCTTATCTATGCCCCTCATTATTTTATAGACTTCTATAAGATCACCCCCAAACCTCCTACTCTCCAGGGAAAAAAGTCTCAGTCTATCCAACCTCTCCCTATAAGTCAAACCATCAAGTCCCGGTAGCATCATTGTAAATCTTTTCTGCACTCTTTCTAGTTTACTAATATCCTTTCTATAATAGGGTGACCAGAACTGTACACAGTACCTGCTGCTCTTGTCCTTCTAGGTGGTAGAGGTCGCGGGTTTGGGAGGTGCTGTCGAAGAAGCCGTGGCGAGTTGCTGCAGTGCATCCTGTGGACGGTACACACTGCAGCCACTGTGCGCCGGTGGTGAAGGGGGTGAATGTTTAGGGTGGTGGATGGGGTGCCAATCAAGCGGGCTGCTTTGTCCTGGATGGTGTCGAGCTTCTTGAGTGTTGTTGGAGCTGCACTCATCCAGGCAAGTGGAGAGTATTCCATCACACTCCTGACTTGTGCCTTGTAGATGGTGGAAAGGCTTTGGGGAGTCAGGAGGTGAGTCACTCGCCGCAGAATACCCAGCCTCTGACCTGCTCTTGTCGCCACAGTATTTATATGGCTGGTCCAGTTAAGTTTCTGGTCAATGGTGACCCCCAGGATACTGATGGTGGGGGATTCGGCGATGGTAATGCCGTTGAATGTCAAGGGGAGGTGGTTAGACTCTCTCTTGTTGGAGATAGTCATTGCCTTGCACTTGTCTGGCACGAATGTTACTTGCCACTTATCAGCCCAAGGCTGGATGTCGTCCAGGTCTTGCTGCATGCGGGCTCAGACTACTTCATTATCTGAGGGGTTGCGAATGGAACTGAACACTGTGCAATCATCAGCGAACATCCCCATTTCTGACCTTATGATGGAGGGAAGGTCATTGATGAAGCAGCTGAAGATGGTTGGGCCTAGGACACTGCCTTGAGGAACTCCTGCAGCAATGTCCTGGGGCTGAAATGATTGGCCTCCAACAACCACTACCATCTTCCCTTGTGCTAGGTATAACTCCAACCTGTGGAGAGTTTTCCCCCTGATTCCCATTAACTTCAATTTTACTAGGGCTCCTTGGTGCCACACTCGGTCAAATGCTGCCTTGATGTCAAGGGCAGTCACTCTCACCTCACCTCTGGAATTCTGCTCTTTTGTCCATGTTTGGACCAAGGCTGTAATGAGGTCTGGAGCCGAGTGGTCCTGGCGGAACCCAAACTGAGCATCGGTGAGCAGGTCATTGGTGAGTAAGTGCCGCATGATAGCACTGTCGACGACACCTTCCATCACTTTGCTGATGATTGAGAGTAGACTGATGGGGCCGTAATTGGCCGGATTGGATTTGTCCTGCTTTTTGTGGACTGGACATACCTGGGCAATTTTCCACACTGTCGGGTAGATGCCAGTGTTGTAGCTGTACTGGAACAGCTTGGCGAGAGGCACAGCTAGTTCTGGAGCACAAGACTTCAGCACCACAGCCGGGATGTGTAGGGTGAGCGTGACCTAGTATGGGACAGAACTCCTCCTCCCCTAGCCTTGAACTTGTGTGTCTCTCTCCAATTTCTCTCCTATCACTGCTCATGCCTTCTGCAAGGTCAACATGTCCATGAGACCGACCATCTGCTCCCTCGACCCCATTCCCACTGAACCGCTGACTATCAAATGGGGGGGGGGTCAAGGCTCGGGCAGGAGGAGCCAGGGGTGGCGGGGGCAGAGGGGGAAGAGAGGTTTGGCTTTGTGAACAAGAGGAGGGGAGGGGAAAGCAGCAGAGCAAACTGAACAGCAGGAGAATAGGGAGGCAGAGGAGTACGATGGGTTGGGGTAGAGACTGATGGGTCATAGTACCTAAAAGGGGAGAAATGACAGGTGGTTGACTGCGAAGAGGATGGGGTTGACAATGGCCTGAGGGGGGAAAACGGCAGTTAGAAAAAATGGGCTCGGTTTCAAAGTGGCAGCAAAAATGTGCACGTAGTTGGACGCAACGGAATTCAGGTTCCATAAGTACGGCAGAGATTAGAAAAGACATGTCCTGGTCGCAATCAGAGGACAGGAAGGAAATGATATGAAAGAGCCCTAAGTTGAAGTCTAAGGAACCTGTATTGGATTCAGCATGGAGCATCCATGAACCATTGTCCAGGGTTGGAGTTGGATGTGGACAGGGGAGTGGATCCAGGCTCAGTTTGAGGGATAGCTTTGGGATGAAGTTGACTTGTGGACAACGTGGATTCAGCTTGGGGTGTCCGTGAACCATTGTCCGGGTTCGGAGACAGCTATAGACAGTGGAGTGGATCCAGTCGCCGTTTGAGTGGTAGCGTGTCAGTTGGCATGCTAGTGGAGGTTGTCTGGTGGAATCAGAGGGCCGAGGAGGAATGGAGAGTTGACCAGGAGCCAGAAGGGGTTGATCCAGCAGAGGTCCACAGTGGCTTCAGATGTTAGCCTATACTGGTATATCAGCAGAGGAGTTAATGAGCAGCAGGATTGAAGACCAGTGAAATTTAGGGAGCCTAGAAGGGTGACAACTAAATCCACGCATGAGTGTAGATGAGGGAGCTGGTCTGAGGAACAGCTGCAGGGAGATGAGCAGCACCAGCAGTTTGAGGAACCAGTCCGACCCAGTTCAGTGAAGACCGATATTTTAAACTTAATATTCTAGGGGACGGGGAGCCAATGTAGGTCAGTGAGGACTAGGGTGATGGACAAATGGGACTTACTGTGGGACAAGATACATGCAGCAGAGTTTTGGAGAAGTTGGAATTTATTGAGAGTGGAAAATGGGAGGCGAGCAAGGAGAGCATGGGAGTCATCCAGTTTGGAGGTGTCAGAGGCACTTGTAAGAGAGATTTAGGTAGGGCAGAGATGGTCAACAGTGGAGTGGAAATAAGTGGGCTTTGTGATGGAGATGAAATGGGACCTATTCCTCAGCCCAGGGTTGAATAGGAAGCCGAGGTTTTGAATAGACTGATTGCATCTCCCTGCCCGGATCTCTCTCAGGATGAATTGGTGGCAAGAGAGCAGAATTTGTAATGAGGGCTGAAAACGATTGAAAAAAAATTAAAACAATAATCCTTCAGAAGAGACCCAGATGAGTGTAGTCTTATGATCTGCATGTATGAATCATTGAGCCATTAATTCTGCAGTAAGTATAACCGTTGTTCTACTTTGTTCTCCCTCCTTTCATATTTCTTTTAACGCTTACCTTTCTTGCCCTGCCTCTCAGCTTTATGTACCTTTTCATTGGTCTAGATATTGGTCAGCTGATATGGCTCCAAACTTCTGCCAGTACCATTCTTCAACTTAGTACTGTGTACAGCTCTGGTCTCCATATCACAAAAAGGTTATAGAGGCACGAGAAAAGGTGCAAAAAAGATTTACAAGGATGATACCAGAACTGAGAGGTTATAACCATCAGGAATGACTGAACAGGCTGGGGCTCTTTTCTCTAGAAAAGAGAAGGCTGAGGGATGTCCTAATAGAGGTCTTTAAATTATGAAGGGGTTTGTTAGGGTAGATGTAGAGAAGATGTTTCCATTCGTAGGGGTGTCCAAAACTAGATATAAGATAGTCACTAATAAATCCAATAAAGAATTCAGGAGAAACTTCTTTACCCAGAGAGTGGTTAGAATGTGGAATTTGCTACCACATGGAGTAGTTGAGGCGAATAGCCCTTAAGGGGAAGCTAGATAAATACGTGAGGGAGAAAGGAATAGAAAGTTATGCAGATAGGGTGAGATGAATTAGGGAGGGAGGAGGCTCATGTGGAGCATAAACATTGGCATAGACCAGCTGGGCTGAATGGCCTGTTTCTGTGCTGTAAATTGTATGTAATTCTATGTACGAAAGACTTGCATTTATATAGCGCCTTTCACAACCTCAGGACATCCCAAAGCGCTTTACAACCAATGAAGTACTTTTGAAGTGTAGTCACTGTTATAATGTAGGAAACGCGGTAGCCAATTTGTGCACATCAAGATCCCACAAACAGCAATGTGATAATGGCCAGATAATCTGTTCTAGTGATGTTGGTTGAAGTATAAATATTGGCCAGGACATCAGGGAGAACTCCCCTGCTCTTCTTCGAAACAGTGCCGCGGGCTCTTTTACACCCACCTGAGAGGGCAGATGGGGCCTCGGTTTAACGCCTCATCGGAAAGACGGCACCTCTGACAGTGCAGCACTCCCTCAGTACTGCACTGGGAGTGTCAGCCTGCATTACGTGCTTTAGTCTCTGGAGTGGGGCTTGAACCCACAACCTTCTGACTCAGAGGTGAGAGTGGTACCCACTGAGCCACCGTTGGCACCAGCTGTAGTACTAAAAGATTGGTGAATGGCTCTGGTTGACTTACCATCCAACATCATATAAACTATTCTCAAACTGCTGCCTGGACCTCATCAGATGGGCAATAGTGGATCTGAACTTGTGACTTTGTTCCCGTTATGGATCTGTGGATAAAAGCAGTGAGCCACACAGACCAAGAATGTTCAAGGTTCAAGCTCTTGTCTTTGTAGAATTTTCAGATCTTAGCCAGGGTGTCAGTGGGGTCTCTACAATTGGCTTTACCATCCTATGCCAAGGAGGGGAAAAAATTGGAGAGGGTTTCTGATCTTGATTGCTGCCCAATGACGCATGCTGCATGTTTGTGTGGCTGTTGGGAGAGAACGAGGTGAGGCTTGATTCTGGTGCTTCTCATAATCAAATAGCCCAATGATAATTGTGGCCTGAGTTCACTCATTAAGAATGGGCGAGGCACTGAAAGGGTAATAGGACTTGTGGATGGCAACTCAACATAAGAGTCACTCGCCGGGGGCGTAAAATAAACTATATCAGATCGACTGCTTGTTATACACTCCTCCCGATTTTCCTTCAATCAGATGGGGTGTGTAACGGGCGGCCGATCAGATATCGCTCGTTTTACATCCGCATCAAAGTTGAAAGTTGCACCCACTATCTTTAAGAGATGAGGGATCAGGGTGGAGAGAGGGTGAAACTGTTCTCTGACCTGCCTTCCCACCAAGAATACTTTCTATTGTAATTTTGCACATCCCACTGTTGGTCTTTTATGAGTTACAAGGGGAGTTGAAAAAGAGAATAGTGGTTTGTGAGCCTGTAGTTTTCTGGAATAAAACAGTTATCTGAATTAGAAAGAGAAAAAAAAATGGAAATGTAGAATAGGTCAATTAGATTCTGATAATAGGTTAGTAGAACTCATTTACCTGAAGTATTTTGTGTTTTGATGAACAAGTAAGGATGATGTTTCTTTTAAGTCAAGCTATTTAGCATTTAAAGGAAATGCAACATGTGGGCATATTACATGGTGTTAAAAATATATAAGGAAATTGGTTGAGTGTGTAGGACTTCAAGATTAATAAGAATACCTAATACAACATGCAGCAAGACCTGGACAACATCCAGGCTTGGGCTGATAAGTGGCAAGTAACATTTGCACCAGACAAGTGCAAGGCAATGACCATCTCCAACAAGAGAGTGTCTAACCACCTCCCCTTGACATTCAACGGTATTACCATCGCCAAATCCCCCACCATCAACATCCTGGGGGTCACCATTGACCAGAAACTTAACTGGACCAGCCATATAAATACTGTGGCTACAAGAGCAGGGCAGAGGCTGGGTATTCTGCAGCGAGTGACTCACCTCCTGACTCCCCAAAGCCTTTCCACCATCTACAAGGCACAAGTCAGGAGTGTGATGGAATACTCTCCACTTGCCTGGATGAATGCAGCTCCAACAACACTCAAGAAGCTCGGCACCATCCAGGACAAAGCAGCCTGCTTGATTGGCACCCCATCCACCACCCTAAACATTCATTCCCTTCACCACCGGCGCACTGTGGCTGCAGTGTGTACTATCCACAGGATGCACTGCAGCAACTCGCCAAGGCTTCTTCGACAGCACCTCCCAAACCCGCGACCTCTACCACCTCGAAAGACGAACAGCAGGCACATGGGAACAACACCACATGCACGTTCCCCTCCAAGTCACACCCCGTCCCGACTTGGAAACATATCGCCGTTCCTTCATCGTCGCTGGGTCAAAATCCTGGAACTCCCTTCCTAACAGCACTGTGGGAGAACCTTCACCACACGGACTGCAGCGGTTCAAGAAGGCGGCTCACCACCACCTTCTCAAGGGCAATTAGGGATGGGCAATAAATGCTGGCCTCGCCAGCGACGCCCACATCCCATGAACAAATAAAAAAAACTCATTTCTACAGTTATCAAGCCAGCAAAGAAATATTGGGTGTCATTTAAGAATATTTTCTGAGCCGTTAGTTGGCACACAGAGTGCAGAAAGAATGAGGGATAGGTTAGAGGGGAAGCGAGAGGGAGATGCTGTACTTTCATGGGCATGCCATCATTTGTCTCTGTTCAACAAAGCTTTTGGGGCAGCCTCAGAATTACCAGCACAAGGTCTTTATTGCTGTCCTGTTTTTTTTTATTCTTGTGGAATGAGTGAGACCATCTCCAAGTGATGGGTCTTGCACCAGCCGCTTTCGAACTGTATCATTGCATAAGCGGCACAATTCATTTTTCTATTTTTTTGGAAACCTAATTTAGTTCCTGCTTTGTGGCATTGGTCTGTAAATTTATTGTCAAGATCGAAAGTCGAGATGAGGAGAAAGCGAGTTGTTATGATCTGGAACACACTGACTGAAAGGACGGTGGAAGCAGATTCAATAGTAACTTTCAGAAGGTAATTGGATAAATACTTGAAGAGGGAAAATTTTCAGGGCTATGGGGAAAGAGCAGGGGAGTGGGACTAATTGGATAGCTCTTTCAAAGAGCCGGCACAGGCACGATGGGGCGAATGGCCTCCTTCTGTGTTGCATCATTCTATGATTCTATAGTAGCAATCCTGATTTCTATCAGCAGAACATGCTTGTGAGGCACCACATGATGCTTATGCACATTGCCATTGCAGCATATTTCCAGTTGAGAGTGGCTGTTATAACTGGCAGCAGTTCAGTCAACTTGCTTGCATTGGTTTAGCACCAGGAAGCAGCTATGTGCCCTGCCCTGGTGTATAACTGGTGTGTGACCCAGGGCCTCCAAGTGATTTAAAATGCGTATCTAACATAAAGCTTTTTAAACATTGCACTAGGGGGAAGAAAATCAGTAATTCAGGCTGACCAATTTTATAACTGTAGGTTGCATGGAGATTGTGTGGGCTTGCTATAAAATATATTAAATAATTTCAGATTTTAAAAAAATGTCAGCGTTAGTTATTTTCGATCTCAATGTGACAACTTGCTTGGTTGCCAGGGCTGTCTTTTGTCTGTAATTGTTGACCTGAGATTTTGGCAGGAGCTTGTCAGCATTGATGTGACTCATCAGAGACTGTATTCAATTGAACAGTCTGTGGTATAATAGGAGGTTGATAAGAATTACTTAGCATTAGTGTGACTCATCTGGGATTTCAGTACTAATCAAAAAACCTGTGGTGTTAAGTGAATGAGTTATTGGGACGATGTGAATTATGACGATTATGGCATGTTATTACATGACTATGATAATTGGACAGGGAATGAATTAATCTAGACATCTCTGAAATTGCTCATATGACATGTTATTTTTAACCTTCCAGGTGTATGCCTTGTTTCATTTTGTGCAAACTTAACGAACCCTTGGCTCTTGTACAGACGACTGTTCAAATACAACTTAAAGCAGCCTCTCATATACAAGAGTTAATAATTTCTAAATGTTAGCAATTATAATGGAAAATGCATTACAATTTGAAGTTGAAGCAACGAAGATTATTGTGGCTGATTCCAGTGAGAAAAGCACTAACTTCTCGCTTCTCTCTTCAAAACTGCAACCACTCATCCCTGCTAACACATTAATGAACCCATGACAATTCCAGTGCTCTCCTGGCCGGCCTCCCACCTTGCACCCTCCATAAACTTGAGCTCATCCAAAACTCTGCTGACCGTATCCTAACTAGCACCAAGTCCCGTTCACCCTTCGTCCCCTGTGCTCGCAGACCTACATTGGCTCCCAGTCGAGCAACGCTTCGATTTAAAAAATTCTCATCCTTGTTTTCAAATCTCTCCATGGCCTTGCCCCTCCCTATCTCTGTAATCTCCTCCAGCCCTACAGCCCTCCGAGACCTCTGCGCTCCTCCAATTCTGGTTTCTTGCGCATCTCTGATTTTCATTCCTACGCCATTGGCGGCCATGCCTTCGGCTGTCTAGGCCCTAAGCTCTGGAATTCCCTCCCTAAACCTCTCCGCCTCTCTACCTCTCCTCCTTTAAGATGCTCCTTAAAACCTACCTCTTTGACCAAGCTTTTGGTCACCTGTCCTAATATCTCCTTACGTGGCTCTGTATCGAATCTTGTTTGATAATCGCTCCTGTGAAGCACCTTAGAACATTTTACTATGTTAACGGCGCTGTATAAATGCAAGTTGTTGTGCCTTTTCCATTGTATTTGTGTCCTTTTTGTAATGGGGCGCCCAGAATTTACACAATATTCCAACTGCATTCTTAAGATCTTAGACAAATTGAACATTACCTTTCTTGTTTTTATATTTTATACCTTGAGATATGAAATCATGGGTTCTATTGGCCTTTTCATGGTCCTATCTTATTACTTGCACTGTCACCTTTTCATGAGCTGCATACCAAGATCCCTCTACTGCATTTAAAAACTTACCATTTAAGTGCATCTGCCACGTATCTGCCCATCCTGCTAGCCTGTCTTGTATCCCCCTGCAGTCTTTTGCAATGCTCATCACAATTTGCCATACTTCCCAATATGATGTCATCAATAAATTCTGGGACCTTGCTGTGCGCAAATTGGCTGTCGCGTTTCCTTATGTTACAACAGTGACGATAGTTCGAAAGCACTTCATTAACTGTAAAGCACTTAGGGACATCCTGAGTTCATGAAAGGCGCTACATAAACGCAAGTTCTCGATTTCTTTCTTTTCTGGCTGGGAAACAGTTCCCCAGGCATCAGACGTTTTATGTCGAGCTTTGCTTGGCTGCGAACTTTCTGGATTAATTAAAAATGTGATGCAGTTGAAGTAGCTTTTGCTCTCCTGATATGAATGCAGAGATCTAGTTTAAGCAGAAGCTACTCTTATCGTTGCAGCAACGAGGCCATGTTATCCTAGTGTTGCACAGGGTAGAATCTGGTATGGATGTGGCTATTTTTAGTCCTCTATTGTTCTGCATTGCTTTGGAACGTATTGAGTCCAGGCGCAAGAGATAGTTTAGGAGATTGAACAATGGAGTAATAAGTACCACTGAACTTTCTTCAAGGTTTTAAATTCTTGGAGCTTTTGGATCCAATTTCACCACTATTTTTGCCCCAGCATTAATCAGATGTAACTACAAACTAAGGAACTGAATGTTTGTAACTGAAGAGTTTGCAACCCATAGAGGTTGGTGAGCAACATTAGGGTCCATCTTCTTACCTGTGTACAGCCCAGCCCCCACCCCTAACTCCGAGAGACAAAATCACAGCACTGAATATCTGTGAAATAATGATGAATGCATACTTACTTTTTACGCTGTCTGCTAGATGGCGTTAAATCAGTATATATGATGCTGTTACTAACAATGAATATTGGAAACCATAATGTCAGATTATCGAATGTAAAATTCTGAACTCAATAAACCCATAATTTATCTGGGAACACAATTTTGATTTTCATCAATTTTTCTTTTAGTTCAGTTGAAGACCAAATACACTGAAAACTGAGCAACAATTTCTTATCCAGTTAATAAACAATTTGAGAAGCTATAGTCATGTTTACTGCAACACATTGGGGGTGATTTTAAACCCCAAGAACGGGTGGATTGGGGGCGAGTGGGAGTTGAAAATAGTTTTTTTTGGGTCACAACCGCAAAATATTTGGACTTTGCATTCCCAGTGGGAAGCCTGTACTTTTACGCGCCAACGTTAAGCCCAGAAATAAAGCTGGGTTGCGGCCGCGACCCAAAAAACAACTATTTTCAACTCCTACCCGCCCCCAACCCACCCATTTTTGGGGATTAAAGTCACCCCCATTGAGTTGTGCATGGCATACTAAGTATATGCATGAAATGGCTAAAATCCTGTTTGAGTTTGCAGTGTGGATTTAATGCAGATTTATTGAAACCATGATTAAAACCAATCATTTGTAGGAGGCATATTGGGAAGTGACAGGTTCACTCCCTGGTCTGTGCTGAGTTAATTGATCTCAGCTAAAATATTTTTCCGTCTGTACTGGCTAACCTAGATTCTGGTGATGAGGTCTAAAGTATACTGTCTGTTGGATATGGCACTCTGGCACCTTTCCATTTAACTAATGGAGTTCCGGGAAGAATAGTGGAGGTGAAAACCCTAGAATTGTTTAAGAAAAATTAGATGTTACAACAAGGAAAGTGTAGGAACCTTCAGGATAGACGGACTAAGATGGGTTGAATGGCCTTTCCAATCTGTATTTATCTTCTGATCATCTTTATCCTGTGAGCCCCAACAACGATAGCTGGTGGTTGGGAGAGGGAGAGAAGAAAGGAGGGATTCACAGTGAGGTTGATCCTATACTCATCCAGTTTCATAAGTGCGCACTTTCCAGTCACTGGATCAGAAGTGGGGACCCTGATTGACTATTTTTCCTCTCCTATTGTTGCTCTGGTTGAGATCAGCAAACTTGATGCAGATCAAAGGCGCAAGTTGTGAGCTTCCTAGTCTACCAGTCTCTTTAGCCTCACCTCATGTTGCTTTTAGCCACTGAGCCATTAGAAAAATGGAAATAATTTCTCTTTAACTTCCATGATATTACTGCCAATCAAAGATGGAATTGTCCCTATTAAAAGTGTCCGATGCTCTCACTGAACGGCTTGTTTGATTGTTTTTAAACTTAGTCTGTCATACACTGTCATTTCCCAAGGCTTTCTCACTTGCTTTTAAAAAAAAAACGAAAATACTTTCTTTGGTAACCAATCTCTCAAAGCCTCTCTGCTAGCTCAGAACAACCTTCGGAATGCAAATCGCATTTTGCCTGCTACTGAACTAATGATTGGTGGAATTAATCTAATGGAATTCAGTCTTTTATGGTAAAAGAACTGTTTCCTAAGAGAAAATACATTAATTTAATTTTAAAAAGTCAAGAAGATGATAAATTTCTATAGTATAAATTGAAGATTGTGTTCACTGTGGGTCATCTCATTTCTCTGACTGTTCTCTGGTCACCAGGACAGACAGCTAACCTGCCCCCAAGCTTGTTCGGATATGTACTCGCATCAATGTCTAGACTTAGTGAGAGAAGTCCAGTGTAACTCACCCTCTGACTTTCCTTCTTGCCCCTAGAGTGAATGCCTCCTCCCCTTCATTCAGAGCCTTTCTAGGTGAGTATAGTGGATGGAGACAGAGCTTACTGCCTGGAGATTAGTGAATGTGAGTCTTAATTCTGTGGCTCAGTTGGGGGCAGGATGATAGTACATTTCTGTGCAGCATTGTAAACCTGATATTATGCATTGGCAATTGTGTCTGCTTGTTGGGCAAGGTTCATATCCATCTACAGTATTCCCTGTCCCTATTAGTGATTACCAGTGTGGTGGGTAAATTGCTAGTGGTAGGGGACAGGCTGTGGTCACTGTGAAACCCATCTGGATATTGGGCATTCTGACTTTTCCGTGCTGGATTCTGATTATACATGGGAGTAGGATTTGTGGCTCCAGCAAATGTGGGCTGCGTGGGAATTCAGTGAGATAGTGGGGTTAGTATGGTGTGGACCACACAGAAACATTGCTTTCTGAACTAAGTAGTGGGACCCAGGTCACTACATCAATGTAGTAATAGTTTTTGGAGGGTGCATCATGTACAGATTATATCAACTATGTTTTATTGAGCTGGAGGGTGTCCCATACAATTTCTTTTCTTGATCCTACAGAGGTCTGTAGGTTCATGGTGTAGTATGTTTGTGGACAAACACTTTATAGTGGCTGCAAGATTTTCATTTGTATTGATTTAGAAAACTGATAGTTGAATTGTTTGTTGGTCATAAAACACATTGATTTAAAACTACAGATATATTGGTTCTAAAAAATTTCTTTCAGTAGATTACAATCTTGAACCAGGCACCATTTGTAGATAATTTCCGTAAGCTTTGTTGTGTGATTCACTGAAATGCATTACAGTACTTAAAAGTAAATTCTTTTTTTGAATTTCCTTCATCTCCCAATTTTCTCTTCCTCTCTTTCTGTATCGGAGTCTTACAACACCAGGTTATAGTCCAACAGCTTTATTTGAAATCACAAGCTTTCGGAGCTTTCCTCCTTCGTCAGGTGAGTGTAGGAGGATTCCTTAAAGGTACAGCTGTACATGCTGTACCTTTATGGACTCCTTACATTTGTCCACCCCAGTCCATCACCGGCATCGCCACATCATCTCTTTCTGTAGGCAGTGACTTTTGTTGGAACAGTGCACCATAGGTGCTAGCAATACTTCAGTCCCATGCCCAACTGGCCACTCTTTATTCCAGTTTTGCTCCCGTTTTCTTCCCTCCTCCAGGTTCCATGGTCGCTAGTAGTCCTCAAGTGCCTCGTGCAAGTGTGCCATTCATGCGTAGCACTAGGCAGTAATGTCACCTGGTTGTTTTGTTGTGGGTGGTGCATCACAAGTGAAACTGATTTCACTCTCTCCTGATGTCAATGCATGCACACTTTTCAACATAGGTCACTGGATAGTGATGAGGAAGAAGAATTCTGGTTCATTTTTCACTCCCTAGTCCAAGATGCTGGGCCCTATTGTAACACGTCTAATGTGGCCCTAGCTGAGATAAGTTAGCACAGGTGAGAGATTATTTACCCAGTAAGCCATCAGGTGATCTTCAAACACTCATTCTTCATGTGTGAGGAAGGACCATGGTGGGTATTAGAAATTTACTTGGCTTATTGAGGAGTTCTCTCACCTGCTAAATGTGAGGAAAGAGGAGGAAGCATTTTAAATTTTGGTGGGTGCAGAGGGGGGAGTAAGTGAAACCGCTCTAACCTCCTCTGGCTCTACAACTCTCCGCGATCTCTGCGCTCCTCCAATTCTAGCCTCTAGCGCATCCCTGATTTTCTTTGCCCCACCATTGGCGGCCGTG
This sequence comes from Heptranchias perlo, assembly GCF_035084215.1. Lineage (NCBI taxonomy): Eukaryota > Metazoa > Chordata > Chondrichthyes > Hexanchiformes > Hexanchidae > Heptranchias > Heptranchias perlo. The sequence goes on from NC_090330.1 coordinate 108,774,746, forward strand.
CCTTCAGCCACCTGGGCCCGAAGCTCTGGAATGCCCTCCCTAAACCTCTCTGCCTCTCTACCTCTCTCCTCCTTTAAGACGCTCCTTAAAATCTACCTCTTTGACCAAGCTTTTGGTCACCTGTCCTAATATTTCCTTATGTGGCTCGGTGATAAATCTAGTTTGATAACACTCCTGTGAAGCACCTTGGGACGTTTTACTACATTCAAGGCGATATATAAATGCAAGTTGTTGTGGTACCTCCATTTTATAAAATGTTGCCTGGGTCACTCAAGGAACAAAGTGTAAAAGAAAGCCACTTCTCATGGACACCCCGACACACTTAGTCAGGAAGCAGCCAAGCAAGACATTGACAAGCTCAGTCTACCCCGTTTGGGAATTCTCAATTTACGTTGAGTAAGTTGAAATCTTGTATAAGTACTCCCTTCCTTTTCTTGCTCACCCTTCTAGTACAGCCATAAAGTTACCAGTTGGTCGATAGCAAATCTGAAATGTTTTCCTGTCCCTTTTCTCAATGGACACACCTAACCAAAGAATTTTATACCATGGGTTTTCCTGTGCTACTGGCTGAACTACCGTAATTTCCAAAGTGTCCCTTACACACAAGGCAACCCTTCCATCTTTCTTGTCTTCCCTATCCTTTCTGAATGGCTTCCATTTTTCTGGGTTAGTCATTTATGATTCCTATGAAACGGTATGAAAAAGTACCAAGGGATATGGAGCCAAAGTGGGTAAATGGAGTTAGGATACAGATCAGCCATGATCTCATTGAATGGCGGAACAGGCTCGAGGGGCTGAATGGCCTACTGCTGTTCCTATGTTGTGTAGCTGATGCTGGTGGGGTTGGGTGCAGCAAATATCTTCTCTTTCCCTTCCCCTCCTCTCTCCCTCCACCCTCCCCGGCCCCTCCTCTCTCCCTCCACCCTCCCCGGCCCCTCCTCTCTCCCTCCACCCTCCCCGGCCCCTCCTCTCTCCCTCCACCCTCCCCGGCCCCTCCTCTCTCCCTCCACCCTCCCCGGCCCCTCCTCTCTCCCTCCACCCTCCCCGGCCCCTCCTCTCTCCCTCCACCCTCCCCGGCCCCTCCTCTCTCCCTCCACCCTCCCCGGCCCCTCCACCCCCATGGTGAAATAATTTGATATTTGCTCTTTGATGGACATAAAAGTGGTTATTGCGATTGGGTTTCTTACGCCCAGTTATACTGCACACTTGATCAGTGCCAAACATAGATACAACTTGACAGTGCTGTTGAAATGAGAAGGTTGAGCTGCATAACAAGACCTTCTGGAAATGATGATCTGGAGTGGCTCGTACTGCTTATTGCAGCAGATGCACAGGTTTTTTTTTAAAAAAAGGACATTTGCAGATGCAGCATGTCACTAATAGTACAGTGGGTGAAAGGGGTAGGATTTATGCATTGTGAAACAGGTAGAGATTTTTTCTGTAGGGTGAGAGAAAGGACAAATATCTGGCATATATTATGAAGCCTGGAACGATTGCGGCAAGCCGTGACTGCTGTCTGTCAGTCATTGTTTCCCTACATAATAGTCATTGCATTCTATGAAGCACTGAGATGTTTCGATGTGATAGGTACGATGTAATTGCTAATCTCCTTGAAAGGGTGTCCTGGGAGCACTTTGAGGATGAGAGGGAAGCAAAGCAGGGAAAAGCAATTGGGTGGATCCTTCAAATTCCCTGAGTCGCTGGCTGAGGCAGATCGAGGGATCACCAGCCCTTTGCCTGAGTGCTCCCTGTATCAGAAAGCCCAACGCTGCATGCCGTATAGCAGGAGGCAGAGCAGTTTGTTTTGGGGTTTATAGGGTTCTCTGAGGGGGGCTAAGTGGGCAATAGATTGGGCGGAGTGCGATCAAGTTCCCATGATGGACATAATTCTTCAGACAATGGCTGCCAAATATAGTGAACCATGGGCAAGTCTGGAGAATATAAAAGATGATGCCAGACCCCTGCAATCCCTCCAGCAGGCCTTATGAATTTGTTGACTTCAAAGCCGCAGGTGTTAGTGGGGTATTGTAAGGTTGTGATAGTTAATTGTCTGTAAAATGCTTGTAATGTTATGAAGGAAAGAATTAAAGAACTTGCATTTATATAGTGCATTTCACGACCTCAGGACGTCCCAAAGTGCTTTACAGCCAATGAAGTACTTTTTGAAGTGTAGTCACTGTTGTAATGTAGGAAATGCGGCAGCCAATTTGTGCACAAGATCCCACATACAGCAATATGATAATGACCAAATCTGTTTTAGTGATGTTATTTGAGGGATAAATATTGGCCAGGACACCAAGAAGAACTGTGCAGTTGGCCTCCAGTGCTCCTTCGAAAGATCTCTTCCTAAGGACTCTCCCATCCCTCTGAATCTGGCCTCGGCCCAAATTCTAAAAAAACGCACAGTTGGCCCATTCAGTCAATGAATGAATGAATGCAAAGAGCTAACATTTCCATCAGCATTTTTCAAGCGTAGCAGTAAAATAACTGCTTCCAACTGTCAGCGGAATTTCTCCGTGCATGCTTCTTGGTTCATCCGTGTAATAGCAAAGAATGTGATGACGACTGCCTATTCATATTGCTACTAAAGTATGATTGGTAGTGAATTGGTGGTGTAGTAATAATGCAATTGGAATTGGTATTGTGTCGCAATAGTGTACGATATGTGTGGTTATGAATTGGTTATAGAACATGTTTGCCAAGATCACAAGTGAGGGAAGGAACTGTAGGGCCTTTCTGGATAGGTGAGCCAAGATTGGCTGAATGACTTCCTCATCTTTATCTACCTTGTGACCTTGGCAAACGTGCCAGAAAGGCCCTACAGTTCCTTCCCTCACTCCCCCACCCCATCACGTCATTAAATGACTGCAGCATTATTGCCTTCTCTGCGCTACCTAAGAGTCCATTCCATTTGTAGTTCAGTCTTTGTGTGAAGAACTTCCTGACATCAGACCTAAATTTACCTTTTATTATGCATTCGAACCTTCCCCCTCCTCCCTGTCCTCCTGCCATGTAATAGTGTTCCAAATGTGTCCCTTTTATACTACTTACTACCTCATATAGCTTTATAATATCACATTTCAGTTGCCTCCTTTCAAGACCAAAACCCCATTTAGAGCACTGCATTCAGTTCTACAAACCGCACCTCAGGAAGGATAGATCGGCCTTGGAGGGGGTGCAGCGCAGATTCACCAGAATGATACCAAGGCTAAAAGGGTTAAATTATGAGGACAGGTTGCATGGACTAGGCTTGTATTCCTCTGAGTATAGAAGATTAAGGGGTGATCTAATTGAGGTGTTTAAGATGATTAAAGGATTTGATAGGGGAAATAGAGAGAAACTGTTTCCTCTGGGGGGGGAGCCCAGAACAAGGGGACATAACCTTAAAATTAGAGCCAGGCCGTTTAGGGGTGATGTGCAGCCCGCTTGATTGGCACCCCATCCACCACCCTAAACATTCACTCCCTTCACCACCGGCGCACAGTGGCTGCAGTGTGTACCATCCACAGGATGCACTGCAGCTACTCACCAAGGCTTCTTCGACAGCACCTCCCAAACCCGCGACCTCTACCACCTAGAAGGACAAGAGCAGCAGGCGCACGGGAACAACACCACCTGCACGTTCCCCTCCAAGTCACACACCATCCCGACTTGGAAATATATCGCCGTTCCTTCATCGTCGCTGGGTCAAAATCCTGGAGCTCCCTTCCTGACAGCACTGTGGGAGAACCTTCACCACATGGACTGCAGCGGTTCAAGAAGGCGGCTCACCACCACCTTCTCCAGGGCAATTAGGGATGGGCAATAAATGCCGGCCTCGCCAGCGACGCCCACATCCCATGAACGAATAATAAAAAAAAGCATTTCTTCACACAAAGGGTAGTGGAAATCTGGAACTCTTTTCCCCCCCGAACCCCCCACCCCGGCCTGTAAAGGTGTTGAGGCTGGGGGTCATTTGAAAAGTTCAGAACTGAGATTGATAGATTTTTGTTAGGCAAAGGGATTAAGGGTTACGGAACCAAGGAGGGTAGATGGAATTGAGATACAGTCAGCCGTGATCTAATGGAATGGCGGAACAGGCTCAAGGGGCTAAATGGCCTACTCCTGTTTTTATATTCCTATAAAAAACGGCTACATTTCTGTAGTCTTTCCATATATCTGTCTTTTAACTGTCTCCATCCCTTGTGTTTCAGTGGTCAGAACTGGATGGAATATCAAGATATCGTCTGACCAGAGCTCTATATTGTTTGAAAACTTCCTCTGACTTGTACACGACTATTTTGGCTTTATAGTTCAGCATTCTATTTGCTTGCATTTTGCTGGCCCGGAATGATTGGCTATTTTAAATGTTGAGTCTGTTTAAAAAAAAACCCAAGATGTCTTGCAATTTCTCCCTTAGATATTTCTAAGGGCTCGTGAAGTACTTAGTTCATGGAGTACTTACATTGCCCATATTTTTTTCATATGTGTAGTACTTTACACTTGTCCATGCTAACTTTCGATTGTCAGTCAGCCCATTACATATTTTGTCTAACTCATTTTTTGTAGTTTCTTAGTTGTCTCCTCGGGTTCAGGTGTAATGTAAATTAAACCGCAAGAGTCAATCCCCGGGCCACCCCATTTAGCATTCCCCCCACACCCCCAATAACTCCTTAAACAGGAACCGCTATTTCTTATCCTTTAGCCAATTTTGTATTCCAAATTTTACCCTCAATCCCCAATGCTTTAAGCTGAACTATCCTTTCGTGCAGAATTTTGTGGAATGTTTTTGGCTTCAAGGTAAACCACTTAGGCATTTTTACAGTTCACTTGGGATGTGGCTTTCTCCAAAATAAGTCAAGGAGGTTGGTCAGATAGGATTTCCCCTTCTGAATCTGTGTTGGCTGCTGTTTACTTATACAGGTAATCTAAGTTTACTCCTGACGAATTCCAATTTTTTTTTTACTATTAAATTAAGATTATTCGGCGTGTAGTTGCCTGGTTCTGTTTTAACATCCTTTTTGGAAAATAGGTATGGAGTTATCCTGTTTCGATCCATTGGGGCCTCTCCAGTGTTCGATTCCTTCATAATGACTGTCATTGTCTCATAAATTATATCCCCTGTCTGTTATTACTCAGCAATAAATAACATCCATCCCAGGAGATTTATTCGTTTTGAGCCTTTTAAGCTTGTCTATCTCATGTCATTTATAACAAAGTTGTTAATTCTATTTGGATTATCACTATATGGGGAGGGCATGTTGCCCATGTCTTCTCTTGTGAATACTTGCAGGAAGTAACCATTTAAACCCTCCCTTGTCTTCCCTACTGAATACTTGGAAGCAGTATCCAATGAGCTCCATATTAACAATCTTATGCTCATCCCCAGTTTCAGCCCGTTAGCATCCTTAAGGGCTCTCACCACTTCTCTGATTGTCTTTTCACTGTGATATTACTGAAAGAGCTTCTTGCTGTCATGTCTCGTGTCTGCAGTAATGCCTTTTCCAGGTTCTTCATTGTCCCTGTGACTATGTTTTTAACATGTTCAATATGTAGTAAGTTTCAGTAAACCTTGTTGTCAGGTGGGCGGGGAGAGAACGTGTATACACTCTGCTTCGCTATGTGATTGATTCTCTAATCTGTTAACCCACACAGTTGTAGGAGCCACAGCACAAGCACTGAAAGAGGTGGAGCCCATGTCACCTCATTCTCACTTTCAGCTGAAGGAGAGTCGTGGAGGTCAGGATCTGGGAAGGCTGGACAATGGGAAATCTTGTATTTCATATTGTTTGGAAGTAGCCAGTGGGCATAAAATATCGTCCAGTGGTCAGTTGGCAAAGTGTTTTCAATCAGAAATACGAGAAGGTTTTTAGCCATGTGATGCAAATATGTTGCTGTCTGGCACCTTTGCACTTTCTTCTTCTCCCCCCCCCCCCCCCTCCCACCCTTTGAATGATTGGTGATTTGCCAGGTTGAAGGAAGGAGGAGAACATGGTGACTTTCACCTCTATTGCTCTCCAACAGAAGCATTGTGAGGAGCTGTGGAAATGTCACCTTGGACTGTAGAAGAGAAACCGTAGGAGTAAAGTAAAACATTGCAAATTTATTTCTCTTAAAGATGGTCTTTGAGTGAATAAAGCACTGCTTGGTAATAAGCCATGCTGACCAGAAGATCCCAGGCCAATCCCACATCTGTGTTATTAACTGACCAAAGTTGGGATGGTACCGTAGGCCTTAGCGTCCCTGAGGTGAGGGGATGAGAGGGAGCAAATCAGCCAGGGTTTACAATCCTGATCGCTATCTAGTGACCACTGCTGGAAAATGCATGTGTATGGATGTCAAATGAGTTTAGAATTGCACTAAATTGTGATTCCCTTCGCAGCCAAATAGCCGGCCAAAACTTTTACTTAGAGGTTCTCTTGAATGGCTACCTGGTTGAGGTATCAGATGCTACTGGCACCTATGGATTTGTATCCCTGCATGAGTCACCTTTAAAAGTGAAAATTGGAAGTAGAAAAAAAGTTTTTCAATTAGTGTCGGTATAAAAGGATATAATTGAAAACATTTATAAAGTGGCATCGGCTGCATCCCTTGATCACAAGTGAACTCCCAGACATTCTATTCTAGAGTGTGTACATTGCAGCGATTAAATCTCGATCTCCTCCCAATTCCGTTTATTATTTATTATCCTGGGAAGGCATCTCAATATTAATAACCATTCCTTGAATTCGTGGAGTAGCTTTTGATTGCTCAGTTATTCTTTGCAGTGAGAAATTTTAGCTCTGTATTTGGATTTCTCTTTTTTTTAATGGAGTGATTATTGACACCACTGGATCAGCCGATGAGTTGGCGATGGGGCGGGACTTACGGCAGGACACACAGCAAACAGTCTAATTTACAGCAAACAAGTCTATTTACCCAGCAAACAGAGTCTATTTGCTCAGAAGAGACTATTTAAAAAAAAAGTCTCCATGAACTACAGCAAATAGAACTCATGACCGAAACTACAGCAAAGTCTCCCGATAAAAGCAGGATAATTTCTCCAGCAAAATGTAGTGAGTGGAGGATAGTTACAAAATACAAATTATCAATCAGTCCATTCCAGTCGCTTACACCAGTGCTCTCTCCAGGCGTGATTGACGGGGAAGATTGAGTAGAATGAGCCTATACTCCCTGGAGTTTAGAAGAATGAGAGGTGATCTCATTGAAACATATAAGGTTCTGAGGGGGCTTGACAGGGTAGATGCTGAGAGCTTGTTTCCCCCAAGAATGGGTGGGTTGTGGGCGGGTTGGGAGTAAAAATACTCCGTTTTCAGAGCAGGACCGCATCCCGGCTCCAACACGCCTGCTTCCGGGTTTAACCCAGGCAGGTTTGTCTGTGTGTGGAGAGCAGACACCAGGAAGTCCTGCCTCCACTTAAAGCCGGCGGGCCGATACTTAAAAGGGCAATGTACCTCAGTGAGATGCTTGAGGTACTTAATATTTTGTGCATTGGATTAATAAAATAAATTTAACCTTACCTGTTCAGGTTTACCATCGCTTCCGATTCACATCAGGTGAAAGCAGGCGGGAAGGGCCGTATCCATGAGGTGAGTGCCTTTATTGCACAGCTTGTGGGCCTGGAGGAGCAGGAGTACTTCATCCAGGCCCAACTAGCTCATCTGGCCGACAGGACTCCTGCGATCGGCCGACCTCACTCCCCATGGTGTCCCCCCCCACCTACCTCTTCCCCGACTCTTCACCCGAGCTCCAGGGACCTCTGATCTTCTTCTCAGTCCCCCAATCTCTTTCTCAGCCCCCCCCCGATCTTCTCCACACACCCTTTTCTCCAGAAGTGCCAGTGATGGGCCTCATTAATGCCGCAATCACAGATCACGATCCGCCCACTTACCTTCCGGGTTTCGCACCGGAGATCTCCCCCGCTCCCCTCCGGGCTGGAAGTTAAAATTTACTCCGTGGTGTCACTATATGCAGCCAATTTTTTTTTTAAGAAAAGAAGAGACAAAAAATAAATTCTTCAGCACCTCTCTGAAGGAGTATGCTTATCTCTTGCATTGCTGGAGTAGCTGGGCTTCCTGTCATTTTGAGCCATATTTCTATTGCGGCAGATATTCGCAATGATGTGCACCTTGTTACTAAGATGTGCCAAATGATTGATTCCCAGGGGTAAAGTTACAATGAAGGTGGAGTTGGAGGTGAAGGTCGCTTGGAGTATTCGTGTTTTGAATGGTTAAGTTTCATTTATCTGTATAAAACTGATCTTTTGTATCCACCCGCTTTGGGGACGCTGACAACACCAGATTGGAGATCAGACTGAATTCAGTTCAAGCTAGCCTTTGTTTTTTTTCCCCAATGATTCCAACTTTCCTCATCTATTCTCCTCGCTGCCATTGTACAGATTATTACACACTGATTTAGAAGGCCAGCAACTGCAAAGCATAAATGTTCAATGTGGCAGTGTCCCGTGCACTTGATCCTGCGTTATCTGCTTCCATAAGACAACAGTGAAGCTCTGCTTTTGTTACGACAAGGATGTGAATTTATGGCACCAGTGCTTATTAATAATTGTAGACTTCAAGTGTTGGGCAGTAGTCATTAAGAGCTGAGCCTGATCCTATCATTACTCAAAGTCCACACACACATACATGTGCAATTCATGCAGTGATGCCTGGATAGTGGGAACCCTGGTTGAATTTCTCCTCCCTAACCTAGGGGCGGTGAGGCCAATTATAACAACCTCACCACCGTCACAGCTTAGATCAGCTAAATCAACAAGACTACAGATCAGGCTTGGGACCACACCTGGTTTTTGTTTAATAACGTGCTTGTGCACTCCAGGCAACCTCTGTAGCATTTATCTAATGCTCAGAATTTTGCAGTTTTCGTTCTGCGTGCAAGCTTGTAATTTTTCGATAAACTCTTCTGTTGTAAGTACTGCACTTTTAAAACACTGCAACTGCACAATTAGTGTAAAGCTCTTGGTGGACATCTATTTCTGCCTTCTGACACAGAAACATGGCCCGTTTGCTCACCATAACAAATTCATGATAAAAGTCTTTAAAACTGAATTCAATTCATGTGTGTTACAGTAACTCTAAACTACACCACAGGCTGCAACACATTTATGGTTCCCTGATTAATTAAGGAAATGCATTATCATTCCAGAGAGGAGTTGCTATATTTCCAATCAAGTGCAATTTGCATTGTCAGTATGAGCACTAAGTTTTCACTCAGTTTTCCAGAAATGCACTTTGATCTAATGATATATTTCAATGCATTGCATCATTAAGTTAAATTCTAATATGATTTGATCTGTATTTTGGACTCTATTCTTTCGGTGTACTCCGGTGAGTCCTTCATGCTATGTGTAAATGTATGTATATTTTTATAAATAACAAATGAAAAATGTGTTACTTGAAAATATTAAGGTAATTCGCAGAAGAACCAGAGGAGAGATGAGAATTTTGTTTTACGTAGTGAGTTGTTATGATCTGGAATGCGCTGCCTGATAGGGTGGTGGAAGCAGATTCAATAGTAACTTTCAAAAGGGAATTGGATATATACAAGAAAAAGAAAAATTTGCAGGGCTATGGGATAAGAGCAGGGGAATGGGACTAATTGGATAGCTCTTTCAAAGAGCCGGCACAGGCACGATGGGCTGAATGGCCTCCTGTGCTGTATGATTCTATGATTCAAAACAATTTCTTAAATAGATTTCATTATTTTTCAAACTTCCTTTACATAGCATTGACTTGAGGCTTTATCGATTACTCTTGTTGACACATATGTAAGAAACACTGAAGTAATTTTCTAAACTACTCAGTCAGACCAAGTAGGTTCATATTCAGTGTAGTTCCAGCAGAGCTTTTCTCCTTGTATTTATGCGATTTTAATGAGAAAATACTTCACAAAGGTCAATTGTAACCCACTGTTGCCTGTTATTAGATCATCAATCACTGCATGATCACACCAGTGAAAATTTAGCCTGCAACTTCGTGGCGAACATTTGTTTGTAGTCTTCATAGGGTGATGTTAAAATGAGAATTTTTGCCTGATAAGTCTGTCTTCTGATGCAGTTACCTTAACAACAACAGCTACTTGCATTTATATAGCGCCTTTAACGTAGTAAAACGTCCCACTGCGCTTGACAGGAGCGTGCTCGAACAAAATTTGGTATCGAGTCACATAAGGAGATATTAGGACAGGTGGCCAAAAACTTGGTCAAAGAGGTAGGTTTTAAGGAGCGTCTTAAAGGAGGAGAGAGAGGTAGAGAGGCGGGGAGGTTTAGGGAGGGAATTCCAGCGCTTAGGGCCCAGGCAGCTGAAGGCATAGGAACAGGAGTAGGCCATTCAGCCCCTCGTGCCTGCTCCGCCATTTGATAAGATCATGACTGATCTGTGATCTAGCTCCATATACCTGCCTTTGGCCCATATCCCTTAATACCTTTGGTTGCCAAAAAGCTATCTATCTCACATTTAAATTTAGCAATTGAGCTAGTATCAATTGCTGTTTGCGGAAGAGAGTTCCAAACTTCTACCACCCTTTGTGTGTAGAAATGTTTTCTAATCTCACTCCTGAAAGGTCTGGCTCTAATTTTTAGACTGTGCCCCCTACTCCTAGAATCCCCAACCAGCAGAAATAGTTTCTCTCTATCCACCCTATCTGTTCCCCTGAATATCTTATAAACTTCGATCAGGTCACCCCTTAACCGTCTAAACTCTAGAGAGCACAACCCCAATTTGTGTAATCGCTCCTTGTAACTTAACCCTTGAAGTCCGGGTATCATTCTAGTAAACCTACGCTGCACTCCCTCCAAGACCATTATGTCCTTCCGAAGGTGCGGTGCCCAGAACTGCTCACAGTAATCCAGGTGCGGTCTAACCAGGGTTTTGTATAGCTACAGCATAACTTCTGTCCCCTTGTACTCCAGTCCTCTAGATATAAAGGCCAGCATTCCATTAGCCTTATTGATTATTTTCTGCACCTGTTCATTACACTTCAATAATCGATGTACCTGAACCCCTAAGTCCCTTTGGACATCCACTGTTTTTAACTTTTTACCATTTAGAAAGTACCCTGTTCTATCCTTTTTTGATCCAAATTGGATGACCTCACATTTGTCTACATTGAATTCCATTTGCCACAGTTTTGCCCATTCACCTAATCTATCAATATCGTTTTGTAATTTTATGTTTTCATCTACACTGCTTACAATGCCTCCAATCTTTGTGTCATCGGCAAACTTAGATATGAAACTTTCTGTGCCTTCATCTAAGTCGTTAATAAATATTGTGAATAATTGAGGCCCCAAGACAGATCCCTGCGGGACTCCACTAGTCACATCCTGCCAATGTGAGTACCTTCCCATTATCCCTACGCTATGTCGCCTTTCGCTCAGCCAACTTCCTAACCAAGCCCGTACTTTTCCCTCAATTCCATGGGCTTCTATCTTAGCTAACAGTCTCTTATGTGGGACCTTATCAAATGCCTTCTGGAAGTCCATATAAATAACATCCATTGACATTCCTCTGTCCACTACTTTAGTCACCTCTTCAAAAAATTCAATCAGGTTTGTCAGGCACGACCTACCTTTCACAAATCCACACTGGCTCTCTCTGATTAACTGAAAATTCTCGAGGTGTTCAGTCACCCTATCCTTAATTATAGACTCCAGCAATTTCCCCACAACAAATGTTAGGCTAACTGGTCTATAATTCCCCGGTTTCCCTCTCTCTCTTTTCTTAAAAAGCGGAGTGACGTGCAATTTTCCAATTTTCCATGGCTGCCAATGATGGAGCAATGAAAATCAGGGATGCACAAGAGGCCAGATCTCGGAGGGTTGTAGGGCTGGAGGAGGGTACAGAGATAGAAGGGGTGAGGCCATGGAGGGATTTAAAAACAAGGATGAGACTTTTAACATCAAGCTAGCTACAGAGCTATTTGATCGTAAATGCTTTGTACCAATCCACTATATGGTGACACAAACCTCAAGATTAAATGTGAATGACACTGGTGCTCAGTTTTTTTTTCCTGCCAGTTTTCTTTCCTCCTCCTTTCCTCTCTTAAAGGCATTAACTCCTTGCTGAGGTACAGCTTAGCCTGTGCCAGGTACCCAAGTAAACATTATTCACGTGTGAGCCTGGCATCCTGGCCAATATTCCTCTTCCCTACCCGAAGTTATGGAGAGGAAAATCAGATGAGCTAACTCAACACAGACCAGAAGTCGGAGCTGGGACCTTGCTGGTCCGTACGGTTCAGCTACTCTCTGAATAAGCTCGCTGAGCCATCGGGGAAGCTGACATCTACACGCATCTCTATTTATGTGTTCACATCATTTTGTTTTACATAACCCACCCCAGAGACTTGAGCACATAATCTAGCCTGACACTCCCAGTGCAGTACTGAGGGAGTGCTGTACTGTCGGAGGTGCCGTCTCTCAGATTTTATTCGTTCATGGGATGTGGGCGTCGCTGGCAAGGCCAGCATTTATTGCCCTTGAGAAGGTGGTGATGAGCCGCCTTCTTGAACCGCTATGGTCCATGTGGTGAAGATTCTCCCACAGTGCTGCTAGGAAGGGAGTTCCAGGATTTTGACCCAGCGACGATGAAGGAACGGCGATATATTTCCAAGTCGGGATGGTGTGTGACTTGGAGGGGAACGTGCAGGTGGTGTTGTTCCCACGTGCCTGCTGCCCTTGTCCGTCTAGGTAGTAGAGGTCGCGGGTTTGGGAGGTGCTGTCAAAGAAGCCTTGGCGAGTTGCTGCAGTGCATCCTGTGGATGGTGGTGAAGGGAGTGAATGTTTAGGGTGCCAATCAAGTGTGCTGCTTTGTCCTGGATGGTGTCGAGCTTCTTGAGTGTTGTTGGAGCTGCAATCATCCAGGCAAGTGGGGAGTATTCCATCACACTCCTGACTCGTGCCTTGTAGATGGTGGAAAGGCTTTGGGGAGTCAGGAGGTGGGTCACTCGCCACAGAAGACCCAGCCTCTGACCTGCTTTTGTAACCACAATATTTATGATGTGGAGATGCCGGTGATGGACTGGGGTTGACAATTGTAAACAATTTTACAACACCAAGTTATAGTCCAGCAATTTTATTTTAAATTCACAAGCTTTCAGAGGCTTCCCCCTTCGTCAGGAGGGGGAAGCCTCCGTTCACCTGACGAAGGGGGAAACCTCCGAAAGCTTGTGAATTTAAAATAAAATTGCTGGACTATAACTTGGTGTTGTAAAATTGTTCACAATATTTATGTGGCTGGTCCAGTTAAGTTTCTGGTCAATGGTGACCCCCAGGATGCTGATGGTGGGGGATTTGGAAATGGTAATGCCGTTGAATATCAAGGGGAGGTGGTTAGACTGTCTCTTGTTGGAGATGATCATTGCCTGGTACTTGTGTGGCACAAATGTTACTTGCCACTTATCAGCCCAAGGTCTTGTTGCTTGCGGGCACGGACTGCTTCATTATCTGAGGGGTTGCGAATGGAACTGAACACTGTGCAACCATCAGCGAACATCCCCATTTCTGACCTTATGATGGAGGGAAGGTCATTGATGAAGCAGCTGAAGATGGTTGGGCCTAGGACACTGCTCCACGTTTAATCGAGGCCCCGTCTATCCTCTCAGGTGGACATAAAAGAAACCACAACGCTCTTTGGAGAAGAGCAGGGAAGTTTTCCCCGGTGTCCTGAACAATATTTATCCCTCAACCAACATCACGAAAACAGCTGATCTGGTCGTTATCACATTGCTGTTTGTGGGAGCTTGCTGTGTGCAAATTGGCTGCCGCGTTTACTACATTACAACAGTAACTACACTTCAAAAGTACTTCATTGGCTGTAAAGCGTTTTGCGACGTCCTGAGGCTGTGAAAGACACTATATAAAGGCGAGTCCTCCTTTAAGAATTATTGGATACAATGATCTAGACATGGAGTTGCCTTTGTTTTTGATTAAAAGCATTTGTCCTGTGGGTGATCTGTTTCCAGGCCTTGGTAAGAATGCACAGGAGCAGTCTTTGGGTGCAACTGCTAATTATTTCCAGTCTGACCTTTGCTTTGGGGCTTTCTCACATCAACGCACCTAAGATTGGGAACCCAGTGCCATGGTGAAAGGTTCTGTCTCCCACTGCTGTTCCATGATACCATGGTGTTACCAATATGCTGCTCCACCATGCTGCCTTCATGTGGCTTAGCTGCTAAACTAATTTTGAGTGATCCATTCTGTTTTTCAGAATTAAAATTGTGAGTGTTACTAAGCGTATTTTGTAGTGAAATAATTGTGCGTTTTTCACACAGCTTTGTTGGTTTTTTTGTTGTCAGCCGTGGCTCAGTGGGTAGCAGTGTCTCGCCTCTGAGTCAGAAGGTTGTAGGTTTAAGTGCCACTCCAGAGACTCGAGCACAGAATCTAGGCTGAGGGAGTGCTGCACTGTCGGAGGTGCCGTCTTTCAGATGAAACATTAAACTGTGGACCTGTTTGCCCTCTCAGCTGGAAGCAAAAGATCCCATGTATGATGTGAAGAAGAGCAGGGGCATTCTCCCAGATATCCTGGCCAATGCTTATCGCTCAACCAACATCACTAAAACAGATTATCTGGTCTTATATCTTATTGCTGTTTGTGGGAGCTTGCTGTGCGCAAATTGCCTGCTGCGTTTTCCTATGCTAAACAGTGACTACACTTCAAAACTACTTCAGTGGCTGTGAAGCACTTTGGGACATCCTGAGGTCATGAAAGGCGCTATATAAATGCAAGTCTTTTTCTCTCTTCTCCATCCTTTTGAAGCCTGCAGCTCCTGATAAACATTGACAGTAAGTTTCAGTGGGGTACTTGAACCTGTTCCTTTTCTCAGCCAATGTCCACATATCCCAGTTTTCCACAGAGAGGGTGACTATGTAGTGTTACAAGCAGGAATCCTGACCAGTTGTTTCCCAGGGGTGATTGAAATAATCCTATTGCCCCGCCACCAGGCCGGCTAAGATCAGTTAACTTGGCACAGACCTGGGATCAAACCCAGAATCTTCCTGAACTGCACAGCTAAGTGCAACAGAAGGTCGCTAACCCTCCGGGATTGTCCTGGAGTCTCCAGGAATTAAGATTAATCTCCAGGATACTGTTGCGAACAACCTGGAGAAAAAAAATCTATTTTCTTTGATCACTTTCATTTACTAGTTATAAACATATTGGAGATGAGGGGTTGGGGAAAGGTTGTTTGATTGACAGTCAAGAATCATCCAATCGGGTAATGAAGAGTCTGCTTCCAGTTGGCTTGGGAAGCAGGGCAACGCGAGGATGCACGTGTCGGGCGACCAATGGCGGGAGTGTGGGGGCGGGGCGGTTGGAGGCCAAAGGGTCATGTGATGAGACCTCCAGGAATGTCTCCAACCGGAGTTGGCAACCCAAGTGCGACACCAGGCAGTGCTTTTCCCCAACGAGCGATTAGGAGAGAACTGCACTTAACTTTGTCAGTAATTCTCTTGATAAATCTAGGGGTTTATCAGTACATAATTTGCACCTTTTGGAGAAGTCTTCTGGATGTCACAAATCTGGATGTGTGAGCAATAGGTGACTCATAATGCGTTTGAAGTGGCATAAATTAAATTTAGTGTGATAAAATGTTGTCAACTTTGATTTGTCATGCTGCTTGTCCGACATCCAGTACTGGATGAGCAGAAATTTCCTCCAACTAAATATGGGGAAGACTGAAGCCATTGGGCTGGAAATTGCTCGTAAAATAACGGTGAGCCTAACAGCGTCCACCGATATTAGTGGGCAAATCAAAAGTGCAAGTTCTGGTGACTGCACGTGCGCACTCAAACGTGGAAATCCGGAACTTCCTGATTCCCTGCTGATCTGGCAGCTTCGCGTTAAAAAGATATCACAGGCTGGAATCAATAGACCAGCGCGAACTTGCTCTCCTGCCCAGCTGGAAACTAACTAATCTCGCCAGAAATAAGGTACGCTGAGTTATACCATGTCTAAACTAACTTTTAATGGCGTGGTAAGTATTAATGACCGCCAAACAACCTCTCTAGCACTGAAGATTAACTTTTAAAAATGTGGAATCTCATTACTCCCGATTTTAATAGTTTCTGGACATTTAAAAAAAAATTAGTTTAAAATTTTTATTTTTTTACTTTTTCTTTGTCTCTTTTATCTCAGTCTTTTAATCTTACCCTCTCTTTATTTTGCTTTCTCTTTCTCGTTTTATAGTACATTTACTAATCTGAGCTGACATTTCCTGGTTCTTAATCTGCGTGGTTTGTGAATTAGATTCACTTCCTGGTTCTCACAGCGTAGCTTGCTTCAAGCTGATTGGTGGAGGGGACAGAGAGATCATTTCCCCGCTCACACAGCCCGGGAAAGAACGCCGCAGTTTTTTGAACTCGCATCTGAAGTAAGTTGCTGCCAAAAAGGCTGCGTTAACTTAGTGGGTGAGTTCAAATCTAAGGA